>NC_042618.1:163753091-164384797 GCF_901001135.1 Rhinatrema bivittatum | reverse complement strand
GAGATGATTATCTTGTATATATGGCATAAACCAATTTTTGACATAACCATCAGCATTGACCAATCAGATTCAAAGAGTATGAGTTAATCTCCAATTCCTTCCTATCATTGCTGTTCCCAGGCTTCAGGGGCAGTTAAAGGCCTCAAGGCCCATTCTACTTTCCTAAATACTCTTTGATCTAAAGCAGAGCTTTCCAAACTTTTCATGTTGGTGACACAAATTTTAGACAAACATAATTTCGGGACACAGTAATTCAGTCTACTAGCAAACCAGAGGTTAAAGGTTAAACGAACGAAATGTATTTCGACAATTTATGTATGTTTCCTTAAATATATACATAATAAAATAGAAACATAGAAACATAGAAATGACGGCAGAAGAAGACCAATCGGTCCATCCAGTCTGCCCAGCAAGCTTCACACTTCTTTTTTCTCATACTTATCCATTTCTCTTGGCTCTTAGTAACCTTAGGTTCTATTTCCCTTTCACCCCCACTATTAATGTAGAGAGCAGTGATGGAGCTGCTTCCAAGTGAAATATTAAGTTTGATTAGTTGGGTAAGCGGCAGCATAGCTCTCAGCCTTTGAAGCAGAGAGCAATGCTGGATATGCGTGAAGTATTAGTTTTCCTTCTCCCCTGCCGTTGAAGCAGGGAGCTATGCTGGATATGCATTGAAAGTGAAGTATGCCTTGAAAGTCACATTAACTATCATCAAATATTGAAAAGCCTAATAATTGGTAATTGAATAAGCCTAATAATTGGTAATGTTTCACGACACAACATATCTTGTGAAAACCTCTCATTTATATTAAAAATATATAATATTCCAAGATTAATGTTATTGTTCTAATTTATGAATAACAATAATAAAACAAAGTTATTGTGTTATTCAATTTACCTCTTTAATGAGATATATGAGCTTGATGGGATGAACACAGCTTTTGAATATTTGGTGTTAATAAGAAAGTCCAAAGGGTCTTCTGTGTAATTTAAAAAAGCTGGCCAGTTTCACACTATATAATTATTTGATAGCCTCATTCAACTAATTCTACTAATTCTATATGGCTATGAGAGTGAAGACTAGAATTTATAGGAAGGGACAGAATGTCAATATAAATCCTACACCTCCAGTTCTGTAACTCTCTGCATCCACTGAAATTCCCCCAAACAATGGAGCTTGGATGTTTCCCTTACAGCTCATCATACTAAAAGATATTTTCAAATTCTGGTGTCACCTCACAGTAACAGCAGCACAAACACCTTCCACTGCCAGGCACATTGTGAGCTAACACAAAGCCTCGCAAAAAAGACACTCAAAATCTATACTGCAATCCCATTGTAACACAACAGTAATAACACCAAGGACTCAAACAACAATAACCCTACCTGTGAAAAAGCAAGGGTAAATATTACACTGGGTCCTAGAATACCAATACACCACCTACTGAGGAAACAAAACAAACCAGATTGCTATAGATCCCTATGCTAGCAGAATCTCTCATCCTGGTCACACACACAGAGCAGAGACAGACCCTCACCAAATACAGAATACAAAATAAAGGAGCACAAATTAGACAAAAACTGAAATGGAAACCCCAAGAAGCCAGACTCTGTGTATTAACAATGGAAAAACAGAACCACCATTCCTCATAAAACAAATAAAATCAAGAAACATAAAGCATCAGTTATAATAGTAAAACCATACTAATAAAAGAATATTTTAAAACTACTGATAAATAGAATTTCTATTAATTAAAATCATATACATTTTTTACAATTTCCCAAACACCAATAAAATATTTAAAAACAGCACATATATCAAATAACACCCAATAATTAAAACTAATAAGGATTTTAAAAAGCCCCTGCTGTCCATACGTGGGAGCTCTTGATTTCCAGTCACCCTGATATTGTCAAGGATTAGGAGGTTATCCTCTCACTCTCACACATACTCACATGTCCATTCTCTCTCACACATACACTGTCACATACATACATATTCATGCTCTTATACCCACCATAACTTCTCACTCTCACAGACACTGACACACTCTCAGGCTCTAAGACACTCTCTCCCCCTCCACACACACCCCCCACACAAACTCTTACTCCCCTGGATTTTCTCATACACACTCATGCTCTCACTCTCTCTGGCTCCCTCACATACACACAAACACACACACCCAGGCAAGTTCCCAATCATTCTCACACAAACACACACACCCAGGCAAGCTCCCAGTCATTCTCACACACTGAAACTGACCCCCAGGCAGGCTCCCATTCATTTTCACACCACTCCCTCACCATCCCCCAGGCATGCACACATTCATTCTCACACAAACAGACCCCCAGGCAGGCACTAATTCATTCTCACACACACACACACATACACCACACACAGGCAGGCACCTATTCTCACACATACAAACCCCAGGAAGACACCCATACATTCACATACACACCCTCAGGCAGGCACCCATGCATTCACACACATACACCCCCAGGCAGTCTCCCATTCATACACATGCACACACTAAAGGCAGACCCCCTCTCTTTCTTTTGCCAGCAACCTCAGAGCCTCTCTCATTCCTCTGCTGCCACTGTCACTGATGCCGCATGGCTATTTGGGAGGCGCTGATTGCTGCTATTGGCACTGAAGCCCATTCTGCTGCCTCCTCTGTGTAGGCCCCGTGGGTTTCCACTTCCTCCATGTTGATCTCATACATTGTGAGATCCGCATAGAGAAAGTGCTACTCTTGCACATTACCAAAGATTATATGTGCCAATCAGTAAAAAGTAATTTTTTTATTTTTTTTTTTACCTTTCCTGTCTGATCTTAGTTTTCTATCAGTTGGTCACAGGCCTTTTTGTTCCACCTCCCCTTTCTTATTTTTTTGCCAATTCCTTTCATATTGTCTTTTTTTTTCTATTTCTTTTCTCTCCATCTATCTTCTTCCCTCAAACATACAGTCAGGTTCTTATTCTCACATGCTTTCTCTCTCTCACACACACACACAGGCTCTCACATGCTCTCTCTCATACAATCATTCATACACAGTCTCTCTCTTGCACATGCTGTCTGACTCTCACACACCCAGGCTCTCTCTCACTCCCACATGCTGTCTTGCTCAAGCATAGGCTCTCACTGTCACATGCTCTCTCATATACAATCATTCATACACACAGTTTCTCTCTTGCACATGCTGTCTCTCTCACACACACACACAGGCTCTCACATGCTGTCTCTGCAAACATTCAGGTCCTCACTCCCGCACACAATCTCTCAACTCATCTCATACACGCACACAATCTCTCAACTCATCTCATACAAGCACTCTACGGGCCCTCAGCCTCTGTCTTACCTCTGGGCTCCTCTTCACGGGTTGCTGCAGGATGGACTCTGCAGCGGCCCTGTTCTTCGCGGGCCGATCCGCGGCAGCAGCGTCCCTCTTCTTCGCGGGCCGATCTGCGGCAGCGGCGTCCCTCTTCTTCGCGGGCTGATCCGCGGCGGGGACCCTGCTACCGGGCCTCCTCCTCCTCTCAGCCTCTTCTGCACGTGGCTGACACTCCTCCTCCTTCCTGCCCGTATGGCTCCGGCAACATTTTTCTTCCGGGGCCGTGTGGGCAGTAAGGAGTTGTAGCACCTGCGTGACCTTTTTCTTCGAGCCATGGTGATGTAAGCTCCACCACGGCCCTGCCGATCTTCCTGCTGTGTGTCTCCGGCACACAGCCCAGCCCAGCGAATCTTCACTGCTCAGCCGCCAGTGGGATGAGGTCCACCGGCGGCCGCATTGGCTCCCACTTGCTGGTGTGTCACGTGCACCGGGCTTGCGCGACACACCGGCACACCTCAGGCGACACACTAAAGTGTCACGACACACACTTTGGAAAGCTCTGACTTAGAGAATAGCCACTGACATAAGCAATGGTAACATGGAATAGACTTAGTTTTTGGGTACTTGCCAGGTTCTTATGGCCTGGATTGGCCACTGTTGGAAACAGGATGCTGGGATTGATGGACCCTTGGTCTGACCCAGTATGGCATTTTCTTATGTTCTTATGTACGCAAGAATCAGTCAGTGGTCAGTGGCAGGCGGAGTTCAGTCATAGTCAAAGAGTCAAGCAAGCCAATGTCAGAACAGAGATCCCCGAGGGAATATGGGACGTAAAGGCAGGCAAGTAGGCAAGGAACAGCACAAACAGGCAGGAAGAGACATTGAAAAACTGAAGACTGACCACAGCATGAAGACAAAGAACTCAGGAATGAAGACCTGGGTTGCCAAGACAATGGCCAGGAACACAGGAGTGAAGACCAGGAACACACTAAGGCAACTTGCTCTACTGAAGGTAGTCGGCCCATTGCCGAGGCATCCTGCTGCAGGGGAGCTTTCCTTAAATATGGCAGCCTTGATGACATCATCAGCAGGGGCCACAGAGACTTTCCCTCCATGGCCCCTTTAAATCCCAAAAAGTGATGTGCGCACATGCCAAGGGCCAACAATGCGTGCGAGGGACTGCGTCGGAGGAGATGTTGGACCCAGCGGCCTGCCTGGCAAGCTTTTCAAGGCCTTCTCTGCTGTCAACACCATTTGCACTGGGCTTGGGGGCTGGAGGTAAGTGCCGAATGCAACATTTTCAATGTAGAGATCTGTGCAAAGTAATACACAATGCCAGATTTTCATACACAATCAGGTCTGGCCATTACCACTCAGGAAAGAGACCTGGGAGTCATTGCAGGCAGTTCTCTAAAAATAGCCCAATGTGCAGTGCTGATCACAAAGGTGAATACCTGAAAATTATGAAAAGATTTACAAACAAAATAGAAAACCTTCTGCCTCATCCACCCCACTCCCAGTATCGCCATCCTCCCCTGCCAACAGCAGGATCTCCCCTCACTTTCTCTCACCTCCAGCAGCTCCCTGCTGTCCCTTCACCCAGATGTTCTGGGCCTCCCTCTTCTGCTAACAGCAGCAGGCTGGGCTTCCCTCTTCTGCCATCAGCAGCAGGCTGGGCTTCCCTCTTCTGCTAACAGCAGCAGGCTGGTCTTCCCTCTTCTGCTAACAGCAGCAGGCTGGTCTTCCCTCTTCTGTTAACAGCAGCAGGCTGGGCTTCCCTCTTCTGCTAACAGCAGCAGGCTGGGCTTCCCTCTTCTGCCAACAGCAGCAGGCTTGGCTTCCCTCTTCTAGCAATGGTGATAGCACTCTGGGCTCCATTTCTGGCAGTGACGCTCTGGCACGCGTCTGCCACCTTCTTCATTTCCGGCTCCAGCTCAGCTGCTGTTGAGCCTGCACCAGACATCCTCTCATTTTTAAGGGAGGGGGAGGCAGCACCAGCAGTTTAAAAAAAACTTGTGGGCCTCTTCCTGCTGATCTCACACACGAGAGCAGCAGCCAGGAAGCGTGGTCCTGTGAATTTTTTTAATGTTTGCAGTATCGGCACAAGATGGAAACTGCTAGTAGACCACATGTTGGATAATCCTGCTGTAAAGGCACCTGCTCCTTGCTCCTGTCAGAGAGAATCAAGGATGGATTTTGTCCACCACCACCCCAAGACCCTGATTCAGTGCCAGGCCCTTCCAATTCTCCACTCTGGTAAATCTATGGCTCCAGCAGCCATTCTCATAGTGCAGTGAGGGCAGGGACTAAGAGCCCAATATTCATCACCACTTAGCCAGTTAAATTCCAAGTTATCTAGCTAAGTGGCAGCATTTGAATATCCAGCTACATTCAGTAGCTGCCAGCTAGCCAAATAACTATTTATCTGGCTAAAATGGTAGGTGGGACAGTGCCCTAACTAGGAGGAGCTACGTATCTGTCTAACTTAGTTGGAGAAGTAGTAGTTTTGAGACTTATCTGGCTAAGTTAGTCCGGATAAGTTAGAGCTAATGTTAAGCAGGTCTAAAGTTATCTGAATAAACTTAACTGGATAACTCAAATGTTATCTGGGTATATTCAACAGCATGGTTGTGCCGATGAATATCCAAGATAAGTTTAAACAGCTAACTTACCTAACTAGCTAGGCTTTGAATATGGACCTCTAAGGCTTTATTCACAGGCCCCGCTTCCCACACAAAAGTCCAGAGGGGATGGGGCCTGTGAGTGCAGACTTGGTCCACATGCCTACTGTGTTGTGAGGATCGCTGCTGAAACCAAAGTCTGTAGTGAGGGGTCAGGAGTGATGGTGTTTTGTATTTTTTTCTTTAAGAGCAAACTACAGGGGCTCAGATGGAGGGCTACATCTATCAAGCAGTACTATAGACATGGTTAGTAGTAGCAATGTAACCGTCTCTTTTAGTCAGTAAGGAGGTCCAGACATCAGTGGTATGGCTAGCGGCTTCCCCCTCACATTCATGTTCCAATGTTAATCAAAAAGTTCAGGTCCTGCTAACAAGATCAGATTTCTGGTTTGTCATCAGTAACACCATCACTGCATTGGAATGGGAGCAGTGAGCCTGGGCTGTGCAGACCTGGAGTTACAAGTCAGGGAGAAGCTGAGGTCAGAGAGAGAGAAAGAAAGAGAAAACCCTGTACTGAGAGGATCAGGGAACCAAAGATGGGATATTTCATGTATTATTTATTTCATTATTTTAAGTAATTGCTACTGAAATGAACTCAGTTCTTCCTCCTCTGCCAACTCTCCTCCCCCTCCTCCCTCCATCAGTCTCAAATGGTCTCTCCCACCTGCTAATGAGGTCATAATGACAGCAGGAGGCTTATAAAAGGCAGAGCTGCCTGGGCTCAGTGGCATTTCACAGGAGGGCAGCAAGCAGTGAGCATCTCTGCTGGCTCTGGCTCTCAGGAGACTGAAGGACCTGAAGATTCTGGAATGGAACTCAAGCAACAGAACCAAGGTGAAGTGCAGAGCTATGAGGTAAGTGATGAGTGGGTTTAGGCCATGGGGAGACCTGTGGCCTCATTCTTTTAAGCGCCCCCCCCCCCCCCCTTGCTTTATTATTATTTGGTCTCTGGTGCCCTCACTAGAGGGTGCCAGAGGACAGAATTCCCCTCTTTGTTATATTTCTCCCCTTTTTCTTTAAGGAGGCAGGGTGGCCTTTGGCTGCCCCCCCCCCCCCCCCCACCTTCCCCCAACCTTAAAATAGGCTCCTCCCCTCCTCCCTCCATCAGTCTCACATGGAATCCCACCTGCTAATGAGGTCATGATGACAGCAGGAGGCTTATAAAAGGCCGAGCTGCCTGGGCTCAGTGGCATTTCACAGGAGGGCAGCAAGCAGTGAGCATCTCTGCTGGCTCTGGCTCTCAGGAGACTGAAGGACCTGAAGATTCTGGAACTGAACTCAAGCAACAGAACCAAGGTGAGATTATTGCAACATAGAACTCCTACCTGCATGCCTCACCTGCCTTTTCTGCTATCTTCCATTTATCTTCCACCATACTATCCTCCCCAATCTCCCTGCCCCTTCCTCGCTCAGAAGGCGGATTAGGGGCCCCCTACCTTGAGGTTGTCAGCCCCCCTCCCCCTTTTTCTTCCCCCCACCCTCACCATCGAGGGGAACGACAGAGGCTCCAGACTGGAGAGCGGCATGAGGTTTGGCAGGAATGCACAACCCCCGTCCCTGGCATGTGGAAGAGACAGAGACCACGATTAGGGGGCACCGGGTGCAGTAGTTCACACCCGTGCCTCCACAGGTAAGTTGACCACAGGTGAGTGGGTATTAGGCCACAAAATGATCTGTGGTTTTTGTTTTGAGGCCCCCCCACCTTCCTTTTATTTACTGTTGGTCTCCGGTGCCCTCGCTAGAGGGTGCCGGAGAAGAGAAGTTCCACTTTTCCTTTTTAGCTAAGGGGGCGAGGTGGCTTTGGCCCCCCCGCCCTCTTCCCCAGGTCCTTCAGGAGACTGAAGGACCTGAAGATTCGGGAATGGAACTCAAGCAACAGAACCAAGGTAAGATTATTGCAACATAAACCTCCTACCTGCATGCCTCACCTGCCTTTTCTGCTATCTCCCATGTATCTTCCACCATACTATCCTCCCCAATCCCCCCTCAGCCCTTCCTTCTCCCCTTCTTTATCCCTCCTCCCCCACCCTTTCTCCTCACATCTTCCTTCTACCCTCCTACCTTCCTTCTTCCCTGTCCTTTTACACTCTCACCCTTCCTTCTCCCCCTCCCCTTCTGCTTCCTTCTCCTTCACACCTTATTCACCACTTCCCCTCCCTCTCCTACAGCTTTCCTTCACTTCTCCCCTCCCCTACTCCTTTCCTTTCCACTCCTCCTTTTATTCCCTCCCCTCCATCTCCCTCTTCAGTTCCTCCACCTTGCCCTTTTTCCCCTCTACCCTGTCTCCCCTAACTCCCTCTCCACTCATCTCCCCCTCCTCTCTGAACTCCATTCTCCCCTCCCTTCTCTCCTCACACCTACAACTACCCCCCTTCCCCATCCCCTCCCTCTCCTCCTCCATATCCCCTCCCTCTCCCTTCACCCCTGTCCCTCTCCCACTCCTCTACTGCTTGCTCCCACCCCCTCTCCTACCCTTTTCCCCCTCTCTGCTACACTCTCCCCTCCTCTCCCCTCTCTCTGCTCCTTGTCTCTGCTACAATCTTGTTCCTCACTCCTCTCCCTTCCCATCCCCCTCTTTTGCCTTCCCATCCATCTCTCACCCCTGCCCCTCTCCTATCCACCTGTCTCCCCTCTCTCCCACTCCTCTTCTATTTTCTGCTCTCCCCCTTTTTTCCTCTGCCCTCCTTTCCTTCCCACTCACTCCAATCTCCCTTCTTCCCCATTTTTCCCCTGTCCCTCATCCCCACCACTCTCCCCTTCTCTCCTTCCCACTCTTGCCCTCTCCCCTCTCTCTTTCCTTCTTCCTCCTCCTCTCTTCCCCAGACCTCACCAGCAATCTCCCCTACTCCTCTCCACCTTCCCTCTTCCCTATCTCCCCATTTCTCCTCATCCCTCTCAGCCTCATCCCCCTAACCCTCTCTCCCCTCTTCCTCCTCTCCTCCTCTACCCCATCCCTACCTATCCCCTCCTCTCCTCCTCCCTCCTTTCAACCTCTCTGCTCTTACCCTCATCCCTCTCCCTTACCCTATCTCTCCCCTCCTCTCATGACCCATCTCCCGTCTCCTCCTCCTATCCTCACCCTTATCTCCCTCTCCTCCCTCCTCCCCATCTCCCCCTCATATTCTCACTCTTATCTCCCTCTCCTTTCCCCTCCCCCTCTTTCCCACATCCTCTCCCCATTACTCCTCCCCTCTTCCACCATCTCTTACCCATTTCAATCCCCTTTCCCCTTTCTCTCCCCATCTCCTGCACATCTCCCTCCCCTTCTTCCCCTCCCCTCGCTAAACATTTTCTCCACTCTATATCCCCCTCCTCATCTTTCCTCTCCACATCACCCTTTCCCATCTATCCTCTCACTCTCCCTCCCCTCCCCCTCTCACTGCCTCGCCCATCTCCTCTTCCCTCCTCATGTCCCCATATCTCCCCGTCACCCCCTCTCCCCATATCACCCAAATGTCCTCCCTCCTCCACCTCTCCCCATAGCTCCGTATCACCTCTGCCCTCCCTCGTGTCTCATCTCCCCTAACTGATCCTCTTCCTCATCTTCCCCAATATCTTCCCCCTCACAACATCTCTCCCATCTCTCACTCTCAACATCTCCCTCACATTTCCCCCTCCCCTACATTTCCCCATCTCTCATCCCTGCCCCTCACCAACATCTCTCCCATCTCTCACCCTCAACATCTCCCTCACTTTTCCCCCTCCCCTACATTTCCCCTTCTCTCACCCCTGCCCCCTCACCAATATCCCATCTCTCACAAACAACTCTCCCCCTTCCCCAACATCTTTCATCTTTCCTCTAACATCTCACCCTCCAACATCTCCCCAACATTCCCCATTTCCCCCTCACCGTCTACCCAATATATCTGCATCTATCCCCTCCCCCATCTCCCCTTATTACTTTTATTGTTAAGAATAACACAAGGGAAAAATAGTATTCTCTCTGAACTTAAATTATATAATACTAAACCTCCCATAGCAGAACAGCACCAACTTCCAGCACTCAAACTGTAAGCACCTTACCTAAGAAATGACAACACTGAAAATATTACACCAGGCCTTAAAACTTCTATTAGGGAAATGAAATAAGCCATGCAGCAGAATACCTCACCTCAGTCACATGTGCAGACCCTCGCCTAACAAAGAGTAAAGAGATCATAAAGCATAACTAGAAACATGCAGACAAAAACTGAACTGGAAACCGCAACAAGCCACAGAAACTGTATGCAGTGCAACAAAGTCCTCATAAAATAAAACAAGAAATATAAAATCAACAGCAGTAAAACCACACTAATAAAAAGAACAGATTATTTCAAAACAGCTGATGAATGGAATATCCAATAATTAAAAACATATAAAAAATTTCTAGGCACCAATAAAATATTTCAAAACAGCAGACACATAGAACCAATAATTAAAAATTATAAAGATAAAAAAAAATGCTCTGCTCTCCATACCTAGAAATGTTCGATTTCCAAGTGCCCTGAGATTGTGAATTAGGAGGGCAAGGGGAGTTACTTGCAACTTTCTCCTCACTCTCAGTCACACAATACTCTCTCTCTCTCTCTCTCTCTCATACAGGCTCTGAAGCACACAATTACACACATGGTCTCTCTCACTTACATAGGCTTTCATTCACACAATTACACACATGCTGTTTCTCTCACTCAATTACATGCTCCCGTTCTTGTACACATAGGGGCGGATTTTAAGAGCCCTGCTCGTGTAAATCCGCCCGGATTTACGCGAGCAGGGCCCTGCGCGCCGGTAAGCCTATTTTACATAGGCCTACCGGCGCGCGCAGACCCCGGGACTCGCGTACGTCCCGGGGTTTTCGGAGGGGGGCGTGTCGGGGGCGTGTCGGGGGGCGGGCCCGGTCGTCGCGGCGTTTCGGGGGCGTGTCGGGAGCGTTTTGGGGGCGGGTACGGGGGGCGTGGCTACGGCCCGGGGCGGTCCGGGGGCGTGGCCGCGCCCTCCGTACCCGCCCCCAGGTCGCGGCCCGGCGCCCAGGAGGCCCGCGGGGATTTACGTCTCCCTCCGGGAGGCGTAAATCCACCGACAAAGGTAAGGGGGGGGGTTTAGACAGGGCCGGGCGGGTGGGTTAGGTAGGGGAAGGGAGGGGAAGGTGAGGGGAGGGCAAAGGAAAGTTCCCTCCGAGGCCGCTCCGATTTCGGAGCGGCCTTGGAGGGAACGGGTTAGGCAGCGCGGCTCGGCGCGCGCCGGCTATACAAAATCAATAGCCTTGCGCGCGCCGATCCAGGGATTTTAGTGGATACGCGCGGCTCCGCGCGTATCTACTAAAATCCAGCGTACTTTTGCTTGAGTCTGATGCGCAAGCAAAAGTAGGCTGATCACGCTTCTTTTAAAATCTACCCCATAGGCTCTTAATCATACATACACATGGTCTCTCCCACTTACGCACACAGGCTCTCAATCACACAAACAAGTTCTTACTCACACACTTATATACATGCTGTCTCACACATAGAGAAACACACACACTCACACACACACACACGATCTCAAACACCTATGCTCATTCACGCTTCCCACCGAACTAGAGGCAGCAACATCTTCCTCCTCTTTCTACTTTCACGGCCTTGAGAATGGAGTCCCACGGATGCTGACACTGCTCCTTGTTTTGCTTCGGGCCGATGCTGCTCTTCTTTGAGCCCTCACTGCTCTTCTTCGGGCTGGCACTACTGATCTTCAAGCCGACTCTGCACTCACTATATCTAACATGCTTTCTTCTTCCGTGCACACAGCCGCTGCACACCACTTCCTCTTCCAGGCCATGGGGGTGGGAAGACCATACTGGTGCCGCTGACACCAGCTCTCTTGCCACGTTCTGCTTGGGCTATCAGCATTCTAAGCCCTGGCAGATGAAGAGTTCCATTTCACTGGGACAGGGGGAGCAGCTGGGCCAGTGAGGGACCAGGAAGTATGGCGACACACTGGTTGAGAACCACTGCACTAGAGGCAGCCTGAGTGGGTAGATCTTGCCTATATGTAGGGACTGGAGGGTGTGTGGCATTTGAGTTGAGATTTTGTAGAAGGAGGAACTCTGTTAGAATGTTTCTTTTTAGTGAGGCCAACTTTCCTCACTCAATATATTTTTGAGGCTACTCCTTCCTGTGCACTCTCTGCCAGGCTGGATACATCTCAATTTAGGGAAAGAAATGTTTTTCAGGATTTTTTTTAGGACTTCTTTGCTAATCATTTTGCTGGGTTTGCAACCTGGTGCTCCTGTAAAAGCTATTTCGTGGATCCAGAGGCCATGTCACTGAAGTTCTGCCAGTACCCTTCTATAACAGAGAAGAGCTGCAATGACAGTGTCATACCAGAAGGTTTTGGCCATTTTTTTAAATAAATCATATTTTTTGTCACTTGTCCTCTCATTTGGAGATTGGGTACTGTGACTGATCTTTGTCAGTCAAGACTTTTCCTTGTGAGAGGTCCTATAAAGCAACCAGGAGAAAGAAAAGCAGAATTCCAGACCCTCCTCAGGATCTTCCTGGGATACAGGTGCAAGCTGGGAACCTCTTCAGATCAACTGGTGAACTCAGGTAGGACTGTATATTTCTAAAGGGGACCCTGTACACATAAAGCCTCACTGACTTCCCCACAAGGGATAATCTGTATCTTGAAGTCTGATAGTCTATTTTTCTCGACCACTTCCCCTGAGATACCATTTCCACACTTATGTGGAAACATTTTCTTATATACTCTTCAGTCAGTCTTTATACCTTCAGCTTCATACCAGACCTCTTACCATGATAAAAGGATACCACTTGTGTATTACTGCAAAGGTCATTAGATAAGAATATTAGTCGTATTTTCCGAAAAGCAAAATGGTAGCAGCAGCACAAGTATCCTCGAAAATACACTAGAAGTGCCAGTACAGGCTGGAGTGGTGAGAGGGGCACAGATGCAGCTCTCATATCCAATGGAACAAATTATGGGACCGATACAATATTTGTGCGCAGAAAACGAGCGCGCGCTCCAATATTTAAATTAGGGATCACGCAAAAAAAAAAAAAAAAAGAGGCGCTAGGGAAAATTTGTGCATCCCAGCTCCTCCTCAACATCAGGCGCACAGGAGAGGGGACTGTCAAGCTGGTTGGGAAAATGGACGCACAATCTACGCGCATCCGCTTTCTCCCGCTACCGGCATAGAAACGCACAAGATACATGGCCTGGACTGGACCCAGGGCCGGTGCAAAGGGATTAAGGCGCCTGCCGCTGCGCACGGTATTGCATCGGCCCCTATCAGCGCATGCCAGTAGTCTTATGCTCACACTGCAGTTTCTCCCTGGACTTGTTAAATCCTCTACCTCAGATTCAAGAAGTCCTAACTGCCTATTCCGTACGAAACCAGGAAACCTCGGAGACCCTGCAGCCGCCCTCCCAAGAGGCGAGAGCAGTAGCCGCTCGTCCTGGGAGAGAGCCCAGGCCTGGGACCGAACCAAGGGCGCTGCAATCAACACCACAAATCTCCAGGCTCAGAAACCTCGTGGTCTGAAAACTCTTTGAGATCTGGTGCGTTACAGATCTGCCATTAGAACACGCCTTCTGCAGCAGGGGCACCAACTACCATCAAATTTACAGACAGTAACAAAGGAATAAAAATGACTTCTGCCCAAAAATATTCTCATAAGAGGCGACAGAATAGACGAAGTCAATGACTGCATCTGGCTACAGAAAAGATTGAATCTGAGCACGAAATGCGAGAGAGGAACCAGAATAGATCCCTTCGTGAGCCAGAGACAGTCCAACTTCCCACCCAGCTCCCTCCTCACGTGACCCATAATCGTGGCTCTTCCGCAGACTTTCAGCCGCTTCTCTTGGCATTATGGGATTTGTATTTCAGGTCTCTGCCCTGGTTCGCCCCCCTTCGCCTCCGCGCGCGGACGCAGTGCTGCATGCTGGAACTTGTAGTCCGCTTTGCTGATTGTACGGCCGGGTTTAGCTCGGCTCATGTTGCCTTGGGATTCCTAGCACAGTGTTTCCCTGCAGGGCTGTCTCACCTTCCTCGAGATATGTCGTTGCAGAACTACGAGTTCCGGCCTCTGGTCAAAGTCCAAACCTGACGTCGTCGATCCCGAGGCTGAACATGGAGCTGCGACAGCTCTCTGCCCTGGCCGGGAGGTGTCTCGGCCGGCTGTGGAGGAGCACATGTTGGAAGCTTGAGGACACTGTGTGCGGGGAACTCAGCACACAGTGTCCCCGTGGGTCTAGGGTTGGTAATAGGGGGTTCAGGTCACAGTATCTCCTGGGATCCGGGGTTGGCACAATCTTGCCCGGCCACCCCATGGCATGCTACTTTCGAGGGCTCCTTCATTGTCCTGTTCGGATCCGCTTCTATCGAGTTACAAGGGGTCCTAACGCAACCGAGCTGCAGGCCCACGTGGTGGATCTTCGCAGTGATACGGTTAGCAAACCGAGTGCAGAGATGAGACAGGCAATGGCCGAAGCAGAGGTTGGGGATGATGTCTATGGAGAAGATCCAACTGTTAATGGTGAGTCTCAGACTAATAACCGAAGGTGTTTAAGATGTAAATGTTTCCATTTTCCGCTGAAATATAAAATAGAGAATATGATGGCAGAAGATACGGACTGCAGGGCCCCAGACTTGTCTATTACTGATGCGATGCAACAGAGCCAATCCCAATCGAGCTTTCCCTCACATCCTTACTGCTAAGGATCCTCTGTGTTTATCTTTGGTTTTATCCCTCGCTCACCCACAGCTAAAGATTCTGTTTATCCCAGGCGTTAACCTCACTACCCCCACAGCGAAGGAGCCTCTCTATCCCTGGCACCTCTGCTAGGAGGCTGTTCCATGATTACATGCCCTCTGAGTAGGGCCAAATTTAAGATGACAATGCCCATAGGCAGAGGACTTAAGGCAAGGGGGTTCCCTCCTTCCCTTCTCCTTGGAAAGCAGAGAGCAGCTGGGGGGGGTCCTAGTTTTTGGGCCCTTCAGAATTTGACACCCAGGGCAATTGCCAGTGTTGCCTATGACTAAATCCAACTTTATCATGATCTTGTTCTAGAACTTCTTTTGCATTGGCGATTCTTTGTGTGCATTATTTATACCTAGAGCTTCTGTTTTAAGGTTTCAACTGACACCCCCTCCCCCTGCCACCTCCCTAAATTCCTTGGATTCTCTATTTTTTGGTGCTTTTTTTCCATGCTAATAATGCCTCAGCTACACTTTTTAGCAGCTGATGGTCCTCCATTCTCTTCCTCTTGCCAGCTCTTCTGCACAGCTGTATCGAAGCTGGTGATAAAAGGACAGCATGAGCAAGAATGTACTGATTTCTTAGGGGATTACAAATATTTTGTTGTGGCAGTACATTTTGTGTTATGTTAATGTATGTAGTTGATTCAACCAGAAAAGTTACTCAGCATTAGTACCTGCACTGTGAAAATACCAATTATTTTTGTAACCTCAAAAAGCCACTAATTAGCTGAAAATAAACACTAAATGTACAATTTATAAGTACCTAAAAATGGAAGTCCTATTTATGCCTTTGAGGTTTTTAAATCTCTATTACACTCCTCCCTCACTTTCCTCCCTTCCAGGGTATAAATAATTAGGTTCTTAAGTCCAATTTCCTAGGACTATTTTTAGTAGGGAGAAAGGGGATACAAGGTACATTTTGGCCAAGGAGAAAAGTCAGTAACTGCAAAGAAAAGGGAAGGAGAGATTTTGTCCTTTTCTACTTTGCATATGAATTGCTCCATGTGTGAGTTTATTGTGATAAGAAAGAACATGTACTTTCTGAAAGCACAGGGACCATGAAGCGTGCAATGATTTGTTTTAGTATGCTGCTTCCAGCCCTAGCAACACACTTGCTCCACTCACTGCTGCCTGGGCTGTGCATATACGCTCTAGCACCAGGCTACAGAAGCGTGTGTGGAAAAGCTCCCATGTCCTGCATTGCTTTCTGGCCTTTCCTGAGGCACAAACCTGCGATGTCCAGAGACCTGAGAGCTACTTTCTCACTGAAGGAGCCACCTGAGAGGATGGGGGAGAGGGGCTTTAATAACTGCAGAGGACCTAAGACCTGCTCCATTTCTTAAAACGGCTATTTGTATGCATAGCAAGAAGAAGAAACCTTCCTTAAGAAAGGGAGACAGGCAAGCAGAACTTTGGTGTCCAAAGCCACGGTTGAAGCTGAATTAGTTGGGAACGTAGAAAATAGCTGGCTTTTCTCTTCCTCAGCTTTTGCTACTTATCACATACAGGCCACTACAATACAGCACGCTCAGCCGAGCGCACTGTTTAACCTGCAGTTGGACGTGGGTTTTGGATGCGCGTCCACAACTTCTTATACCATAAGGAGATTAGCGCGTCCAAAACACATGTCCAACCCCCTGCAAAGTTAGTAGCACTCATCACATGCAAATACATGTTGATGAGGCTATTAGGTATTCTCCCCAGATCCAAAAAAAAATGTGTGCCCGACACGCACATTTTTATGCTCAGAAATTAGCTCCTGCCCAGAGCAGGCACTAATTTCTGAGCAGCCCAAAAAAGAAAATACTGCTTTTTCTGTACATCCTCCGACTTAAAATTGTGGCGATATTAAGTCGGAGAAACCAAAAGGTTTAAAAAAAAAAAAAAAAAACAATGTGTGCCAGCAGTCAGGTTAGGAAAATGGACGCTCGTAAAACTGAGCATCCATTTTCCTAACCCATTGACAGCCACCTCTCCAAGGAGGCGCTAGGGGCGCACATTTGTCCCTAGTGTCTCCTTGAAAGCAAGACCCCCCTCATTTAAATATTCTATCATGCGCCCAGGAGAGGTGGATGGGCGCGCATTAGGAAAGCAGGCACTCAACAGTGAGCGCCCGTTTTCCGCGCGGCTTTATTGCATTGGCTTGATAGTCTGCTATGTGCTGCAGTAAAGGTTGCTTAGTGCAAGCACTATTAGCTGGTAGGCAAGAGACTTGGGTTCAAAACCTGTCCCATTCCCTGAGCCAGCTGAGGCTGGGATCATTGCTGTTATGTGGGAAGGACTGTGACAGATCCTGAGCAGTGTTAGCAAGAGTGTGGGTGGAGTCATCTTTGCTGCTTGGGGAAGGGTGACTTCCTGGTGGCTCCACATGATTTTGGCCCCTTGGCTAGGATTAAAAACAAGAACCAAACTAATGACTGGAAGCTTGGTGCTGTATTTTTCCTAAGTGGAACAACTTTAGGAAAACAGTTACTGATTTTCTTCACTCTGAACTTTATTCTCCCGCTGAAGGCATGTGTTAAAATTGTTGCATATACTGTCTTATGAGCTGTAGCACAAGGCTGGGCTGAAAAAAGCTGCAAATTTAATTTCTTTTTCAGAGCTTCAGCAGCGGGTGGCTGAACTTTTGGGGACAGAGGATGCTCTATTTGTGTCGTCGGGCACCATGGGAAACCTCATCTCTGGTAAGTAATAAGAGGAACAGGTTTTTTTCTCTCCAGAAAGCATTGGGAGCTGCATTGTCAGTGGGGATTATCACCCAGGACCATGTACCAAATGTTGTCTATACTGCTATGTAGTAAACGGCTCCTGCAGACTTGGCCTCTCCCAGCAAGAGACACTGCAGAGAATGGTGCAGGAGTGCTGGTTGTTGGGGAGCTCACAGCTGCAATCTAAACCTTTCCTAGCAGCAGGTTCTGCAGGGAATGATACAAGAGTGCTGATTGTGGGGGAGCTCACAGCTCCTACAGTCCCAGCCTCTCCCAGCAGGAGGCACCGCAGGCATGGTGCAAGAGCACTGGGTGTGGGGGAGCTCACAACTCCTGCAGTTCCAGCAGCAGTTGCTGTAGGGAATGGTTCAGGAGTTCTGGCTGTGGAGGAGCTCACAGCTCCTGCAGTCCCAGCCTCTTCCAGTAGGAGGCGCTATATGGAATAGTGTAGATTTACTATCTCGCACATTTCAGCTGCTGGAGGGAATGATGTGTTGATGGATCCAGAGGAGATGGATTTGGAAGTACTATGGTTACAGCTTTCTGCATGTAGTAGTCCATGAGCTGCAGCTATGACTGCCTTTGTAACAGTGAATGGAGAAACCAGACCCAGAGTTAAACAAACAGTTCTCTTATAAGAAGAAAACATTAGCAGCACTGACTTCAGACCACAGAGTTTGCAGGAAAGCCTTCTGCATTTCAGAGAGAGGAAAGTTTTTGGGTTTTTTTTAAATGCTTCTGTTCTGCACTAATCCAATGACATTGCACAAGGTGAATTACAATAACAACATAAAACATCAAATTCCTCTTCATCCAGTCAGACCAGTTCAGATGAATGGGTTATGCCCACCGATCAGCAATTGGAGGCAGAGATTAACAAGTTTTCTGATGTCACCCCTTATGTGCATCCATGCTGATCTCAGCTTGCCAGTATTCTCTGTCTCTAGCAGATGGTAGGTGAGCATCTGTGCTGTGGACTAAACTGGTTAGATTGGATTCGAAGAAGATTTTGAGTTCCTGTGGTGAAAGGCTCGTTCTCCTTCCCTCAATTGAACATTGCCCTGGGGAAGATTCATCTTAATCCTGAAGGCAGTTCCTGGGGAAAAAGAAATGTTTCCCTCTCTCAGTGCCTGGGCTAGGGTACCTCCATTTCTTTCCTTTGAGGACTGGTTTGTTTGGGGCTAATGTTCCTTATCCCCCTACTCTTCTCTCCTCTCCTCTAGTCTGGCCTCTTTAAAACCAAAAAAAAAAAGGAGGGGGGGGAGAGGGAGTGTTTTCTACTGCCTTGGCTGTGCATAAAATTTACTTTAAAAAAAAAAAAAAAGGAGAGGAACAAGAAGAACAGCAGCAGAAGCGAGTGGTCAGCCTTCAGGGTTGCGGTGTCAGGACTTATATGGTGAGTCCAGGGGGTTTATCCTGCATTTCTCAGTCTCAGCACTGAGGCCCATTGTGGAACATGGAGCTGATGGCTGCCGCGGCAGAGCGCAGGAACAAGACCATGGTCTGCAGAACTCATAGACAGCAGAGACCAGGAGTGGCAAAGCTCTTTTGAGTTTGCCTGGAAGAGGGGGGAATGGAGAAGAGCGGCAGTTTTGGATCTTGGGGGGCGGGGGGTGAATGTTGACAGGGCAATCTGGTCCTTCTGGGGATCCAGGTTCCGGGGTGGGAACAGCAGCCATTTTAGGAGTGCAGGGTAGTGAGAGGGAACTGGAGCCTCTGTCTCTCAGCCCCGAGGAACAAGAATCAGATTTGCTCAACACAAGGGTAACTGGCCAGAAAAGGGTGGTTTCTCTCCCCTCCCCTCTGAAACCATCATCCTTGGCTTGGGCTTCTATGTCCAAGGAGTTTGTAAGATGTTTCCTCCGTGCTTTTAGAGTGGGGCATAGTTCAGTCCCGTAACCCACCCCAGGTCTTTCTGCTTCAAGAGGTAAGAAGAGGGCCAGGAAAGGGGCAGATCTGGAGATAAAGGAGGATGATGGCACTGGGTCAGAGGACTCCTTAGAAGACGAAGGCTTTCAGGGACATTAACAGAGAGAGGGAGTTACAAGAAAGCAAATTCCCTCTGGAGGGAGATGATGGTTCCTCCGTGGTGCGCCTTCTTCTTAACGAGCAGCTTTCTTCATTAATTTCTCAAGCCTTGAGAATGCTTAATATTGCAGAGGAGAAGAAAGGGGAACCCTCTACTTCTTTAGGGGTCCGCGTAAGAAAGCGCTCAAAATCTTTTCAACTGTGTAGAGCAGTGAAGGAGTCAATTGTTCTGGAGTGGATTCCCCCCCCCCCCCCTCCCCGGAAGCGATTTTCAAAAGGGACTGCTCGTTGTCAAAGCTATATCCCTTAGTGGCTCAGGAAAGAAAGAATCATGGACACTCTGTTTTGTTCGGTTACAAAACGGACAAATAATCCAGTGGAAGGATGCACAGGACAGGAAGACTGAGTATGTGCTGAAGCTTCTAGTAAGGGGCTTCAAACAGCGGCATGTGGCTGTAATATAGCAAGTTCTGAACTGCGTTTATCTCAGTGAGAGTGTGTGGGGGGGTTCTCAAGGAGGCTTCCCACTTGGAGCCAGAAGCAGCGCATCTCGTGGATGCCTCCTTTGATTTAGTGTGTACATCAGCAAGGAGTATAGCTTCTATAGTAGCAGCTAGAAGGTGGCTATGGTTGTGCAGCTGATCAACGGATTCTGTTTCTAAGTCCAATTTGACAAAACTTCTCTGTAGGGGTATTCTGTTATTTGACAAGGATCTGGAAAAGATGGCCGAGCTATGGGGCGATTCCAAGGTTCCGAGGATTTCCTAAGAGTGCCTCACAGGCAGCTCAAGCCTGTAATTATTTTCAAGATACTAGGAGGTTTAAGCAGGGGCATTCATCTAGTGTTCAGAGGTCTTGACAGTTTGGTAGGTTTCAGTCCTTTTGTACAGTAAAAAGATGAAGCTGCAGAATCAACGGGATCTTTCTGGAATTCACAATGAGTATTTGAGGACCCAATCTCCGATTTAGGAGATAGGCAGCTACCTATCTCAGTTTTAGCAGCGTTGGGTCCAAATTAAATTAGATCAGTAGGTCTTAGAGATAATTTGAGATGGTTATGCCTTGGAGTTCTCCCATCCTATTTCAGATGCTGTTATGGTTTTCCCTTGTTGCTCCACCAGAAAGCAGAAGGCGATAAGAATTATGCTGGACCGCTTCAACTTGAAAGTGGTGGTGCCAGTTCCAAAACCTCCGTGGAGTCAGGAATGGCACTTAGTTTTTTTTAGTTCCCAAAAAGGAGAGTTCCTTTCGGACGATTCTGGACCTGAAACATGTCAACACATTTCTCAGGGTGTTGCACTTCAGGTTGGAGATGCTGAAGTCAGTGATAATGGTGGAGAGGCAGAGGGAATTCCTGATCTCTTTAGACCTTGCAAGGGCTTATTTACACATAGTGATCAGGAAAAGTCATCAGAAGTTTCTTCATTTTCCAGTGTTAAGGCAGCATTTTCAGTTCCTTAACCTTGCCATGCAGGTTGGCTGAGCTCCAAAAATCTTTTCCAAGGTAATGGTAGTGGTGGCAGTGGCACTGCGAAAGGAAGGAATATTGGTGCACCCTTATCTGGACAATTGGCTCATGAGAGCGAAATCGGAACGGGAAAGTGCTCTGGCCACCAGTAGGGTGGTGGAATTATTGAAGGAGTTGGGACGGGTAGTGAACTGCTCAAGAACAGGTTGCTTCCTTCTCAAACTCTGGAATACCTGGGAGCTCTGTTCGACATGAAATTGAGTTGTGAGTGCTTGACAGAGCCGTGGGTGCAGAAATTACTACAGCAATTACAGGCATTGATTTTGTCCCGGGTTCGGACAATGTGGAGTTATCTGCAGCTTCTAAATTCCATGGCAGCAGCTTCGGATGTAGATCTCTGGGTAAGGGCACAGATGCATCCCCTTCAGAGAGCTGCCTTGTCCAGATGAGTTCTTCAGTTGCAGAATTATTTCATGAAGCTTCTGGTGCTAGATCAAGTCAAGGAGAGTCTGTGGTGGTGGATAAGTTCCAAAAATTTAAAGAGGACTGGAACCTGAGCCTCTGTTCTGGATAATGGTGACAACGGACACCAGCCTTTTAGGTTGGGAGGCACATTGTCAAGGTCTCGTGGCTCAGGGACAGTGGTCAGAAGAGGAGGCAAGCTGGTGTATAAATCGTTCAGAAGCTAGGGCATAGAGGGTGGCACAAACTGAGAAAAATGTATGCGGAATCTTTTATTTTATTGAAATGCAATAGGCTGCTGTCTCTTAATCCTGTTACAGTTGGGCAATCATTGTAGCCTGCTATTTTGTATTTCTTTCTATGTTGAATAATAAAATTTAAATTAAAGAATAAATAAATAAATAAACTAAGGCAAATCTGTTGGCTCTCCTAAAATGTATTTCCCTTGTCAGGAGTCAAATGGTCAGAATAATGTCTGATAATACCACAGTTGTGGCGTATATGAATTTTTGGTAGGCGGGCAGCAAGAACCCTCAAATGTCGGACGAGCTGGACTTGCTCCTCTTTTGGGCAGAAAGGAATCTGCCTCACACATAGCAGGCATGGAGAACATTCAGGTGGATTTTCTCAGCCACAATATGGTCGATCCCTGACTGCAGTTACTATCTTGGGCGGAGTTCGATTGGTTATTGGCAGGTGGAGTGTCTCATTGATGGATCTTATGGAGATCAACTTGAATGCAAAGGTTCAAAGGTTTTACAGCCAAAGAAAGGAAAAAGGGTCATCAGGAATGGATGTCTTGATCCAGCATTGGCTCTCAGGAGTGATCTTGTCTGTGTTCCTCCCTTGCCACTGATAGGGAGAGTTGTTCAGAGGATTTTGAGATACCCGGATCTAGTGATTCTGGTGACCCCAGACTGACCGAGATATCCCTGATATGCAGATCTTATCAGGTTGCTGGATAGGAATCTATTACAGCTTCTGCAGTAAAAGGGTCTGCTCACAAGGATCCAGATCTTTTTGTCTTAGGACCTGGCTCTTGGTAGGGCTTGTTTAGTTAAGTGAGGTTATTCTCATGAAGTAATGAATACACTTTCAAAGGCCAGGAAAGTCTTAACTTCCTTGGCTTACGTGAGGTTTTGTAGAATTTTTGAAAAGTGGTATTCCACTCAGCAGGTTTTGCCTAGCAGGGCCTCAGTTCCCTCTATTTGGGTTTTCTTACAGGGATTAGCTCTTAATGTCTTAGAAGTCAAGTCACAGTTATTGCTTGCAATATGGGCCGTGTGTTGGGGGAACCTTTGTCTTCCCATCTGGATATTTCTCGGTTCCTGAGAGGGACCTCCAGTTTGCGATCCCCAACCCTTCCAGGGTCCTGAGCATTATGTCTCCTCTTGGCAGGTTCTCAATTTGAATCCATTAGGTCAGTTTCTGTCAAGTTGCTTACCTTGAAAGTAGTTTTTATGGTGGCAATTTGTTCGGCCGGCAGAATTTTGGAGTTGTAGGCACTTTCTTGCAGGAAACCTTATTTGTGGATTTCAAGGGATATAGTCAAAATTCATATGGTGCCCTCCTTTCTTCTGAAGGTGGGATCTATTCTGTCTCCACTATGCATATCCTATGCAGAGCTCAAACAGTTAGCTTTACTTGGTCCTAACTCGCAGACAGAGGAGGCAGTTGCTTCAACTCCAAACTTTATTAACAAGAAAAACAGATAACAGAGCATAAATTGGAGATAACAGCAACCACTGTAGTCTGGGTCACAGAAATAAGGACAGGTAAAATGATAATAATTCTGCAGGGTTGACTAGGTTAGCTGCTGATTCACACAGACTGACCAAAAACACGAGGGAAAACCTCCCAGGCACCCCTGCTTCCAGTCAGAAATTAACCCTTTAGAGCAGGGAAGGGCAAACGTTTTTTAAAGAGGGCCACATTACTGATGCTTTTCAGAGCCAAGGGCCAGAGTCACCCTATATGAGCGGGGTTTCAAACTCCATGAACAGTAACCATACCAATAAAAAGATTAGTTCAACATAATTAACAAACAGAATAACATCAAATAGTTAACTTGTAAAAATATTCCAAACACTCCTACACAGAGACCCCCAGGCAGGCACCCATTCATTCTTACACAGACCCCAGGCAGGCACCCACACACACACCCCAGACAGAGGAGCTGATCCATCATCAAAGCTGCTCTACTCTCCTTCTCCTCTCTGCAGGCCACGCAGTATTGAAAAATCACAGTTGTAGTATTTCCTCCATGCTGATCTTGTTTATTGTGAGGCAGAGAACATGCTGCCCTCGTGAGCTTTTAATATTGTTCGAGGCCTGCAGAGATGACATACGAGTTAACTGAAGATTTGGGCCTCTTCTCTTTGCCACCCCCCTGGCAGCCGCATAGCCTCTTCTCTTTGCGGTGGTGGGATAGGATCCACCGGTAGCCTTTTCCTTTCTTCGCCACTGGTGGCATGAGCCACTTTACGGTTTGGTGCTGCGCCTCCTCTTCCTGCCCCGCTGCTCCCTCTTGAGGTGGACGTCACCTGCGGCCGCCGACATCCAGTTCGAAGTCATCAAAAAAGGCCTGCAATGTCAGGCCATTGTTGATGACATCGAAGGTGCCAGTGGGCCGGACCTAATGGGGCAAATTGAGGAGGAGGAGGAGGGTGTTGTGTTTGTGTCATTGTGGACCCTTGGTCGCTGTGGAGATGACTCCTCCCACAGGGAGGGGCCCCGTGGGGAACCACAGCGATAGGCTAAACGCAGATAGCAGACACAGAGTGAATGGAAGGCTTTATTGTACTGCAGTAGATAGATGATATGAAGCGGAAGGTAAGGCACTGAAGTCTGCGAGGTACCAATACATTCAACAGTCTCAGATGTAGAACCTCACCCAGATGTAAGGTAGGTGAGAGCCCGCAGTGCGGGTAACGCAGAGCCTGGTGGGTGGAGTTGGAGCACCGGATCGTAGAGGTACTCACAGGAGCGTAGCGTAGCGTCTTCCTGGTAATGATGAAGGGACCGAAGTCCGCGGTGCAGGATACACAGACTGATAGGCCCTTGAGGAGCGAGTACCTGGTAGTCCAGAGATCCTGAAATAGAACAGAGAGAGACCCCCAAGGAGTGGTTGTCTAGTTAGTAGAAGTCCCGAAGAGAGGTTGGAAGTGAGAGACCCCCAAGCAGCGGGTGTCTAGAGCTTCGTGAGGATCGAGGCCTGGAGGTAGAGAGGCATCTAAGCGTACAGCTTAGACCAGTCAGAGTAGCTAAACCGAAGACCTTGCTAACTCAAAGGTGGTAGCAAAGCGGAAGCTTTAAATACCCGGAGGTATTGATGTCACGCAGTGGGGACGCCCCCGAGGTTCCCGCCATGACGTGTATTTGAGCATAGGCAACGTGCACGCCCTAGGAGGCCCTGGGATTGAGCGTGGCGGACTGGAATGCCCATGCTGAGCTGGAGACGCCGAGGCCCTCGACAATCTCCACCGGAGGCAGCCATCTTGCCCAAGAAGGAGGAACAGGGGAGAAAAGAGGTAAGGCAGAGCGGTCACAGCCGTCTGCAACCGACAGACGCAACAGTGGGCTGGAAAAAATCTTCGTCAGACCGGGTTTGGCCTGCGGGCAGTAGTTTGCCCACCCCTGCTTTAGAGCCAGCTGCACTGAATACAGCAGAAGCTGTGAATATGCAGGCTGACCACCAGATGACAGTTTAACAGTAAACAAGAAACTGTAGAATAAAAGCATGAAGACAGCATTAACAACAGAAACAGACAAAGCTGCTGTTGAAACAGGACACTTTCTTGCCTTTGATCAGTAAGCAGCTTGAGCAGAAGGAATACGATGTTCTGCGTTTCCTGGGTGTCAGGAGAATGCTATTGAGAAATTTGAAGTCCGTAATGATTTTAGGAAATTGGATCATTTGTTTGTGTTTTCAGTAGAACAAGGAAGGGTGAGGCAGCATCCAAGCTTTGATTGCTCATTGGATTAAGGAATTAGTTACAGCAACTTACATTGATAAGCTTAGGCCCTTGCCCAAGTCATTCAGAGCGCATTCTATGAGGGCTCATGCGGCTTCTTGGGCAAACCTTCGTTTGGTGTCTCCGCAGGAGATTTGTAGGACAGTGACTTGGTCTTCCTTCCATTCCTTTTTGAAGCATTATCATTTAGCCGTGGGCTAGAGAGGATGCCTCTTTCACTGTAGAGGTGTTGAGAGAAGGTTTGGGAGTGTCCCGCCCTAATCAAGAGTAGGTTGGGTACATCCTATTCATTTGGACTGATCTGACTGGACGAAGAAGGAGAAATTAAATCTTCCCTGATGATTTCTTTTCCTTGAGTCCAGTCAGACCAATTCAGAACTGCCAAACGTACTATTAATTGCAGTTTTGAGGTGTAAAGAGCAATGGATTCTGTACGGCATGTGATGTACAGGTATGTGGTAGAGCAGAATTATACATAGTTTATTCTTCTTCTTGTTTCTGATTCTTGGAAGTCCTCTGGTTGTTAAGGGATTTAAACTTTAAAATGTCCAAAGTTAGCTTGTTACAGGCAATACTGATAGACTGAGGTCATCCCGGATACATATAAGGGGTGATATCAAGAACCCTATTAGCCTCTGTCTCCATGTGCTGGTTGGTGGGCATAATCATTTGTCTGGACTGGTCTGACTGAACTCAAGGAAAGGAAATTATCAGGTAAGATTAAATTGCTCTATAACACAAACCATCCAAGACAATTAAAATAACACCAATATGTCAATAGTATATTAAAAAAAAGAAAATCCATGAAATAGTAAGAATACAGAAGAGGATTTAGGTTAAAACTCCCATAAATAAAAATTCAATTTCTTTCAAAATGACAATAAGTCAGACTTTTATCTGAGGCAAGAAGGAAGGCAGTGCCAGAGTTGTGGGCCAGTAGTTGAAAGGCCTGACTTGTTGTTTGTAGCCTATAACTTTTAAAAGAATGACTTTCGAGTTACTGCTTATTGGCTGAACACAAGGCCCGAGATAAAATATAAAAATTGCCATACTCATTCAGATCAAGGGTCTATCAAGCCCATTATCTGTTTCCAACAGTGGCAGGATCCCAAACAGCAGATAGATCCCATGCTGCCAATCCCCAGGGATAAGTAGTGGCTTTTCCCAAATCTATCTGATTAATAACAGTTTATGGACTTCTCCAAGAAGTACCTTTAAGACTCTCAACCTAGATAACTCTAAACTCTGCATGAGAAACTCTCTAGTTACTGTATTATCATATATTATCAACCTTGTTTACCGTATCTGTTATAACTTATTCATTTATGATGTGTAATGCACAATCAGTGCGCAAGAAAATTCCAATACTGTCAGATCTAATATTGAAAAATAACCCTGACTTTTTTCTTATAACGGAATCATGGCTTTCAGAAACCGACACAGTACTCCTAAACTCGCTATGCCCATCAGGTTATTCAGCTTTCTCAGAACCCAGACTGTATAGAAGAGGTGGTGGTATTTTAGCTATTATTAAATCTTCGCTCTCACCTATAAAAAAAACAGCTCACTGTTTCAGGTCGTCATGAAGTACTACTTATAACAACTTTTCTCTTAAACATCTGTATTATTTACTCTCCACCAGGATGCCTACAATCAGACTTATCAAGTTTCATTGAACTTATAGCCTCTCTTCCAGTTGATTTAAGTAAAACTATTATAGTAGGTGATTTCAATTTACATATTACATGCCCCTCACCCATAGTAAATGCCTTTCTGGACGCCATGTCAGGCCTGGGCTGGGAACAACTTATTCAGTCCCCCACACATACAAAAGGTTAAACCTTAGACCTGGTCTTTATCAATTCCAGCTTTTTCTCCAATATTCCAGAAAAAAACAAGATCACTGCAATACCATGGTCAGACCATTATCTAATCAATTTTTCCCTCAATATCACCCATACAAACACATTAAACAAAAAGGATTCGCAATCTATAGGCAAACGAAAGTTCACTACCATAGACTCTTTCCTTGATACAGTAGTACCCAACTTACCAACTACATTAGCTCCTAACATTCAGGAAACCATTGATAAATGGAATTCTGTTATTTCTTCTTCATTAAACTCAATTGCTCCTTTAAAAACAATAAAAATACAATCAAACAAAAAAAATAAAACAAATGCTCCTTGGTATACAAAAGTTCTGCATTCATTAAAAACCTCACTTAGAAAACTGGAACGCAAATGGAGGAAGAATAAAACCCCTGAAACAAAAAATGCTTACTATTCCTTATTACGTCAATACAACAAAAACATTAACTTGGCAAAAAAATCTTACTATGCAAATCAAATTGCCAAAGCCAATGGAAACCCTAACATACTATTCAATATAGTAAAAACTCCAACAACTACTCAAAAAGAATGTTCTACCATTTTTGACACGGCTCTATGTAATAAAATTGCTAATCATTTCAAATCAAAAGTCACAGACATTTCAAAACAACTCTCCAAGCTATCATTACCTTCTTATAATAACCTTGAATCTACTTATACATGGTCCGAATTTACACCAGTTTCTGAAAACACTATACAAACCATTATTAGAAAACAAAACCCTTCTAACTCACCCGATAATCCGTGCTCTGGTACTTTCTTCAAAGCATTAGGTCCTCATGCTAGCAATTTTTTAGCACTATTAGTAAATCAATCTCTGGAAAATGGTCTCCTTCCATCCTCTCTCAAAAAAACTTCCATACTTCCAATTATAAAAAATAAATCAAAGGAAGATTTCGATCTTAACAATTTTAGACCCATTGCTACACTAACATCCCTAGCTAAGCTGATCGAATCAGTAGTGTTATCTCAACTATCAAATTACCTATCAGAAAATGATATATTACATACAAATCAACATGGATTCCGCAAGGGTCACTCCACTGAAACTCTTCTATTGACTTCATTTGACACTATATTTTGGGCTTTCGATTCTTACACAGATCACATCATTGTCTTCTTAGATATTTCCGCGGCGTTTGACATTGTTGATCACCAAATCCTCATCTCTATTCTTAAATCTATAGGTATCTCGGGTGTTGTATTACAATGGTTTATTTCATTTCTGTCCGATCGTATTCAACAAGTCAATATAAACAATCATTCTTCTGAACCATATTCTATTGCATCGGGTGTTCCACAGGGTTCTTCTCTATCCCCTATTCTCTTTAATATCTATCTGTGACCTCTCTGCAGTATCTTAGCCTCACTAAACATACAATTTAAAATCTACGCCGATGACATACAGTTCATGGTACCATACAACACCTTCTGGACTCATACATTATCTTTAGTATCCTTATATCTCACAACTATTGACACATGGCTTTCTCACAATCGACTGAAATTAAATCCAAAAAAAACAGAAATAGTCCACCTCTCATCAATTACAGACTCATCCATAGGTCCCCCCTCCCAACTTGTATTTAACGGAATCACTATCCCCATCTCCAAATCTGCAAAAAACTTAGGTATAATTATCAATTCAGACCTTTCATTAAAACAACACATATCCATAATTACCAGAAATTCATTTTATAAGCTCCAACTTCTAAAACGCCTTCGTCAACTACTTTTCTTTCACGATTTTCGGACTATACTTCAATCGCTCATCTTTTCGGTGCTTGACTATTGTAATTCTCTTTATATAGGTCTCCCAGATAACACACTTCACTCACTTCAACTGATCCAAAATGCAGCAGCACGTATCTTAACAAACTCATCCATAAAAAATCACATTACTCCGATACTTCAATCATTACACTGGTTACCAATTAAATACAAAATACAATACAAGATCCTGTCCATTATACACTCCCTCATTTACACCCCTAACTCAGTTACTTTATGCTCCATGCTCCAAATATACAAACCCGCTAGACATCTAAGATCACTGGACAAAAACCTTTTAGATATCCTATCACCACGACAGGCCCGTCTCGACATCACTAGGAAAAGATCATTCTCTGTCATTGGACCAATCTTATGGAATGCACTACCAGACTCTTTAAGATCCATATCCAACTCCAAACATTTCAAAAAATCCCTAAAAACGCACCTATTTCAATCTGCTTTCCACATATCACACTCTAAATAACATAACCTCTTTCTCTCATGCAGGGCACATCATTATTATATATTGATTTATCTTATGTAAACTAACTATTGTTTTAGATACTTTTTATTTTTATTGAATATTTTTGTAATTATGCGCTTTTTATAATTTTATGTTTTTTTTTTAAGTTTAATTTTTATTTATGTTTGGTTTTTTTTATTTATTTATTTGTGATTTTTATATATCGATGTTCATTTCAAAAAGAGATATCACATCGGTTTACAATAAGGTACAATAGGTAATTCACTATCCCCTAAAAGGGCTTACAATCTAAAATTTTTGTACCTGAGGCTAAGAGATTACAAAAATAAAATCATCAAAATCAAAGTTCTTAACAATTAAGCAAAAGGTATAACAAGGAGCATATTAAACAAATAACACAAAGGGGTGCACAAAGGGGAGTGCCCCTTTGTCGCACCCCTTCGGCGCGCAGCGCCTGCTGGCTTGGCACCTTTCAAACTGCCCGGATCCGTTTGCGATGATGTCAGGGGAGGGGGCGGGTCTCAGAATCATGGCTTTCCCCACAGAAATCTCTTCTCAATTTCAAAGGCAGGTTTTTTTTTTTTATTTAGTTATGTAAACCGTTTTGATTAAACACTGTTTGTAAAGACAGTTTACAAACACTTTTAAATAAAAAAAATAAAATAAAACTTGTCCAAACCTTTTTTAATCCAGCTACTCTAGCTGTCTTTATCGCATCCGCTGTCAAAGAATTCCAGAGCTTAATTGTGCATTGAGTGAAAAAGAGGTTTTGTCGATTTGTTTTAAATGTGCTACTTATTAACTTCATGGAGTGCCCTCTAGTTTTTGTACTAGAGTGCCCTCTAGTTTTTGTTCCTACAGAGACTCATTACAGGCGCCTCCTGCAAAAACCTTTAACCATAGGACTCTCAGAGACAGGGCTTTCTCTACAGCAGGACCTACCTTGTGGAATTCTATACCACCAGAACTGAGACAGGAACCTTGCCTCCCCACTTTCAGAAAAAGACTTAAAACCTGGCTATTCTTGAAAGCCTTTCCAGACACCAACTGAACCCACTCTCAACTTAAGCAACTAAGAACTCCCGTCAGAGTAATCAACAACCTTTGACAACTCAATAATGTTCTCTCTTTTTTAATGAGGCAGGTTTATTTACCTTGGTTCTATTTACCTTGGTCATTCTTTTGTTATCTCAGTGTTAATCTCTCTTTTGCCTTCTCTTCATTCCAAGTTGCATTTTATCCCTGTTTTATTGTAACTGCTACCTTATTCTTCTATCACATGTTAATGTTTTTAAGTTATTAAGTATTTATTCTGTTGTCACACCTTGTTATTTGTAAACCGGCATGATGCGACTCCCATCGCGAATGCCGGTATATAAGAAATTAAAATAAATAAATAAATATTTGAAAGCGTAAATAATTCACAATTATCCATTCTATTCTACTCATGATTTTATAAATCTCTATCATATCCCCCCTCAGGCGCCTGTGTGACAAGAGGGCTTTTTTTTAAGTATTTGGCACCGTCTTTATGTAGGGCCTTAAAATGAGAGTAAACAGCTTGCTTATTTTTTTAATGACTACCAGAAGCCAATGCAGATTTTTCAGTATAGGAGTTACATGCTCCCTTCTGCTACCACCCTGTTATCAAATGAAGCATGCTGAACAGTTTGGAGCACCTTTAAGTGCTTTCAGGCAAACCAAAATAAAGGAAATTACAGTAGTCGAGTGAAGCTGAAATTAATGCTTTCACTGCTGATTGAGATATGTCCTGAGTCAAGAAGATTTTTCAAACATCTAGCTGGATGCAACCTTTAAAACTGCCTTAATCTGTGGTTTAAAAGATAGATTTGAGTCGAAAATAATGCCCGGAGTCAAAAAAGGAATTGACTGACCTTTTATTTGCAATTGTACAGTATGATCAGGAATAGGCAAGCGAGTCACCTAAAGCGCTTCACTTATTTCAGTGTTCGGTACAAGCTGGTTGATGTTCATTCAACATTTAATAGCATGTAAACAGGCAGTTAATGAAGCTAACGCAGTTTGGATAGATGTGCCCAAAGAAAAAGAAAGTTGGATATTATCTGCATAAAATTTACATTGCATCCTTCATGTTGCCTGAATGACAATTGCTCAGTTTTGGAAATCGTCTCCGCCACTCGTTTATTGGAATAATGTACTTGCTGAGATTGCTGTCATGGAAAAGCTTGCATATTTGTTTAGAGATAAGATGGAGAATTATGAAGGGATATGGGGCATGTCGCAGAGTTCCTAATACATAGTAGTCGGTGGGTGATAAAATTCTGAGATTGGTATCTTTTCAAATTGATAAGTAATGTATTGCTTTGTTCATTGTTGAATATTTCTAATGTATGCATTGTATTTGAATGTGATTATGGATGGTTATTTCTTTTTTTCTGAGACGTCCACTTTATTTCTGTATATTTTACCTGTATTTGGTGTGTGCATACCTGTATGTTTTCTTAAATAAACAGCTACAAAAAAAATTATATTGAATCCCAAATGAAGCTATCAAGCTGCCTAAAGAGACCAAGTAAAGGTTAAGTAATAGAGCAGATAATATCAACCCCTGTGGTACTCTGGTTGTAATTGTCTTGGCAGTTGAAAGATTTTCTCCTAATTTTGCTGGGTACAGGCTGAGAGAGTTTTCTTCTCTGGGTGCATCTTCTCCCCTGAGTGCTGTCTGTTGGGTCCCTGGTGGTTCCTCACTCCTCTGCTTTCCCCTCACAGTGATGTGTCACTGCAGGACCAGAGGTGCAGAGCTGCTTCTTGGTGCAACGTCCCATCTCCATATCTATGAGCAGGGCGGAGTTGCTCAGGTAATCAGGGGCGGAGTAGAGGACAGGCAGCATAATGTGTACATCTTAGAACCTGTGATTGTGGCACTGCCTCGCAGTGGTTTGGTTAATTTGTAAATGTGCATGCATCGTGGTGGTGGTGTGTGTGTGTGTTGCTGCTGCACCTGAAAGTCCATGTAATTTAAATGAGACTTTGATAGAGTATAGATGGAAATATGACTCTTCCCTTAGTTCTGGAGGGACAAGCTGCCATGGGATGAGGGGAGTAGTTCTTGGTGAGATTCTTCTGCTGGGTGTGAGCACTGAGCTGGTGATCCTAGGAACTGTTTGTGCTCTGCTGCCCTCTAATGGCATTTATTTATTACATTCTTAAGGGCTCTAGGAAAATCAGCACAACGTACAACAAGCGATAGAATAAAATCAAATCACTAAATAATAACTTGTTTTCAATCGGCTACCACCCCTTGCCCCCCTCCCCTGCCTTTGCCTATACATACCAAGCTGGGTGCCTCACTTCTCCCTCTCTGTCTTTTTTGTTGAGAGAAGATAGCAGGAGTTCACCATCGGACAGTGAGGGACGTCCCAGATGGCAGACCGGATCTTCAGGAACTGGAATGTAAGATACAGCAGCAATACCCAGATCCTCATGTCCCCCTCACACGGCTCATCTGTCTGGAGAACACGCACTGCACTGCAGGGGGACGGGTCCTGCCAATCTCCTACCTCCAGGATGTAAGTGCTCTCATATCACAGAGGGGCCAGTGCAATAAAGAGCGCCCAGCCTAGTGCACAGGTTTTACACTCGTTTTGGGCATGCCAGACTAGCACCCGATGCAATAAGGAGATTAGCGCATCCAATCGAGCACCCAAACAAATGCGTAGCCGATAGCGCCCATCACATGTAAATTCCATGTAGTTGAGGCTATTAGTTATTACCTCCCGATGCAGAAAATCACCGAGCACCCAATGCACACTTTTTAAAGCATCAAATTTAACTCCATTTCCAGAGCTGGCAGTAAGTCAATCCGCAAGTCAGGGGCTCATGAGAAGTTAAAAAATACAGTCCTCTGCTTAGTATCCTCCTGCTTAGTATCGTTGTGACGCTTCAGTTTACTGCTTGTGATGGTGAAAAGTAAATGTGTATTGGCTTGATTTAAAAAAAAAAAGAAAATCTTCTGGATGCCCATAGCAAGGGCCACTTAGCAATGGGCATCTTTAGCAACCTCAGCAAAATCAGCCAGAAGAAGCGGGATAAGAACAGACGCTTATATTAAGCGCCCATTGCAATTGTGGGCACCCAATGCATTTGAGCTCTAGGGACGCACAGTTTTCCCCAGCACATCTTTTTTTATGCAGCCCCTCATTTAAATACTGCATCGGGTACCCAGGGGATGTGACAGCATGCGCATTAGGAAAACAGGCACTCAGTACGAGCGCCCGATTTCAACGAGGGTCTTACTGCATTGACCCCAGAGGATATGCGTTTTAGAGATGTGAATCGTGTGCCAGATCGTCTTAACGATCAGATTCGGCTGGGGGGGGCCCTCAGGCCATTGTTTCACCAGCCTGAAGTTGGATTGTTCTTGATCCCCTGTAGGTTCGCCAACTCGCTGACTGCCACTCGCTGGCTGTGCACATGGATGGTGCGCGACTGCTAAATGCAGCAGTGGCACTGGGCGTGGCACCAGCTCTGATCACACAGCACTGTGACTCCGTGTCCATGTGTCTATCCAAGGTAAGGGCCTCTGTGCTCTAACTCTTTGTTCATGTGCCCTGAGTTTGATCATAGTGCATCTATCACTGCATTCATCTTTTATCTCTGCATGCTGACAGGGGCTGGGAGCTCCTGTAGGGGCGATGATTGCTGGCCGCAGGCATTTCATTAAGGAAGCTCGGCGTGTACGGAAGGTGCTGGGGGGAGCGATGCGGCAGGTGGGAGTCCTGGCAGCCCCTGCACTTGTTGGATTATTGCAGGCAGAGGAGAAGCTGAAGAATGATCATTGCAAGGCCAGGACGTTTGCACAAGGTGAAAATAAAGATTTGAAGAGTTATCGGTTTGTACTTTACCAATTCTTGAAAACAACAGACGGTGAAAAGTGTAGCGAGATGGAGAAGGAGCCTCCATGTTCTGAACCCTGTCTGGGAGTGGTGTGGAGATCCTTCCCTGCTCTTCTTTCCTAGCAATGCAGTTACATGTGACATGATTGATGGGGAACTTGTTTTCTGGTACAGAGACTGAATTGTGCCTGAGAGGGAAGGCAGATTTGAAAGAGCTCTTTCCTCTGCTGCTCTTCTGTTACCATGAGAGCAGTACTTGACTCTCTTTGCTCTGCCTCAGCAGGACCCTGAGTCAGGGGGTGGAACTCAAGTGTCACATTTAACAGTGCTGAGTACTGACCTCTGTCCTATAAGCTTCTGCAAGCACTTTGTTTTAATTGTAAACCATCTCTGCTGGCGAATGGTCTGCATCTTTAATGAAACCATGTACTTTTCTTTCTCTTTAGGTGTGCATGACCAGGCGGCCCCCTTCTGTTCCGTTGACCTGGCATCAGTGGAGAGTAACATTGTGCTCCTCAGCGTGGACGAGCCTCGTATCTCTCCCCAGGAGTTCTGCGACCACCTGCAGTGTGTAAGCGAGGAGGAGATTGCAAAGTTTGGACACGGGACTTGTGTTCTGATGCAGGTGTTCTCTGAGCGGACGCTGCGGGCAGTCTGGTACGATGGTATTTCAGCAGAGGACACAGAGCTGGCGCTGCAGAAGCTTCAGTTTGTGTTGCAGAAGTACAGAGAAGAGCTTACCATCACTTGAGAATGCAGGATGGGGCAGGCGGGACCACAAACAGGAGCCACATTGTGATTCGTCAGCGATGGCTTCTGACCCTACCACACTCAAGCAAATTGTCAAGAATGAAATATTCTGCTAAAGCTCCAGGATCTGGAGCTTTCCTTTTGGCGCCAATTAAATGTGACCAGAATTCTGTGTGCTGTGAAAAATCTGTCCAGAATATCTTACAGGTGATCACCCATAGGGCTTTTTTTCTCATGTGACAGAATATATGTGCCTTTCTCAGATCACAGCTGAGAATAACCAAGCTATGTTCTTCCATTCTTTCACACACTAAACTAAGGAAACCTAGAAGATGACAGTTAATGATGACAAGGCCCATATTCTCCATCTGTGCAGAAGCTCAGACCTGCTTGATCAGTGGCTTTAGCTTATTTTATAATCAAATCTATCTATCTCTCATTCGCCTTTCCAATCAAAAAATGCTCAAGGCGAATTACAATCATCAATTACATAAAACAGAATTAAATTAGAGACTTGCGATAAGACACAAACGCTCCATCCCAGGATTTCAGTTCCAGGTTGTTTACTTCTGAGGATGTGTGGAAGAAAAAGAAATCATCACTCCAACCCAAATAATGAAAATAACAACCACAGCGCGCTCCTGTGCAAAGATCCAATGTTTCCTACATATTTTGGGACTGTCATCCAGGGGAGACTGCAAATGTACGGCAACCTGTTTATATGCAGTTTGATTCCAGTGACAGCAGAACCGTCTTTTAACCATAGAATATACCAGGCACAGTGTTAATCACCTGGCTGCTCACGCAACCTGGTTGAATGCCCTGTTAGTCACTTTCTTTGGATACCATAGGTTTTGGGATTAAGAAGATGAGTACAACAAATTGAATGGGAAAATTAATTTGTTAATGTGTATTTCATTATATAGCTATTGTTAATTAGGGTTGGATGGATTATGGGCTCAGGGAGGGGGGTGTTATGGTTTTATATTTATCTGTACCACACTTTGATGTTTGTACAGACCTGAAGCATGTAATCACGTTTTAATACATAAAATACATTTTTGTTGTATACGAGTTATTGAAATCACAGTTCACAAAGATTCCCATTTTCTCTAGGATCCATAAGATTGCTGAAATTGTGCTTATTGTATCCCTTTGTACCACATCTACATCGAAATTGTAATTGCAGAAAGTCAGTAAATCAAATGCCCAGTGCTGGTTGCCTCCACTTCTCCATATCTGCTATCCCACAGTACATTTGTGGAACATTGTCATAGTGTTAATAGAGCAACAGTGACTTCTCAGCCTGCCATCTTCAGTTTTGGACATGTGGTAGCTAAAGGATGTTTATGCTGTCATGTCACTTTAGTGGGTCATTTGGAATCACTCAAGATATAAACAGATTGGCCGGTGTTTGCAGTCCCTGATGGGAACTTCATGAGGTGTTCTGACTTTATTTATTTTTGCCTTTGCTGGCTGTTTGAACAGTGAGTTTATTTTGTGAGCTGAGCATAAGAAATGCCATGTTGGTCAGACTGAGGTCCATCGAGTTCAGCATTCTGTCTCTGACAGTGGCCATCTGTCTGTATTGGCCTTTGATGCACAGTGCCGGACTAGGGAAGGCGCCGGCTCATACCATGATGCCCCCAAAGAGACCCCGTGGAGAAGAGTGCCCATCCTCTGTCAATGCCAGGGGTCTGCATTGGTCTCCACCAGTCCTGGTGCCAGTCGCTGATCCACTTCTGGGATTTGAGGAAGATTTGGCCACCCTCCTGCCTCCCAGTCGGTTTTGGCTTTGACAACTTTTGAGGAGGAGTGGAGCACAGAGCCCAGCTGGTGGTGGAGCGGAAGTAGCAGGGCATTGAGCCGGTGCCTGCGCTCACCCTGTTGGAATGACTCACTGTGCTCATTGGTGTGTTACCAACCCAGTTGGGTTGGTTCCTGGGAGGCCATCGATGCCTGGCAGGGCTCCGATGCTTCCCCCAACCGATATGGTACTTGTTTCTGGTTCCAAGGAGGAGGAAGCTCCATCAAGGACACAGAGGCCTGCAACTCCCCTCCACGGGCACCAGCCTCCGGACTCACATATGAGTCACTCCGTGTCTCCGGGTTCTCTCGAATTTGGAATGGAGAATATCTTTCCAAAATCCCCCTACCCAAATTGTCTTAACCACAGATGCGTCCATCTTGGGGTGGGGAGCTCGTGTAGAGGGGCTCTGCATCCAGAGCCTATGGTCCACCCAGGAAGCACAGTGTGAAATCAACTTACTGGAGCTCCAGGCAATCAGGTACGCGTTATGTCGTGAGGCAAAGGACTGATCCAGAAGAGGAAGTAATGGGAAGCTCTTATTTAGCTTCCATTAGTCCAGGAGAAGGACCTATTTTACCACCTCAGCCAACTAAGAGTTTACCCTCTCAGATGGCGACTGAACTGGTAGGATTTAACCCTTTGGAGGCTAGCTTGGTGACACAAGCAGGAAACCAAAGGGTTGAGAAACCTGTAATTACTGTTTTACCTATTGATTCTACTTCAGTTCTTACTGGTAGCAATGTTGGGGATATTCCCCCAGACAATGTCACATTATCTGATGTGTGGAAAATTATTTCTAAATTAGATAATAACATTACTATTATGAACAGATCATTGTCCGCCGTGATAAATGCTAATGCTGAAAAAATAAATGAGCAAGGGTCTAGAATGATGAAATGTGAGAAAGAACTATCCGATTTGAAGAGTAAAATTCAATTAGTTCAGTCTTCTGAAAATACATTTATGTGGGATAGTTTAAATATCCATAGAGAATTAGAACGAATGGAAAATACAATGAGATTAAAAAATTTGAGAATAGTAAATTTTCCAATAACTCGTTTGCTTTCTCCTTTAGAAATGTTTAAGAAGTTTCTTAGAGAGATACTATTGTATAAAGATGAAGAATTTCCTAATCTATCTAAAATATATTATCTTACTAAGAAGAAAGAGAGGAATGTTCAAAATCAGGGTCAGGAAAGTCCCCCAAGTATAGGTATTTCTACCTTTTTGGAGGACTCTCTCGATATAATTGAGAACAGGGCTACTCTCTTTATTGCTTTTTTATCTGAGCAGGACAAGGATAGGATGTTCAAAAATTTTTTTATTAATAAAGATGTCTCCTTTTGCGGACATAAGATCCAGATTTTTCCGGATGTAGCCAGAGCCACCCAAGCAAGGAGAGTTTTCCTGACATTAAAACATCATGTGGTGGCTCTGGGTGGTACATTCTTTTTGAAATTTCCTTGTTTATGTTATGTAAACTACAGAAGGAAAAAGTTTGGGTTTACAGATCCGGTTCATTTGGAGACATTTTTATCGGATAAATCAATATCTGAAGCAGAAATATTAGAGGTAAATGGTCCTTAATAGAAGAAATAAATCTCCTTCTCTTTATTATAGATTAAGCTGATGTCTAGTGATAGCCCCTAAGGGAACAATGGGACTATATAGATGTTAGATTTCCTTATTTTTAATTTGGATGATGTTCTCCCCCTATTATATTTTGTATCACATCAAATGATAAATCTTTAGTTTGGTCTCTATGTTTGCCTTAAATTTTATTGGTTGTGATATATATATTTCATGTTTTTCATGATAGAATCATTGAAAAAATTAATAAAGAATAAATTAAAAAAAAAAAAAACCAGCAGTCGAAGGAGTCCGGTCTTGCGGTAAAAACAAAAGATCCCTGTTAACATAAAGGGCACGTTTAAAAGCCTTCTTTAATACTTTATAAGGGTATACTCTCTCACTAAACCTCGACATTATCTGCTTAGCTTGATATAAATGGTGGATAAAGGTGAACCGGTAGATGTAGTATACTTGGATTTTCAGAAGGCATTTGATAAAGTTCCTCATGAGAGGCTTCTAGGAAAAGTAAAAAGTCATGGTATAGGTGGCGATGTCCTTTCATGGATTACAAATTGGCTAAAAGATAGGAAACAGAGTAGGATTAAATGGACAATTTTCTCAGTGGAAGGGAGTGGGCAGTGAAGTGCCTCAGGGATCTGTATTGGGACCCTTACTTTTCAATATATTTATAAATGATCTGGAAAGAAATACGACGAGTGAGGTAATCAAATTTGCAGATGATACAAAATTGTTCAGAGTAGTTAAATCACAAGCAGATTGTGATAAATTGCAGGAAGACCTTGTGAGGCTGGAAAATTGGGCATCAAAATGGCAGATGAAATTTAATGTGGACAAGTGCAAGGTGATGCATATATAACCCATGCTATAGTTACACAATGTTAGGTTCCATATTAGGTGCTACTACCCAAGAAAGAGATCTAGGCATCATAATGGATAACAATGAAATCGTCGGTTCAGTGTGCTGCGGCAGTCAAAAAAGCAAACAGAATGTTGGGAATTATTAGAAAGGGAATGGTGAATAAAACGGAAAATGTCATAATGCCTCTGTATTGCTCCATGGTGAGACCGCACCTTGAATACTGTGTACAATTCTGGTCGCCGCATCTCAAAAAATATATTATTGCGATGGAGAAGGTACAGAGAAGGGCTACCAAAATGATAAGGGGAATGGAACAGCTCCCCTATGAGGAAAGACTAAAGAGGTTCGCACTTTTCAACTTGGAGAAGAGATGGCTGAGAGGGGATATGATAGAGGTGTTTAAAATCATGAGAGATCTAGAACGGGTAGATGTGAATCGGTTATTTAGTCTTTCAGATAATAGAAAGACTAGGGGGCACTCCATGAAGTTAGCATGTGGCAATTTAAAACTAATCGGAGAAAGTTCTTTTTCACTCAACGCATAATTAAACTCTGGAATTTGTTACCAGAGGACGTAGTTGGTTCATTTAGTATAGCTGTGTTTAAAAAAGGATTGGATAAGTTCTTGGAGGAAAAGTCCATTACCTGCTATTAATTAAGTTGACTTAGAAAATAGCCACTGCTATTACTAGCAACGGTAACATGAAATAGACTTAGTTTTTGGGTACTTGCCAGGTTCTTTTGGCCTGGATTGGCCACTGTTGGAAACAGGATGCTGGGCTTGATGGACCCTTGGTCTGACCCAGTATGGCATGTTCTTATGTTCTTAAATACTCCTCCTTTGTGGAGGAGAGCTGCTGAAGTCTCAAAAACTGGCCAGTAGGGATGGTTTATTTTAGGTGGTGAGGATGAAAACTATCAAATGCTATTATACTGCTGAGTGCAGTTTCCGTTCCAGTTACAGTATTTTACAAAATACCTGGCCATGGTGGGGGCGCACGTCCGCAGGCTGGGAGTGCATGTTCTTTCTTGCTTGGACGATTGGCTGGTCAAGAGCCTCTCTCAGACAGGGACCACTCAGTCCTTGCGCTTGACCATCTTGGTGTTGGAGTCACCAGGGTTCGTCATCAATACCCAAAGTCCCATCTGAGCCCGTCACCTCGATTGGACTTCATAGGAGCCCTGCTAGACACAGCTCAGGCAAGAGCCTTCCTTCTGCAATCCAGGGCAGTCACCTTGGCGTCCATAACGACGGTGATTCAACAGAGCCAACAGGTTTCAGCTTGGCACATGATGAAGCTGTTGGGCCACATGGCTGCAACTGTCCATGTTACACCCTAGGCACGCTTACACAAGCACAGAGCCCAATGGACAAAGAGGTCCAAGTGGTGCCAGGCCACACAGAGCCTCCAGACTCACATATGAGTCACTCCGTCTCTCCGGGTTCTCTCGAATTTGGAATGGAGAATATCTTTCCAAAATCCCCCTACCCAAATTGTCTTAACCTCAGATGCGTCCATCTTGAGGTGGGGAGCTCGGGTAGAGGGGCTCTGCATCCAGGGCCTATGGTCCACCCAGAAAGCACAGTGTGAAATCAACTTATTGGAGCTCCAGGCAATCAGCTACGCATTATGGACTTTCAGAGATCGGCTGTCCAACAAAATTGTCCTGATCTAAACAGATAACCAAATTGTGATGTGGTATGTCAACAAGCAAGGAGGCACAGGGTCGTACTTGCTGTATCAGGAAGCGATCCATATCTGGTCCTGGGGTCTGTCCCACGGGATGGTACTCGGGGCCATGTATCTGGCCAGAATGGAGAACATGATAGGGGACAGACTGAGTCGTGCCTTCAGACTCCATGAGTGGTCTCTGGACCAGGGGGTAGCGAACCGGATCTTCGGCCTCTGGAGAAACCCAGATGTGGACTTGTTTGCATCCTCCTGTAATAGGAAGGTGACTCAGTTCTGCTCCCTGTACAGGTCAGATGGTGAACCAGCCTCGGTCGCCTTTGCCCACCATTGGGGAAGGGGTCTTCTTCTCTGATTCCTCTGGTGACAAAGACTCTCTTGAAGCTTTGTGAGCACTGAGAGACTATGATCCTCATAGCCCCTCATTGGCTGAGACAGATCTAGTTTCCACTCCTTTGGGAGTTGTCCATCTGGAGATTGATCACTCTGGGGATTTCCCCAGGCTGCGACATCCCAGCCTCCAGGCCCTGTCGCTCACAGTCTGGATGTTGAGAGGTTAATTCTGCAGACACTTTATCTCTCTGAGGACTTGTCTCAGATCCTGGTGGCTTCCAGAAAGTCTTCCACTAGAAAGTCCTATGGACTGAATTGGAGGAGGTTTTCAATGTGGTGTGAGCAGAAGGCTCTAGTCCCTTCTCCTGCCCCATACAAAAACTGCTTGACTATCTTCTACACCTATTGGAGACTGGCTTGAAGACCAACTCTGTTAGAGTTCATCTCAGTGCAATTGGCGTATGTTACGCTTGGGCTCCGGTCAGGAGTCGTGAACACCACCCAGCAGGGTGGCTCCAGGTGGAGAGAGACAGGAATGGCTAGAAACAGTGTCTGGTTCCAGGCTGGGTCAGGGCAGGCAGCAAGTAGCAGTGTCTCGGTTCAGGCTGGGTCAGGGCAGGCGGCAAGTAGCAGTGTCTGGGTTCAGGCTGGGTCAGGGCAGGCGGCAAGTAGCAGTGTCTGGGTCTAGGCTGGGTCAGGGCAGGCGGCAAGTAGCAGTGTCTGGGTTCAGGCTGGGTCAGGGCAAGGCAGGTCAGAAGGCCCGTAGGCCACACACACACAGAAGGCCCGTAGGCCACACACAGTAAGCAAGGCAAGGCAGAGAAGGCCCGTAGGCCACACACACACAGAAGACCCGTAGGCCACACACCGTAAGCAGGGCAAGGCAGGTCAGAAGGCCCGTAGGCCACACACACACACACAGAAGGCCCATAGGCTACACACCGAAAGCAGAGCAGGCAGGTCAGAAGGCCCGTAGGCCACACATACACACGGAAGGCCCGTAGGCCACACACCGTAGTCAGGGCAAGGCAGGTCAGAAGGCCCGTAGGCCACACACACACACACACAGAAGGCCCGTAGGCCACACACCATAAGCAGAGCAGGCAGGTCAGAAGGCCCGTAGGCCACACATACACAGAAGGCCCGTAGGCCACACACCGTAAGCAGAGCAGGCAGATCAGAAGGCCCGTAGGCCAGGTAAGAAAAGCGAGGAAGAAGGCCCGAAGGCCGCGCAAGGCAAGGAAAGGCCCGAAGGCCGCGCAGGGCAAGGAAAGGAAAGGCCCGAAGGCCGCGCAAGGCTAGAGCAGGGAGCCCAGGTGAGCTCGATGCCGAAGCACCGAGGGAACTGTCAGGCAGGGTTATAAGGGCCAACCCAGAACATAGAGTGGACAGGGGAGATGGCCGGGGCCTGTCAGGAGAGCCAGCACTAGAGGGACCCCTGGTGGTGAGGCGGTTGCACTGCAGCCAAAACTGTAACAGCGTATACCACCAAGGTGTAGATGGAATGCTCATTTTTGTACAGCCGATAGTTATATGCTTCATGCGGGGCCTGCTTCAGTTGAAGCCTACCCTAAGATCTCCTGCTGTGTCTTGGGTGGTGTTAGTTCAGCTGATGAAGGCTCCTTTTGAGCCGCTGTGCTCCTGTGACCTAAGTACCTGACCTGGAAGGTCATATTTTTGGTGGAAGACATTTCAGCACGCAGGGTCAGCGAGTTCCAGGCCTTAGTTATTTACCCACTTTATGCCAAATGTTTATCACGACAGGGTGGTCTTGCATATGCACCCTAAGTTCCTGCCTATGGTGGTGACGGATTTCCATCTTAATCAGTCAATCATCCTGCCAACATTCTTTTCCAGGCCCCATTCGCAACAAGGCAAAGAGTACTACACAGTTTGGATTGCAAGAAAACCTTAGCCTTCTATCTGAAGTGGACAGAAGTCCATAGACAGTCCACCCAACTTTTTATTTGTTTTGACAGGAATAGGTTGGGAGTTGCTGTTTCCAAACAGACGCTATCCAATTGGCTAGCAGACTGCAGCATCTTCTGTTATGCCCAGGCAGGACTGCATCTTGGGGGTCATGTCAAGGCTCATTCTCAGAGCCATGGCAGCATCGGTGGCCCATTTGCGAGCTGTTCCTATGGAGGAGATCTGCAAGGTTGTGACCTGGAGTTCTCTCCACACATTCACATCTCACTACTGTCTGGATAGGGATAGCCGACGTGATAGTAGGTTTGGCCAGTCTTCCTTCAGAATCTGTTTGAGGTGTAGAATCAAACTCTCCCTGCCTAGGGCCCATTATTTGGGTTCAGGCTGTCTTCCCCTCTGTTACCAACACCACTGTGGTTGTTGTGCCCATTGGCACCTGGTTGATGCTTGTTGGTCCTCTTTTGTGTTGAAGCAACCTGTAGCTAGGGACTCACCTATGTGTGAGGACTACCATCCTGCTTGTCCTAGGAGAAAGCAGAGTTGCTTACCTGTAATAGAAGGTTACATCACAATGTTAGTCCTCAAGATACCCGCCCACCACCCTGCAGAGTTGAGTTTCTCTTTTTTTATTTGTAATCATAAATTCTGTTACAAGACTGAAGAGGAACCCTGCATGGAAGTGTGGAATAAGACATGCTGGGCATGCTCAGTGTGCACAGTCAAAATTCCAGAAACTTTGACATAAGTTTTCTGTGCCAGGCTCCATCCAATGATGTCACCCATGTGAGAGGACTAACATCCTGCTGCCCTAGGGGAACACTTGTTATGGGTAAGCAACTCTACTTTTGCATTTGGAAAAATGACCATTTAGTTCTACCCTTTGTTTTCTGTCTTTAATCCATTTATGAATCTTCAATAGGACACTGCCTCCAGTCCCATGACTTTCCAATTTCCTGAGGAGTCTCTCATGAAGGACTTTGTCAACTACCTTCTGAAAATCCAAATACACTATATTAACCAGTTTAGCTTTGTCTGCATGTTTATTTACACCCTCAAAAAATCTATGGGTCTATATTCAAAGGCATTTAACCAGATAACTCAGAAGTTATCCGGCTAAATTAATATTTGGGCACTTATTCGGTTAAATGTTAGCCATCATATCTTATAATCCAGCTAAAATTTGGCCAGATAAATTAGGGGCGTAACTGGGAGTTGCTGAGTTAGCTGACTAAAGGGCCGATACAGTAAAAGTCACAGGAGAGCGGGCAAGTGCCACTCTCCTGTGCACGCGATTTAGTATTCAAATGAGGGCCCGCGGTAAAAAGAGGCGCTAGGGACACTAGCGCGTTCCTAGCGCCTCTTTTTAGACAGGAGCAGCAGCTGTCAGCGAGTTTGCCAGCGTCGGTTCTCAAACCCGCTGACAGCCACGGGTTCAGAAACCAGAAGCCGGCAAAATTGAGCATCCGATTTTCAAGCTGCGGGCTGATTTTAAATTATTTTTTTTTACTTTTGGGACCTCCGACTTAATATCGCCGTGATATTAAGTCGGAGGGTGTACAGAAAAGCAGTTTTTACTGCTTTTCTGTGCACTTTCCTGGTGCCGGCAGAAATTAACGCCTACCTTTGGGTAGGCGCTAATTTCTGAAAGTTAAATGTGCGGCTTGGCTGCACATTTTACTTACTGAATCGCGCGGGAATAACTAATAGGGCCATCAACATGCATTTGCATGTTGCGGGCGCTATTAGTTTCGGGGGGGGGGGGGGTTGGCTGCACGTTTTCGACGCGCTATTACCCCTTACTGAATAAGGGGTAAAGCTAGCGCGTCCAAACGCGAGTTAACAGTGCGTTCCGCCAGAGCGTACTGTACTGTATGGGCCCGCAAGTCTGGTTGTCCTGTAGCCCTGTCCTAAAGTGTATCAAGTTAACTTTAGGATAGTTGGTTATATTCAGTGGCACAGCTGCTGAATATATTGTATAGGATAAGTTAGCCAAATGTTTATCTTCATAACTTGTTGAGCAGCTGAATATGGACCTCCTAGTAAATTGGTAAGGTAAGACTTCCCTTTGAAAAAACCATGTTGACTCTCCCCCATTAAACTATGTGCATTTATGTGGTCAGTAATTTTATTTATTTATTATATTTATATTAACTTGTATTCTGCCCATTTCCAGGACCTGTTCTGAATGGATTCCAGATAACAAAAACATCAAATCACGACAGTTACAAATATAGCTAAAACATAATAAAACAGCAAAATGAAACAATATTAAACAAGCTTATGTATCATACATTCGATATGAAGGTCAATCACAGCTTTCAAATGCCATCCTAAATAAACATGTTTTTAACTGTTTCCTAAAAGATTTATAGATAACCTCCTGACGTAACTTCAGGGTAGTCTGTTCCATAAACTAGGAGTGGCTCTAGAGAAGGTGCAATTACACATCTCTTTTAATTGAACCTTCTTAATACTAGGGGTTTCCAGTAAAAATTGATGTTCTGATGCTATGCCCTTGAAGAACAATACCAATGTAGTCAGTCTTGCAAATAAACTGGGATTGCCTTCATGTAAAACCTTAAAAGTTATAACCAAAATCTTAAATTTTATCCTATACTTAATAGGAAGCCAGTATTTTTGTTTTTAAGAATGGTTTCTACCATTTTGCCTGGTACCGAAGTCAGGCTTACTGGTCTATAGTTTCCCGGATTACCCCTGGAGTCCTTTTTAAAAATTGATGTCACATTGGCCACCCTCCAGTCTTCTGCTACCGTGGCTGTTTTAAATGATTGCAATCACCAGAAACAATTTTCTGTAGAATTCTGGGGTGAATCATCTGGTCCCAGTGATTTGTTAATTTTTAGTCTGTTAATCTGAGTTATATCTTCCAATTTGGCAGTGATTGCATCTAGTCTCCGAGTCATTATCATCAAAAAATATTTCCAGTGTGGGTATACCCAACCATCCTTCTCAGTAAAAACAGAGGCAAAGAATTAATTTAGTTTTTCAATTATTTCTGTATCCTCCCTGACCACCCTTTATACCCCTGGCTAATCTAGCAGTCAAACTGATGTTTTGGAGTGTTTCTGATGTAGTTTATTGGCAGCCATTTGATGCAGAGGAGAAAGTACATAACCTGATTTTTCTCTTCTCTCCTTTTTTCAGACGCAGGCTGGCTTCCCACTTTAGAGATGGGCAATGTGCACCTTAGATTTTAACAGCATGCCAAGCTCTTGTTGAATGTAGATATCTATATTAGACGTTATCTGCCAGCCGGTAGAGGAATAAGTCTACAGTGTGTAACCTGAGTCAGTGCGAAGTGAAAGTAATGAAGGAAATGTTTCACACAATAGCAGATAATTTTTAGATTAACTTATTTTATCCGATGTAACAGCCTTCCACACTGGTTGTCATCAGCTCCACAGGGATGTCAGAAGTGTTTGTGAGACAGCTGGGTTTGAGCATCAGCAGGGCAGAAATCCAAGCGTTGGGACCATTGTTCTTCCCTCCACACTAACAGCAGCTAACATCCTCCTTTCCAAAAGGCTTTTTAAAAGACCCTCCCTTTATGGAAGAGAAACATATCAAGGAGTATGCAAGGTGTACACATTAACAGAGTATGAGACTGAAGGAAACAGTCACTCAGTATCTTTATTTTTTTTTAATGGGCATTTCTTTCTCCTCCTTTATTCTTCTAGCTCAATCAGCCTTCATTCATAACTACCTGGGCATTTCCCCCCCTATTTTATACCCCCTCCCAGCTCGCAAAGTTCAGTCATTGCAGTGACAGTCCTCGGCTAGGGGCCACGCAGCAGGACTCTGCAGTCATAGGCCCATATGGCCACTAGGTGTCGCCACTATATACAGATTTGTCTTGACTTTAATGGCAAATCTGATTATCCACCTCCCATGAAACATCCATTCAAGCAGATAAAAATTAAAAATATTGTACAATTAAATAAAAATATAATTAAAGCATCAACAAAATAGCAATATAAAAAAAAATCTTAATTAACAAACTATTACATACAGCATTGCTATTGTTATTCCTATACAATGAAGAGATTTATTTCTCCTGAGGGGAGGGACTGGAGATGCTGCCCTCACAGCATCCCCAGCTCCACCTGGCACAGAAAATGGAAGACCTGATGTGGGACTCAAACCCAGGACCTGCCACTTGGCTGGCCCAATCACTCAATTTCAGTGGTTAGTGGAGAAAAAGTCAAAGATACACAGCTGTTGTGCCATTGCTCACTAAATGGAAGGTGCATGTATTTATTTACAGAATGCTGTATCTAAGAAACAGAAAAAAAAATCTGGGCTAGAACATTAAGAGTGTGGGGCAAATCCATGACACATAGTAATCCTTAGAGGCAAGAGGTTAAAGGTGAAGGAGAGCACAGACATGATTTTTGAGGCTGCATAATTTCTTTCCAGCTTTGCTTTTAAAACATACAAAGATAAGCACAGTCACAGGCAGAAAATAAAGACACCCTATAAATAGGCCACATCCATGCTCAGGTGGGTGCAGGCTGAGAAGATGCTTCAAAGAATTGTTTCTTTTGTCTGGTAAAGCAATAACATATCACTCTGCATGATGGAAGAAGGGAGAGACATCATATAACATCAGATAAGAACATTTTGCTTTTAACAGGAAAAAGCAGAACATAAATTAAATAAATAAAAAAGTAGAACTTTACAGGGGTATTTGTTATATCTTTGCACACCAGTAAGAAAGATCTGGTGCCTTATCCGACCACCATTAGCAACAAATGGTAGCACAGAGAATTCTCTCCTGGAGGCAGTCTGTGAGTCCAAGGCTGTTATGGATAATTTCTTTTAACATGCAAATGCTCCTTGCCAGAAAATGTGAATAGCTGGATAGTCTCAACACAATCTGTAATGGTGAAGAAAAGTGATTTGTCCCAGACCTGTGCTGCAACACTTCTTGTGGTATCAGACCTAATGTTCTCCATAGGAGGGTCCAGGTTTAGCATATACCCCTCTCAGCACTGCTCATATAACTACAGAACGCCTGGTGGGGTGATGGCGTAGCATCTGTGCAGAGAGGAGGAGGAGGCAGCCACAGGTGACCTCGGTAGTAAAGGAAAGCCAGGCCAGTGCCATAGACCAGCCAAAACTGATATGAACATGCTGTAAATGCTGCTGGTCATACATCCGCACGATTTCTCTGAATGCTGCCTGCGAATAACTAATGTATACGCTGACCCCCGACAAAGTCATCACACCTAAAACCAAGAGCAGAGACAGAAGTGAAAGCCAAAGAACGAGGGACCTGCAGACGCTGGGCTCCATCGGCTCTAGTTAGATTCAGCGTCTCAACTGCACATCTCAAGAACACATTATTATTGTAATAATGCATTATCACTGCAAAATGTTAATTTGCATTGAGAAGCAGTCATGTCCTCTCTGGATGATTTAATTATTGGTATTACCTAACAGATGCTAATAACCTCACAGGTGGATTTGTCATCATTTAGAGAAGGAATTTCTACCATTATGCAAACAGTGCAGGTCACTACCTCACAGATAGGCCCAAGCCCACCCAGTTTAATTAAAATTAGAAAGGATCTGTGTATAAGACCCCCTCCGGTTTTATGATTATAAATCCGTTAGGATAGAACAATTGCCTCGTGTCTTAAAAGATTACAGCAGTGAAACCAGTGTTGAAGAAGCTGAATTTATTTTCTTTCCAAATGGATGGAAAAGGTAGTTGTTAGTCAAGTCCAGGAATATATAGATGAATGTAGTATTTTAAATACCTACCAATCTAGCTTCAGGTGTTTTCATAGTATAGAATCAACTTTGGAAGCAATCTTAGATGATCTATACCTGAATTCAGATAAGGGAGTGATTCAGTTCTACTTCTCCGTGATCTTTAAGAAGTGCTGCCTTCGATACAGTGGATCATCTGATCCTTGTTGATTGGCTCCTCTCTAAGGGGATAACAAGTTCTGCATTTTGTTCCTTTCTCTTGAATTAGTTATCAATTCATAGCCAGGGCTCAGATACCTCCAGGTAATTCCCACTGCATTTGAGAGTTGCACCAGCATGTTTGCTTTTGACTCTGCTGCAAGGACAGCTCTATAATGAGGCAGGATGAGGCAGCCGCTTCAGGCAGCAAAATGTTGGGGTGGTCCCAAAACACTCCCATGGCAGCTGCCTCACTTGCAACCAAATGCTAGCAGTGTGAGTATATGAAAAACGAGCAGAGTGCCTACATCCTGCCCACAGGAAGCCCCAATATGATGGCGCCAGTTGGTGACATGCTGCCAGGATTCCCACACCCCACTCGTAAGAAGAAGACGTGGTGATGGCACCGAATGATAATATGCCAGTGGAAAGAAGAATAAGATTTGGTGGAGGGTGTGACAGAACGGTGGAGAGAGATCAGTCAAAAGGGAGAGGGAGGGAAGGGGGATGAGTTAGTGTTGATGCTTGCTTTGAAATGTGTGGACTATGAGGTCTATATTTAGATACAGTCCGGATAACCAAGTTAGCTGAACAAACTTATCTGGCTAACTTTGGAGGCATATTCAATAGTGCATCCACACTATTGAATATAGCCAACTATCTTAATTAGTTAACCAGTTAACTGTAGCCATCTACTTTTAGGACAGCTCTTTGACTCAACCAGGTTTAGCCAGTTAAGTCATCCGGCTAATTGAATATTGGAATTAGCTTGTTAACTTATCCTAATTATTAGCCGGCTATTGGCTGAATATAGCTAGGTAAGCCATTTAGATGGATAACTATGTTATGTTATCCATCTAAATGGCTTTTGAATATGGACCTCTGTGTTGTCTCTTGGATGTCATGAGGAAGAACATTACAGATGCAAGGAGACAGAAGTAAAAGTCAGTTGATGAGTTCTGGATACAAGGGAGAGTGGATAGCAGAGCCATGAGGAGGAACGTATCAATTTATTAAGGAAGAGAGATAAGAGGGAGCGAGCCCATGCAGGCATTGAATTATCAGATAAGTATCTGAATTGTACTGAGATTCCAGGGAAGCAAGTAGATGAGATGTATGGAGAATGCTGAGAGATTAAGCACTAAGCAGCCTACTCAGTTTTGAAGAGAAAGGAGTCAAGAAAGCCAGCAAGAATAATCTAGACAGGATGTGAAAAGAGCCTGAAGAAAGAAAGTTTTCTTACTATAAATGGAGTTCTCTATAGACAGCAGGATGAATTAATGACGACACATGGATGACGTCATCCGATAGCACTGAATAGACCCTTCTCTCAGCTCACAGAGCTTTTGCTCTACTGAGCATGTGTGGAAATTCCCGAAAGCATACTGCCTCATAAACCCCTCAGTTGAAGTAGAGCTTAGATTTAGTTCAGTAATTGACTTTTCAGGGAGGAGCGTGAGTATTTAGCAAGGCTAATTCACACTGCTGTCTACAGAGAACCCTGTTTATAGTAAGCAAACTTAGCAGGGCTAAATTAACCATGACATGAGGAATCCCATGCTGAGGGTTGAAGCAGAGCACTTACTAAAAAGCACGCCCACCCAGATCGTGGACTACTGGGTGAAAAGGCTATGCAAAACTACTTGTCAAAGGTTACTGTTACTTTTTGACAGTAGTGGGACATGAAAGTGTGAACTAATGACCAAGTTGCAGCTTTGCAAATATCTTCGATAGGCAATAGCTCACAGATGAGCCATTGAGGTAGCCATGGCTCTCAGTTAATGAACTTTGATAGAATCTGTGATCTGGTAGCAAACCAGAACATAGCAACATGTGATACAGACTGCTAGCCAATTGGGCAATAGGAACTTAGCAACTGCTGGTCCCAGGCTATTGGGATTATAAGAAACAAAAAATTGTGAAGACTGACAATATGGTTTAGTTTTCTTCAAATAAGGCAAGTCTCTCCTGCAGTTAAAAGAATATTGGGTCTTCTCCCCTTGGAAAGAACATAGGCAAAATGACTTGATTCAGATGAAAAGCCAAAACCACTTTTGGCAGAAATTTTGAGTGAATGTGGAACACTATCCTGTTGTGAAAAAATTGTAGGTACAGTCATTAACAATCCAATGTCTGAAGATCACTGACTCTACATCAGCTAGAAAATTGCAACTAGAAATACCACTTTCCAGTGAAGAACTTTGAGTTGTGCCAATACCACATTGAGATCCCAGGATGCATGAATATCGGTTTGCCATCCACTTCAACTTGATAAGCAACAATATCACTGAGCTGCAAGCCTAGATTTAGGCATAGGCAATTGCCTAGGGTGCCAGATTTTGAAGGCACCTATTACCCAGGCCAAAGAGGAATGTAACTATGCCAAGGAGAAGCCTGTTCCAGTCATCCACTTCAAAGAGATGCTGCTATGGCACTTTGGGACTCGAGAGTGGTAGTGGTAGAGGGACATCACCTGATATCTGATTTCTAGGGTCTTGTACCCCACCCCCCACTCTCCAGTTCTGCTTATGGGTGCCTAAATCCTGTATCTGGCATTGCTGAGATGTATGTTGATTGATGACATACTGAGTCTTGAGGAGGACATCATTTTCACTTTTTTTTTTTCCTGGTTTTTTGTTTTGCTTGGTAGCATTGAAAAGGGCTGTTGAAGGGCTGCCGAGACAGTGAGGCAACTTCAGTGAGTGAGTTTAAAAGAAATTGGAAAATAATGAGAAATATTTAATTAGAGAGAAAGGGTACATGTCTGTGCAGAAGCTCAGAGAAAAAAAGACTGAGGGGTCTCGCGAGGCAGTGCTCACGCAGGAAACTCCCGCACATGTTCAGTGAGCAAAAGCTCTATGAGCTAAGAGAAAGGGGTCTGTTCAGCACCATCAGATGACATCACCCACATGTTATGGATAATTCTGCCTTGCTTGCCGACAGAGAAAGGAATGTCATTCAGTTGTGGATAAAAGGTGAACTTTATGAATATTGAAAAATTAATGGCTAAGAGTAGAAAAGAGCTCATCCAGGCTTTTCCTCCCAGACCCACCTTTTACTTTCAGGGCAACCAGAACTAGGGATGCTTTAGAGGCAGCTTCTCAGTGGTGACACCTATGAACAGGAATTAGGATGCAAATCTACCAGGATCCAGAGGGAATTGCACTCTGTGGCTCCTGACCAAGGATGGTCACTATGTAAGGTTATAAAAATAGAGGAAATAGCTCAGGTAGTTATAAAGGCTCATGGTGCCATTACCCCACAGCGATCCATTCTGATTGAACTGAAAGCCCAAAAGAGGAAAAGGAAACTGCTGGGCCAAAAAGTTCAATTTAAAAAAAACAAACCAAAACAACAACAACACAACCAAGCATGGTTATGTGAGAAATAAAGGAAAGCACAGGATCAAAAATAGTACCAGAAAAGGGCGTTATACAGGATCAGTGGAAAGAAAGTTATACAAGGGGAAAGGGACAGAAGTTTTAGCAGCAAAAAAGCGAACCTCTATTGTATATGCACTGAGGAAGAGAAACATTGAACATAGAGAGATCCATTTTTACCACACGAAACAGCAAGAAGAGAGAAAAGCTGAAATGATAAGGGACAGAGTTGTAAATTGAGATACACAGTATGGGCAGCAGAAATGCAATCTTCCCTCACACACAAACACTGTCTCACCAAAGGAGAGAGACAGCACCGGCGCGGTAGCACAAGCTTCCGTCACCATACACACGCACTGCACTACAGAACAGCATGGCTTGCCACCCCACTTTCAGCCATCAGATTGGGCAGGGGTAACCCAGATGCACTGCTTAGAAGCGGACTCTCCCCCTCCCTCCCCCCTTGAGCCAGCAGTAGGAGTAGCAGTGCAATAAATTAAACACCACTATCGGGCAGCCACAGCTCCAGTCTCGCGATTGGAGCAGCGAGATCACGCTGCTCGTTCGCGAGACTGCCCCAGTGGCAGTAGGAAATGAGATAACGCTTAAACGCAGTGCACCGGGGCCAGCCAGAGAAGCAGCTGTTATCTGTGCTGCTGTGCCCGCTCCTCCACTTAGTCTAGCTGGTGGGGGTCAATGTGCTCAAAAGTCGTTGGCCAGCATCTCCCGGCCAGCATCATTTCACGATGAACAAGATCAGCCTACACAGCATGTTCTGGATGCAAGTTCTGAACCCTTGAACTGCCCGTTTCCAGAGAAGTGGTATGGACGGTAGCACAAGCCGGCTGATGAGTGGCAGTCCAGCCCGATGCATCAATAGGATGAGGGGAAGAGAGAAACTGAAAGGGGGAGGGGATAGAGAGAGAGAAACTGGTTTGTGGGGGCTGACGGAGTTGAGAGAAGTGAGATGGAAACTGGTGGGGGGACTGATGGGAGAGGGGGATAGATCGAAACAAATGGGGGGACTGATGGAGGGGTCTATAGAGAAGCTCGTGGAGGGGTGAGAAGATGGGAAGAGCCGAGGGAGGGAGTAGGCAGGAAGAGAGAAACAGTCGGGGGGAGCGGGTGAGAAGGGAAAAAGTGCTGATAGATTGCCTGAAGAATTGGGAGGGGCTGTGTTTCGATTCAGGACTGTGAAGGGGTGAGAGTGTAGAAATAGGACTGGGGAGGAGGTGAAAGAGGGATCATGGAAAGCAGGGTAGGAAGGAAGAGAGGCTGGAAGGCAGAAGAGGATGGATGACAATAAGGGAGATGGGGCTGAGAATGAGAGAAAAGTAAATTAGTGCTAGGGAGGTGGTGAGTAAGGAGGGTGGAAGTAGAGGACTAAACACGGGGAATAGGAGATTGGGGAGGGATGGGAGATGGAAAGCTGGTACGTAGGTGAGAGGTGAAAGGATGGAGACTGTGGACTGGAGGGAGAGAGAATGACGGGTAAAATGCAGGTATGAGTAGATAGGCAGAGAAGTAAGAAATTGAGAAACAGATGAAAGGGAAAGCTCGATGTCAAGGACAGATACAGAGAAGAAAGAGAAAATGTCAGCTTTGAAAACGATGCAACTCTTCTGTTTTGCAAAGTGCAGGATGAAATGCATTTCTGTTTCCTTTTCTCAAGTATTGCCCCGCTCACAGACCATGGCTTCTTGGGTTTTCCTTTTCAGGTTCTAATTTGTGTCCCTTTATTCTGTAACAGGTGAGGGTCTGTCCATGTTCTGCATGTGTGACTAAGCTGAGGGCTTCTCCTGCAGCAATTCGATTGGTTTTCTTTCCCCAGTAGGAGGTGTATTGGTGTTGGGGTCTGCTGTAATATTTGCAGTGCTGCCTTTCCAAAGGCAGGGTTATTGCTGTTTTGAATCCTCAGAGTTCGTGCTGCTATGGTATGATCAACAGAATTTGACTTGTTTTTTTGGTTTTTTTTGTATGGTGAGTTGTAAGGGTTAACTGTAAGGTCCATTGTTGGGAGAATTTCTGTGGATGTGTTACAGACCTGGAGTAGCAGAATTTATATTAAGACTCCAGGCTTCACTTATAAGAATATAAAATTGGTTGAATGAGGCTGACAAATAATTTTAATAGGAGGTTAAAACTGGCTGGGCGAGTTTTAAAAATTGCACAAAAGGGCCTTGGAACCTTTTCTTAATGTGTCTTTTATATCTAACTAGCCGTTAAGCCCGTAACAATGGGCTACATTTAAAAAAAAATTGTCGGTCCATTTCCTTCCCACTCCCTCCCCCTCATTCTCCCTCCCTCCCTCTAGTCTCCCTCCCCCTCCCCTCACCTCACTCTCTCCTCCCTCCCTCCCATCTCTCCCCTCTATTCTCCCTCCCTCTCACCTTCCCCCCTCCCCTCACCCTCTCCTCCCTCCCCCCTCACTCTCCTCCCCTCAGCTCACTCTCTCCTCCCTACCCCCTCCCCTCACTCTCTCCTCCCCTCCCCTCAGCTCACTCACTCCCCCACTCTCTCCTCCCCTCCCCTTTCAGCTCATCCACAACCGATAACGGGGGCTGTCCCTCGCTCGCGCCACCGCCGCTACTCTCCTCCCGCTCCTGCTCATCGTCGCCGCTGCTACTGCTCCTCCCGCTCCTGCTCGTCGCTGCCACCGCCGCTCCTGCTCCTAGCAACCCAGCGCCATTTTTTTTTCTGGCACTCTGGCCGACGTGCTCGCCCGCGCATGTGCGGTAGAGCTGCTCTCTACTGCGCATTTGCGGCACGTCGGTCAGGGCTCCCTTATCTAGTAGATTTAAAGGCAGGGGGCCCTGCTCTGGGGATGGGTATGATATGTGGAAATGTCACTTTGGCTTGCCTTCCTCTGTACATAACTTGTTCCCACTCCCCCAAATACTTCTGTCTAGAGATGCCACTGCGGAACAGGTCCAGCCCAGGCAGCAACAATGCAAGCTTCCCTCGTGCACACTGCTCCACCACAGGACAGGTCCAGCACAGGCAGCAACAATGAAAGCTTCCCTCGTGCACACTGCTCCACCACAGGACAGGTACAGTACAGGCAGCAACATTGCAAGCTTCCCTCATGCACACTGCTCCACCACAGGACAGGTTCAGTACAGGCAGCAACAATGCAAGCTTCCCTCGTGCACACTGCTCCACCACAGGACAGGTTCAGTACAAGCAGCAACAATGCAAGCTTCCCTCGTGCACACTGCTTCACCACAGGACAGGTACAGCACAGGCAGCAACAATGCAAGCTTCCCTCATGCACACTGCTCCAACACAAAACAGGTACAGCACAGGCAGCAACAATGCAAGCTTCCCTCATGCACACTGCTTCACCACAGGACAGGTACAGCACAGGCAGCAACAATACAAGATTCCCTCGTGCACACTGCTCCACCACAAGACAGGTTCAGTACAGGCAGCAATAATGCAAGCTTCCCTCGTGCACACTGCTCCACCACAGATCAGGTACAGCATGGGGCAGCAGCATTGTAAGCTTCCTTCGTGCACACTGCTCCACCACAGGACAGGTACAGCACAGGCAGCAACAATGCAAGCTTCCCTCGTGCACACTGCTTCACCACAGGACAGGTTCAGCACAGGCAGCAACAATGCAAGCTTCCCTCGTGCACACTGCTCCACCACAGAACAGGTACAGCACAGGCAGCAACAATGCAAGCTTCCCTCGTGCACACTGCTTCACCACAGGACAGGTTCAGTACAGGCAGCAACAATGCAAGCTTCCCTCGTGCACACTGCTCCACCACAGCACAGGTTCAGTACAGGCAGCAACAATGCAAGCTTCCCTCGTGCACACTGCTCCACCACAGGACAGGTACAGCACAGGCAGCAACAATGAAAGCTTCCCTCGTGCACACTGCTCCACCACAGGACAGGTACAGCACAGGCAGCAACAATGCAAGCTTCCCTCGTGCACACTGCTCCACCACAGGACAGGTACAGCACAGGCAGCAACAATGAAAGCTTCCCTCGTGCACACTGCTCCACCACAGGACAGGTACAGCACAGGCAGCAACAATGCAAGCTTCCCTCGTGCACACTGCTCCACCACAGGACAGGTACAGCACAGGCAGCAACAATGCAAGCTTCACTCGTGCACACTGCTCCACCACAGGACAGGTTCAGTACAGGCAGCAACAATGCAAGCTTCCCTCGTGCACACTGCTCCACCACAGGACAGGTACAGCACAGGCAGCAACAATGCAAGCTTCACTCGTGCACACTGCTCCACCACAGGACAGGTTCAGTACAGGCAGCAACAATGCAAGCTTCACTCGTGCACACTGCTTCACCAAATATCAGGTACAGCATGGGGCAGCAGCAGTGCAAGGTTCCTTCGCACACTTTTTTGTACTTTCTGCTCACATGTCTTGTCCTAACTTTTTGTAAGAAGTGATGGGTACTGGTGATTTTCTGAGCTGAGCCAGTTTTGGGTTTCTGCTGACACTGACAACTAAGCAGCCATCTTTGCAGTCCTTGATTTTTTTTTTTTTTTTTTAGGAAGGTTGATGACTGTTCTCTCATAGAGACCAGGAGCACCTCCCACACTGACTACCAAGGCCATCAGAAGATCAAGCCTAGCATTAGCACATGCTTCTTTGTTTTCAGGTACTTGACCTCCTCCCTTGCATCTCTCCATCACTAGCAGACCCCCATGCTGCAGCCCAAGCTCAGTCAAGCTTTTCAAGAGTTCACAGCTCTTCACAGATGAGGCTGGCTTTTATTTAGAAAAGGGAATTGAAGCATTCGTGTAAGCAGAAGGACAAGTACCCTTCCCAGAATAAGAATGCAGCAGAGAGGTCTAACGCAACAGCTGAGGTACACAATTGTTTACAGCCCCAAGCAGACATAGGCAGAAGGGCTCACGTCTGCAGAAGAAAAGGAGTTGCGCCACAGCCACACACAGCCCCGTCCACCGATAAGTGCCAGGAACCTAACCCCCCACCCCCCTATCCATCAAAGGACCTATCTACACAAAACATAAAAGCATAAGAGATGCAATGCTCAGTCAGACCAAAGATCCATTGAACCCAGCATCCTGTCTCTGACAGTGGCCGATCTGAATCACAAGTTACTCGGCAGATCCCAAAGAGTAGTTCCATTTTTTTGTTGCCCATTTTCATGAGTGAGCAGTGGCTTTCCCTGAATCTACCTGCTCAATAATTGTGTATGGACTTTTCCTCCAGAGACTTGTCCAAACCTCTTTTAAACCCAGCTATGCTATGTCCTCTGGCAACAAATTCCCTAGCTTAATAGTGCGTTGAGGAAAAAATACTTTCTCCACTTTGTTCAGAATATGCTATCTGTTAGTTTCATGGAGTGTCCCCTAGCCTCAGAACTATTTGAAATGGTAAATAACCATTCCCTATGTATCTGTTCCATGCCACTCAATATTTTATAAACTTCTATCATGTCTCCTCATAGCCGTCTTTTTTCCAAACTGAAGAGCCCTAACCTGTTTAGACTATCTTCATAGGGAAGTCGTTCCATCTCCTTTATCATTTTCGTTGTCTTCTCTGCACTTTTTCTAGTTCTGCTACATCTTTCTGAGATGAGCCGACCAGAATCGCACACAATATTTAAGGTGTGGTCTCATCTTGGATCAGTACAGAGGTCTCTGAAATCGAAATTCAGTGCCACTTAGCCGGATAAGTTTGGACTTCTCCAGCTGAGTGATGCTGTTTAAATATTTGGCTGTGTCCAGCGGCCGCCACTTAGCCAGATAACTATTTGTCCAGCTAAATAGCTATCCAGCTAAGTAGGGAATGGGACGGTGGCGTTCCGGGGTGGAGCTACTTAGCTGGATAAGTGCCAGAATTCAGCCTTATCGAGTTAAGTTATCCAGATAAGTTAGGCCTGCTATTGAGCAGGGCTATAAAGTTAGCCAGAAAAACGTATTCAGCTAGCTATTATATAGCTGAGTATATTCAGCAGCGCTGCTGAATATCCTAGACAAGCTAACTGGATATGTTTTTCTGGCTAACTTGATCAGCCAGATAGTGGCTGAATATCAACCTCACTACTGAATTTTTGGGGGAGCCAAAGTTAACATGGATGGGCAATAGGCATACAGGTGTAGGCCTTACTAGTTGTACTCTTATTGATAAATAATGCCTTAGAGTGCACCTGATAATGGATTTCTAAGCAGTCTGCAACAGCCGTCATGCATTATGAGTGATACTTTAAAATATTTTAATTCTATTATTTCAAGCACTTACCAACATTAAAAATGCCTTAGTAATCTGTATTCATTTATTTTATATGTATTGTAGTTTATAAATGCACATTATCATGTAAAACATAAACAAAGAACACTCGACAAAAACATCAGATCTAATCATGTAATAAAACAAATATCAATGCATTCTTTTATGAATTCTTTTTCCAAAAATGCAGAATATATCATAACTACAATAAAACAACAATAATCATAAGAACGTAAGATTTGCAACCAGTGCAGAACGGAACTAGGACAGTTCATATTACAACCCAAGATGCAAAAACAATATATTCAAATTCTGGTGTTACCTCAGTAACAGCAAAATAAATTCTCTCCACTGCCAAACACTTTGTGAAGTAATGCAAACCCCTACAAAAAAATAAAATAAAATAAAGCACCTAGAACCTTGCCATACCATACATAACAGCAGTAACTCTCAGGATTCAAACAGCAGCAGCCTTATCTACAAAAAGGCAGCAACGCAAACATTACACCAGGCCCTAGAACACTAATACACCACCTAATGGGCAAACAACAAGCTGGACTGCTATAAAAATCCCTACAAAGAAACTATACGCTAGCCAAAATACTGCACCTTTAACACACATGCACATCACAGAGAGACCCATGCCTAATACGGAATAAAGGACTACAAATTAGATACAAACATGCAGACAGAACTGAAATGGAAAGCCCAATAAACAAGTCTCTTGTGAACAGTATAATAATGAAGAAAAAGAAAATATAAATATATAAGAAATATTCATTCCCATAGATGATATATTCTAATCGATGAAAGTCAAAATATTTTATTTTTTTTTACTTTTGTTGTCTGATCATATTTTTTTCTAATCAGTTGGTCCCAGTCCCTTTTCTCCTCTTGTCTGTCTTTATCTAATTCCTTTTTCAGGGGCTCTTTTATTATTTCTATTTTTTCTCTCTCCTCCTATCTTCTTTCCTTCCTCCCTGATATACATACACTCAAGATCTCTCTCTCTCACACACATGCTTTCTCTCACATAGGCTCCCATTCTTGCATGCTCTGACTCAAACACACAGTCTCCCACATGCTCTCTCTTACCCAAGCTCTCACTCCCACACACAGCTCCCCTATGAGGAAAGACTAAAGAGGTTAGGACTATTCAGCTTGGAGAAGAAACGGCTGAGGGGGGATATGATAGAGGTGTTTAAAATCATGAGAGGTCTAGAACGAGTAAAAGTGAATCGTTTTTTTACTCTTTCGGATAATAGAAGGATAGGGGGCACTGCATGAAGTTAGCATGTAGCACATTTAAAACTAATTGGAGAAAGTTCTTTTTCACTCAACGCACAATTAAACTCTGGAATTTGTTGCCAGGGGATGTGGTTAGTGTAGCTGGGTTTAAAAAAGGTTTGGATAAGTTCTTGGAGGAGAAGTTCATTACCTGCTATTAATTAAGTTGACTTAGAAAATAGCCACTGCTATTACTAGCCTCAGTAACATGGGATAGACTTAGTTTTTGGGTACTTGCCAGATTCTTATGGCCTGGATTGGCCACTATTGGAAACAGGATGCTGGGCTTGAATGACTCTTGGTCTAGCCCAGTATGATATGTTCTTAGGTTCCCACCCACATGCAGGTTTCCACTCCCCCCCCCCCCCCCCCACACACACACACACAGACAGGCTCTCATGCTCTCTCTCACTTGCAGGCTTCCAATTCCACATGTTTCCTCACACACACACACAGGCTCTCTCTCTCATGCATATAGGCTTCTCAGTCCCATGCTGTTTCTCATACATACACACAGTCTTCTTACCCCCATGCTCACTGTCATATATATACACAAAGGCTTGTCTTCCATGCTCTCTCATACATACTCACACACACAGAGGCTTCTCACTCCCATGCTCTCTCTGATTCATAGACACACAGGCTTCTTTTCCATGCTCTTTCTCATACATACACATGCACACACACGCTTCTCACTTCCATGCTCTCATACATTCGCTCGCACGCGCACATGAGCTTTCACTTCCATGCTCTCATACATTTGCTCGCACGCGCACACGAGCTTCTCACTTCCATGCTCTCATACATTTGCGCGCACACGCGCTTCTCGCTCCCATGCTCTCATACATTCGCTCGCGCGCACACATGCTTCTCGCTCCCATGCTCTCATACATTCGCTCGCGCGCACACGCGCTTCTCGCCTCCATGCTCTCATACATTCGCTCGCACGCACACGCGCTTCTCGCTCCCATGCTCTCATACATTCGCTCGCGCGCGCACACTCGCTTCTCGCTCCCATGCTCTCATACATTCGCTCGCGCGCGCACACGCGCTTCTCGCTCCCATGCTCTCATACATTCGCTCGCGCGCACACGCACTTCTCGCCCCCATGCTCTCATACATTCGCTCGCGTGCACACGCGCTTCTCGCCCCCATGCTCTCATACATTCGCTCGCGCGCACACGCGCTTCTCGCTCCCATGCTCTCATACATTTGCTCGCGCGCACACACTCGCTTCTCGCTCCCATGCTCTCATACATTCTCTCGCACGCACACACTCACTTCTCGCTCCCATGCTCTCTCTCATACACACACACACACACAGGCTTCTCACTCCCATGCTCTCTCTCATATATATACATATACAGGCTTCTCACTCCCATGCTCTCTCATACATACAAACGCACACAGGTTTCTCACTCCCATGCTCTCTCATGCATAGACACATACATACACACACACACACACACACACACACACTTCTCACTCCTATGTTCTTTCTGATACATACACACAGGCTTCTCACACCCATACTCTCTCTGATACATTCACACACAGGCTTCTCACTCCTAGGTTCTCTCTGATACATACACACACAGGCTTCTCACACCCATACGCTTTCTCTCTGATACATACACACACAGGCTTCTCACACCCATACTCTCTCTGATACATACACACACAGGCTTCTCACACCCATACTCTCTCTGATACATACACACACAGGCTTCTCACATCCATGCTCTTTCTCATACATTGACACCCACACACCCAGACTTCTCATTCCCACGCTGTCTGATACATACACATCCAGGCTTCTCACACCCATGCTCTTTCTCATTCATAAACACACGCTTTTAGGGCCTCTCCCTCTCTTCCGGGCCTCCATGCTGCAATGCCCCTTCTCGGGCCATGCGGGATGAGTTCCGTGCCGGCCCTGCAATAGGCCTCTCTTCTCGGGCCGTGCAGGATGAGCTCCGTGAAGGCCCTGTAACTGGGCCTCTCTTCTCAGGCTCCAGGCAACTCTGATTGGGATTGAGTGGGTCTGAGCGCCAAGTGGGTGGGCTGTGGCCCACCTAGGCCTACTTGTGGCTACGCTACTGCTCATGCCTATATCTTCATTAAGTGCCATACACTAACCCCAGTCTTAATATTTAGACTTCTGGAATTCATATACAGACAATTTAGAGTACGTATTTTATTTTAATTCACAAACTGCTTATTAGCAGTTGATGCAGGTAATTTGGACTCTTTCATAGTTGCTGGCTTTTTATTTAATTGAACCTCTGCTACTCCTGTCTTTCCCATAATCTCTCTGTATTGGGGATATTCTAATTTCCCTATTATGCCAGAATCCTAGAAGATTCGTCACTTCCGAGCAACTGTCAGCTTTCTCCCATGATCTAGTTTAAAAGCTGCTCTCTCTTCTTTTTATATGTTATCACCAGCAGCCAAGTTACACCCTGGATACTATGGAGCCCATCCTATTAGAATAGGTTCCTCTTTCTCCAGTTCCTAACAAATCTAAAGCCCTCTTTCCTGCATCATCCTCTTATCCACACATCGAGACTCTGGAGTTCAGCCTGCCTCTAGCACATGAGAATGTAACCCTGGATTTCAATTTCTTCCCTAAAATCATAAATTTAGTCTCCAGAACCTCCCTCCTGCACCTTTCTATGATGTTGATACCCACATGCATCTCCCCAGCACTCTCTAAAATCATATCTAGGTGCCACTTCATGTCCGTTACCTTTGCATCAGGTAGACAAGTGACCCCTTGCCCACTAACCACCCAGCAATCTGCATTCCTAATGAATAAAACTACAACCACAACAGCAGTCCTAAAACTTCCCTCCTGGGCACGTACCCCTGGAGACACATTCTTAGTGCACGAGGGTAAGACATCACTGGAGAGCAGGTCCTAACTATAAGATCACTTCCTGCCACAACAAGATGGTCTCCTTCCTGGTGACCTTGCTCTTTCAAAGCAGCACAGGGGCTACCAGACAGGATTGCTCCACTATGTCCCTGAAGGTCTCTATATACCTCTCTGTCCGTCTCAGCTCCTCCAGAGATTGCACTCATTCTCTTTGCACCAGGTACACATATACGACACCTCATCAACAGGTAGATAATAATACATGTGTCAGTGCAAAATCGGGTTAGCCTCCATCTGGCTGCTGGACCTCTGTTTGCATCTTAATGTTAATGTTATTTAAAGCTGTTTAAGGAGTGGGTATGCTTAATTAAATTAAGGTGTGTTTTTTTTATTTTATATTTTTGTTTTCCAAAGACCCATAATTAAATCTTTTTGGTAGTTGGTCCAATGCTATGGAACACCTTGCCAATGGATTCTAAGGGAGAATCTGACCTGGCAACTTTTACAAAAAAACGTGAAAACTTGCATATTCAAGCAGGCTTTTTCTTTGGCCTCATGAAATGCCCTCAGGAATTTAGTGTATGCATTCCTGTGGATGGTTTAGCAATATTTTTAATGTATTGTGTCTTTTTGTATAGTCCTGATTTTCACATTGTTTGTATGTTAAAACAATGTAAATTTGATATTGGCATGATATGTTAATGATGGTAGACTAGAAATGTTTTAAATAAATTAAAAAATGTTAAATAGAATGAGTCAATTACTAAAAAAATCTAGGTTGATTTACATGTTGATGTAAAACCCTAATTAACTCTTGGTGTGAGAACATGCTATGCCTAATTGGGGTAATTGTCTATATATCAAAAACTGATTGGGGTAGGGCAAGAATCAAATGCCACTTAATGCTCATCCAGGAACCAGCTCTACATCTTCTCAGAGCAAAGCTCACAGAATTAATTCAAACTTGCAAATGTCTTTCCTAGCACACAAGAAGGCCAATGCAAAAAATCAGGGTGGAAAATGGGTGCTCATTTTTTAGCGCCTGCTTTCCTAAGGCGTGCCCAGCCACCTCTCCTGGTCCCGAGATTGAATATTTAAATGAGGGGTCGCACTGCCAAGGAGGTGCTAGGGACAAAGGTGTGTCCTGAGCGGCTTCTTGCCCAGGAGAGGTGGCTGTCAGCGGGTCAGGAAAATGGATGTTCAGTTTTACGAGCGTCCCTTTTCCTAACCTGTGCACAGCCACGGGTTAGGAAAATGGACGCTCGTTAATTGAGCATCCCTTTTCCTAACCTGACTGCCGGCACACTTTTTTTTTTTAACCTTTTGGTTTCTCAGACTTAATATCGCCACAATACTAAGTCGGAGGATGTACAGAAAAGCTTTTCTGTCCACTTTTTTGGGCTGCTCAGAAATTAACGTCTGCTCTGTGCAGGCGTTAATTTCTGAGCGTAAAAATGTGCGGGTCAGGCACACGTTTTTTGTTTTGTTTTTTGATCTGGGGAGAATAGCTAATAGCCTCATTGACATGCATTTGCATGTGATAAGCACTATTAGTTTTGCGGGGGGTTGGACATGTGTTTTGGATGCGCTAATCTCCTTAGAGCATAAGGGGTTGTGAATGTGCGTCCAAAATGCGCATCCAACCATGGGTTAAAACAGTGTGCTCGGTTGAGCGCACTGTATTGCATTGGCCCCAAAGAATGTACTCACACAGATCCTTTAATCCAAACAAGAAACCTAGCCACATAACACCCAATCCATTAATCCAAAGAAAGAACCTACTCACATAAGAACATAAGAAATTGCCATGCTGGGACAGACCAAGGATCCATCAAGCCCAGCATCCTGTTTCCAACAGAGGCCAAAAACCAGGCCACAAGAACCTGGCAATTACCCCACACAGCCTTATCCAATCGTTCCAAACAAGGGACCAACTCACATAGAGCCCCATGCACCAATCCGAACAAGGAACCTCCCCACACTAGTTTGTGCACACATTTTCCAGTCAGTGCACTTTGCTAACTCCCAATTCAGGGGCAGGATGAGGTAGCTGCCTCAAGTAGTAAAGTTTTGGAGCAGCAGCAAGTTTCCCCCCCCCCCCCCCCAAAACCCCCATGTGGCAGCTGCCCCACTGCCTTTTGGACCTGCATCCAAACAGCTGTTAGATTGAAAGTCAGCGGAGTTCCTACACCCCACAAGCAGGACGACATATGCCACTTAAAAATGTGCTGGCGAGTTGCCACACCCTGCAAGCAAGAAGAGAACTCATCCAGTGGCACTCAATAACAAGTTGCTGAAGAAGTGCACACTATGGGCCCGATGGCGACCTACCAGTGGGGTTCCTGCACCCAGCTGGCCAGGAGAAGACAACCCAGTGGTGGGTGAGTCAAATGGGAGGTAAGGGAAGAAGACCGTGAGTGAGAGGGTGAGTGAATGAAAGGATCAGGGTGAGTGGGAAGGGGATGAGTGAGAGGGAAAGGAAGAAAAGGGTGTGAGTGAGTGGGAAAGGGGATGAGTCACTGAGAGGGAAGGGAAGGGGGTGTGAGGGGGAAGGATGGGATGCGAGCAGGGAAAGAAGGGGGTATGTGTGAGGGGAAGGAAGGAGATGTGAGAGGAAAGAGAAGAGGAAAGGAAGGTTAGTGAGAAGGAAAGGGGAGTGTGAATGAGAGGAGAGGGAAGGAAAGGGAGGGAGGGGGCATGAGTGAGGTGGAAGAGGGAGTCAGGAAAAAAACAGTGAAAAGGGTGCATATATGTATGAGCATGTGTGTGTGCAAATGCACGTGTGTGTGTGTTTATGAGAGAATATTTCAAAATAACTGACAGCTGCCGAATGGAATAACTTCTAATAACTAAAACTAATAAGGATAAAAAATTTTAAATCAAACTTTATGAATTTCCCAGAATCCAATAAAATGTTTCATAATAGCAGATACATCAAATAACACCCAATAATTAAATTAATAAATCAAATTTCCTCCTAGCCATTCCTAGGAACTTCTGATACCTCATTCTGAGATTGTCATGGATTAGCAAGAGGGAGGAGGTGCATGCAAACTTCCTTCTTATAGTACAGTTTACTATTGTGGTTGATGTTTTATATTTCTTGACTTTGTTTTATGTTTCTGATTTTGCATTGTTGCACTACATACAGAGTCTGGTTTGTGGTGGTTTCCAGTTCAGTTTTTGTTTACACATTTCTATTTATACATTATTGCTCTTTATTCTGTATTTGGTGAGGGTCTGTTTGTGTTCTATATATGTGACTGAGATGAGGTATTTTGCAAGAGTATAGTTTCTGTATAGGGATCTATAGCAATCTGACGTGTTCTGTTTTACTAATAGGAGGTGTATTAGTGTTTTAGGGCCTGGTGAAACATTTGCAGTGTTGCCTTTTCATTGGTAAGGTTGTTATTTTGTTGAAGTGCTGGCAATTGGTATAGGAGGTTTATTATATTGTATGACATTTTCCACTTTATTCACCATTCTCTTCCTAATAATTCCTAACTTTGTTTGCTTTTTTGACTGCTGCAGCACACTGAGCTGACATTTTCAATGTATTATCCACTATGATGCCTAGATCTTTTTCCTGGGTGGTAGCTCCTATTATGAAGCTTAACATGGTATAACTACAGCATGGATTAATTTTCCCACATTAAATTTTATCTGCAATCTGGATGTCCAATCTTCCAGTCTTGCAAGATCCTGCAAGTTCTCACATTCTGCTTGGATTTAACTACTCTGAATAATTTTGTATCATCTTGAAAATTTGATTACCTCACTCATCGTATTCCTTTCCAGATCATTTATAAATATATTGAAAAGCACTGGTCCAAGTTCAAATCCCTGAGGCACTCCACTGTTTACCCTTTTCCACTGAGAAAATTGACCATTTAATCCTACTCTCTGTTTCCTGTCTTTCAACCAGTTTGTAATCCATGAAAGGACACTGCCTCTTATCCCATGACTTTTTAGTTTCCTTAGAAGCCTCTCATGAGGGACTTTGTCAAATATCTTCTGAAAATCCAAATACACTACATCTACCAGTTCGCCTTTATCCACATGTTTATTAACCCCTTCAAAAAAATGAAGCAGATTTGTGATGCAAGACTTGCCTTGGGTAAATCCATGCTGACTGTGTTCCATTAAACCATGTCTTTCTATATGCTCAGTGATTTTGATCTTTAAAATAGTTTCCACTATCTTTCCCAACATTGATATCAGACTCACTGGTCTATAGTTTCCTGGATCGCCCCTGGAACCCTTTTTAAATATTGGGGTTACATCGGTCACCTTCCAGTCTTCAGGTACAATGGATGATTTTAATGATAGGTTACAAATTTTAACCTTATTAACCACTTCCCCCTCCTTTCCCCTTAATATGAAATTTTAAAATAAATGCAGAATTTGTAATTGTGAGTTGGGAGTGCAGGCACAAGGCTATAAGGTTTGTCTAGGGTGCCTAATACCCTTGCACCGGTCTTGAAAGAGTGCACCAAACACAGACCATCCCCACCATTTACCCATCTCCCACATCCCTAGGGGGGGGGAAGATGCTGGGAAAAGGTGGGAGGCAGGTGGGAGGCAGGTGATAGGGAGTTGCCAGCTCCCTAGAAATATTATCATTGACACTCTATCTGCCACTCCTCTGGGAACTCTAACCTCTGCCTTCTCCTTTCACCAGCCTTCCAAATCACTGAAAGGGCCAGACTCCAAGGGTGAACCCCCACCGGCCCCCTCCATAATTTGACCTATGCTGCACCTTTGGTTGAGGGTGGAGTGCCATCTCATGCCTTGAGCAGCCCCTGCCCTGATGCATCATCATACCATTAGCTTATTACATCGGGAGTTAAAAATGTTTTAACCTGAGCGTTAAGAAACTATGGGGCTGATGCAATAAAGTGCGCCCAGCCTAGCACACGCGTTCACATGCGGTTGGACGCACGTTTTGGATGCGCTAGATTACAACCGTCGCAATAACGAGCGCCCAAACAAATGTGTAGCTGATAGCGCCCGTCACATATAAATTCCATGTAGATGAGGCTATTAGTTATTACCTCCCGATGCAGGAAGTCTCTAGGCACCCAATGCACACTTTTTAACGCAGTAAATTTAACTGCAGCCCCTGAGGCAGAGTAAAGTTAATTCGTGAGTCAAGAGCTCATGAGACACAAAAAAAAAAAAAAATGGACTTCTGTGTGTCCTCCTACTTAGTATTGTTGTGACATTTAATTTTACAGCTTTAACTGTATATTGGCTTGATTTAAAAAAAAACAACTTGCGGCTGCACAATTTAGATGCCCATAGCAAGGGGTGCCTTAACCCTGGAAGTCTTCAGCAACCTCAGGGAAATAACAAAGAAATTGGCCTGAGGACGTGGGATGACATCAGATGCAGATATTGAGCACCTGGTGCAATTGTGAGCACAATTCTCCCCTGGCATGCCATTTTTTACATAGCTCCTCATTTAAATACTGCATCGAGCTCCCAGGCGGATGTGGCTGCGTGTACGTTAGAAAAATGGTCGCTCAATACGAGTGCCCATTTTCAGCGTGCGTCTTGTTGCATTGGCCCCTGTGCGCGCAGTTTTAACCCACTCCTTTTTTTTTTATATTGGGCCTCGCATGTGGACAGAAACAGCACAGGACAGAGCGAGCCAGCACTTCCAGTTCAATGAAGGACAGCGACACCTCGGCAGATTCACAAAAATAAATCTGTCTATTCACGTTCCCAAAAAGGGCAACCTTTCAGTTCTAGAATGCAGTCCCGCTCCCACCTGTGGCATAAAGGGCCACCCAGTGACAGATGGGGGCCAGCGTGCAGAAAGAAGGGGCTCGGAAGCCGATGCCCGAAGGGAAGATTGATTCACACTGTACAGATACAGCACATGTGAGAAGGCACAAACTGCGAGGCAAAGGAAGCACTGCTCTCCAGCTTCAGCGGGGAGGAAGTGCTTATTCTGAGTGTGAAATTACTGAATATTTCACTCATTTCAGGCAGACATTGCTGCAACAAGACGTTTCAAAAGAAAACTGAGCAAGCGTTTAGAGTAAAAGATGACTGAGGGTTTCATATTGTGAGGATCAGTGCTGACCTAGAGATTTTAAACCAATCGTCAGGTTTTGAATAAGGAGATTTATTTATTTATTTATTTATTTAGTGTTTTTATTATACCGGCATTCATGACGGGTATCACATCGTGCCGGTTTACAATAAACAGGGTGTGAGCTATACAGAGAACTAAAACTTATAACACGTGCATGGTTGGAAAATTGCAGTTACATTAAAACAGGGAAGTGCAAAACTGGGAGTTGAGGGGAGAGAAGAAGAAGGAGATTAACTGAAAGCAAATTAATTACAATGATATATATATATATATATATATATATATATTTATTTTTTTTTAACTGCTAGAGATGCAGAGTGATGTTCATCAGATGGGTTTTCTATAGAGATATATCTAGAAACAGCTGAAAAAAGAAGTTGATGGATATCTGATCATCCATCAACCTAAGGGCCGGATTTTAAGAATTAGGCGCAGGCATAGATTTGTGCGCGCAACCCAGCACGCACAAATCTATGCCCGATTTTATAACATGCGCGCGCATTTTATAAAATCCAGGGTCGGCGCGCGCAAGGATGTGCAACTTGTGCACCTTGCGCGCGCCAAGCCGCGCAACCTTCCTCCACTCCCTCCGCCCCCCCCCACCTTCCCCTCCCTAACCCCCCCTTACCTTTAACTTAGAAGTTGCGCCTGCCGGCCAACGGCCGGCCCACAATCCCGAGCACAGTGGCAAATGGCCGCTGTGCCTGGAGGCTCCTGCCCTGCCCCCGGACCACCCCACCCCCTTTTTCAAGCCCCGGGACATACGCGCGTCCCGGGGCTTGCGCGCGTCGCCGGGCCTATGCAAAATAGGCTTGGCACGCGCAGGAGGGGTTTTAAAGGGTTACACACGTATATTACGCGCGTAACCCTTTTAAAATCCGCCCCTAAGCGTGTTAGCAGCTCTGTGACTCTGCAGGCATATGATAGAGCAGGGTGCCGGTGTCAGCCTGGGCGCAGGCTGCATTTTGCACTTCTTCTGCACTCGAGATACCTTCTTTCTTTTCTCCCTTCTCCCAGACATAATGTTCCCAGCTCTCAGGCACTGAATATACTTTTCTGCTTCACCAATTTCAATGAGCTCAAATAATTCAGTGGAAGAGCAGTAACATGAACTATTTTTAACATTTCATTTTCCTGCTTGTTCATGTCCATGTCTGCTCCTTCTGTCAGTTTGACATCACTGATCAAAATAAAATGAAAGCCAAATGCAACCCACAAATAATTCTATCAAAAAAAAAACAAACAGTAGTTGGGAAGAATAGTTTGAAAATCAATAGCCAAAGACTCTACAATTTATGTGTGAAGGTATAAAAGTGTGGTGCTATTTTTGCATGATGAATTAAGTGTTTTTAAATAAAATTATTTGAGAATAACTATGGACTGGTATATATGATTGGTATATAATTATGTGTGAAGTGCCAAAGTAATATAGCACACAAAATACTTCAGTATATGACACTAATTTAAAATTTGATCTATATACATAAGTCTTGTGTGTCACTTCTATCACAATGTCATGGCTGTGTTTGGCCACCAAGTGGCACCTGTAACAGTGGAAAGTGCACTGAGCAAAGACAATCCATCCCCAAATCCCTGTCTGTCAGGCTCACACACATATAGGCACAAATGCAAACACACACACATACATGCAAATAGACCCACACACATAGGCTCCCACACATACATGTATAGAAGGTCACACACACAAACAGAGGCACAGATATAGAAAGTGTGTTGGAGAAGAGTATAGCGATAGGAGTATTCTACCGTCCACCTGGCCAAAATGATGGGACAGATGATGAAATGCTAAGAGAAATTAGAGAAGCTAACCAAATTGATAGTGCAGTAATAATTGGAGATTTCAATTACCCCAATATTGACTAGGTAAACGTAACATCAGGACATGCTAGAGAGAGAAAGTTCCTGGATGGAATAAATGACAGCTTTATGGAACAATTGGTTCAGGAACTGACAAGAGGGGGAGCAATTTTAGATCTAATTCTTAGTAGAGAGCAGGATTTGGTGAGAGAGGTAATGGTGGTGGGGCCTCTTGGCAGAAGTGATCATAACGTGATCAGATTTGACTTAATGACTGGGAGAGGGACAATAAGTAAATCATGCTTCTAGCATTAAACTTTCAAAAGGGAAACTTTTGATAAAATGAGAAAAATAGAAAAAACTGAAAGGAGCAGCTACAAAGGTTAAGAGTGTACAACAGGCATAGGCATTGTTAAAAAATACCATCCTAGAAGCACAGTCCAGATGTATTCCATGCATTAAGAAAGGTGGAAGGAAGGCCAAAAGTGAGGTGAAAGAGGTTATTTTAGCTAAAAGATCTTCCTTCAAAAACTGGAAGAAGAATCCATCTGAAGAAAATAAGAAAAAGCATAAGCATTGGCAAAGTTAAATGTAAGTCCACATATCAAGAAAGAGAGTCAAAAAGTGAATGCAAACAGAAGCAATCCAATCAACAAAATAGCACTAAACGTAAAGTTATTTATAATTCATATTTAATTGAAACCATACTGTAACAGAGAAACAGATGTTGCAAATAATAGGCTGCAAAAAGGACCTTCATAACTCCCATACGTGCAGGTTAGTTTCAGCACGAAATACCCGGGTCATAATTAATCATTGGTCCATCATTTTAACATGTATAAAATGTCCCTTCGTTCAATTTTTCAGATATTTTTTTATGCAAATTAAAAAAGCCACTTCCCATAATGATTAGAAGTACCAGCATCAGCAAAACGTGCTCCCAATACACCCAACATTGCATCAGGGGTGCTCAAGGCGGTATCCGTATCTTTCTGTAACTCCCAGAAAAAAAAATCTAAAAAATTGAACAAAGGGACAATTTATACATGTTAAAATGACAGACCAATGATTAATTATGACCTGGGCTGAAAGTAACCTGTACGTACAGGTATTATGATGGTCCTTTTTGCAGCCTATTATTTACAACATCTGTTTCTCTTTTAAAGTATGGTTTCTATTAAATATGAATCATAAATAAGTTTAAATTTAAGTTGACTGCTTTTTTGATGATTGGACAGTTAAATGTAAAACATTAAGTCAGGCTAAAAGAGAATTTGAAAAAAAGATGGCTACAGAGAAAAGAAGTTGGCTGTAGAGGCAAAAACTCATAATAAAAACCTTTTAAAATATATCTGAAGCAGGAAACCTGTGAGGAATTTGGTTGGACTGTTAGACGATCAAGGGGTTAAAGGGGCACTTAAGGAAGATAAGGCCATCACAGAAAGACTAAATTAATTTTTTGCTTCAGTGTTTACTGAGGAGGATGTTGGGGAAATACCTGTTCTGGAGACTATTTTCAAAGGTGACTATTCAGATAAACTGACCCAAATCATGGTAAACCTGGAAGATGTATTAGGCCAGACCGACAAACTGAAGAGTAACAAATCACCTGGACTGGATGGGATACATCCCAGGGTTCTGAAAGAACTAAAAAATGAAATTTCATACCTATTACAAGTAATTTGTAACCTATCATTAAAATCATCTGTTGTACCTGAAGACTGGAAAGTGGCCAATATAATCCTGATATATAAAAAGGGCTTCAAAGGTGATCCAGGAAACTATAGATCAGTGAGCCTGACTTCAGTACCCATTAAAAATCATGGAAACTGTTATAAAAAATAAAATCACTGAACAAATAGATAGACATGATCAATTGGGACACAGCCAGCATGGATTTACCCTAGGAAAGTTTTGCCTCACAAATCTACATTTTATTGAAGGAGTGAATAAGCAAGTGGATAAAGGTGAACTGGTAGATGTGGTGTATTTGGATTTTCAGAAGGTGTTTGACAAATTCCCTCATGAGTCTTCTAAGAAAACTAAAAAGTCATGGGATAGGAAGAAATGTCCTTTTGTGGCTTGCAAACTGGTTAATAGGAAACAGAGAGTAGGTCTGTTTTCACAGTGGAAAAATGTAAACAGTGGAGTGCCACAGGGTTCTCTACTTGGACCAGTGCTTTTTAACATATTTATAAATGTTCTGGAAAGAGGTACAAGTGAGGTGATCAAATTTACAGATAACACAAAATTATTCAGAGTGGTTAAATCACAAGGGGATTGTAATAAATTGCAGGAAAACCTTGTGAGATTGGAAGACTGTGCTTCCAAATAGCAGATAAAATTTAATGTAGACAAGTGCAAGGTGATGCATATAGGGAAAAATAACCCTTGCTATAGTTACACGAATTAGGTTCCATATTAAGAACTACCACCCAGGAAAGAGATCTAGGCATCATAGTGGATAATATATTGAAATCATCAGCTCAGTGTGTTCTGGCAGTCAAAAAAGCAAACAGAATCTTAGGAATTATTAGGAAGGGAATGGTGAATAAAATGGAAAGTGTCATAATGCCTCTGTATGCCCCTGGTCAGACCGCACCTTGAATACTGTGTGCAGTTCTGGTCACCGCATGCCACATCTCAAAAATGTTATAGTTGCAATGGAGAAAATACAGAGAAGAATGACCAAAATGATAAAGGGCATGGGAACAGCTCCCCTATGAGGAAAGGCTAAATAAGTTAGGAATATTTCGCTTAGAGAAGAGAAAGCTGAGTGGGGATATGTTAGAGGTCTACAAAATCATGAAAGGACTTAAATGGGTAAATGTGAATTGGTTATTTACTCTTTCAGATAACAGAAAGACTAGGGGGCACTCCATGAAGTTAGCAAGTAGCACATTTTAAACAAATCAGAGAAAATTATTTTTCCCTCAATGCACAATTAAGCTCTGGAATTTGTTGCCAGATGATGTGGTTAAGGTTGGGTTTAAAAAAAGGTTTGGATAAGTTCCTGGAGGAGAAGTCTATAAACTGCTATTAATCAATAAAGAATAGCCACTGTATGTTACCAGCATTAGTACTTTGGGATCTATTTAATGTTTGGGTACTTGTCAGGATCCTGTGGCCTGGTTTGGCCTCTGTTGGAAACAGGATACTGGGCTTGATGGACCCTTGGTCTGACCCAGTGTGGCATATCTTATGTTCTTATACAGGCTCCTCTAAATGCACACATACACAGGCAAACACACACAAGCTGTTGTAGACCAGACTACCTGAGCAACGCCAGCCTCTTTTCATCAGTATATTAATACATTAATTGAGAATTCAATGATTGGGGAATTTTAAACTCTTTTTGGATACACTTTGGGATCACTGCCAATTTGCCCCCTCCCAAAAAAAAAAAAGCTTCAAATAGAAATGAAGCACCAGCATTCAGAATTTAAAAGCTTCCCCTGAACCCTCTCCGTTCTTCTTTTCCCCTCTGGATACTAACCATGCAGAATACATCTGAAGGAAAGACAGACAGAAACCTGACAGAGACAGACAATCAGGGAGGCAGGCAGACAGCAAGATATCTCTTCTTCACCTTCTTTCATGAGGGAGTGGGGGAAAGGCAGATCTACCCCAAGTATGAATTGAAACTTTTCTACAGTAGCTCTCTAAGCTCACCAGAAGTTTTGCATAGTGACCTGAAACGACAACGAAGGCGTGGGAGCAGGGTTTTCTAGCTTTGGCACAAGGAGCTCAGGGAACAGAGATGGGGGGAGAGGGGAACTAAAATGTTCTACTTCTGGCACAGAGTGCTCAGGAGGCAGAGCCAGAGAGGAGTGGGGGGAGAGTCTGGATAAGTCTTCTAGCTCAGGTGCATTCACACCTGGGCATGCACTCACCTCCCAATAAGAAGAATGATCCCGTCAGAACCAGCAGCTGAAAGCTCTGAGCCAAGGAGCTGATGAGGCCACAGATCCAGCCAAAAACCAGGAGGATGAGGCTGAGGGGCAGGACAACCACAAACACCCGATGCATGCCTATAAAGGAGACAACCAGAAAGAATTTGACTGGGAAGGCTGAGCAAGAGATAAAGGAGACAGAGAGAGAGAGGCAGGAGAGAGAAGGAGGAAGAGAGACCAGCTGAAGAGGACAGCACTGATCAGGAGAGGAAGAGGATGGTGTCCACCTGAGAAATGACACAGTCTTGACACATCCAGTCCTGATAAGTTTATGCATGGACAGCAGAGCACCATTTTGTTTTTTGGGGGGTGGGTGCATCAAGACAATCAAGCTCTGTCACCTCTCTGTCTTCCCCTCCCCAACCCTATTTTTCTCCCTCACCCTTCTCATTTTATCTTCCTTTACCAACCTCCTTCCCTTCCCACACAAATCAACGGCAGGAGAGGAAGAGCAGCGGTGCCTCAGGCCCACTTCCTGCTCCTCCTATGTAACCCTGGCCCAACTGTTGCTTTGAAGGGCGCCACTGTACAGAGTCCTGTGCGCTACAAAAGGAGCAATCGGGCCCAGGACTGCAGAGGTGGAGGACGTGGGCCGAGGCACCGCTGCTTTCCTCCTCCTGCCACCAAATAGCCGCTGCCTGTCTGACCCGGCCCCGCTACTCCCCCCACTACTCCCCCGCTACTCCCCCCACTCCCCCCCAGCTACTCCCCCCACTCCCACCTGCAGTAATTCTGCAGGTGGGAGTGGGGGGAGTAGCTGAGTGGTTCGAGCATAAGAACCAGCGTAGACCAGGGTTCAAATCCAGTTGATGCTTCTTGTGAGCTTGGGCAAGCCACTTCGCTCTCCATGGCCTCGGGATCAAAACTTAGATGGCAAGCCCTCTGGGAAGGAGGAAATACAGTACCTGAATGTGATCTGCTTTGAAGTGTCATGAAAGGTGGAATATAAATAAAAAAAATGATTGTTAAAAACGTGGTCATGCCATGGCCTACCCCATTCCAACGCCTATGAGTTTATTCACGTAGTCAGATACACTTTATTTTCTAAATTATTCTACAAGCTCATACAACGCAATTGAAAATGGGCAATCAAGTGTTTAAAAGGTGGAATGTAAATTTTAAAAAAAAGTAAGTGCAAATAAATAAATAGTCTAGCTGGAGAAAGGGACACAGAGTCTGATGCTAGGAATGACTCACAGATTAAGTGGTTCAGCGATGGTGGAACCTCAGAGCTGTCAGTCCCAAAGGGGTCTATCAGGGGCACACAGCCATTCCTCCCTGAAAAAAAGGAGGCAGAGAGGGTAAAACAAGGCAACTCTCACCTACCACCAATCCTGTCTTATATCTTGAGGGCTGGACAGAGGAGAAATGATGCATTTGTTCATTTTCAGGCTCTTTTCTTCTGCGCAGTGATTCCTAACCTTTTTGTGTCGTGGCTCGTCGGCGCAGGGTTCATTTCATCGTGGCACACCACCACCTCCACAATCATCAGCTTCTCTTCCCTGTCAGCCCCCACCTCTGGCATTATCACCTTCTCTTCCTTCCACCCCCCTAGCAACATCATCACCTTATCCTCCCTTTCTTCTTCCCTTCTTCCCACCACCCTGGCATCATCATCACCTTCTTTTCCTTTCCCCTGACATCATGACTTTCTCTTCCCTTCTCTCTCCCCCCACACCCTGGCAACATCATCGTCCCTCTCCCTCAACCCTTCTGGCATCATCACCACTTTCTCTTCCCTTTCTCCTGACATCACCATGTTTCCTTCACCCACTGGCATTATCACCGCTTATTCTTCCCTCTCCCTTCAGCCCCTGGCAACATCCTCACCACCTCTCTCCGCCCCCCCCCCCTCCCCAGGCATCATTATCACATTCCCTCTCCCCCCAAACCCTCTCCCTCCATCCCCTGGCATCATCACCATCTTCTCCCTCCACCCACCTGACATCATCACCACTTTCTCTTCTCTTCCCTCTCCACCCTTCTGGCATCGTCATCACCACCTTCTCTCCCCTCTCCTCTGGCATCATCCCCTTCTTCCCTTCTCTCTCCCTCCACCCCTGGCATCGTTACCTTCTCCCTCCACCCCCTGAAATCATCCCCACTTTCTCATCCCTTTCCTCCAGCACCATCATTATCTTAATCGTCTCTCTCTCCCCTGGCATTATCATGTTCTTCCCTTCCCTCTCCTTCTATTCCTCTGGTATATCATCACCTTCCTTGTCCAACCCCCCAGGCCCTCTAGCCTTTGTCAGCACCATCTTCCCTCTTTCCCACCCCCCTGCCATCACTACCTTCCTTTCCCTCACCTCTCTGGCACCACCTTCCCTTCCCTCTCTCCCACACCCTATGGCACATTCATCTTTCCCTCCCTTCACACCCCCTTGGCACATTTAGCTATTTTCTGATGCATAATGATACAGACAGCCAATGAAGGTCCACCAGCAGCAGAGTTGCATCCTCACATTTATGAAAGCCATTTATCAACCTTGCATCATTATTCTGAATAACATGAAAAGCATGCAAAATGTTATTTAGGTAATTCCAGATAACACTGTTAGAATAATCACGTTAGAACAACACCAGTGCCTGAACAAAAGTGGTCAAGTCATACCTACATATTCATGGGCATGATCTGCCATCACCAATTATGGGATTATGTTACTGTCAGAGGGCAGAAGGCTGCATCTGTATGGGAAAGCATTTCTGCTACACACACAGCACTCTGCTGTAGTCAGAAAAGATGGGCCCAGAATTTGAGCTTTAGGTGAAACTATCCTATATACATTGCAGAACCACCAAACCCTGGCACAAAACAATGCTGCAACAAGATGACAATCTACCAGCTTGACAATTAATAATGGTCACCTTGGTCAATCAATAACATGTGTCCAAATCAACGTACTTCACTCAAATAAAACTATAATTAACTCTACTTGATGTATTTAACAATACTTTTGAAAAATTGTATTTTATTTGAAAAAATTGTATTTTTCCAAATCGGAGCAGCCTCGGAGGGAACTTTCCTTTCGCTCCCCCCCCCCCCCCCCCCACCTTCCCCTCCCTTCCTCTTTCTAACCCATCCCCAGCCCTACCTAATTCCCCCCCACCTTTGTTCTCTAAGTTACACCTGCTGAGGCAGGCGTAACTTGCGCGCACCGGCCGGCTGCTGGCGCGCGAACCTCCGGCACGGCTGCTGTGCCGGAGAACTCAGGACCGTCCCCGGACCGCCCCTGGATCGGCACCATGCCCATGCCCCCTCCCCGCCCCTTTTTCAAAGCCCCAGGACATACAGATTTTTACATGAAAAAGAGTATTTGAAGTACAGTCTTCTGAGATAAAATATCACAATATGTATATTTACATGCACTGCTGAGGTGCCAACCAGAAAAACAGGAAAATTAGTTTCTTACCTGATAATTTTCGTTCTTGTAGTACCACGGATCAGTCCAGACTGCTACGTTTTGCCCCCCCCCCCCCCCCCCCAACTCTAGCAGATAGAGACAGAGATGTTTTAAAAACAAAGCTCCGCCTTATATAGGAGAGTGCCACCTACAGTCCGCCAGTAGTTCGTAATGACAAAGCAAGATGGCTCCCATAAGATACCATAACTATATACACTAACACCTGAACAAGAAAAAGTTACCAAAACGGGTCACCGAACCCCAGTAAGATCTGAACCTATAGAACCACGCAGGTCAAAAAAAAGATTTCAAAAAATCTGCAGAAAAGAATGGGAAAGTGAGCGGACTCTCTCCCCATTTGATCCACTCTGACAGGGCGGGCGTCTGGACTGATCCGTGGTACTACAGGAACGAAAATTATCAGGTAAGAAACTAATTTTCCTTTCCCTGTACGTACCCGGATCAGTCCAGACTGCTGGGATGTACCAGAGCTATACCTGTCCGGGGTGGAATCCAGAGAGGCACGCTTGAAGCACACCTTCTCCGAATCCGTCCGAATTAGTAGCCTGCACATCCAACCGATAATGACCCGTGAAAGTATGCAGTGATTTCCACATCGCCGCCCGACAGATCTCTTGTGGAGACATGAAATGAGCCTCCGCCCAAGACTCTGCTTGGGACCGAGTAGAATGAGCCCAGAGGCCCACCGGAAGAACCCGGCCCTTTAGCAAGTAAGCGGAGCTGATAGCTTCCTTCATCCAACGAGCAATAGTAGTTTTTGAAGCCATGTGACCCCACCGGGGACCATTCCAGAGTACAAAAAGATGGTCCGACATGCGAAAATCATTGGTGACTTCCAAGTAGCGTAGAAGAGCTCTACGAACATCCAGCTTCCTCAAATCATGGGACAGAGGATCCAGATCCCCAAAGGCTGGAAGCTCCACTGATTGATTGACATGAAAAGAAGATACCACCTTCGGGAGAAAGGAAGGAACCATCGGATGGAAACACCAGAATCAGAAATCTGCAAGAAAGGTTCCCTGCAAGAAAGAGCCGCTCAAAAGCCATGCCGCAAGACAGAAGCGATCAGCTTCTTCCAAACAAACGGGTCCTTGATGAAGCAAATCCGGAATCCCTGGAAACCGAATGGGACCCGCCGACGCAAGGTTGAGGAGGTCTGCAAACCAAGGACATCTCGGCCATTCCGGTGCCACCAAAATCACCCGCGCTGCGTGTCGCTCTATCCGACAGGGCACTCTGCCAATTAATGGCCAGGGTGGAAACACGTACAGAAGAACGTCTATGGGCCAGGGTAGAGCTAGAGCATCTACCCCTTCCACTCCCGGCTCTTGACAGCGTGAGAACAACCAGGGTGGAAACACGTACAGAAGAATGTCTATGGGCCAGGGTAGAGCTAGAGCATCTACCCCTTCCACTCCCGGCTCTCGACGGCGTGAGAACAACCTTTCTCCCGAAGGTTCTCTTTGGCATTCTGAAACATCGCTATGAGATCCATGCTGGGTGTACCCCATGCAAGGCATATGCGGTGAAACGCGTCCTCTGACAATTCCCATTCTCTGGGATGGAGGTGGTGTCGACTGAGGAAATCCACTTGTATGTTGTCCACTCCGGCAATATGAGATGCTGCGATGCAGAGCAGGAGATGTTCTGCCCAGCTGAACAACTAAGCCACTTCCTCTGCCACAGGATGACTCTGAGTCCCTCCTTGCCGGTTGATGTATGCCACCATGGTCGCATTGTCCGATAACACCCGGACTGCTCTCCCCTGTAGGAGAGGGGCAAAGGCTTGTAATGCTAACCGTACAGTAGAGATGTGAATCGTGTCCTCGATCGTCTTAACGATCGATTTCGGCTGGGAGGGGGAGGGAATCGTATTGTTGCCGTTTGGGTGTGTAAACTATCGTGAAAAATCGTTAAAATCATGAGCCGGCACACTAAACCCCCCTAAAACCCACCCCGACCCTTTAAATTAAATCCCCCACCCTCCCGAACCCCCCCCAAATGCTTTAAATTACCTGGGGATCTGGCAGTGGTCCAGAACGGCGGCGGTCCGGAACGGCCCCCTCAATAGAATCGTGTTGTCTTCAGCCGGCGCCATTTTTCAAAATGGCCGCCGCAAAATGGCGGCGGCCATAGACAAAAACGATTCGACGGAGGAGGTCATTCCGGATCCCCGCTGGACTTTTGGCAAGTCTTGTGGGGGTCAGGAGGCCCCCCCAAGCTGGCCAAAAGTTTCCTGGGAGTCCAGCGGGGTTCCGGGAGCGATTTCTCGCCGCGAATCGTTTTCGTACGGAAAATGGCGCCGGCAGGAGATCGAGTGCAGGAGGTCATTCAGCGGCGGTCCGGAACCCCCGCTGAACGACCTCCTGCAGTCGATCTCCTGCCGGCGCCATTTTCCGTACGAAAACGATTCGCGGCGAGAAATCGCTCCCGGAACCCCGCTGGACTCCCAGGAAACTTTTGGCCAGCTTGGGGGGGCCTCCTGACCCCCACAAGACTTGCCAAAAGTCCAGCGGGGGTCCGGAACAACCTCCTCCGTCGAATCGTTTTTGTCTATGGCCGCCGCCATTTTGCGGCGGCCATTTTGAAAAATGGGGCCGGCTGAAGACAACACGATTCTATTGAGGGGGCCGTTCCGGACCGCCGCCGTTCTGGACCACCGCCGGATCCCCAGGTAATTTAAAGCATTGGGGGGGGGGTTCGGGAGGGTGGGGGATTTAATTTAAAGGGTCGGGGGTGGGTTTTAGGGGGTTTTAGTGTGCCGGTTTTCCTGCCCTCCCCCTTCCCCCGATTTACGAATTTTTAACGATAAATCGGGGGAATTGGTATTGTATTGTGGCCCTAACGATTTTTTGACGATTTAAAATATATCGGACGATATTTTAAATCGTCAAAAAACGATTCACATCCCTACCGTACAGCCCGGGTCTCCAACCGATTGATCGACCACAGGGACTCCTCGTGGGACCAGAGGCCCTGTACAGACTTCCTCTGGCACACCGCTCCCCAGCCGGAGAGACTGGCATCCGTGGTGACCACTGTCCATTCGGGAATCTCCAGGGGAACTCCCCTGGAGAGATTGTCCATCACTAGCCATCACGCTAGGCTGTTTCTCGCCACTTGAGTAAGTGGCAATGGAAGAAAAAATTGTTCGGATACTGGGTTCTAACGGGACAGTAACGCATACTGCAAGGGCTGCATATGAGCAAATGCCCATGGCACCAGCTCTAAAGTTGACGCCATGGACTCAAGAACCTGTAGGTATTCTTGAACCCTGGGAGAAGTCTGGAGTAGCAGACTTCGCACTTGTGCTTGTAATTTGAGGATGCGATCCATAGTGAGAAACACTTGGCCCCTCTGGGTATCAAAGAGAGCTCCCAAATACTCCAGGGACTGAGATGGAACAAGTTTGCTCTTGGATAGATTGATCACCCAACCCAGTGACTGAAGAAACTGCAGAACTCTGTGAATGGCATCTGTGGCTAAAGCTTCTGACTTTGTGCGAATCAGCCAGTCGTCCAAGTAGGGATGCACTAGGAGACCTTTCTTCCGGAGGTGAGCTGCTACTACCACCAATACTTTGGTGAAAGTCCATGGCGCAGTCGCCAGGCCAAAGGGAAGAGCTCGAAACTGAAAATGCTGTCCCAGGATACAGAACCACAGAAACCTCTGGTGATCCTGACGAATCCCTATGTGGAAGTAAGCCTCCGTGAGATCTAGTGAAGCTAGGAACTCTCCCTGCCTTACCGAGGTAATGACCGACTAGAGAGTTTCCATGCGGAATCGAGGGATCTTTAGACACTTGTTGACCTCCTTGAGGTCTATGTTGGGACGGAATGATCCTTCCTTCTTCGGTACGACAAAGTATATTGAATACCGACCCATGCCTTGCTGTTCTGGAGGAACGGGAACTATGGCCCTTAATTGTAGCAGCCGCTGCAATGTGTCCCGAACTGCCGCTCGTTTGGCGGCATACCCGCAGGGAAAGATGAGAAACTGATCTCGGGGCAAAATCTAAAGTGTAGCCTTGTTTTATCACGGACAGGACCCACTGATCCGTGGTTACCTTGGTCCACTCCTCGAAGAATAGGGTCAGCCTGCCCCCTACTTCTGGAAGTGAGGAGTGGACCAGCAGTCTTTCATTGGGAGGATTTCGCACCTGAGGAAGGGAGAGCTGCCCCCGGTCTGCCAAATCTTCGGCCCCGAAAGGACTGGGTATAGGTCTGTGGCTTCGCCGGAGCCGAACAAAAGGACGAAGCGGGCAGTTTAGAAGGGCAATACCTCCGATTACCTCTAAATCTGGCTCGAGAAGAGAAGGAACTGCGTGACCGAGGTCTGTCTTCTGGCAGGCGATGCACCTTATTCTCTCCCAGCGACTGAATCATGTCATCCAAGATTTTACCAAAAAGTAACTTACCCTTAAAGGGCAAGGACCCCAGTTGGGCCTTAGAAGACACATCCGCCGACCAATTGCGCAACCACAAGAGCCAGCGAGCCGCAACCGCCGACACCATGGACCTGGCGGACGTCCTGAGGAGGTCATGAAGGTCATCGGCACAATAAGCCACTGAGGATTCCGAACAGTTCGCCTGAGCCGCCTCCTTGGCCGAGAAATCTTCATTGGCTTGTAATTGCTGCACCCAGCAGAGCCCGGCTCGCATAGCAAAATTACTACAAATAGCCGCCCAGACTCCCATGGCCGAGACCTCGAAAATCCTTTTGAGCTGCACCTCTAACTTCCTATCCTGCAGATCCTTGAGCGCCGTTGTTCCTGTGACAGGAATCGTAGTTTTCTTAGTGACAGCCGACAATGCAGAGTCCACTTTTGGTACTCGCAGAAGCTCCAAGGCGTCCTCTGGCAGAGGATAGAGCTTATCCATGGTTTTACTAACTTTTAGACCGAGCTCTGGGGTATCCCATTCCCTAAACAATAAGTCTGACGCAGAAAAATGAAAGGGAAAAGCAATAGCAGGACCTCTCGGGCCCAACAAGACAGGGTCCATCTTCCCGAGCTTGGATTCCTCGGGAGGGCGGTCAATGCCTAGCTCAGAGAGGATAGGAGGAATAAGAGGTGCCAACTCGTCTCTACGAAAGAGGCGAACTACCTTGGGATCATCACCCTCAGCCGCCTGAGAACCCCTGTCCGCCAGTGGTAGATCTGGCTCCAGGTCATCCGCATCCTGCGGGATCTGGGGATGATCATTCGGATCTTCAGGATCTGAATTCAGTTCCGAGGAGTCTGTATTCCCCTGCAGAACCCCAGTGCGGAGAGGACGCTTAGGCTGAATAGGCTCCGTCCCCTTATTTACTGTAGCGCGTTTAGCCGCCCGGGGCTGGGTTCCCTCACTAGGACTCAAGACCTGGCTTTTCAAACAAGCTTACCCAGACTCAAACCAAACCTAGCCAGATATTCTATTACATACAGCCCCGCATACCATCCTTTAGCATATTCCCTTTCCTACCTGTCCCCCCATCATACGGTGCTCACTTTGTTCCCTCAGAATAACACAGAATTTCTGCCGATGTTTAATTTAATTCTTTCCCCACAGCCTTTATAATACATAGTGTGTAAATTGACTACTGTACCCCCCATTGTATGGTGCTTACCTTGCTCCCCCAAATTATGACAGTTTTGTAAAATGATTATTATTGTACATATCTCATGATAATCTTGTACATACTCCATGGTTTCACTTTGATCACTTGTTAAGGTTACTTACCATCTGTACCTTGTAATGGTACTGTTTCTATCTGTTTCTCCACTGTCTCTCTTGAATTCCCAGCTGCCGCCTCCTTTTTCGTCAGCCTGCACCACCTTCCCCCCTCCTTGTTCATTGTATTTTCTAATCTTTCAAAGTTACTTGTAAACCGGCGTGATGTTTCCCACGAATGTCAGTATAAAAAAGTTTATAAATAAATAAATAAATAAATAAAGTTTCTGGAGCTGGCGCGGCAACAAAGAACAGGCCCAGCATTGCTGTCGGCACCCCGGGGGCCGGTGGCAGAACAGACCCAGTGTTGCTGGGATTTTGGACACATTAAGGGTTCAGAGGGGTGCTTTACATAATGAATGTAATCAAATTTCATTGTGTCTTTTATTATGTGTGGCGGGCGTTGGAGCATCTGCTCGCCGCGTATGTTGTATTGTTGTTATATGTTTAATAAATAGTTTGAATAAAAAATAATTCCTGACATTGTTCTTGCAAACCACCCTGGCATTTCATATAATAACTCCTAATCCTATGCTTCCTTTCCATCAGAAAAGGTGTGTTTCTTGTGCATTTTTAAATCAGGTATTTACAAGTCTGTATTACAGATAGTTTTGAAATTCTTCATGCTGTTCTGGAGGCAGAAATCAGTAGTTGCCTCCCACTCACCCACCCCCAGAGATGGAAGGAATCTCAACCATCATGCAATGGACAACACTTAATAGCCAGCCTTGGGTGCACATGTTGCTGGCTCTGGTCAAGGACTGGTGCTCCAATTGATTGGCTAGGCAGGTGGTGGGGAGTTAAAAATTGGGAAATAGGGCAGATACTCCCAGATGTCAGTCGGGCCTGGGTGCACTGTGGAGGCAGCAGGCTCAAGCCTGGGAGACAGAGAAAGAGGAAGGAAAGACTGCTGCTGTTACGCTGGTTGGAGGACCTTACTAGCAAACCTGCAGCACTGGTTGGAAGAGGCACCCCCTCTAGATGACAAAGGGTTCCTGGCCTCTCGGGGAAGACTATCTGGACAGGTGTGGGGACAGCAAAGAGCACACAAGGTGCTAGGGGTGAGTAACCCTGGGTAGTTGGTGGCCTCATTCACCAGAGACCAATAGAGGCAGAGCAAATAAGCCCCAATCCTGTTCTCCCTCCCCCATCAAGAAAAACTTGCCATCAGTCCTCCTAGAAAGAACCTGACAAACTCTCACAGCGATTAAATGTCACTGCCTGACGACAACTGATCATCTATCACTTGTACTTTTTTGGCAATGTTATCTTTTGCTCATCCTGTTCAGATCAGAGGAACAGAATGTCAGTCCTGAAAGTCCAGCGAGAAATATATTGTTAGATTATTAAAAAGGGGTCATCTTATATTGTTTGTGTTAATCTTTATTTTCGTGCATTTAAGTGTACTAACACGGCAGCCATACAATTTTATGCAGACAGAAAGAGAATACACAATTAAGAAAAACAGGCTAGAAATGGGTGACTACATAAAATAAAATAAGAATGTGTAATGTTATTGCAAGCACGGACCAATCTGATGCGGCAAGCATGAGGACTGCAATTCTTCCTAACAGGGCTGCTGCCTGCACTTCAGGGAAATTTTCAGGGCAGCTGCTGAAAGAATTTTAAAACCACCGACTTAACAGTACGATTGTGTTGCATATTACCGTTTGTCTTGGGTTCTGGTTAAACATTGCAGTACAGAGGTCTGATCAAAGATCATCAAAGAGTGACTGCCAAATCTCTCTCATTGCAACTGAGCCTGACGGGCAGAATTCCCGCCCCTCATCCCAGCCAAGCTTTGAGCCTTCTACCCTTCTGCTTACACCTGCCCAAATGCCTTGAAGTCTACTCTGCACCATTCAAATCTTTCATTTTTGCATGAAGAGCGGCATTGTACCTCCCCAGGTTCTTGCTGACCCCCAGCCATGTCTCTCCTAAAATGCACCCCGATGTCCTCTCTCTGATTCTCAGTTGCCCACCCCAACTCTTTGATGTTCTTCTCTCCATAAGATTTCCCCTGTGCCCCTCCAGCCAATAGGCATCATATGCTGAGATCGAAAGGAACCGCAACAAAAGTAATCAATTCTTTTAAATAATGCTCCCAAGTAAGGTGTCAGAGGTCTTTGCCGAGGGTGCACTGTGCCCAGCCTCCCCACGTTAGGATCGCTGGACTCCGGGATCCTCTGACATTGCCTCTGGCTTTCTGACGCGCGGTGCAAGCGCAGACGGCAGCAACATTCAACCAAAGCGCTGAAGATAGCGCGCAGCGCTGCCAATAGGCTCAGACATCTTTCCTGGAAAACTCAGACAGGGGCTACACTCTAAAACAAAGGATGGGGGAGGGGTGGAGAGGATATAGGGAAAGAGTGATGCAGGTTGCCGGAGGCTGATGGGGAGCCGTGCGGTCCCTATACCCGTGCAACATATGCACCCCCCCCCCTCCCCGAAGTCCCTGTGTATGCAGGTCCACCCATCCCCTGCGATCTCTGAATGTGCAATCTTCCCCCAGCCCCTCCCCCCCAATATACAAGCACACCCGTCCCCGGCGGTCTCTGCGTGTGCACTCTTCCTCGCCCCTCTTATCCAGGCACACCCCGCTCACACTCAGAAAGACCCCTGGATCCCTAGATGCACGGAAGCCCAGACCGATGCATCCCCTACAATGCGACGCGGTTCTCCGTTATTAAATGGGGGGGGGGACACAGATTCACCTTCACAGATCCTCCAAAGGCCCGAGTGCGAGTTCAGGTCCCCTGGGGGCCCTCCGCTAGCGTTGCCGGAGCTCCCCTCCACCACCTCCAGGATGTACCAGTAATCCGTGCCGATCGCCGCCGCCAGGAAGGAGAAGCTGAGCACGCCGCAGAGCCTGGCGAGCAGGAAGACCAGCCTCACGTTGAGCCGGGGCAGCGGCAGCAGCATCCCCAGCCCCGCTGCCCCCGGCAGGCGCCGGGGCCGGGCTCTGCCAGCCTCCGGCCCCGATCTCATCTCCCGCGCTGGAGGCGGCTGGGTCCGGGCTCTCCCTTCTCCCGGGGGCTGGAGGCTGCACTCGGCGCCCGTGCTCTCCTCTCTTCCCGCCAACAGAACTCGGCTCCTGACGCTGCCCCCTCAGTGCACTGCGATCCCAAGTCCCTGGAGGTTAGGTACCCCCTCAGAGAGAGAAGCAAGCCTCAAACCTGGCAGTGAAAACAAAACAAAAAAATGCTAGAAGTTAGGTTTTTCACTCCATGTGGTAGGAGGTTCCGTTCCATTAATAGAGAAGCTGCCCTCCGTTTAGATACTGAAACCTGCCATAGACTGTTACCTCGAAATAAAGCCCTCCATCAAGCGCGGTATCAAACAGCCGTTCTCTGAAAGTCAGCAACGCTCTTCTCCCCTACCCCCTTCACAAACTTGTATACCATTCTGGTTCCTATGGGGAAAAACAGAGTGGTTCACAAAGTAAAAATATAGGTGCAATTATCTAAGCACAAACAATAGCAAAACACATCAGCAACAAACACACTAAAATATAATTACATTTATGAAGACTCAAATTGTCTTTAATTCCTGAGGCTAATGAAGATTGTATGTTAGTCATAACTTCAGACTGACCTCCTAAATTGGTTTCTATTAGTCCCAGTCTTTTATCCACCTCTGTTAGTTTGACAGACACAGCTGATGCAAAATTGACAAAGCTGTGAAACGAATTTTGAGACAGAAGTCTCAAGAGGAGTGACAATTCTCCAAATCTCTTTTAATGGTATCTCAGCTGGCTCACTAGAAGCAGCCAAATAACCAAATTGTCTCCTTCATAATAACACAGTAACAATGTATTGTTGTCAGAAAAATAGCAAATGGTCCATCCAGTCTGCCCAGCCAGCTTCCCCTGGCAGCAATTGCCGCTCCATGCAGGTTACCCCTCAGTGTCCACCAAGGGCAGTAACTGTCTGCTAAGGGTAGTAACTGCCACTCCATGCAGGGTACCTCCAGCCCTTATGTTAAGCATGGTAAATGCAAGCAAAACCAAGCAACTGTCAAACTCCATAACAAAATTACTGCAACATTTTTACCTGGTGAGCAGCCTTCCTGATCATTCAGACAATCCTGCTTGAACATTCTTTGCTTTTGGACTTGGCCATAGAAGCTTTATCCCCAGTGTTGGCGTATCAGTACCCCAGATCATAAAAGTAGGGGCCCAGTGTCATAAGCAGCTGGAGGTTGAACAGGTTCTGGGATAGCACATAAGGAGACAGCTGCTCCTGATGTCCATAGAGGGTTCTATAAACATTCTCAGAGTACTGAAATAGGTTCTGCTTCTCTTCATTTCCTAATAGAGCTATCGTCAAACTTCCTGCAGGGGAGTTCTCACGAGATAGTTCGCCCAAGGGACCTAGTGGAGATCTTACCACCGGACTTAAGGGTACATTGTCCAACTCTGTACTCTGAGGATCCTGCAGTGTTGAATTGAACCTTAAACATGCTGGTCCATGTAGTAGTTGGAACTTTCCCTTTCTTTTCTTCCTCATTTCAATGGAGAGAAAAATCGTGCCCCTTGCACATGCGGTTTAGGTGCATTGGCGGCGATTTGCCGCTGCACGCCACAATTTAAAGGCCCCCAAGCAGTCCAATGGCCAGGACTTCAGATGGCCAAGATGATGCCTGCAGCGTTCCCCCCAGGGCAGGTAGTTACTTAGAGAAAAAGAGTCCAATAGAGATTGGAGGCAGAGTAGCTGGGTACGGAGAGCGGATCCCATCCGTAAAGAATCCCCTTGCTAACTCAAAGGCTAGCAAACAGTGTAGGCTTTAAATATCCGAGCAGTGTGACATCATCACAGGGGGACGCCCCTGAGGTTCGCACCAAGTAGGAAATAAAACTGAGGGCCGCGTGGCGCGCGCGCTCTAAGGTACAAGTGGAGCATGGTGGGAGGCAGCACCCAAGCCGGTCCGGGGACGCCGGAGAGGATGGCAGGCAGACGCCGCGGCAGCCAGGCATCCATCCACAGCAAGAGAAGGAGCAGAGAAAGAAAGGTAGGCGGAATGAAGCCAACGGGAAGGGATGGTTGCAACAGTAACTATAGCATGCATTATTTTTCCCTATATGCATCACCTTGCACTTATCCACATTAAATTTCATCTGCCATTGGGATGTCCAATTTTCCAGTCTCACAAGTTCTTCCTGCAACTTATCACAATCTGCTTGCGATTTAACTACTCTGAACAATTTTGTATCATCTGCAAATTTGATTATCTCACTCGTCGTATTTCTTTCCAGATCATTTATAAATATATTGAACAGTAAGGGTCCCAATACAGATCCCTGAGGCACTCCACTGTCCACTCCCTTTCACCGAGAAAATTGTCCATTTAATCCTACTCTCTGTTTCCTGTCTTTTAGCCAGTTTGTAATCCACGAAAGGACATCACCACCTATCCCATGACTTTTTACTTTTCCTAGAAGCCTCTCATGAGGAATTTTGTCAAACGCCTTCTGAAAATCCAAATACACTACATCTACCGGTTCAACTTTATCCACATGTTTATTAACTCCTTCAAAAAAAGTGAAGCAGATTTGTAAGGCAAGACTTGCCTTGGGTAAAGCCATGCTGACTTTGTTCCATTATACCATGTCTTTCTATATTATTTTGATATTTAGTCCACTATTTTTCCTGGCACTGAAATCAGGCTAACTGGTCTGTAGTTTCCCAGATCACCCCTGGAGCCCTTTTTAAATATTGGGGTTATATTAGCCACCCTCCAGTCTTCAGGTACAATGGATGATTTTAATGATAGGTTACAAATTTTCACTAATAGGTCATTTATAAATATATTGAAAAGCACCGGTCCAAGTACAGATCCGTAAGGCACTCCACTGTTTACCCTTTTCCACTGAGAAAATTGACCATTTAATCCTACTCTCTGTTTCCTGTCTTTTAACTAGTTTGTAATCCACGAAAGGACATCGCCTCTTATCCCATGACTTTTTAGTTCTCTTAGAAGCCTTTCATGAGGCTTCTAAGATATCCAAAAGTAATCTATCCTCAAAAAAGAGTTGTGTACTTTGGAGTGAAAAATAAAATCTAATTCTGTGGGATGGAGCATACGCCAAATATCCATCAGCTGGAGTTCTGTTTGAAGAAAAAAAAACCCTCTTGTGGTTTGTGAGCCAGCTTAATTCTAAATAGGTCTAGTATCAAGATCTAGAAATGCTGGTGAGTTAAAGTCACCATAAACAATCAATTTATTTTGATCTAATACACCCACCAAAATGGAAAAAAATGCTTGAGAAAATATGTTAGTGGCATAGATCTTACATAAGACCACTTTACAGTGCACTATTGATCCTCTCAAAACAATATAGCGAGCCTCTTTGTCTATTATCTTTTCCTCCAGTATAAAAGGGCATTGCTTATGAATAAATATCGCCACCTCTCATTGCCTACTAGAGTAGGAAGCATAGTGGCACTGCCCAACCCAATCTTGCTTCAACTTTCCATGCTCGGTGTCATTTAGATGAATCTCCTGCAGACATACAATATGTCTTTTCTTTCTTGAAAAGGTATAAGATTTGTTTCCTCTTAATAAGAGAGTGGACTCCATCCACATTAAGAGAGATACCACCTTTAGATTAACCATACTTAATCCACCATAGTAAGTATGCATATAGAAAATACAGAATCAACATAGAGGTTTGGATGTCACCCAGCCTTATCATCCCAAATTCATCCATGTAGTAAAGAAACATCTTTAGAAATCTGACCATCCCCACATCCCAATTACAAAACAGCTTCCCTCTCAAACATTCACCCACAAATACAATAGAGTTTTAGTATAATACATCCAATGTATCGCATTAGACCCATACCACACAATCAACCAACACACATTAGTGACCACATTCAACCCAATCTCCAACAGCAAACCTGCTCCTTTAGCTCTTAGGGATCGTATCTTCATTTGTTGTCTTATTTTCTCTTCTCTTGAAGATATGCCCAGCGGGCCTATAACATAGTACTAGTTTTTCTGCTCATCTGCCCGATCTATCAACAGTTATTGTAAGGAGGAGATATTGATGACCTTGAGTCAATTCAAAAATGATCATCATCATACATAGGGTCTTCTCTATGATGCTTAGCACAGTCAAAGCCAACAGAATAGCAGAGTAGAGAAAGAAAGAAAAGAGGAGAAAAGAAAAAACCTCCTCTACTCAACTAATGTAAGAAAAACTCCCAGAGTAAACTATTGCAGATATTGATAGAAAATATATGTGGGTCAAGCAGTGAGAAACCTTACTGCCAGCTGAATACAGAATATGAAAGTCAAATTACTCCAAATATCTTACTGCATCACAGATTTCAAACAGGAAGATGTTAGTGGTTAATGAAAAACACCGCTTTTAACGCTTTATGTTCCAGAAAAAAAGAAGAAAAAATGGGGAATATCCATACCATTAAAGCAAGAAAAAAAAGATACCAAAATAAATCATTGAGAAATAAAAAACACATCTCTGATTAGAGTCTTCCCCTTACTCCAGAACAGATACTTTAATGACCACACTCAGATATGTAAAGACCTATTTGGTATACTCAACCGGAACAGGGTATAAAAGAATTCAACAAAGGAAGACATTGTACACCATCTTCCTCACCCACAAAAGAAAGAAAAAAAAATATACAAAAGGTGGAACCAAAGTGCCTTCTATAAGATTTATACAGGTGATTTGCAGCTCAGAAAAGAAAAATCTGCAATTTGTGATTTGCCTGAATAGTCAAAAGTCGAGACCGTGTCGCTCAACATTTGCTCAATATAAAACTAAACGTCCTCTTAAAACTATCTGCGTTATGATGGTCAAGCTGAGAGTTCCTCCAGGAACTTGGTCGCTTGTTCAACCATCAGCACTGTGAATGTCTTACCTTCGTGGAACATCTTGAACTTAGCTAGATATTGCAGCACAAATGTAATACCTTTGTGGAAAGGCTCCATGCAGATCCGAGAGAAAGCCCGCCTGCTTTCCAACACTTGACTGAAGTCATTAAAAAGCAGCAACTGTGCACCGTCATATTGGAGAGGTTTGTTGCTTCTTATACACGGTAAGCAATCTGGTCTTATCCACGAAATGTAATACCTTCACAACCACTGGTCTCAGCTTATTAGCGTGCCCTGGTCAGCCCACATGGTGAATACGTTCCATCATTATTGGTTCTTTTTTCAAAGATAGCCCTAGAGCTTCCGGGAGCCAAACTTGAGCCAGGTGAAGTAAATCAGAATCCTTGACAGACTAAAAAATGCTCATTAGCCAAAGATTGTTGCCTCTGTTTCTGTTCTCCTGATCTTCTAAATGTTCCTGAAGTATCATTTTCTTTCTTAAGAGCCATTAATTCAGATTCCAGATATGTCACCATTTCTTGAGAGAGTACTCTATTCTCCAAACCATCAACTTGGTTTGAGCGTGTTTCCATCCCATCTTTCAGGTTATCGATGGATGTTGTAGTTTATTTAGTTTATCTTCTAGTGCCACCGATCCATTCTTAGAGATCTCAGATAAGGTCAGTTTTCAACTCCTGGATCACCTTTTTTATTTTGGACACTATCTTGGGTTCTCCTATTTGTCCTTTTTCTCTATCTGATCTAGGCATTTTTGTAGTCATCACGTTTGGACCAGAAAGAGGGTGTTGAACAAGATATATCTACAACCCATGATATCGCAGAAAGCCCACAAAAAAAAAAAAAAAAAAAAAAAGATTCAAAGAATAGGCCCAGCTGGAGCTCCTCTGTCTTGCAACTTCTCAGGTCCATGACATCACTGGAAGTCCTACTGTCCTGTTCTAAAGAGAATTTCACAAGTGATTTTCCCAAAAAAAGGTTTCTTTATCCTGTTCCATTTCTTGTATCATTAGTCAATGTTCCAGTCTCCTGTTTCTGAAGACCTGTCAAAATCTCCTTAGAATGAGATAAGGAAGCCATGCTATCTTGGCCTATTCAAGTGTAATATGTAGTCTCATACAAATACCCCACCAGTAAATTCAAAGATAACACCATAGATTCCTGGATTTCACAAATCTTCCAAAGTGGGAGCCACGTCAGTCTAACAGCAACAAGAAGAAACTAAGAAATTCTGAATTACCTCGGTTCTATCTCTCTCCATAGCTTTCCACTTAATCTCCCAACCACAACTTTCTTTGCCACATAGCATTCTAGTAATTACATCCCATCTCAATTAGAAAGGTCACATTCCTGCTTAGATCTCTCTGTACCCCCACTATTTCAGACTCCTACCTGAAGTCATTTCCAAGTTATAAGTGTATGTATGGAGGGAGAGGGGGAGTGGCATGGACACAGCTTTGCAAACTGCAACACACAGACATTGATACAATCTCATGACTCTCTTTGGACAGAACAGAGTGGTGGCACCTTCTAGACAAAGATTTATGACAAACTTTTAAAGACAGGAGTCCACATCATTAGATGCATCCAACAAAGCAAACTTTGACAGCTTATGTCATGATAAATGTTAGTCTAGGTACCACAAGCCAGTCATTTCTAGCTTTCAATGCATAATCTTCTTTAATCAAAACAGAATGGAGAAATTCCTACTCACCTGATAAATTCCTTTAATACAGTCAGCCCAATCCAGACCAAAGGGTTATGCACACCAACCAGCTGATGCAGATGGAGACAGATCAAGATACTCACTGATGTCACTCCTTATATATATTGTGTTGACAATAGTCTGCTAGGACTCCTGTAGCTAGCTAACTATGGACAAGTTCAATCATAAACAATATTGCTGACAAGCACATTTGCTTACCATAAATGGTGTTTTCTATAGATAGCAGGATGAATTAGCCATGCTGTCTGGGGACGTCCTCCAGCGGCCCTGGGGCAGAGCTTCTTTCAAAGATCACAGAGCTTTGGCTCTGTGCAACTGCACATATCTTCCCATGCAATCAGTCTCTCTCCTCAGTATATAATATAGCTTATCTCTCAGAGTGAAGAATGGAGAGACTGTCCAGGCTAATTCATCCTGCTATCTACAGAAAACTGTTTATGGTATGCAAACTTGCTTTTTTCCCCCCATTGATAAGCAGGCTGAATTAGCTATGCTGTCTGCGAGTCTCCATCTTATGGGTGTGCTCCGCACACTGCATACTCTGAGTATGGGGACAACAATCCCTTGTAATCATGGATGAGCCTGGCATGCTCAACCTGCCCCTGATATGGACAGCCTTGTTATTTTGTTGCATAAGTCAACACTGCTGAAACCAGTGCTGCTTCCGAAGCGGTCTGCTGGTCAAGACAATAGTGTGACATGAAGGTATGCAGAGAGGACCGTGTGGCTGCTTTACAAATATCCAGCAACAGTACCATGTGGAGAAGCACAATTGAAGCAGCTATGGCCCTCACTTGATGCGCCTTGAGTGTGTTGGAAATTTCTGCATATCACTTTAAATAGCAGAAATGAACGCATTGGGATATCAAGTTTGACAAAGTCCTCTTTGCCACCAGTAAATCAGACGCAATCAGGTTGAAGGACACAGAGTTGAGAAGCTCTATTTTCTAATTGTGTCCTCTGCTTGTAGTAAGCCAAAGCTCTTTTACAGTCCAAGGTGTGGAGTCTTTCCCTCTCATTATGTGACTTCGGGAAGAACATCGGAATGTGATGGTTTGGTTCAGGTGGAAAGTAGAGATCACCTTAGGCATGAAAGAGGGATGAGTCCACAAGGCCACCTTGTCATGATTAAACTGTAAATACGGAGAAGTAGTGAACAAGGGCCTGTAGCTCACTGACCCGTCTTGCCGAAGTTATGGCAACCAGGAACACCACCTTCCAGGTCAGATATTTCATGTGACTACTAACCAAAGAGTGGGAGTATGAGCTGCTCCAAAACCAGGTTAAGGTCCTAGGGGACTGGAGGCTTGGCCACTGGTGGTCTTAGTCTCAGGATTCTTTTCATGAAGTGGGATACCAGAGGGTGGTTGGACACCAGAAGGCCCTTGCATGGGTGATGATACTCTGCAATAGGGCTCACATGAACCCTGCCAGACGCCAGTGCAAAACCTGATTGGTAGAGTGAATACAGGGACTCCAGTAAGGTCTCAGTTGAGCAATAGAATGGGTCTATTCCCTTGTCTTGACAACAGGTCATGTACCGCTGCCACTTGCTTTGATAGTTTTTCCTCGTGGAGAACTTCCTCAATGAGATTAAAATGTCTTGTACCTGTCATCAACTGCAGATGGTCCAATACTCTTTCAACTGCCAAGTGGCAAGATGCAGCAAGGAGTGCATGGGGTGCAGGAGCGCACCATCTTCCTGAGTCAGATCCACCAGTGTGCTTTTTCATAGGTCCGTTGTCCCTTAGCTAACAGCTCTTGACAATGCACTCCTTCCCCCAGCCCAAGAGACTGGCATCTGTCTTTACCATGACCCAAGCTAGGGTTATCACATCTAATCCTGTTCTAGATACCTACTGTCCAGCCACCACTATGAGCTCTGCTTTGTCTCCTCCGAGAGCAGACATATAGCCTAATCCAGAGAATAGGGATTTCATTTGGAAAGCAAGGCCCTTTGAAGAGGGGCCATATGTGGCCTAGCCCATAGTATTAGATCTATAGCTGCTGTCATGGATCCAAGAGTCTGCAAGTGTTCCCATACACTCACATTCCTGACCAACTGCAACTCCTGGACCTTGCTCTGCAATTTCTGAACGCTTTGCTCTGTGAGATGCACATGGCCTAATTGCATGTCAACCCAAAATCCCAGAGTCTAAGAGGGCTGAAGACTGCTCTTGGAAAAATCAATTCATCCCAGGTCCTTTAACAACTGGATCACTCGTTGTGACACTCTTTCAAAAGGCCTTTGCTCTTAGCAGACAATTGTCCAGATAGGAGTGTACCAGAATTCCCTCCTTGTGCAATGCCACCACTACGACTACCATTATACCTTGGTGAAGGTCCTCAGGGCCATTGCTAACCCAAAGGGCAGAACCTGAGGAAACAATGAGCCATCTGGATTGGTATATGTAGATCCTGCGACCCAGCGACCAAGGCCCTGCAATCCGCCTCCCTCGCACCTCCCACGGCTCGTCATACCAGGGTCCGAGCCCGAACGAGAGTTGAGGCCTACCTCATTCGGCCAACTGACCGACGCGACCGCAACCTCATTTCTGGTCCCGCAGGCCCCACTTCCGCCCCTGCGGGTCCTTAAGGAAAGGCCCCTTGGCATCTCATGCACCAAAGGAGTGCAACTAAGGGGTCTGCCCTTTAGTGTGCCCTTTGTGCTGTCTCCAACGGACTTTCTCTCAACTTTGACCCCTTTAACCCCACTGTGATACCCTCCATCAAGTCACTCACCCACTTGCATTCTCATCCACAACCCCCTTTCCTTCAAATGCCGCCCCCTTCCCCCCTGCAACAACCACCATCCTCTTCATACTTTTCTCACCTTCAAAACTGGTCTCAATACCCAAACGCCAATCCTCCCCATTCAAATCTCAGCGAATACTTGCAGCCGCCTACATTATCCCCACATACCTGGTACTACTCTCAAGCAGCTTCACCACCAACATGCAGAGCCACAACATACCCATACTCAGACAAACACGGACCCGCCGCCCCTTACACTCCTCGACACTGTTCACACCTTAAAACACTCCTCCCCTACCATGATCTCCCCCCTCTCACCCATATCTTCGGTATCACTGCGCTCTCACTCATCCTTTTAAACGGACATCTGTGCAATAACAAACTTGGCTTAAGGAAACAGACTCAGAACATCTCAACCAGCTCTCCACCAACATCTACATTTTCTCCATCTCAAGGCACAAAAAAAAAAAAAAAAAAAAAAAAAAAAAGCAGAGGAATTCTACTAGCCATGAAAAAGGAACTCAATATAATACACCAATCCATCACTTCTCCATCTAAACTTGAAATTGGCCTCTTTAAATCTTCCTCTCTGCAAATCTGTTTAATATACTCCCCCCCCCCCCCAGGAATACTGGACAGTAACCCCTCCTCCTCTATTGAATACATAGCCAAAAACATATCCATAGACACCCCAGCCATCATTCTAGGTGACCTCAATCTTCATGTTGACAGCACACCACGAACTCCCCCTCATGTGCCACCATTTTCGAAGCTCTGAATGCCATAGGCTTTAAACAGATCAACCACCTTCCAACACACAGAGCGGGTCATTCCCTTGACCTAATTTCCCCAACTCCCATATACAAGCAGGGTGTGTATTTTGAAGAAACACGTTCAACGTTGAATTAATGAATTTCTTAAGATTGATTTGATTGTCTAGGGTGACCCCTAGATCTCGTACCTGTTGGGAGAACAAAATTGGTGGTGAAAGTGAGTGGTGCAGGGGGAGGGTATTGGGGTAACTTTGTGGTGAAATGAGTATAAGTTCAGTTTTTGCCGTGTTAAGGGCAAGGTGAATATTGGTTAGGAGCTTGTTGATTTGCAGAGAGGAGGATTTAAAGAGGCCAATTTCAAGTTTAGGTGGAGAGGTGATGGATTGGTGTATTATACTGAGTTCTTTGCTCCACCTTCCTGACTTTCGTATGGGACTACAAACTACGATTTTTTCTAAAATTGATTACTGCAACTCACTTCTCCTAGGTTTACCCAAAAACTCCATCCACCCACTTCAAATTCTGCAAAACATTCCCGCCCGGATCCTCACTAATATGCGCAGAAATGAGCACATTTCACCCGTATTAAAGGACTTACACTGGCTCCCAATCACATCCTGTATCCAATATAAGACCCTCTCCATCATACATAAAGCACTACACAACCCCAATATGAAATGGTTCAATGATTCACTGCTATTCCACTCCTCCTCTAAACCAACCAGAAACCAATACCTTGCCACCATACATAAACCTTCCCCCAAACTCACTAAACCTTGCAACCTCAAAAGCATGTGCACTCTCCATAGCTGGTCCTGCCTTATGGAACGCAATGCCAGTAGATCTACGTCAGCTTGCCCAAAGAATTTCAAGCAAGAATTAGAGACGTGGCTGTTCACACAGGCTTACACCTAAACCTACCCATCCCAGCATCCTCTATGGACCCTTCCCTTATGATGTTTATACTCTTTATACGTATGCAATATTCTCTCATTGCTAAGCTGCATTGACCCAGTTCATCTTTTTGTACTATATAATACATTAATTCTGTACCATGTAATTTCGTTTGTTATTTTGTAACTAATAGGTAACCTTCGCTTAGTTATTTTGTAATTATTTATATAGATCTGCATATATCCTTTGTTCTAGGTTTTGTATATTTTATTTTCACGTTCTCTGACAAGCGCCTCCCAAGCGTAGTTTCATTTTCAATGTAAACCGATGTGATATCCCCAATGAACATCAGTATAGAAAACTGTTAAATAAAGCGTCTATTAGGTCCAAAATGGTCCACCACACAAGAACGCTTGCCTACCATCTGCTAGAGACAGAATATTGGCAAGCTGGCATCAGCATGGGTGAATATAAGGAATGATTTAAGCAAGCCTCTTGCTCTCTGTCTCCATCTGCTGATTGGCATGCATAACCCATTGGTCTGGACTGGGCTAAGTATATGCTGAGGAATAGCTATTTATATTACAACCACTTGACCCTCAAGATTCTGACTTGATGGTGGCAGAACACGGGAACTTGGAAGGCCAGATGGTCAAACAACATCTGCATGGGTGCTGATAGCTGTTAATTATTATGACATGTTGTAGTTGCAACTGGGAGGGGAGTGTTATTAAGTGTGAATTAAAATAGTATGACGAGCTCTCAAGAGTGAACAGTGGAGGCTAAAAGGCATGATATCTACAGTTGGTTACCCTCTATACCTGACAACTAGAATATATCCTTGGCCATGTGTCCAGGAAAGACTAGGCAGCCAGTATGAGCCCACATCTACTGTACAGAATATAGTATAATATGCTATACTATATTCTGCATAGAATATAACATCAGACCATACTGATGTCACAAGTTTCCTTGGGCTTTTCACCATTTTGTCCATTATAGGAAAGTGAAATGTAGGACTTGCCACATATGATCATAGCAGTACTTCTAGACCTTCTGGTTACAAGTAGCGCAACACATACCAGATAATGAAAATTAACATTCCCCAAATCATAAAAATACTAGTATTCCTGGATATAAAATAATCTTGAACTGCACAGAATGCAAACCAGATTTTTAAAAATAATAGTACTAGTTGAGTTGTAATAGAAATTGTCCCACCCATCAAGCTATAAGACATGAAGCAAAGCTATTGGGGGACTTGAACAGAGCAAAGAATTACTAGCTTGCCTGGAAATCATTTGTGGATTCAGTTTCTTGAGAATCAGTGTATTGATGGGAATAAAGAGTTATATTTTACCAAAACATAATTCCAAGTACACTTTCAAGAGGAAGTCTATATCCTTTATTGAGAATTCTTCAAAATATATACCAAAAAAATACAGATGTTTAGTTAGCACACTGTAATTTGCAGACTAGACTGTTACAGATTGATGGTGTTAAACCTATTGTAAGGTCAATCTAATAATTGCATCAAAATACACAGAAATATAAAAGATACAGTGCAATTTCTAACATGTGCTAAATTTGTATTCTGAAAAGCAATTACTACAACAAAGCTGAATTAAGAGCAATATTTAAATGAGCATGCCTGCTGCAGACACTGATAATTCCTGTGCCAATAGCTGGAAGGCATCCAGTGATATGGCAAGAGCAATTAATGGCTCCTTACACACCTCCAAATGAGCCCACCCATCACAAATCCTGCCTTAATCTGCCAGCCTATACTGGCTCTTCTCTCCCATTGGTTCCACCTCTTTAGAACAGGTAAAAAGAGAAGTCAGCATATTTTTTTTCATTCATTCCTACCTCATTCCAAAACAGTGAGTGAGCAACTACCACAGTCACTGCTAAAAGATTCATTGCACTGAAGGTCAGAAACAAATCAATCCACACCTTGAGGAGGTCACTTATAGGATTGCTATGCTCAATGGTCTTCTGCTGCTCCACTGGAGAGAATTAACGAACCACCATTAGCAAAACAGTAAAAGGAGAAATAGAGGGGAGAACCCAGTCTCAGGCACTGCACATACTGTGCTAGGTAAAAAAAAACAGCGATGTTGAGTGAAAAGCTTGACTCATTCCAGTGCAGACATGTCCAACTCCAGTTTCTCCATTGAAGATCGCACCTTTTTGGCAGTTTCTTGAAACTGATCAATTTTCTGCATTGCTTTCTTTTGCTGGAAATGCAAAAAATGAAACACTAGGATTAGTGAAATCACACAAAAGTGTCTTATTTAATAGTATAAATGTTAGCTTGACAAGGCAGGCAAAATTACACCCTTCAGGTTTTCAATTCGCAGCTATTTCAAGCTGATGAAGCAGTAGCAACATGACCTGGAGACTAAACAGCTACCAGGACCTGTTTGCACTTCAAGGAACCAAATACAAAACATTTGGCTGCCATTCCAATATCCATCTGTCAGCTGCATCCCACCATTTTTTCAAAAAGTGTTTTCTGGTTAATCAGTAACAAGATACTTGCTTTTTTTTTTTTCTTCAATTCACCTTTCCCCAAAAAATTACTACATTTAATTTTCTTTCCACCCATAACAGCTTTGGATTGATTATAGTATACAATAAAAATCAAACTATACCTATCAGCATCCAAATAAATATTATAAATTAAGATATCCAAGTACAATGAATAAACACAAATTGGTCTCCCACCTCCACTCTTAATATCTACGTTTGTGGCAGAGAGAGCAAAGAACATTCTGAAAGAACTCTTCTCATTTAGGTTCAGATTCAAAGCCTGGGAGAACATACATGCACCTTCAGCTTCCTGGACTTCTTGTATGCAGATTCGACCACCACATGTGATTGAATTCTAGAACTGCATGGATATGATACTTTAGGTCTGCCTTCTTGTTCAGAGAAGCCTACTCCAAATGTGTTCCCATATCATTTTCATGTCGTCCTGTACAAGAGGATGAAAGGGTACTGCCACCAACTCCTAGTATTGTTGAAGGGGTTTTTTTCTCCTTGGCTTCAGCTACACTGCATGTGACGGATCGTGCATCCAAGTTCTTCAGGAGGCCGACAAGAAATGCCCTGGACTCCAAGACCTGCAAATCTTTTGGGAGCACTTTGGGCATTTCTTGAAGCCAGTAGTTTATTTATCGGCTATATTTTTTTTGAACTATTTAGCATGAAAATTTTTTCATCCAAGGCAGACAAATGCTGAGACACAATTCACTACCAAGCCACATGCAGTGTAACTGAAGTGAAGGAGAAAAAATAACCTTCAAAAATACTAAAACCATAACTAGTAAACAGCTCGATACTGTAATGTTCGGTTGAAGATTTCCCGTCTGTAACGTGCTGGGAGCGCACAATTCGGACGCGTAAGGTGATCCAGCGATAAGGTCTCCAGTTTCACGCGTCCTTAGCGCTTCTTAAAACAGACGCATAACCCTTTCCGCACGCAGCATGTATATATGATATGTAAATGAACGAATTAGCTGTATAATGAAGGAATTAGCTATTCCCCTACGATACTGTGACGCGCGCTCAGATTATCTCCTTTGTAACCCGCTATTTTGCCGCGGCCTTAACGTGTTAGTTTACCGCTACCCTCTACGTGGTGCTAGGGTGGTGTTCGAAAATTAAAACGGGAATAAAGTGTAAAAAAATGGTGTAAAAAAAAGTGTAAAAACATTGCTTACCTGCCCTGGCCCCGTCCGGTCTCCGGTGCAGCCCCAGTCCTCCTCACGACGTCACGGCATGTGACTGCCTTGAGCGCTGAAATGAATGCACGGGCACGGGCGTTCATTCACTGCTGGCGGGGGCCGTGCATTCATCCAGGCAGAGGGAGCCGGTGGCTGCTTTCGCCGCCGGCTCCCTCTGCCTGGATGAATGCACGCCCACCCGGCAGCCTTGAGCGCCGAAATCGGGAGGAGAGGAGAAGGGAGAAGGGACTACCGTAGCAGGCCCGAGCCTTGCTACTTTTTCGATTTTTTGTTTTTTTTTGCTTCGGGAGGAGGGGACCGGACGGGGCTGCAGGAGACCGGACTGGGGTGCACCGGAGACCAGACGGGCTGGACCGGAGACCTGACGGGGCCAGGGCAGGTAAGCGGGGGCTGGGGGAAAGTTTGCCGAGCATCGGGGAACATAACTGTCCACTTCCTGGTACCTGTCATTTCAAATGTCATTTGAAATGACATTTGAAATAACAGATACCAGCGCGACCGTGAAGCGTTAGGCCCGCGAACCCAGGATACTGTATAGGTGCTCTATACAGTAAAATGGGTTGCGCGGGCCTAACGCTTGCCTAAGGCTTCGCAGCCGCGGCATGCATTTGCATGCAATTAGAAGAGAGTATCGAGCGCTAAGTGAAGAGAACTGTGCGTGCGGGGAGGAAGGGTGCGCCTGGCAATGCCACACTCTTTCTACCGCGGTCTTAGAGTATCGGCCCGAAAATGAATAGGGTGTAAATAAGGCTAAAAGGCTTTCTTTCAAAGCTCAAAAGGAGAACATTTGAAAAAAAACAAAAACAATTCAGCAGGACTAAAATGGTGGGAGCAGCAGTCCAGAGGGAAGTCTGACAGAAAAAAAGGAATCAAGGAGCAGTAGGTCCAGTGGCACATGGAGACACCCCCCCCCCCCCCAGTACACAATTTTTTTTTTTTACTAGAAAGCTCTGGAAGAATTCTCCATGGCAGCAGCCAGATCTGTATGGCTTCTTGTTCTTTAATGAGAACATTATGTGATTCATATAAAAACCACACAAAACACAGCCATCTGCCCCTGGATCTCCCAACAAATGGAAACTTGGGTCTGGGGAGTACGACAGAATACAGCCTTGCAGAGCTCACAGCTGGTTTCTTTATCCAGACACAGGAAACTATTCCTCTCCACGCTGGCAGGTACGTACAGTCTTATTCTTCAGCCTTTCTTTATCCAGTTTGAGAAACTCATTCAAGCTCAGATTCTCAATCTTCTTTTTGTTATTGATGAAAGCACACCCAGAAGAATGTTTCTTATGTTCTTCCCTAGAAAAAGTGAGACAGCATATGCAAAATACTAGATTTTCAGTCTTTAAGAATTCAATACAAGTCTGCAAAATAAGGACCTGAAAGTCCTGCTTAAGCAATCAATGCCATTTCTCATACCCCCTTAGTATTAATGCTCCCTCAAACCTAGTTTATTTGCAAACAAACTGTACCCCTTTTCTCCTGAGGGGCATCTCAGAGGGTACATAAAAGAAGTTGTCTCTTGGGGCTTTATTTTCTTGCCACTGTTCCCAGGGGTGAGTTATTTCTATGGGGGAAGCTTCTGCTATGGCCCAGATGAAAGAAGTGACCTCCTCTTTGAGTTGCAGCTTGTGATAAGTATTTTCTTGAGGATGTGTAATCACAGGATGGGGTACTCAAATAATAAAGTTTACCGATTATGTTAATGACAAATCAATTTCCAAGTGTGGTAATTGTCTGTACGAGGATTACCCTTTTACTTTCCCCTGTGTAAGTGCTGATTTCCTGGCTCCAGGGGTGGGGGAGTATGGAGGCTTCCCTGCTCCTAGCTGGCCCCAAATGGCACTCGCATGGATCCCCTGGAAATTTTCCCTAGTCCTACCTGGGTCCCACTGACTTCACAAGATGCCCCAACCTGCACCTGTCTCCTGCCTGAAGATCCTGGGAAGGGTTTTCCAAAATGCTCCCTTGATTTGTAGTTGGGGATTTCTTTTTCTTTATTCTCACAGAGTATTTTCAGGAATTTGTGACCCGACTGCTGAAAAGGAAAATTGGTTAACTGCTAATTTTCATTCTTGTAGTACCATGGATCAGTCCAGACAGCTGGGTTTTGCCTCCCTTCCAGCAGATGGAGACAGAGAAAGTTTTAAAGCCCCCACCTCTTAACCCGGTGTGCCACCTGCACCACTTCAGTATAAATCTGTACTCAAGCAAGATCAAATTTACTTAAAATTTTGAACACAACCTTCCCCATAAGGAGCAGAGGAATAAGGTAAGATAAAACAAACCATCAGAAAAAGAACCCGTGCCTTCTTCAGAGACACACAAAGAGGTAAGAAATACAGGCAGGTCGAGCGGACTCTCTCCATGGTTTTCCACTCTCCCGGGCGGGCGTCTGGACTGATCCATGGTACCAATCACACAACAAAACCCACCCACACCAACTGGTGTACTCTAGTACACACCAATGTCAACAACAAAAAATACACCGTGTACTAGTTAGACAATTAACATAACACCCAGAAACGCCAAACAAATTTTGTAAGACCCTCTATTCACGGGTAGACATATGTGTTCAAACCGTTTCTCATAGGGGTCACTATTGCTTTAATCATTTATATACTCAATTTTTGTTATGTTTTTCAAAGTTTTTTTCAAAGTTCCTCAAAAAAATTTTAGGCACTTGCCAATCAAAATAAAAACGGGTACTTATCCGCACAGCCCGCTTGGAAGAAATTGACCGGCACGGAATAAAGACGCCGCAAGAAGAAGTTTGTTACAATTATCTGAATCGGTTGCCTTCTTTTCCCCTGAAGCAGGACAGCGGTCCGAAACATGGCCATGTCGGGTTACCTGGGACCTTTTCAGTGCGGATAAATACCCGTTTTTATTTTGATTGGCAAGTGCCTAAAAATTTTTGAGGAACTTTGAAAAAAACTTTGAAAAACATAACAAAAATTGAGTATATAAATGATTAAAGCAATAGTGACCCCTATGAGAAACGGTTTGAACACATAATATGTCTACCCGTGAATAGAGGGTCTTACAAAATTTGTTTGGCGTTTCTGGGTGTTATGTTAATTGTCTAACTAGTACACGGTGTATTTTTTGTTGCTGATCCATGGTACTACAGGAATGAAAATTAGCAGGTAAGAACCAATTTTTCTTTCCCTGTACGTGCCCGGATCAGTCCGGACAGCGGGGATGTACTAAAGCTTCCCTATCCGGTGTGGGACTAGGGGAGTCCCGTTCGAAAAACACTTGCTCAAAATTGTTGACAGCTGGAGCCTGGATGTCCAAACGGCAGTGTCTAGCAAAAGCTTCCAGGTAGTTGCTCTGCAAATTTCCTGAGGAGATATCATCTGAGATTCCGTCCATGAGGTCACCTGGGAAGGAGTCTTTAACCCTTGTGGAACGGGACAACCACATGATATGCAAGTGGATGTGAATGCTTCCTTTAACCACCTAGCAATAGTGGCCTTAAAGGCTTTCTGCCCTCCTCTGGGTCCCCTCCAGAGGAAGACAAGGTGGTCAGACATCCTGAAGCTGTTAGTGCCCTCCAGATATTGCAGTAGAGTGTGGCAAATATCCAGACATCTCAACTCCAAAGTGTGAGGCAAATAGAGCTCCAGATTCGTAAAGACTGGGAGCTCACCAGCTTGGTTCAAATGAAAAAGTGAGACCACCTTAGGTAAGAAGGAAGGGACAGTCCATAAGGACACCCCTGAATCCGTAATCCAAAGAAAAAGGTCTCTATAGGACAGGGCTTGAAGCTCAGAGACCCGCTGGGCAGACCAGCCACCAAGACGACCATCTTCAGAGTAAGATCTGTGATAGAAGCTTTTCTGAGGTTCAGGAGGAGCAGCGCACATGCTTCTGAGGACAAGATGTAAGCCCCAGGGGGGGGACAAACTTGGCGACCCAGAAGCTTCAAGTGTTTCGCCCCTCGCACTCAGGGCATAACATCCAGATGAACTCCAACTGGTCCCACGAAGCTTGCCTTGTAAACAGCTCAGAGTAGAGAGACTTGGACCCGCAGGGAACTGTATGACACGCCCTTAGTCAGACCCCGCTGCAGGAATGCCAGGATCTGTATCACCGATGCTACGCGTGGATCTACTCTGTTCTGTACACCAAAGCTCGAAGACTCCTCCGACTCTGACATAGGCCAAGGAAGTAGAGGTTTGTTTTTTGTTTAAGCTTGCAATAGCGTGGAAATCACCTCCTCCGAATATCCCTTCTTCAGATCCCGCCTTTCCAAAAGCCAAGCTGCTAGACAAAAGCGATTTGTTCGATTGAAACATATAGGACCTTGTCGGAGCAGATTCTGTAGATGACAGCCTCAGGGGTCCATACATGGCAAGGTTGATTAGATCTGTGAACCAAGGCCTTCTGGGCTACTCTGGAGCAATGAGAAATCACCAGTCCTGGGTAACGTACTATTCCTCTTAGAACCTTGCCCACATGAGACCATGGAGGAAAAAACACGTACACCAGCACCTCGGTCGGCCATGGTAGAACTAGGGCATCGGAGGAAGTGACATCACCCAACCCGATGGCGGCTTAAATCCCAAGCTCCACTCCTCCAGCTTATTAATCTAGCTTCATCCTCCTCAAAAATCAGCAAAAACCAAGCAAAAGCCTTAGCCCTCCTCTCAGGAGACTGTTAGATGGCGTCGAGGAAAATAAATCGCGGACCTCAAACAATTTTCGTTTACTGCCGCAGCAGATCAGCTTCAGGACAGCATGGTTGACCCTGATCGGGGCGAGCAGAGCTCCACGTCTCCTTCCTTAGCTGAGAATAATAGTGAACTGCGGGAGACCAAAGAGTCAGAAATCACACGCGCTGACTTTCAAAGATGGTTTGGTGAGCTGAAAGAGGGAATGGGAACTTTAAAAAGTGAATTACAGCAGATAGCTGCTGAGCTCAGACGCAACTTTGCAGGCTTGGGGGACTGCGTGGATGCTATAGAGACTCAGGCAGGGAAGCAGAGTGAAGCTATCATGGCCCAGCAGCAAGAAGTAGATCAACTAAAACAGGGAGAGGGAGAGCATTTAAGCTGGTTGGAGGACTTAGAGAATCGCTCTAGAAGGGGGAATTTAAGGTTTGGGGGCATACCAGAAGGTGGAGGTTATCAGGAGTACACCAAAATAATTCAGGACATATGCGGTCTTATTCTGCAAAACCAGAACACAGAAGAAATACCCCCTTTGATTAAATTGCATAGGGCACATAGGGCCCTCACCAAAATGAGAGGAAACACACCCAGAGACATAGTGGTGTGCTTTCACACTTGCGAAGAGAAAGAAAAGATACAAGCAGCAAGACAAATCCCAGATTTTCAGTGGCACGGAGCCAAAGTGGAAATATTTCAAGACCTGTCTCCAATTGCTATAAAGAAGAGACGAATTTCGAAGTGCTCCAAGTCCTACTGGCAGGAAATTACCGTTATACGTGGTTATTCCCTTTCAGACTTCAATTTGCGATCTAGGGTGTCTCTTCCAGAGTCAAAACTGTTGAAAAAGCCTCCAAACTGCTACGGACGGCTGGCCTATTGAAACATCCTCTGGAAGCGGACAAGATGCAAGCTTTAGGCTTTCCCTTGGAGACTCCACAGAAATGGTAGAGAGTCCAGTATGGGGTGAAAACACTTAAGAAGACAGTCAGCTAACCTCCAGGGAATCTGCACCATGAGTCAAAACAGGATCCTGTGTGTGCTATATTGGCAAGCTTAAGCCAGATGTTACTAGTCACTCGGCATTTGCAGTACTTTGTACTGTTGCATTGATGTTCAGAGTTTACGAGGCATAAGTTAAATTACCTTTGGAAACCTATTCAAGATCATTTATTTGAATGAGTTGAGGATGTTAACAATACATGTTCCAGTACCGGGGGGGGAGCGGTGGGATGCGCAGCCGCCAGAAAGGTTTATGTGGCGTTAGTCCCTCCAGGAGCTTTAGCGCTAGATATGGGAGGGAATGAAGGAAGGGGGGTGGGGGGGTAGGGTCACTGACATTTTACAGTCCTAATTATATACTACCGAGTGGGAAGGAGAAGGTTGGTCTATACCAAGCATTTTGGAAGGGAGCAGAGCTGAATATATACACTGAGCCTTCCAGGACATCACAGAGGGAGGAGGAGAAAAACTATCAATATGGGTGAATTAAGAATGTCTTGGAATGTTAAGGGGCATAATTCCTCTTATAAATGAAAAAGATTGTTACAAGATGTCACTAGGGGGAAAAAAAAAAAAAAAAAAAAAATGATATTCTCCTATGCCAAGAGACTCATCTTAGGAAGAAATACGAGACACTGCTGCTTTCTCAACAATTCCACACGCAATTCTTTGCCGCAGCCACAGTAGGCCACAATACGGGGATGTGGGTATTCTTCTCTCAAAAAAATGTGACAGTAGATATTGTCTCTGTTGTGCGAGATACAGAAGGAAGATACATTGTCAAGTTTAAATTGGGCAATACCACACACTATTGTAAATATATGCGCCCCTAATACAGGACAAGGTTTATTTTTTGAGCAACTGGTTATCATTCTCCAACAGTGGGTGGAGGGGGACATCAATATCACCCAGTACCCAATTTTTAGATTCCAGCAGGGGAGGAGGGAGCCACTCCAGACGCCACAGGAAGGGTCTAAAAACTCTTCTGAGTGACTGGAATCTAATAGATGCCTTGCGATTATATCATCCTTCAGAGCGTAACTACACATTCTATTCAAAAGTGCATAAAACTTACTCGAGAATTGATTATTTCTTTGTAGATAAAGATATCACTAACAAGATTAAATCCACAGATATATCCCCAATTACGTGGTCTGATCATGCAGCTATTATAACATTCCAGAAATTAGGAAGTCAGTCAGGAGAAAGATTTTGGCGGCTAAATGATAGCCTATTGAATGATACCGAATATTGTACTACACTGAGGCAAGAGATGGAGAAATTTTTAGAGAAGAACGATAATAGGGAAGTCTCTGCTAACACATTGTGGGATTGCTTTAAAGCAGTAGCCAGAGGCAAACAAATAGCACAGGCCTCTTTTATTCAGAAAACAAAAAATAAAAGGCAAATGGAAATTATGTCCCAATTGAGCAAACTTGAAATCAGACACAAACGAAGTGGGGAACCGGAGGTGGCTATCCAATTGGATAGTTTGAGGAAGGAGTTGAAAGATCTATCAATTGGAGAAACAGCGTTTCAAATGGACAAAGCTAAGAAGGAATTCTTTGAGGGGGGAAATAAAGCTGGGAGGTTGCTAGCCAGAAGGCTCAAGGCACGAGCTACGCAGAATCAAATTTTAAAAATAAGGTTGGAAACTGGCGAGATATTTTCTGATAATGAGAAAGTTCGTCAGAGGTTTATTCAGTTTTACCACCAACTTTACTCCAAAAGGAAGCCATAGATTCATATTTAGGGAATATACAGCTGCCGTGCACGGAGCAGGCCCAATAACAATATCTCAATAAACTAATCTCCGAAGAGGAAGTATTGAAAGCGATTCAAGGGCTAAAAATGGGGAAATCACCGGGCATAGATGGGTTCACGGCCAGTTTTTTATAAGACCTGAGCTCACTTGTAACCCGTCCCCTGAGTGGTTTTCAATAATCTACTGTTGGAAGGGGGGGGGGGGGGGGGGTAGGGAAGATCACAGTTGATGCCAATAGGGCTGGGATTACTATCTTAGCAAAACCAGGAAGGGATGTCACGCAGTGTGGGCCCTATAGACCCATCTCTTTAATCAATCTGGACCTAAAGCTACTGGCAAAAATACTGGCTACCCGTCTGAGTAATATTGCCACCTCCTTAATACACTCAGATCAGACTGGGTTCGTCCCAGGTAGGCTAGCGGCGGATGTCGTCAGGAGAGTGACTGATTTAATATGGTATGCACAGCACAATCAACAACCAATGGTACTACTTACAAATGACGCGGAAAAAGCGTTCAACCTAGTCCATTGGGAATATCTCTTCTCAGTCTTGTGGAAAATAGGCCTGGGTGGAAATTTCTTGACATGAATTATGAAGCTGTACTCCAACCCCAGTGCATGCATAAAAGTAAATGGGGGGATATTCAAAATCTTCCCCGATTGAAAGGGGGACCAGACAGGGATGCCCTCTCTTCCCACTTTTGTTTGCTCTCTATTTGAAGCCCCTGGCCACGAAGATTAGAAATCCTCCAGAAATTCAAGGGGTCCAGGTACGGGACTATGAATATAAACTTTCATTATTTGCTGAGGATGTTCTATTCATTATCATACAACCACAAGATTCGTTACCGCATCTGGTGGATGATTTAACTGTGTATCTGGGTATCAATTAAATATTGAAAAATCCGAGCTATTGAATATCTCCTTGACTAGCAGTGAAGTAAAAGCTTTAAAACAGAAATTTACTTTTAAGCTCATTAAGACGACAATAAAATACCTAGGCGTCAAAACTGGCCCAGATATTGGGGAGCTTTTTCAGCATAACTATGACCCAATATGGAAAAAGATTAGGGAAGACTTGCAAAAGTGGTAACAATTAGAACTCTCGTGGTTGGGTAGAATCTCTACAATAAAAATGAATGTACTCCCTAGGTTGAGCTACTTATTTCAAACTTTACCAATTCAGGTCACAGCCTATGACCTCAAACATGGCAAAAGCATTTGTTTTGTTTTATATGGAAACGCTGCCCTCCTCAGGTCAGTGGTAAAGTCTTGTGTCTCCATAAGGATAAGGGAGGTCTAGGGGTCCCATGCTTGCTCAAATATTTATAACAGCACAATTGCGTTCAATTATTGATTGGTATTTAGTGGGCAGCAACGAGTGCTGGGTGCAATTGGAAAGGGACGTGTTAGCAGGAATTGGGCTGCATTCTTTCGTGTGGCTTCCACACAAGCTTAGAAGACAACCGAAAACCATGGCTCCAACTATTGCCCTCACCTTAAAAGTTTGGGATCGATGGAAGAGGGAGGTAGTGGGCGACAGAGCCTTATTTATGAAATCTCCCATATTTTTTAATAAAGCTTTTAAGCCCAGAAATTCACTGAGTATAGCAAACCAGTGGGCTCACAAGGGTTGTACTTGTTTTGAACATGTGTGGAAAAGGGGAAAACTCAAAAGAGTTTGCCGAGATAGCTGAGGAATTTCAGCTACCGCCAGATAACTTCTTTTACATACAATTAAGTCATTATTTATCTCAAACAGTCGTGAGAATTGACAAACAAAGGTAAATCATTATTTGAGGATTATTGTGATCATGCGGGAAAAATTTAAAAAGTAATTTCTAAGATTTATATCATCTTAAATAAAGATTTAGAGTCCCCGCCATCTCTCATTCTCCAAAGGGAGAAAGATTTGAACATCAAACTGAACCCTCAAGAGTGGTTATCTTGTTTTAATACGGCTAAGAAATGTTCAGTTTCTGCTTAATGGAGCAAAAATTACAAAATGTTATACCATTGGTACCTTACACTGAAGAAATTGCATAGATATTACTCAATGAGTAGATGGGAGTGTGGGGGAAGGGGACATTCCTGCATATATGGTGGGAATGCAAGTCTATTTGGGGTTACTGGACATGGTAATCAAGCTCATCCTTGAAATAATGGATGTACATGTACCCACTGACTCAGCAATGTTTCTTCTAAACATACACCCCCATGAAATGTGTGAGCAGAATGTTTATTTGATAAAACAGGTTATTCTGGCAGCTTGAGCTGAGATTGCATGCTAATGGAAGCAGAGGGAAGTACCTCCTCGAACAAGAGTACTTCAAAGACTTACAAAAATATGGATTCTTAGCAAGCTGACAGCTCTAAGACGACAACAGATTAAAAAATACATGAACCAATGGAATAGATTTACAACTTGGCGGAACAAACAGGACCACCCATCCATACTCAGTACAATTCATCCTTCATGAGCAATGGACTGTAAGGGGGGGGGGGGGGGAATGGAGGGGTGGCACCATAAAACAAAAATGTACGTTGTATGCATTGTTTGAAGACACCAGAATTATACAGCAGGCATTTATGTATAAATATGTTGTTACATTTGAAAAAATATAAATAAATAATAAAAAAAAAAATTAAGGCATCGACACCTTCTACCCCATGTTCCCCTCTGCGACTGAAGAAGCGTGGGGTCTCGGCGTTCTCCTGCGTCGCCATCAGGTCAATGTAAGGAGATCCCCATGTGAACGAAATGAGCGTCGCCTCCTCAGAGAGTTCCCACTCTCCCGGATCCAGATGCTGAGGAAATCTGCCTGAATGTCGTCTGATCCCACAATGTGAGACGCTGCCAACATGGCTAAGTTCTGCTCCGCTCAAGTCATGAGAAGGCCCGCTTCCAGAGCTACTAGGTATCCCCCCTGGCGATATGTAGGCCACCATGGTCGCATTGTCCGACAGAAGTCTAACCGCTTGACTCTTCAATAAAGGGAGAAACTTCAGAAGCACCAACCGCATGCCCTGGTCTCCAAGCGATTGATGGACCAAGAGGCCTCCTCTGCTGTCCACCTTCTGCAAGTCCAGGATGGGCCGAAAAGTCCCCTCCTTCTTTGAAACAATGAAATAAATGGAGTAACTCCCAAACTGCCCACTGCTCGGTCCTGTTCTATTTTCTTTTTTTTTTTTTTTTTTACATAAAACTTTAAGGTCAAGCAAGGGAAACAAAGCGCAAATACTTCCTTGTACAGCGAGTGGCAGAGACTCTCTCAGGCCCTGGGCTGGGAGGAAGCCAGTTCCCTGGCTATCACCCCCAGCGCACCAACCACAGCAAATTTGGGGTCCCCAACTCCTGCTCGTTAATGCCTATGACTGGGAGGGATGGTCCCCCCAGGACCTCACAACCTCCCAGGAGACAAAGTGCTTTCAAGTCTGAATCTTCTTTTTTATTGTCTAGGTACAGCGCCGCAAGTTTTGCACCACCTCCATCTGCTGGAGACAGAGAAATACTGAAGTGGTGCAGGTGGCACACCGGGTTAAGAGGCGGTGGCTTCAAAACTTTCTCTGTCTCCATCTGCTGGAAGGGAGGCAAAACCCAGCTGTCTGGACTAATCCGGGTACATACAGGGAAACCAGGGTAACCTTCCTCAAAGCCCAGACTGAAATATTTCAGACTCAGTCCAAGCTCTGAAGCTGCTTTACGTCTCTCCACACAGCTCCTAACTTGGCAGGATGAGTACAGGTTTGATTCCCCTAAAGAATTAGGGAAAGGCTGTAGGTCTCCCCATTGGGAAAAAGATCCTTCACTCTTGGGCTCCTCTCCCCCTGCAAAACTCCTCTTGACCCTCTTATAGCCAGGTCCACTCACTCACCTACCTCATAGGGGAAGAGCTGTCAATTCCTAGTCCAATCTATGGGGAACTAGGGACATCTAGTGGCCTACCCATAGGGATGCCAAAAAAATTAACCAGTGGTAGCATTCTAGGAGGAGATCAGTCTAGCTCAGCAATTTACACAAATGTAAATTAGCAGCCCCCTGCCTGCACTGCATGGTTTGGCTTTCCACCAGCACATTTAAAGAAAGGACTGTTTCTCTTAAAGGGGAAGTGCACCTACAGCTGCTGTAACATGGCAGCAAGCAGTGCAGAGTCAAATTGCTGACTAGGATTAAGGATTATTTTGACTGAAGGAGTGATTTATGCAAAACACAGCCATATCCTTTTTAAACTAAGTGTTTACAAAGTTTTTGGAATGAGCTGTTACAAAAAAAAAAAAAAATGGCCTCATTTTCTCAAACTTTTTTCATATTCTCTACAATTTAAGGAGATCAAGATCTATATAAAAATAGTATGTGCAGCATGTTATTAGGTCTTTATAAAGATTTTTTCCATTTAGATATATCTAATACAAATAAAAATTCTATGATTGTGGAAGAAGTTAAAATATTGGCACCAGCAGCTTTTGGGTTTATGATTATGGATATAACACTAGGGATTAGTTAGGATTAATTACATGATATGTGTAACATTTCACCACGGCAAGATTTACATCACACATACATCAAGGAGCACTCCTACCCCTCCACATACCACTTCCCTCCTGCCAGCAAGAAGACAGCAGCACTTCTTACCTGCACCTGCCTTCCCCTCTGCCAGTTTCAATATGAAGTCCAAATTTTTGTATGGGGGGTACCACAGTCTCATAGAACCCACTAGTACTGAATGTTCAAACTTCAGACTAAAGTTTGCAGAGTAGAAGGCAGACACGGGTAAGAAATGCTACTCTCTTCCTACTAGGAATGGATAGAATTGTACTGATAGCACCCTAGCATATGCCTACTGTACTTAAGAGGAAATCAGGCCCTGAATGTAACAGTTCCAATATTTGACATTGTATTTTGGTGATATATAACTGGTTTAGCTAATGAAAATACCACAATAAATAAGAATGTAAGGCCAAGTAGTACCATAACAGCATATGTGAAAGTGTGAATCTACATGAAGGTGAGATCTCAGATTGCAAACATACCGTATTACAGCTGCTTGGGTTTTTTTTGGCATCTGCCCACTTCTTGGTCTTATGACAGAGTGAGAAGCTACAAGATTGGGGAGGTTTTTTTTTGTTTTTTTTTAACACTCTGCCAGCAGATCCCACGGGGAACAAAATGTTATGACCGTTGTCACAGCAACAGGATTAAACCTTTTCACCCTCCTCCTCCCCCCCTCCCCCAAAAAAACTCCACAACGTTATTATAAACAAGGGTAAGGCCAGATTTAAAAACAAATCCACAACCTGGGGAAAAGAGGATTATTATTTCTTTCTTTTTTTAAAGAAAATTAGCTTTTGATTTTTCTCTCTGGAGACAGTGGTGAGTTTAGAAGGGGATACTTACAAAGGGTCATCCTCCGGCTCCCACCCCTCCAGCTCCTTGAAACAGAAGAAGCACTGAGCCACATCTGGGCTGTTTGTCGCTCGGACAGTGAACAAATCCTGCCGCAGCCATCTAGCAAAAGCAAATAGTAGTCACCAAGGGAAGAACCGCCCAACATAGGTGCCTTTTTAAAATGATCAAGGGGCTATACTCGATACAAATTACCATCCCTGGACCCAATGAAGGAGCGCGATCAATACCGAGGATGCTCAAGCACCCACAGTGCAGTCCAGCATCACAGCTCAAATACGTGTCTACCTCTCCCCTCCTCTCTGGAGGTAACCCTTTACCCTCCTCAGGGTACAGGCGCACACTTCCTCTCCTCGAGGTACCAGTGCAACCTCACCCACCCCGGGCTTGCCCGCCTCTTCCTTTCCCCGAACCCCCTTACCCTTTCCGGAGTACAGGCACAGCCCTCAGTGAAGGGCCAGTTGCTGTAAGTGCGGGTGCGAGTCTCCAGCAGGTACAGGCGCCATTCTTCAGGGAGCGCCGAGGTCAGCAAGGAATACGGGGCCTTCAGCATCTGCGAACAGCGCGGGCTGCTCCGGAGCTCAGATAAAGTTACTGGCGGTAGGACGCCTCGGTGAGAAGAAGACACGCACCACCAGAACTCGGTTAAATGGGAAAGTGGAATGGGTCAGCTACAAGCACGCGGATATCGAAAACTGCTTTAGGACATGCAGTCTCCCGCGTAACTCAAATTTAAATCTGAAAACAGTTATTCAGCCGTGGAGGGCGGATAGCGCAGTGCATTGTGGTCTTAATAGTCCTGTGGTAAGTCTCTCAGATCATGGCCTATGGGTGCTAGCAACCAGTGAACTTATATTCCCGGCATGCCCCGCTTCAGGGCTGTCTCTCATCCACAAAGCCGGAACTGACGTATATGCTCGATTCCCATTTTTAGAAAATTTAAAATAATAATACATGCGAAGAGCGATACGTGTACTAAATAAACACATAAGCATTGTAACAAACAAATATTAGATTTAGATAACTATTCGCATGACAATTTTACGTGTTGCCAAAGTAAAATACAGAATGATTAAAACAAAGGAATAAAAGAAAAATACAAAATGATAAATTGGGGTACGTGTTACGGAAGGTAGAGCATCATAAGAAAAGAAGAAAATGCCATACTGGGTCAGACCAAGGGTCCATCAAGCCCAGCATCCTGTTTCCAACAGTGGCCAATCCAGGCCATAAGAACCTGGCAAGTACCCAAAAACTAAGTCTATTCCATGTTACCATTGCTAATGGCAGTGGCTATTCTCAGCGACATAGCTCAGGTTACAATTCGAGGAATAAAGCTATAAATGGCATCTGAAACCAAATAACCAATAATTTTGTGCTTGATCTTCCACAAATACTGCCCAAGTGACCCATTTCGGAGCTCCAGGAGAAATAATTTCTGAGCCCTAACCCCAGACTTAGCTGCTAGGATGACATCATATAATAGAAAATGTTTCACATTACCTTCCTCTAACACCAGGATTTTCTCCACAGAATTAGGGAGAGGCAACAACCACTGTTGGACCCCCTACTAATCAGGGTTCTATACATTTGAAAATAAACACATCTGGTGGAGAGGGGAGACAGAAAAATTAGCCATTATGTCTTCAAAAGATTAAGAACATGCCATACTGGGTCAGGCCAAGAGTCCATCAAGCCCAGCACCCTGTTTTCCAACAGTGGCCAATCCAGGCCATAAGAACCTGGCAAGTACCCAAAAACTAAGTCTATTCCATGTTACTGATGCTAGTAATAGCAGTGGCTATTTTCTAAGTCAATTAATAGCAGGTAATGGACTTCTCCTCCAAGAACTTATCCAGTCCTTTTTTAAACACAGCTACACTAACTGCACTAACCACATCCTCTGGCAACAAATTCCAGAGTTTAATTGTATCTTTGTGCCACACAGCTTTTAAACTCAAAGTAGCCCACATTTGAAACTCCAGAGCAAACATGCATAAATAAATGGCAGGATTGTTATATAAAGGGGATGGAGGAGGAATTCCACCCTAATCAGATTTGAGAAATTTATGTCGGTCTCCATATTCCTAAGAGTAAGAGCTATGGAGAGGCTGGCTGTACCACCAAATTATGACATCTAGCCTGAAACCATTCCAGCCAGGAGTCGATTCTGGGTACCCAACTAATAATGCAGGCAGGTCAGACTAGAGGCCCAATAAAACTGAAAATTGGGAAGGGATATATCATCCTACTCCTTAGGCTTCCACAAAGTTTGTCTAGTCCTAGGGCCCTTGTGATTCCCTATGAAACTTGATATACAGCTGTGTAAGTCTGAAAAAATGTTGCCAGTATAAAACAAGACCTATGTTGAAAAAGATGTTAAAGACAGAAGTATGTACATTTTTAACAGGTTGATTCTACCAGCCCACCACAAATATTTCTTCTTCCATTCACTAAGGTCAAGCTTGGTTTTTAAATAACAAAAGTTTGACCAGAAAGAGGTCTCCAGTGTTAAACTATATGCACAATTTAGTATATTGGGGTTTCTATTTTGATCTGTGTATATGTTTCTAACTTCCATCTCTCATTAGGAAGCTAGTGTGCACCCTCTAATATTTTCCCTTATAAGGGGTCACATACAGGGTAATCTGTGGTTACGAGTCGAACACACCTCATTTTAAAAAGAGAGGTCACATCATCAGTCAATCGAGCTGAAAGGGTTCCATTTACTACTTGAAATTAAGAACACTCATAAAATATTTCACCACTCAGGGAGTGATTACAGTCCAGGGTAATCTCAAAGAAATGACTGCCTCTACCATGAGCCATATGGACTGGAAGGAGGAAGAGGCATCGACCTGTGAGGCAGAAGATGAAGGCTCTGGCTGTACGGATGGATGAAGCAGCAGGCCAGGGCAGCAGAAGGACATGAAGCAGCAGTGGCACAGAAAGAAGGACACCTGTAATTACAATTGCCAACTAGCCATTTTTTATCTGAGGGCATCATCATAAGAACATAACATAATATATGCCATACTGGGTCAGACCAAGGTCCATCAAGCCCAGTATCCTGTTTCCAACAGTGGCCAATCCAAGTCACAAGTACCTGGCAAGTACCCAAACATTAAATAAATCTCAAGCTACTATTACTTATTAATTAATAGCAGTTTATGGATTTTATCTCTAGGAATTTATCCAAACCTTTTTTAAACCCAGTTACACTAACTGCCATAATCACATCCTCTGGCAATGAATTCCAGAGCTTAACTATGCGCTGAGTGAAAAAGAATTTTCTTCGATTTGTTTTAAATGAGCTACTTGCTAACTTCATGGAGTGTCCCCCTAGTCCTTCTATTATTTGAGAGAGTAAATAACCGATTTACATTAACCTGTTCAAGTCCTTTTTGTAGATTTTGTAGACCTCTATCATATCCCTCCTCAGTCGTCTCTTCTCTAAACTGAACAATCCTAACTTCCTTAGCTTTTCCTCATAGGGGAGCTGTTCCATGCCCCTTATCATTTTGGTCGCCCTTCTCTGCATTTTCTCCAGTGCAACTATATCTTTTTTGGGATGCAGCGACCAGAATTGCACACAGTATTCAAGATGCGGTCTCACCATGGAGCGATACAGAGGCAATATGACATACATCATTTTATTTGCCATTCCCTTCCTAATAATTCCTAACATTCTGTTTGCTTTTTTAATCACCACAGCACTCTGAGCTGACAATTTCAGTGTATTATCCACTATCATGCCTAGATCTCTTTTCTGAGTGGTAACTCCTAAGATAAAACCTAACAATGTGTAACTACATCAAGTGTTATTTTTCCCTATAATCATCACTTTGCACTTGTTTACGTTCAATTTCAACTACCATTTGGAAGCCCAAACTTCCAGTTTCACAAGGTCCTCCTGCAATTTATCACAATCCGCTTGAAATTTAACTACTCTGCATAATTTTGTATGATCCGCAAATTTGATCACCTCACTCATCATAACCCTTTCCAGATCATTTATAAATATATTAAAAAGCATCAGTCCAGGTACAGATCCCTAAGGCACTTCACTGTTTACCTTTTTCCACTTTGAAAACAGACCATTTAATCCTACTATCTGTGTCCTGTCTTTTAACTAGCTTGCAATCCACAAAAGGACATCACCTCCTATCCCATGACTTTTTAGTTTTCTTAGAAGCCTCTCATGCGGGACTTTGTTAAACACCTTCTGAAAATCCAAATACACCATATCTACTGGTTCATTTTTGTCCACATGTTAATTCACCCCTTTCAAAAAATGTAGGAGATTTGTAAGACAAGACTTCCTTGGCTTGTGTCCCATTAAACCATGCCTATTTAAATGTTTTGTGATTTTGTTCTTTATAACAATTTCCATGATTTTTCTTGGCACTGAAGTTAGACTCACAAGTCTATAGTTTCCCAGATCACCCGTGGAGCCCTTTTAAATATTGGGGTTACATTGGCCATCTTCCAATATTCAGATACAATGTTGATTTTAATGATAGGTTACAAATTAATTAAAATAGGTCTGAAATTTCATGTTTTAGTTCTTTCAGAACCCTGGGGTGAATGCCAACCAGTCCACGTGATTTACTACTCTTCAGTTTATCAATCTGGCCTACCACGTCTTCCAGGTTCACCGTGATTTGGTTCAGTTCATCTGAATCATCACCCTTGAAAACCTCTCTGGAACGGATATGTCCCCAACATCTTCTTCGGTAAACACCGAAGGAAAGAATTTGTTTAATCTTTCCACAATGCCCTTATCTTCCCTAAGTGCCCCTTTAACCCCTCTATCATCTAACGGTCCAACTAACTCCCTCGCAGGCTTTCTGCTTCAGATATAGTTTAAAACGTTTTTATTATGAGTTTTTGCCTCTATGGTCAACTTTTTTCCAAATTCTCTCTTAGCCTGTCATATCAATATTTTACATCTAACTTGCCAATGCTTATGCTTTATCCTATTTTCTTCTGATGGATCTTTCTTCCAATTTTTGAATGAAGATCTTTTGGCTAAAATAGCCTCTTTCACCTCACGTTTTAGCCATGCTGGCAATTGTGTTGACTTTCCTTCCACCTTTCTTAATGTGTGGAATACATCTGGACTGCACTTCTAAGATGGTATAATTCGTATCTTGATATAGCACTATCCCATTGGTTATCCTCTTTCCACCAGGTCTCTGAGATGCCTATTAAGTCTATGTCATCATTCGCTGCTATACACTCTAATTCTCCCATCTTAGACTTCTGGAATTAGCATGCAAACATTTCAAAATATGTTTTTTGTTTGTATTAACATTCTGCTTTTCAGTTGACAGAGATAAATTGGAATCTTTTAGCTCAGGTGAATATTTAATTATAGGCATATGGACTACTTTTCTTATTATTGTAACCTCTCTGTTGGGATGTCCTAACTCTAATGGTTCATTAGTATCATTTGAAGATACCTCTCTCAGAACCATGCGCTGCTGAGCGACTATCGTCTTTCCCCTTTGATTTAGTTTAAAAGCTGCTCTAGCTCTTTTTTAAAGGTTAGCACCAGCAGTCTGGTTCCACCCTGGTTAAGGTGGAGTCCATCCCTTCAGAAAAGACTCCCCCTTCCCCAAAAGGTTTCCCAGTTCCTTACAAAACTGAATCCCTCTTCCTTGCACCATCGTCTCATCCACGTATTGAGACTCCGGAGCTCTGCCTGTCTCTGGGGACCTGCGTGTGGAAGAGGGAGCATTTCGGAGAATGCTATCCTGGAGGTTCTGGATGTCAGCTTCCTAAGAGCCTAAATTTGGCTTCCAGAACCTCCCTCCTACATTTACGTATGTTGTTGGTGCCCACATATACCACGAAAGCTGGCTCCTCCCCAGCATTGTCTAAAATCCTATCTAGGTGACACATGAGGTCTGCCACCTTCGACCAGGTTGGCAAGTTACCAGACGATCCTCACACCCACCAGCCACCCAGCTGTCTACATTCCTAATAATTGGATCACCAACTATGATGACCAACCTAACTCTTCCCTCCTGGGCAGTAGCTCTGGGAAGCAGGAGGACAATGCACCATCTGGAGAGCAGGTCCTTGCTATAGGATCATTTCCTGCTGAACCTGTTGCGTCCGTCGGTCTTCGATTGCTTTGCCCCGCCTACCTCTCTCTACTTGTGGCTCCTCCTGCTCACCTTGGACTGATGGCCGCGGCGGCGTCTGCTTGCCATTCTCTCCAGCGTCCCTGGACCGGCTTTGGTGCTACTTCTCGCCATGCTTCTCCAAGGTACCTCTAGGGCGCGTGCACGCCACCCTCATCTTTAAACTGACGTTGGCGCAAACTGTTCTGATGTCACAGGTTCCGGGTATATCTGCCTACTGCATTTGCTAGCTCGTTGAGTTAGCAACGGAATTCGTACGGATGGGATTCACTCTCTGTTCCCAAGCTACTCTGCCACTCCAGCGTTATCTGGAACTCTTACTACCCTCCGGGGTCTCTAATGGGGTACCCGCTCCTCAGGGGCCCTTTGCTTCTTTTCAGATGCTATCAGGAATCCGGAACTCGCTCCTCGAGGGCCCATGTTCCCTGTGTCGCTGCCTGCAACCTCTACCCTTCTACTCGGAAGAACTGACTTACAGTTACCATCAGTGAGTACAGAAACTATCTCTCTCCACAGTATTGCTTCACTGGAATCAGGTACTCGCTCCTCGAGGGCCTGCTCTCTGCTCCGGTGCCAGATCTCTCATCTAGTGGAATCTTTGTTACTGCTAAGTGAGTACAACGCTACCGAGTCTTTCTCTGCTCCAAGGGATCAGGTACTCGCTCCTTGAGGGCCTGCTCTCCCTGTCGGAGCTCCTCCTAATTCTACATTGAGACTCTGAATGCTATTCCTATTGTGGCTCATAACTCTCAGCCTCTTTCCACTACAGCACTGCCCTGCAGAGGATTTGCTGTTCCAGCGTTCTGTGTGAGACGCACCCAGCCGGGCTCTACAACTACTACTCACTACTGCCACCTCTGGTGGTCACTCAAACTGTTTAATAAAAGGTTCAATTCTGTGTTTGTGTGTCCAGAGTCTAGTCTGACACCATGGTCCCTCATGGGACTGCCCCCCATGGGCGTGGTCAGCTGCCACAGTGTCCAAGGATCCACCCAAACACCATTAACCATAACAGTACCAGGCTGATGCTCTCCAATCATGAGACCTTCCTCCTCCAAGGCAGCTCCAGGGCTGCCAGACTGGATTTGGGACTTGACTACTATGTCCCTGAAGGTCTCACCTCTCTGTCTGCCTCAGCTCTTCCAAGTCTGTCACTCTAGCCTCCAGAGATCAGACTCGTTCTTTGAGAGTCAGGAGCTTTTTGCATTGGATGCATACGTACAATTTCTCACAAGCAGGTAAAAAATCATACATGTGACACTTGATGCAAAAGACTGGGAGGCCCCCTCTTGCTGCTGGACTGCTGCCTTCATTTTAAATTTGTTTAGTTCCTAGTTTAGTTTAGGTTGCTATGGGAGTAGGAATGCATACAAGTACGGTCCTTTAAATGTATTAGTGTATTCATTATTTATCTGGTAATGACCTACAAGAGAATGATTAAATTTTTGATAAGGTATGGGTAATTTCTGAATTTAAGTTAAAAGGCTGATTATTATTATTATTATTTTTTTTAGTGTGAAAGTGTCACCTGCCTATAAATTAAAGAAGGAGCTAGGGGCTGGTGGGAGAGGGGTGGTAGGGAAGGAAATACAAACACAAAAAGTCCTGGTTTTTGCCTGCCCTCTGACTAGCTCTTTAATACAGACACACGCACACACACTAAATAATATACCCCAATAGTTTACTTCTCCACAAAACTTTTAAGTTTTAAAAATGTCCCTCAGCAGTACTTACCGATTCTTTTCAGCCACCAGCTAAGCAATCCTCACCTCTTGGTGCCCCACAACATCACAGCAGCTTTCCCCAAAGGCTCTCTGCCTTGCTTGCTGCCTCTCTTCTCCTTTTCGGCTGATCCCATAGCAATGGCTTGAGCTGCACCACAACCCAGTCCGTGGCCACTGTTCCCACCCCTTGGGACTTTTGAAGCCTCTCTTACAGTTGTGGGAGCTGTACTGAATGCATCCCGCCACTCCTTTCTGCCATCCCCTACCTCTGTCATGCTGTCAGCAGCACCAACTCTCCCTGGGATGCCCCTCTCCCTTCTGCCGCAGAATGCTGCAAACAGAAGCCCTACGGACCGGCTGGCTTTCCTCCCTGCCTCAAAACATCAGGAGCACACATCTGATCACAGCCATAAACAGCCCTATAAACCTGGGACCAGCAGTTCTCACCACCTCAGGGACTCATTAGCCTGACAGGGCATACAAGAACACCATCCCCAATACAGATAAATAAACAAGAAAAAACCCTTTGTACATATTGTCTAGCCTCAAGCTATATACAGTTGCTGCTGGGCCTGCCTTAGAATAGCCACAAAAGGTGAGGGAAGAGTAGAAGCCAGGAAGGGGCTGATGCTTTAGGGAAAAGGCAATTGGAGGAGGGGTGAAGCCAGGAAGAGGCCTCGTGGAAGAGGATTCAAAAACGGTCAAGAAAGGGCCATGGGGAAGGGGGAGAACTAAGAAGAAGGAGGGAGGAGGTTGAGATGGGTGGATGAGACTCTGGGATACATAGATAATATGTTGGGGGGGGGGTGCTCTGGATCATTTTATTGGTTGTGGATGGGGAAAAGCAGGAGTAAGGGCAGGGGGTGGGTGGGGGAGATTTTTCTCCTTTAAAAAGTTGACAGCCCTAATTGTGACTATTGATAGAGGTTGCAGCAGGCAGGGGAAGCCTTAGACGAGGTAGGAAGTTGGAAAGAGGGAAGAGTGCTGGGGTCAGGAAGGGGGAATACTGAGGTCGAGAATGAAAATGAATAAGTTCATGTCTTCTCTCTTCTTATTTATTTTATTATATTCCACTTTTGGGGTACTTCAAAGCAGATTACATTCAGATACTATAGGTATTTCCCTGTCCCCAAAGGATTTACAATCTAAGGCCTGATTATTAAAGGGTTTCTCCCATTCTGTGTCTATGTGAAAAAGTAAATGAGGTCCTAAGTTAGCAATGGAGGGTGAAGTGATTTGCCCAAGGTCAAGTCCCTTGGGCAAGTCACTATCCCTTGGGCATAAGAAACCCTGTATTATAAATGGGCCAAAATTAGTCCATGTAAGATTTAGAAAATACAGACTAAATACATCCCTGCAATATTTCCCAAAGGCAGGAGACATGGAGGGGGTATTATTATAAATCTGCTAAATTTATAGTCCAAAGTCATTTCAAAATTAGCCAGTTTTTTAAAATGTAAAAAAATCCTTTTTTTTTTTTTTTTTTTTAAATCAAAACCTTGTTTCACAGTTGGCCTTGAATTCTATGCTTTAAAAAAAAAAAATCAATCCTGGCTGCATGACTGGACTGCTTTAGAGGATGACAGAGCTCTTTCCCAAATACTGTACACTCACTTCACTGCATACAAATGGGACCACAGAAACTGCAGCATAAACTAGTGAAAGCAGACGTTTCCTTTGTCCTGTGGTTTCTCCTAACAGTCTCTTTGGTTCTCCTGCAGTGACTGATAATGACCGGGAGCAGCCTCCCCTTCTCATCAGGCCCTGTAATAACACAGGCAATCATTAGCTTAGAGAGCCCCACTGCCCTTACGGGGACTGTTTGCTCAGTGTGTTTATACAAGGATGCACTGCTAGATTAGACTGCTTCCCATTAGCAAACCTGAAAGGTTACATAGCCTCTTGATGACAGTGGCGATACAGAAACCTTGTAACAGAGGGGCTGATAATAAAAGACAGGCAAGTAAATTAAAAAGCAATCATCCGTTTATATAAATCAGCCTTCAGCTGTTCACATTCTGTTTCTGGTTGAGCCAGACAGCAGTGGACTGGCCCCCGCCCGAGGATCTGAATAAGACCAGCCTTAGCAGAAACCAGATTTAGAAAGCCATTTTAAAAAGTATTTGCCCGCGAAAGAGCTATTTACCTGGGTAAGAGGGCTGTCTGAAAACTGACCAGCCTGTTTTACCCACACTTTTGTAAATTCGTTCCCAGGGCAGGGCTAGGCCGGGGAAGGCAGCAACGCTTGTCTTGGCAGAAAAAAGTCGCTGCAGAAAAGGCAGATGCAAATCCCTTGCACCTACTTTTTCCTTGGGCAATTTTCAAAGCCCTCAAGTTAAAGGACCCGTGGACTTTGTCCCTGCTCATGCAGTTTGGAAAATTATTTCCTTAATTATTTAGATTCTTAATCATGAGAATGGCCAAGTAGGAAGAGCTCTGAAGAACTTTTAACAGCATTTCCTCGCCGCAGAAAAGAGAGCAGAAAGGGATACACAGGGGAGCATGTGACTATCCCACGATGCATAGAATGAGATGGAGGGATGTGCCCGGGGTCAGTGTAATTTCTGCCCCGCCCAGTGCGGGATAAGAGGAAGGGCCAGTCGTATCATTGTACATTCATCCGTAGCTGGATATTTCTGGTATATCCATTTCTTTGTCAGTCATTCTCTTAAAATCATGTTCAAAATAATCTGTAATGAAAAAAAAAAATAAACATCTCATCAGAGTCCGTATTTTAAGGTGCACACAAACCCCCCCTCCCATGGGAAGTGAGGAATATATCTCAATGTTAGTTCAGTCCTGGACTTACCCACTCATTGCTCCAACCAACCATGAACCCTAACGCTGACATGTAAAGGAAAATTAGTTTCTTACCTGATAATTTTCGTTCCTGTAGTACCAAGGATCAGTCCAGGACACCTGGGTTGTGACCCCGCACCAGTAGATGGAGACAGACTAAAACTTGTGGGCGGAGCCACATATGCTCCTGTGCCAGTCACAGCCCCTCAGTCATACGTAATGTCAAAGTAGACAAAAAAAGAGAACAATCAAACTAAATAACTAACCTTAACAGGGAGCCATTCAAGGACCCCCAACTGGAACAGAACCCCAAAACGAGGGAACGAAGCAATAACCGGAATAGTTAACAAAGAAATGAGCGGACTCTCCGTTTCTTCAGAACAGTACGGGCGGGATCCTGGACTGATCCTTGGTACTACAGGAACGAAAATTATCAGGTAAGAAACTAATTTTCCTTTCCCTGTACGTACCAGGATCAGTCCAGGACACCTGGGATGTACCAGAGCTAAATTACCGAGGGTGGGAAGAAGAGAGTCCTGCTCGGAGTACCCTCTCTCCAAAACCCCCAGAATCCGCAGCCTGAACATCCAACCGATAGTGTCTAATGAAGGTATGTAAGGACTTCCAGGTAGCTGCCCTACAAATCTCTTGAGGCGAAACCTGAGAAGATTCTGCCCAAGACGCAGCATGAGCTCTTGTCGAATGAGCCCTGAGACCGTTCGGGATAGGCTTCCCTCGTAACACGTACGCTGAGCCGATGGCCTCTTTAAGCCACCGTGCGATTGTCGTCCTGGAAGCCGGGCCCCCTTTCTTTGGACCCGAGAATAGAACAAAGAGATGATCGGACACCCGGAAAGGGTTAGTGACTTCTAGATAACGGAGGAGGACCCTCCGCACATCCAACTTCCGCAATTCTTTCCATTGCGGGTCCGAGTATTCAGCACCTGCGAAAGCAGGGAGCTCAATAGACTGGTTCAAATGAAACGGTGACACCACTTTTGGCAAAAAAGACGGAACCGTCGGGGCGCTGTTGAGCTGCGCTACGAGATGGTCACGTGCTAGCCGTGCTCCTTCCCAGAGCCCTCAATAAGCTTACTTTTGCAAGGTATCTGGATCTGTTTTTTGCACGAAACGATAAAAATCTGGCGGGGATTGCGATACCAATGGCCGCGAAGAAAAAAGCCGCTGATCTTAAACGGTTTTCTTTTAGCAAACTCCCTGATGATTTTCCCCTGGATGATGGCGGCGAGCAGGCCCTACAGCAGCGGGATGAGTTGGAGGAGACGCCCGCGACGGACTCCGGAGCTGATACTACAGCAGACCGGGTGACTAGCGGCCTGCACCCAGACATTCCCACGAGGTCGGAGATCCGGTCCTGGTTCTGCGAGATCCGCATGGACCTTAGGAATCATAAAACGGATCTCCTAGCCAGCATGGCAGAATTAAAGGAAGATTTTAATTCGCTGGGTCACCGCGTGGACGACATGGACGTCAGACTCGATAACCAGAGTGCTCACCTGGCCTCCCTTGCTACCCAACAGACGCAAGCTTCATCTACTGTGGATTTGATGCAAGAAAAAATCGAGGACCTTGAGAACAGGGCTCGGAGGTCCAACCTCCGCATTCGCGGGGTGCCTGAGACTGATTTATTTCTCGACTGCATGCAAACGGCGGTGGCCATCTGCAGGGCTCTCCTCGTAGAACATAGACTGCCTGGGAGCGAGTTACAGCCTGACCCAGTGATTGTGCTGGAGCGAGCACACCGGGCTCTGGGGCAGAGAAGGGACAACCAACCAAGGGATATTGTGCTTAAATTCCTAAATTATCAGCAAAAGGAGGAGGTGTTCGCTATGGCTAGGTCCCACCCCGGGTGGACCTGGCAAGACTGCCATCTTGCTTTTTACAACGACTTGGCGCCCTCCACATTACAAAAGCGCTATCAGCTCAGGGAGGCCACAGCTGCACTACGCCAGGCGGAGGTTAAGTACCGCTGGTCTTTTCCTTTCGCTTTGATGTTTCAGCACAAGGGGATCTCTTATAGGATCAAAACTATGGTGGATGCTGCCTCTATTTTTCAAGAAGCAGGCCTCGCACATTCTTTCTCAACTGAGGCGCACGCTCCTAAGCAGACGCGCACGGACGCCACCCCACGTTGGCAGAGACCGGGAACTGGCAAGGGACGTTTGCGGCGGCAGGCCACCCCAGTCGTGCGAACCCCAGCGGATCAAGGATGACCAGTTTGCTGTAGACAGTAGCACTCAGGTTGGGAGCTAGTACGGCGTACCGGCTGTTGTACTTGCCACTAGTTGGGACTGCCTAATTTTCTTGGCTGCGAGGTTTGGCTGGTTGCCACTTTTCTCACTCTTTGCAAATTTCGTGCCTTATTGCATTTTTGTGTCAACACACCCAGATGTTATGAGTTATCTGTTATATGCTGTTTCTAATATTATATATTGCCTAGTTATGAGGGGCTTTGGGGGGGGGGCTGGTGGTCGGCTGCTGGTGCGGTTCATTTGTACCCCCCGGGGTTGGGGCCCGCGAGCTTCGGTAGCGGACCCTTTTCATGTTCAACCCATCAGAGACAGAGTTTTATTTCATGTCACTTTGGGCTTCCTGGCTTACCCTGCTTTTAGTCAGGGGTCCGGGACCCATCCTCAGCGGTTTTCTCCGTCAGGTTTCTATATTGCCATATGTGGTATTTCAGAGTATTACTGTTCGCTTAAAGGGTCTTTTATGTTTTTCGTATGGTTAGAATAGTTTCCCTAAATGTTAAAGGGCTAAACACATATAGAAAGCGTTTCCTTCTTAAACAGGAACTGCAGCGTCAAAAGGCTGACATAGTATATGTGCAAGAGACGCATCTTAAAACCAAGCATGGGCACCTATTGGGGACTAAATCTTTTCCTCATGTGTATCATGCGGGCTGTGGCGAGGGTGCCAAGTACACTGGGACGGGGATCTTACTTTCAGCCTCCCTGGTCTATGAATATATCTCCCATATTGTGGACCCCAAGGGGCGGTATTTGTTGTTGAAACTTAAGCTGGGTACACAGATATATACTTTGGTTGCGATATACGCACCTAACCAGGCTCGTAGTCCATTTTTGAGGGATATACAGAATTTGCTATTGAATCATGCGGAGGGCTTTATTATCCTGGGTGGCGATTTTAATATCACCTTGCAGCAGGGTTTAGATTCCTCAACGGTACAATCCCATACTCCTCAGTCATTACGCAAACAATTAAAGAATTTAATAACAGATTGGACCCTTATGGACATCTGGCGAGCTCGTCATCCTCACTCCCGGTCATATTCCTTTTATTCACACTCTCATGATAGCTATTCCCGAATAGATTATTTTTTGGTGGATAAGCAATTGGGCAACAAGGTGCGTACCGCTGACCTGGATGTCATATCCTGGTCTGACCACGCACCCATTATTTTGGATCTGGATGTGAGTGATGGTGATAGGGGGGATTGTTTTTGGAGGTTAAATGAGTCACTCCTCCAAGATGTTCCCTTTGTACAGAAACTAGAGTCCCAGCTTTCTGAATACTTTACTATTAATAGTACCCCAGATATCAATCCAGGCACTGTGTGGGATTGCTCTAAAGCGTTTGCTCGGGGTCTCTTAATTTCTAGAGCGGCAGCGTGCAAACGTAGTAAGGAGAAAGCCAGGGGGGCTTTATTACATGCCATTAAACTTCTCTCCCAGGAACATATGAATACCCTTTCCCCTCGGTGCTATCAAAAATTATTAGCAGCAAAATCCGAACTCTATAAACTGGACAATGCTCAATTGCTTTATGCTCTAGAACTCACCAAACAGGCCTATTATGAGGGTGGGGATAAGGCGGGGAGATTGTTGGCGCGCAGTTTGAAAGCCAAGATGGCCCGTAATAATATTTCTAAAATTAAGAGCGCCCAGGGCACCATGCTGACAGCCTCCAAGGAGATACGGGAAGCGTTTTCTAGATTTTATGGTCACTTGTATCTAGCGGACGAGCAGATTTGTCAAGACCACATCCTACAGTATTTAAACGGGGTGTCCTTGCCAAGTCTCAACTCGGCCCAGCTCCAGGATTTAGACGCTCCCATTCTGGAAGCGGAAATTTTATTGGTTATAAAGACCCTTAAACCGGGTAAAGCCCCGGGCCTAGACGGCCTATCAGGTATCTACTACAAGAAATGCGCTCATACGATAGCTGGCCCGTTGGCGCAATTCTTCAATAGCTTACGAGTAGAGGGTTCTATTGCTCCCCAGGCTAATGTGGCTGGTATCACAGTTTTACCTAAGCCAGGGAGGGATCCGACCCAATGTGCCTCCTACCGGCCCATCTCGTTAATAAATGTTGATCTCAAGATCTTAGCGCGAATCCTGGCCCTCCGTCTCAATAAATATCTACCCTCCCTAATCCATAATGATCAAGTGGGGTTTGTTCCACATCGTATGGCCGCTGATAATATCCGTAAGGTCCTGGATCTCCTATGGAGGGTCCATAAGACTAAGGAACCTGCAGTGCTGCTTTCCCTAGACGCTGAAAAAGCGTTCGATCTGGTGCACTGGCCCTTTTTATTCACTACCTTACAAACTATGGCATTTGGACCACACTTTTTACAGTGGATCCAAAAGTTGTATGACCATCCGCAAGCGAGGGTTAAGGTAAATTCTGGGTATGGTCCCCCTTTTAGCATTGGTAGGGGTACTAGGCAGGGATGCCCCCTGTCACCCCTATTATTTGCTTTGTATTTGGAGCCACTTACTACCAGAATTCGCAATTCACCGGCAATTCGGGGAGTTGAAGTGGGGGGCGCTAGGTATAAATTGTCTTTATTCGCAGACGATGTTTTGTTGTTTTTGACAGACCCTCTGTCCTCCCTTCACGGGGTCAAGCAGGAGCTGGACGCCTTTAGTGCTGTGTCTGGCCTTAAGGTCAACCTTGACAAGTCCGAGTTGCTTAATATTAACCTGCCCGCGGAGACTGTGCAGCAGATCAAGGGCCGTTTTCCTTTTAAATGGGCCAAATCCCATATTAAATACTTAGGGGTGCGAATCTCATCTCATATACCGGACCTCTTCCAATTGAATTATTCACCTTTGGTGGATAAGATCACTATTGAAATGAGTCGCTGGAACCGCGGCTCTTATTCATGGCTCGGCAGAATTGCTATTGTTAAGATGACTGTCCTGCCAAAATTCTTATACCTGTTTTCTTCCCTACCAGTGTACATCCCTTCGCCCACCCTTCGTCACTGGCAACGTAAGATTTTTGATTTTATATGGCGCCGACGCCCCCCCAGACTGCCCCGTACTCTTCTTCATATACCAAAACAGCAGGGAGGTATGGGAGTCCCACAATTACTGCGATATTACCAGGCGGCACAACTGCGGGCTCTTTTAGATGTTAATCGCACTACTTCCCCAAAGCAGTGGGCACAACTCGAGCAGGCTATGGTGGGCCCGATGGCGATCACTGCCATGCCGTGGCAGCCGCGCGATGTTTGGAGCCCTGTCCATTGCATTCCTTGGGCCTTGGAGACCACGTTGCGAGTCTGGGGGCAGACCCGCAAGCACCTTCTGGGGGATTTTAAATATGCTTACCAAACGTCCCTGGCTTTCAATACGGGTTTCCCCTCGGGAAGCACTTCCCCTCATTTTTGCTGTTGGCGGGAGAAAGGGATTTTTACTATTGGGCATTTTCTCTCACAAGGATCCTTACTCCCATTGGATCAATTGGCGCTTAAATATAATTTACCCCCTCTAAATTTTTTAGCCCATGCTCAAATTGCTCACTATATTCGTTCCCTGCAACGGAAGGGCCTGCTTCGACCGGGCCGATCCATCATAGAGTCCTATTTTCTGTATAGTGATATTCTCAAGGGCGCTATTTCTAAACTCTACCAACTTTTTTTTCCTCAAGGCATTGAGCACTGCACCTTTGTCAAACAATGGGAGGTGGATTTACAAACGCAGTTGGGGGTTCCCACCTGGGGCGCCATTTTGAAGCTAGCTGGACAGTGCTCGATCTCTGCTAACCTCCAGGAAAACTGTTACAAAATGATCTACCGGTGGTATCTGACCCCTGACAAATTACATAAATTTTACCCTCATATCGAGGACAAATGTTGGCGTGATTGCGGTGCTGTGGGCACTTATTTGCATATTTGGTGGCACTGCCCTAAATTGGCTCCTTTATGGCGGGAGCTTTTTGCCTGGTTGGGTGGTCTATTGGACATAGTCATGAGCCCTACTGTTACCACAGCACTGCTACAGGTTTTTCCTGACACTGTGCCCAAGAAGTATCATAGAGTCTGCGCTCAGGTGTTTGTAGCTGCCCGCAGCCTCATAGCGGCCAAATGGAAATCGGGGGACGTCCCCTCCCTTAAGGAGATCAAGGGGAAACTTCACCTGTATTATCGGTTGGCTTACTTGACAGCCTCCAGACACCACCGGCTTCCCTCCTTTACCGTTTCCTGGAAACCTTTTGCGATTGCATTAGGCTTGACATAATCCTTTTTAACCTCTGGATTCGTTACTGGAAGGTGTTCATCCCAATCTCGAGCTGATTAGCTTCCTGCAGTATATAAGTGTTTTGCCCTACTCCATTTTTCAGTGACTGATGCTCTGTACCACTTATGATATTAATTCCATAACTCGTATTATGTTTGCAGTCTACCTTTTGGTATACTCACCGACCTGTGTAAGGTGCTCTGACGGTCTCTATGTTGAACTTTGCTACTCTGTCAGGGGGGAAGGGGTGGGGAGGGGGGGGGAGGGGGATATCGCTCAGGGGATTTTGTAGGGGTCAATGTACTCCTACCCTTTTGAGTTGTTCTACTGTTTGCTTCTTATGTGGCTGTGTATTTTGTTATAAATTGAATAAAAATTGTCAAATTAAAAAAAAAAAAAAAAGACGGAACCGTCCGCAGGGAAACTCCCGCATCTGAAATCCGCAGGAATGGCTCCCGACAAGACAAAGCCTGTAATTCCGAGACTCTCCGAGCCGAGGTAATCGCAACCAGGAAAACGGTCTTTAAAGTAAGATCCTTAAGAGTAGACCGTTTTAAGGGTTCGAACGGAGCCGCAGACAAAGAAGAAAGGACCCAATTAAGATTCCAGGAAGAACATGGATGATGTAGTGGTGGGCGAAGATGTTTAGCCCCCCGAAGAAAACGAGAGATATCGGGATGCAGGGCCAGAGAGGAACTGCAAACCTTACCCCGCAAACAACCAATCGCTGCCACCTGTACACGAAGGGTACTACATGAAAGCCCTTTGGCTAGGCCGGCCTGAAGAAAGGCCAGAATATCAGAGACGGAAGCGGAAATGGGATCTAGCCCTCGGCTGACACACCACTCCTCAAAAACTACCCAGACATGTACATAAGCCAAGGACGTAGACTGCTTTCTTGACCGCAGTAACGTGGCAATCACCGCATCTGAATAGCCTTTTTTCTTTAGACGTTGCCTCTCAAAAGCCATGCCGCGAGACAAAAGTGATCCGCATCCTCCAAACAAACGGGGCCCTGACGAAGGAGCCCCGGAAACCCCTGTAGCTGAAGGGGAGCATCCACCGACAGCTGAACGAGATCCGCAAACCAAGGGCGCCGTGGCCACTCCGGTGCTACCATGATCACGTTGGACGGGTGCAACTCTATGCGCCTTAAGATCTTGCCTATCATTGGCCACGGAGGGAATACGTACAGCAACACGTTGGTTGGCCAAGGAAGAACCAGCGCATCGACGCCCTCGGCTCCTCGCTCTCGACGTCGACTGTAAAACCGAGGAGCCTTCGCGTTGTGCCACGTGGCCATCAGGTCCATGTGGGGCAGCCCCCACCGATCGCAAATGAGACGAAAGGCATCGTCCGTCAGCTCCCATTCCCCGGGGTCGAGATGGTGTCGACTGAGGAAGTCCGCCTGAACATTGTCGACCCCGGCAATGTGAGACGCTGCTATGGAGTTGAGATGGCGCTCTGCCCAGCTCATCAGAAGCTTTGCCTCTTCCGCCACAAGTGGACTTCTTGTCCCCCCTTGGCGATTGATGTATGATACTGTTGTTGCATTGTCCGACAACACACGGACCGCCTTCCCTTGGACCAACGGGAGGAAGGCTTGCAGAGCCAGGCGCACCGCTCTGGTTTCCAGACGGTTGATGGACCACTGCGACTGGATGGAGGACCACCGGCCCTGTACCGACTTGTCTAGGCAGACCGCTCCCCAACCGGAGAGACTGGCATCCGTCGTCACCACTGTCCAGTCGGGGACCAACAGAGACACTCCGCAAGTGAGATGAACCGGATCGAGCCACCAGTGAAGACTCTCCCGCGCCTGAGTCGTGAGTGGAAGTGGTAGGTGGAACTCTTCTGACACCGGCTTCCATCGGGAGAGCAACGCATATTGTAATGGTCGTAGATGAGCAAAAGCCCAAGGAACCAACGCCAGTGTGGACGCCATAGATCCCAGAACCGTCAGATAATCGCAAACCAGCAGCAGCTGAAGACTTAATAATCGTCGCACTTGACACTGAAGCTTGCGTGCACGATCCGTGGACAGAAATACCTTGCCCTGCTTCGTGTCGAATAGAGCTCCCAGGTATTCCAAGGACTGGGTAGGAACAAGCTGACTCTTGTTGAGATTGACAACCCAACCTAAGGTCTGCAACAACTGGAGGACTCTGGCTACCGCCTGACGGCAAGAGGTCTCAGACTTGGCCCGAATCAGCCAATCGTCCAAGTAGGGGTGCACCAGGAACCCCTCTCGTCGAAGGTGGGCCGCCACCACTACCATCACCTTTGTAAATGTTCTCGGAGCCGTGGCGAGGCCGAAGGGAAGAGCCCGAAATTGGTAGTGTCTGCCCAAGATGCAAAATCTGAGAAACCTCTGGAAAGACGGCTGAATTCCGACGTGGAGGTACGCCTCCGTGAGGTCTAAGGAGGCCATGAATTCGCCTGGACGAACCGAGGCAATCACTGACCGAATCGTTTCCATCTTGAAGTGTGGAATACGCAGACATTTGTTTACTCCTTTGAGATCCAAAATTGGTCGGGACGTGCCATCCTTCTTCGGCACGATGAAGTAAATGGAATAACGACCTGTGCCTTGCTGATTGGGAGGAACGGGGACGATTGCTCCTAAATCTTCCAGGCGCCGGAGGGTGCTTAGCACTGCCGTCGTCTTTTTGGGGCACTTGCAGGGCGACATCAGGAACTTGTCTGCTGGAGTCCGTACAAAATCTAACGCGTAACCGTGCCTTATGACGTTGAGGACCCACTGATCGGACGTTATTTTGGCCCATTCCTTGAAGAACAAGGACAACCTCGCCCCTACGTTTGGAACGGAGGCCTGCGGCTGCCGCAAGGAATGGACCTGCCGTATCTCATTGAGAGGCTTTGGGCCCCGTGCTGGACGGGGTGCCTCCCTGTCTGCCGTAACGTTTCCCCCGAAAGGACTGTGTCCACGAAGAAGACCGGGAAGAAGTCGAGCGATAAGACGGACCCGAGGACCTCTGTGGACGAGATCTCTTGTTACCTCGAAACCGGGATCTGGCCGAATAAGAAGACCGGGTTCTGGACCTGTCTTCTGGGAGTTTAAAAGCTCTGTTCTCTCCAAGAGAAAGCATCAGATCATCCAATTCTTTACCGAATAACAACTTTCCCTTGAAGGGCAGGGCTCCAAGGTGAGCCTTGGAGGATCCATCAGCCGCCCAATTGCGAAGCCAAAGCAAGCGGCGTGCCGAGACAGCAGAGACCATGGATCTAGCCGAAGTACGTAGTAGATCATAAAGAGCATCCGCACCATAAGCAATGGCGGCCTCTAGGCGGTCCGCCTGTGTGGCCTCTTCAGGAGAAAGACCTTCATTGGCCTGTAAAACTTGGGTCCATCGCAAACTAGCCCGCATGGCATAGTTGCTGCAGATAGCAGCCCGGACGCCCAATGCTGAGACCTCAAAGATCTTCTTGAGCTGTACCTCCAGCTTCCTGTCCTGTATGTCTCTAAGGGCTGTAGCTCCAGTGACCGGAATCGTGGAACGTTTCGTTACCGCCGACACTGCTGAATCCACCTTTGGAAGCCGAAGAAGTTCAAGTGCGTCCTCCGGTAGGGGGTAGAGCTTATCCATTGCTTTGGTTACCTTCAGTCCCAGCTCAGGAGTGTCCCACTCCCGAAACAAAATGTCCGACGCTGAAAAATGGAATGGGAAGGCTACCGCTGGACCAGTGAGTCCCAGCAGGACTGGGTCCATAGTGGCTCCGGGGCGAGAGACTGTCGGTGGGGCTTCAAGCCCTAACTCGTTGAGAATTGCCGGGATAAGCGGGGACAGCTCGTCCCTTCGGAAAAGGCGTACAACCTTTGGGTCGTCCCCATCACCAGCTTGCGAAGGTTTGCCCGGCCCCGACTGGGCAGAATTGTCCCCTGACGCACCATCGGCCCCCTTCAGGGGCTCATCGGGCGGATCCACCTCATCTTGTGAGGTGGAGTCGGTATCTGTATCTTGCGGGACACCTCTTGGTGTTCGTTTTACTGTGGCAGGGTCATCCCGGGATTTTTTCTTCCTCGGGGTATCCTTTTTGGAGTGGCAATGCAGCTCCTTGCGCCTGCGGCCCTTGTATTTTAAAACTTTGCGCAGCAGGAGGGCAAAATCCGCCGAAAAAGAGGACTCCGAGTCTGAGGTGACTGTGTCATTGCCATCCTCATCCGGGGACTCAGCCCCTTCGATGGAAGCCCCCCCCGAAGGCCGTTGCTGAGGCGACAACGCGGGAGGCACGGTAGAATCCCCTGCAGGTTCCCTCCTAACTTCCTGAACCGAAGCCAAGATGGCCGCCGCTCCGGCACTGAGCGGGAAGGGATCAGCTGGGGTGACAGACGCGGCGGGAGCGCGCGACGGCGACCGCACCGACCGGGAACGGACCCCCCTGCCTGTTCTAGACGGTCCCTCCCCGCCCGGAACACAGGCGGAACAGATTCCCTCACGGGAAAGCCGCGCGCGCGCCGAGCCACAAGCGCGGCAAATTGTACCCCGAGGCATCGTTTTAGTCACGGCGGGAACGTGAAGAAAATAAAAGATAAAAGAAAAATTTCTTTAAAACGCCGAAAAACTCCCCTCCCTTCAACGAACCGAGGACCTTTTCCCCCCGGCGAAAAAGAAAACGGAGAGCCGGCTCAAAACAAAGAAAAATAAAATACACTTTTTTTTTTTTTTAAATCAAACCTGCCGCTGTCCAGGGTCCTGGGGCTCCTGCTCCTGTTGGGGGTGAGTGAACCGGGCTCCCCGGTGTCACCCCCGACGCTGCTGCTTTGGTAGTTCGGGTCCTCGACCCTCAGCAGCGGCCTCAACCAGGGGGGGATGGTCCTCTCAGAACCTTCCCACCCCCCTGGGAGGAAGGACGGACAGTTTGTTTTTTTTTTTTAAACTATTCTAACCAGAAATAGTATAACAAAATTAACTTAACAATAAACTGGACTCAAAAGAAATAATATAACCCTGACTAAATAAGCAACAGTCTTCAGGGCACCTAGAGGCTGTGACTACACCTGCACCACCTACTGGAGACAGAGTAAGACTGAGGGGCTGTGACTGGCACAGGAGCATATGTGGCTCCGCCCACAAGTTTTAGTCTGTCTCCATCTACTGGTGCGGGGTCACAACCCAGGTGTCCTGGACTGATCCTGGTACGTACAGGGAAAGACCTCCATTACACTTTTCTGCAGACCAAAGGCAAAAAGTGTCTGATCCCAGAGAAGATGCTGTAAGGAATAATACTCAACCAGCAGTGTGTACCTGAGTCAGGACATAGTCCTCCTGAGACAACTTTTCAATCACATCAAAATGATCTACACCGTTGATGTCTCTGAGGCAGACATTTAATCCCAAGGCCTGCAGGTTCTGTAAAAGAGAAGCAAATATGAGGGAGCTTCAACACACATCTCACTCCTGTTGCTTCCTTTCCAGGAGAACCCTATGCCTAAGACCACCTGCTTACTTGTAGCAGTGTTGCCAAGATTGTGGCATATTTGCATAATCTAAGATTATAAGTGATTAGATGCTGGCAGAAAAAGACCAATTGCCCAGTCCAGTCTGGCTAGTTATTCCTGCCTGTACTGAAGGGATGTATCCCAGCTGCCAGTCATGGAAGCTTGCTCGCGCCTTATCCAAGTTAGTTTTTTGTTTTCTTCCTTCTCGGTTCTCTACCATCCTCAGTAGATGAGAATCCAAGATTCCATACTTAATCCAACACCGACCTCCCCTGCCCCCTGTCTTACTACCCAGCTTCATAATAATCTAAACAGCTACCAAAACTAGAGAGGCTGCTGATTGAACATCTGACTTCCTAGGACCCCTTGGCCTTTATGGATAATATCCAGCCAACACCAACCTGCCTGCACTGATCTGATTGGTTTCTGAGGAGATGTAGTCTGCTGGGCATCAATTCAGCTAACACGTGGCCTGCTGTGTCACCAGATTGTGTTTTCTTTATACACCCCTTTTATCTTTATTACCTTGTTGGACAATATCTGGTCACCACCAACCTGCCAGCCTGCTGTTTCCAACCCTGTTACCCCCGGCCACTTTATTGCTAGGCTGTGCTTCCTTTATCAGCCCCTTGTTTTCTTTTTATTGCCTCTCCCCTTGTCTCTAGTCTTGAGGGAGTGAATGGTGGGTTATTTGCAATACTGCAACCTACCAACACCGTTCCTACCGCTGTCCTTTATCCCTGTCCCAAGCATGCTGGAATTCTGTCACAGGACTGGTTTCCACCACCTCTGCTGGGAGGTTATTCCAGGAATCTATTGCCCTCTCAGTAATGTAGTATTTTTCCCTCTAGTTCTCTGCAGTACTAATATAGTACACAACAGCAAAAAAGACCAATCTGCTTCTCCAGTCTGCTCAGTTATTCCTGTCTGCTCCTCAATGATCTATCCTAGCTGCCAGCCATAAGAGTGGGACTGCTTGGGAGATACTGCTTCTTATCCAGGACAGTTTGTCATCTTCCTGATCAGTACTCTACCATCTTGGGCAGATGAGCACACAAAATGCCCCACTTATTTCACACTCATCAACCCTCCCCCCTTCCCAGTCCTAGCCAAAAAACTTGTAACAATCTAAATAGCTACCAATTCCAGCATGATCATTTCCTGAACATAAAGCCCCCTAGGTTCCTTGCATAGCATGTCAGACAGCCCTGGCTATGTGAGCACCCGTGTTTCCACTAGGACTTCTAGCTATTACTGTATGTGCATGCTGCTAGAGAGGCAGTTGCTAGTTAATTTTATCATCTCAGCCAGTCAGCTTGATCCAGCTGCTTGGCTGCCTGCATTTCCACTAGGACTTCTAACATTTTATATTACCTAATTTACTATAAATTTTCACAGCCCAACAATCATTACTGAATCATTTGAAAAATTCCATTCAACTCTGACTGTGAAAACAGGAAACCTTAGCCTCTAATATTACCCTCTGTGATACCCACCCAGAGTCCTCCAGAGAACAGATGTCTGAAGCTCAGAACCATGAGCAGCTTTTATAAAGTAGCATGAATTTGGAACACTTTTTAATGGTTTAGGCTGAAGAGAACATAAGTAGGTGATACGCACTGTTATAGAAGAATGGGTCTTGTAATAAGGATAGTGTCATCAGGTTGAGCTATGTTAGCCTTTTCCCCCTTTCTCTAGGGAGTGTGGCAGGATACCTGTGAATACTCCTGTGACTGTCTGCAGAACTCTGCTGTATCATGCTCTGCCAAAACCACCACGATGCGGCAGGTCTCAGCCTGGGACTTCACCTCCCTCACATGCTGCATGGGGCTGTTCCTCACAGCAATCTCCCTGCAAAGACAAACAGCAGTCATATAGTGGATCCTGGCCCCCAGGAGACCTCCAGCTTGGAAAGGCCTAATGCTAACATGGTAAGACCCCTAGGCAAACTCAGAGACACCTTCAGTATGGAGGGACCCCCTACCCTTCATATAAAGGAAGAATCGCAAATGGCCTAGATCCCCCTTCTCATAAGCTTCCTTTTCCTGAAGAAAGAGGATTCTGGCTTCTTGTAGGACACAACATGCACTCTCCCACCTTATGTGTTTCAGAATCATTTATTGATTTATTGTCATTTGATTTTCTGCTTTTCTTTGGTACTCAAAGAGGATTACAGTCACTCATAAAAATAAATTACATGATCGCAAATAATTAAGAAACGCGAGCTAGCTATTATTATAATATTCACTCATTGGTCACTAACTGCATTGATTTTTGTAACTCTCTATTCCATGACATTGCACAATACAACCTCAATACCTCCAACTTTTGCAGAGCATGGCAGCCGGACCTTTGGTAGAGGCTAAATCCACTAACCATATTATGCCAATTTTGTGTTATCTACATTGGCTCCTGGTTGAGAGCAGAATAAAATTTAAAACATTGTTTCTTAGTCTTCAAATGTGTAAATCAACTGGCTCCTGGATATACTTCCCAACTTCTCTCCGATACCCCAAGAGATCGTCAATCCCTCTAAAAGGCCCTTCTATCCTCCCCTCCCCTCCATTGACTTCAGCTAGACTAAAATGCATTCAGCTGCTTCTAAAATAATGGAACAAGATACCTCCAGTGCTGCACCTGGAAATTTGTTACCTGACCCTCTGGAAATAAGTCAGAGCTTGGTTGCTTAGCCAGGCCTTCCCCTAGACTCCAAAGCAGAGACTCATCCTCTAGCACCTGTCCACCAGAAGTCTCCCTGATCACAAATCCCACAAGGTTCACCCATTTATTTATTTAAGACATTTATATCCCACTCCATTCACAATAATAAGGAGGTTACAAAGGATATAAATAATCCTAAAAAAATCACACAAAAAGACAGAAGACACTCAACATCGAGGTCATATTCAGAACACACAGGACAAATAACAGACAAAACTAGTAATTATAAAACATAGCCCAGTTTTAAGCTGCAACAAATATAATGTGGTAGTCACTCAGTTGTGAAAAAAGGTGTCACCATGTATCGCAGTACTAAGATTGTACACGATTGGTGCCTATAACTGGTGCTAGAACCAGCAAACAAAGTTTAGACATTAAATGCCAAAGTGAACAGATGAGTTTTGAGCAGTTTCCTAAAGGGCAGTACAAATGATTCAAATTTGAGAACCTCCAGAAAAGAATTCCAAAGCTGGGGACCCATTATGCCAAATAGACATTTGTGCAACTCACTCAATCTGGCAATTCTCAAAGATGGAACTTCAAGCAAATTGCAAGAGAAGGAAGAGAGCAGACAAGGAGATTTTTTTAGTACAGAATTGATGCAGGAGGGTACAAGTCCATTAATGGCCTTATAAATTAGGACAGTGCTTATCAACCCAGTCCTTGGAGCGCACTTAACCAGTCAGGTTTCCAGAATGCGCACAATGAATATGCATGAGATAGATTTGCATGCACTGCTTCCATTGTATTCATAGCTATCTCATGCACATTCATTGTGGATGTCCTGAAAACCTGACTGGCTTGAGAAGCACTGAATTAGGGTGATAATCTTAAACTTCGCCGTCCAGTGGAGTCTCTGTAAGACTGGAGTAATGTGCTTGCTTTTTGGGGTGCCTTTTATAAAATGGAAGCAGCATTCTGAATTAATTGGAGAGCCCAAAATGTAGACTGTGGCAAACCAAGATATAGGGCATTACAATAGTCAACAGTGGATATCACAAATGACTAAACAACTGTTCTGAGATCATGATCGTCAAGGAACGACTTTAGATTCTGAAGAAGATGCACTTTAAAGAATACACTTTTCACTACTGTTAAGATATATGGACAGAAAGAAAGTGAAGGGTCCAGTATTACATTTTAGTTGCATACTTGGTTTCTGATAGGAATAGAAATTTCATCAAGGACAGAAATGTGCAGAATTTTAGTTTTCTTCAGATTAAGCAACAGACAATGGAAAAATAGAACTGAATGTCGGCATAGAATCTGTAACCTGCGCCAAGGTTAACTAAAATCTGACATAATGGAAACATGTAAATATTAAACAAGGTAGCTGAGAGGGCACAAAAGAAACAGACTTGAATTTTCACCACTTAAGAGAACGTTTTGCAAGTGATCTTGCAAGAAAGAAGAAAAACAATCCAGGCCCGTAGATGATATTCCGAGAGCTTGGAGTCATTGCAGTAAAGAAGCATGATTTAAAGCGTCAAATGCCATGGGGATATTAAAAAAAAAAATAAATAATAATTCTGTTCCGGAATCAAAACCTTGACAAAAGATTTCGAGACTTGATAACAAGAGGGTCTGAATACTGTGGGCAGCTCGAAAGCCAATTTGATTGTTGGCCATGAAGTTGTTTTTGTCAATGAAATTTTGGAGCTGTTTATTTACCAATTTTTAATGACTTTAGCCAAAAAAAGTTAAGGATGATACTGGGTACTGATTTCCTAAATATGCAGGATCCAAGTTTGGGTTTTTCTGAACAGGGTGAATGGAAGCATCCTTAAGAGAGACTGGTAGAAAATTCACTCAGCATTGCATTTACTAAGCACAAAATGCAGTCACGCAGCTCAAGCCTCATCACTTTCATCAAGATGTTAGAGCAAGCAAATAAAGGACAGAAATTATACTCCAAAGAACTGATAATTTGAGATGTCTCAAAAGGAGACGTGATGTCAAAACTCTCTCACAGGATTGGCAAATCCTCTTCTATAACCTCATCCAGGTGTAAAAAGAGTGATAATCTTGGAAACTTTACATTGGAAAAGTGACACAACCTACCTTTGCAACTAAGGAAGGAAGAACAGACTGGGCGTGTTAGTGAAGAAAGAAGATAAAAAGTGAACTATTCTAAAAAGTTCATGAGGGTGAGATACAGCTGATTCAATCTGAGATGGCTAGTACATTTTTTTCTGGTCTGACTGGTGGCAAGTTTATACCCATCCAGCTCAATTCAATAGCATTCAAGGTCAATAGGGGTTTTTATCTTACACTAGTGACGGTCAGCCTGACTAAGTTTTAGCTTTGCTGCCCAAAGTACAGCAGAATGCCAAGGGGTGTAAGAGCATCTCCGCGAGATGACAGACTTAAAAGCAGTTACTTCATCCAAACCAGCAAGCAATGAACGATGCCATCCGGAGACAGCGGTCAAAATGTTGGCGCAAGATACATCATTTAAAGAAGACAACCATGCTTCTCGTAAGTGTTCAGTATTGGTGCAAGGTCATCTTAGGAAGTGGGAGGTAACCTGAGACTAATGAACAGATGGAAAATATAGTAGGTATTAGATAAGAATAGGAAATTTGCTAACAGAGGGCCAAGAGTCCCATAGAGTATGGCCGAACGTTTGTGTAAGAGAGTGGATAACCTGCACCCATTCAAGAGAAGTCATTGCACATAAAACAATCTTCACAACAAGTGGGGAAAGGAGATTTATCCGCATGTATAGTGAAATCACCAAAGATAAAATCTTTCCTACTTCTAAACTTGACTTGAAGAACTAACTCAGTTAACCAGGCATACAAATAATTTAAAAAACCAAGAGGACTATAGACCAGAGAGACTCCTCAACCTGCAGAATTGGAAAGCAGTTCAAGGTATGGGATTTATTCAAGCGATTGCTGGGTCAAGTTTAGACTTTTCCTAGCTATAATCAAGATTCCACCACTGTGTCTATCAGTATGCAAACAGAAAAAAATCCCAAAACAATGTAACCGGGTAGATGCAACTGGTTCAAGAGGTCAGACTCAGTAGCATACAGCTAAGTTTCTATAATACAAAATAGATCTGGTTGGTGAAATTTAATTAGATCGCTGAAGACAAGCAGACTTTTTTCTTGATAGTTTGATCGTTAACCAAGAACACTGACAATGAAACAGAATTACCTTCTGGTAGAGGTCTGGCAAGGTGACTAATGTCTAAAAAGACAGTCTCAAGGATCTAGCAGTGGTGGTATGATGGTGACAAGGCAGACCTCTGTAGTGGCTATGCCCCATCACTGTAGGTATTGGCACATCCATGGTACTAAAGTAAGAATGGCTGTGTCCCAGAGAGATCAATATGGCAAGAGCAAGCCTATAGGCAAACTAAGAATGCGGGCTCAGAGTCACAATGTCACAGAATAGCAGTTATGTACAAAGGAGCAGGAGTGCATGAAATTAATGGAGGGGCCACCAGAATGTAATCGAAGGGGTGAGGCCACCCCTGCTGCAGTAGCATCAATAGCAGGACAGAGCAGGAAAGGTTTAGCAGGGCACACCTGAAAGAGAGGAGCAGCGAAAGGCTTCAGGAGATGGCAGGCAAGCAGTCTGGATGTTACAGGGCTAAATGAGAGCAGGTAAAGTCCGGCATCAGCACAGTCAAATTAATGGAGGGGCCATCCTCACAGCGATAGCAGGACAGTGCAGGAGAGGTTCAGCGGGGCATACCTGGAAGAAAGGAGCAGCGAAAGACTATATCTATCCAAATAGTAATTAACTTATTTCTTAATTCCATAGATATGCAATTTATATCCAATGCACCCAATTCACCAACTCTCTCCGTAAAGAATGCATTTATGCTCACTCTGAGTGGTATGAACTTGCAGAGACAGAGAAGAAGAAAGCAGATAAGGACTGCAGGGCCCATCTAGTCTGCCCATTCCTGATGCAATACTACAGAGCAAAGCAGATCTCAGGTTTTACCCCTCACTCCCCCTCAGTGCGTACCCCAGACTTAACCTCTCACTCCCTACAGTTAAGAATTCTCTGTGCTTATACCCGGCATATCTCTCACACACCCCCCAGCTAAGGATCCCCTGTGCTTATCCCAGGCTTTTCTGCGAGCCGGCCCACATGCATCCACCCCATCCTCTCTGTTAAATTTTTCATGCTCTTTCTCAGTTTATCCTCTTGAAGCATCATACCATGGCCTCTTTTTCTAGAACTCCATTCCTACTGGAGAACACTTCTTGTCTATTATTTATACCTTTGAGGCATCTGAATGTATCTAATATCCACCCCTCTCTAGAGAATACATATTTAAGTCCTTGAGATTTTGTGATTTTCCACTTCACATAGAGAAGAGCCACCCCCCACCCCCTGACACTTACTCTGACATGCAAAGAGGTGCATTGACATAGGTGTGTGTGATGGGTAGCAGGTCATACACACCACTCACCAGGAAAGCCCCTGAAAATCCAAAAGGGAAAACATTTAGTATTTGTTTGGCTTCATGCAGCATTTGCAGCACTACATATGGTAACTCAGAGGATAAAGAACTATACTTTTAGATGCTTCAGGTACATTTTAAACTGACACCTACCTACTCTAAGAGTGAAAGCTCTTAGTTACAAGTCAGGTGAAGCACATAACCCTCCTGAGAAAAAATATCCAGTACTAGCCTGCACTCAAAACAATCTGTTCTGCAATCCTGACTTCAGGAAGCAGAGACAATCTACATGTGGAGATTTCTGCCCAGTGCAGTGGGGTTAGAGATGAGCTGCTCCATGCGGGGCTCAGGACACACTATCAGATCTCCACCCTGTGCAATGGGGGTTATAGATGAGCTGCTGCATACGGGGCTTGGGATACAGGATCAGATTTCCACCTTATGACGTAGGATTAGAGATGAACTGCTGCATGTAGGGCTTGGGATACAGGATCAGATTTCCACCCTGTGTAGTAGGGTTACAGATGAGCTGCTGCATGCAGGGCTTAGGACACACTATCAGATCTCTACACTGTGCAGTAGGGGTTATAGATGAGCTGCTGAAGGCAGGGCTTGGGATACAGGTTGGGATCTCTGCTTAGTGCAGTGGGGTTAGAGAGGAGTTGCTGCACACAGGGTGGAGAATACAGAATCAGATCTCCACCCTGTCTTGGGAGGACCCAAGTAGCCCATTTTATAGTTAATTTGAAGATAAAAAGTTTAAAATCTCTTTACTGCTTCTCCTTGGAGGATGTCACTCTGCTGAGAGAAGAACTTCATATTTGTGCTGGTTTTTCCACTAACTCTGGAATTTGGTTTCAAGAAAATATATACCTCTGTAATATTGCCAATTGCCCATCTGCCCCTTTCTCTGTATTTCTTATATAGATTGTATCTAGGGTGAAGATGTTCCTCCTGATTCACCTAATTGACAGTCTCGGTCTTGAGTTGGACTCCGCCCACTATTCTAGCTCTGAGACTTTCAAGAAGCCTTGCAGTTGGCTCTGCTGTTTAAACTCACTGTTCCCTGCCCTCTCCAAATATGTTTTTCTTGTCTATCATTATTAGATTGTAAGCATCAAGAAGCAAGGGCTGTCTGTTATGGGTCTGTAAACCGCTGCATACAGCTGGCAGCGCTATACAAATAATACCAAACAGGAAAAAGGTCTAAGTGTCGTTGTTGAAAATACGTTGAAATGTTCTGCTCAGTGTGCAGCAGCAGCAGCCAAGAAAGCAAACAGAATGCTAGGGATTATTAGGAAAGGAATGGAGAATAAAACAGAGAATATCATAATGTCTCTGTATCACTCCATGGTGCAACCTCATCTTGAGTATTGTGTGCAGTTCTAGTTACCACATCTCAAAAAAGATATATCAGAATTAGAAAAGGTAGAGAGAAGGGCGACCAAAATGATAAAGGAGATGGAACAATTCCCCTATGAAGAAAGGCTAACGAGGTTAGGATTCTTCAGCTTGGAGAAGAGTTGGCTGCGGGGAGATATGATAAAAGTCTATAAAATAATGAGTGGAATGGAATGAGTAAACGATCAGTTGGGATCCTTTCAGGTACTTGTGACCTGGATTGGCCACTGTTGGAAACAGGATACTTGGCTTGATGGTCTGACCCAGTATGGCAAGTCTTATGTACTTATAACAATAAAATTAAAACCTATGGTCTATGGTCAATTTTTACAATGTCTGGTTTCAGGATGTGCAACCTGTATGGCTGCAAAGGGCACCATGCACAAGATGGCGCCACCATACCTGCAACCCCAGCCCACAGTGCCCTTCCACCTTTTGTCTGCAGGCTGCAGCCAATTTGTACCCAATGCTGCTCTGTGTGGCAGACAGGCACAGCAATGCAGAACTTGGCTTATGCTGTAGAACACAGGGAGACGCATGCATGCAGGAGACAGGGTTATGCCTGCACCAAGCCACTGCCAACGCTGCATTAGGAAGACCACTTAAGTCAGTGCTGTGTCCGAGCAGTCGGCAAAGGAGAGAGCACTGTGCCAAACCGCCACCAGTAGGAGGCTTCTGTCTGTAGTGATGGGTAAAGAAATAGCCTGCTGGGAGGAACTGGAGAGGAAGGAGAACATAAGAACATTAAAAAGTGCCATGCTGGGTCAGCTTAGTGGTCCATTAAGTGCAGCATCTGTTCTCTGACTTGCAATTTCCTGTCCGATATTCATGGGAAGATCCCTTCCCTGTTGCTTAGACATAAGAGGTGGCAATGTCCAAGTATTCCTGGCTGATAATTGTTAATGGACTTTTTTTTTTACCAGAAATGTGTTCAAACTTTTCTAAAACTTTCAGCAACAAATTCCATAGCTAGGGAATGCTGCTAGGCAGTAGGGAGCAAGAGGCACCGTGAGGAGAGGGGCTGAGAGAGGGAGGATATTGGTGCTAGGCAGAGGATGGAGATGGGAGAGATTGAGGGATGCTGGGCATTGCTGGGGGACAGTAAGAAAAGTGGATGCTGGACATTGTGGGCAAGGGAGAAAGAAAAAGGGGGTCAAGGGAAAACTGGTGCTGGCAGCAGGTGAAGAAAAAAATAAAAAAGGAGGAGGAGGAGGATGCCGGGCAGAGTGGAGAGAGAGGGGGAATGCTGTGCTGGAGCTGCTGATGCAGAAGAGGAGGAGGGGGAGGGTGCCAATTTCAGTTTTCACAAAGGGTGCCAGGTAGTCTAAAGCTTTCTCAGATTTCATCAGTGGGGTTTGCGCTAATAATCAAAGCCAAACTATATGATTAGTTTTATTTTGATTACTGTACCTGCTTTCTCTGGGAGTCATTTTTCCATCAGAACCAGCGTGAGCAGTTTGTATTGTGCAAAACTGCACAATGTTCCATCCCTCGACCTCACCCCTGCCCCCAGAAATGCCTCCGATCACTGCGGGCAAAATCACCTGTGTCGTAGAACCATGCAGTTCATTTTGCCCACTTTGAGGGTGGCTAATCTTCAAAGCCCTCGTTTCCAAAATAAAAGTCCTTCTTTACCTGAGCAGATGGCGTTTAAGATTGCCCTCCACATGCCGTCCACTATTGCTTTACGACTTTCTTGTGTATTTATCTTCCGAGTCTTAGTCTTGCTCTCCCAGCCAGAGCTGGGTGTTTTCATGTGGCACCCTCAGTAACATGGTGTTTTGTGGTGAAGCCATATCCTCTGACCACAAACATACATTCGAAAGGGGGGGGGGGGGGGAGGGGGAGGAACAGCTTTAAATGGAATTTGTCCAGGTAGCTAAGCAATCACCCAAATAAATTCCCCAAATTCAGGATTGCTCTCCCTTCGGTGGTCAAAGGTTTCTCAGCATGCGTACATTCTGCTGTAGCAAAAATGGGCGGAGGAAGGGTGGGGAAGGGATTTCATTGTGCAAAGTCTGCAGGTAGAACGGTACCCTGAATTTTCAAAGGAAAGCACCACAAAGAGTTTCCCTTTGAAAATTAGATTGCAGGTCCAAGGCTGACCTACACGCTGTCCAGGGGATTTTAAAATTCTCCCCCTAGAGGGAGAATTTTAAATAGCTCACATAATTGCAAAGTAAGCAAATGCTTTTACCGCATATCATTTATAGCTTCTCTTTGAAAGTTATTAGTGTAAAACGTGCAGTGAAAGCGCACCTATACTTTGCACCGGTGATCTGTGCAGGCGACCAAGGGAGCGGGGTAAAATTGCATGCCTACACATAAATGTCCATGGGAGCGCCTTTTTTATAATCTGCTATGGAAGCTTGCATGCACTTTTCCATGCTGAAGAGGGCAGTTTCCAGAAAGGTAAATGCAGGTAAATGGATTTGAAAAAGTGTTATTTTAGTATCTCTGCACCTTTTTACTCTCTGTTTATTTTCTGAGTCTTATTTTGTTCTTTTCCTGAATTTGTACAACTTTGTGCATGTAATTGTATGTAATTTTGCTTTTTATATTCAACAGAGAAACAGTGTGTGTGTGTATATATATTTTGTAACGATAAAGGGCTGGGCACCCTGAATTACAGAAGTGAATTGAGCTTCCACTGTACTCCTGTTCCTTTTTTTTTTTTTTGCAAAATAATTTGTATTGTATCCCTGTTCTTTGTACTGCTTGCACTTTACACAGCACTGTTGGGTGAGTTTCCTTCGCCACTTATTTCTTCAGTGATGCATTAAATCCCTTCACTTATAACAGATCAGGCACAGTAACATACAGGTCAATACAGAAAAACCCGCAGGAGAGCCGGCAAGCGCCCGCTCTCCCGACGCGCGCCCAGGCCACTCTCCTAGGCGTGCGATTCAGTAAGAAAAAATATGCTAATGAGGGCCCGCGGTAAAAGGAGGTGCTAGGGACACTAGCGCTGTCAACGGGTTTGACAGCCGACGCTCAATTTTACCGGCATCAGTTCTCGAACCCGCTGACAGCCACAGGTTCGGAAAACGGACGCCGGCAAAATTGAGCTTCCATCTTCCAATCCGTGAGCAGATTTTAATTTATTAATTTATTAATTTTTTTATTTTTTTTTACTTTTGGGGCTTCCTGCTTAATATCACTATGATATTAAGTTGGAGGGTGTACAGAAATGCAGGTTTTTTTGCTTTTCTGTACTCTTTCCTGGTGCCGGCTGAAATTAAAATGTGCGGCTCAGCTGCACATTTTACTTTCTGTATTGCACGGGAATAACTAATAGGGCCATCAACATGCATTTGCATGTTGCGGGTGCTTTTAGTTTCGGGAGGTTGGCCACGCGTTTTCCACAAGCTATTACCCCTTACTGTATAAGGGGTAAAAATAGCGCATCGAAAATGTGCGTCCAACTGGGGGCTAACAGTGCGCTCTGCTTGAGCGCACTTTACTGCATCGGCCCGATAGTGAATGACAGCAAAATTAAAAAAAAAAAAAAACAACGACCCATCCTGTCTGCCCAGGAAGGTATTTAGGATTGTAACTCCTGCTCTGTGCAAGTTATCCCCATGCCTTTCCTGGAAGCACAATACAATCATTTTAATTCGGTTTGAGGTTGAATTACAGCTCCATGCAGGTTACCCCAATATTTTGTTTCCATCTTCCTGCCAGCAAGGGATCCTCTGTGTTTATCTCAAGCTTTTTAAAATTTTGCTACCATCTTTGTCTCCACCAGATCCTCCATGAGGGCAATTCATGCATCCACCACCCTTTGTTTGAAAAAATATGATCTGATGTTGTTCCCGAGTCTGCCTCTTTATAGCTTCAAATGGTGACCCCTAGTTCTATGGCTTGCTTTCCGTTGAAAAAAGGTTTGTGCATTAATATCTATCAGGTATTTAAATGTCTGTATCATATCCCTGCCTGCTTCTCCTCTCCTCTCTGGTATATATCTTCAGATCCTCAAGTCTCAGCTGATGCATGTTTTGTTACATATCCTGCACCATTTTGGTTGCCTCTCAGAACTGCTTCTGACCTATCTCTACTCTTTTTGAGAAACAGCCTCCAAAACTAAACATAGTGTAACCATAAGGGGGTCATTAGATGGCATAGTAGCTCTATACTTTCTGGACTATGCTTTTACTGGGTTTGCGTATATTGTGAAAGGTTAAAAGTTCTGACCTGGGAAAGAACAGGGGAATGGCTAGTGTGGGAGGAGAATTCAGGTGGCCCTTCCCATAAGGGGTATATTTTGTGGGAGTGGTCAAAGAGGTGAAAAGTTTATCCTATATTTTAAAATGGGGAAAATTCCAGAGTGATGAGTCAAGGAAAGTCCAAGTAGATGTGTGCCAGAGGTATGAGTGGCAGTATGATGCTGGCCTATGGGTGAGTGTTTTTGAATTGTATAAAAGGAAGTGTTGTATATGGGCAAATGGCTGGTTGTCTAAGTAAGGGGATCTGAGGACAGAGCCTGAAGTCTGGAGTGACAGGTGTATGGTGCCATCTTCTGTGGTACCCAAGTGGGAAAGAGAATTAAGAAGTGCTCCAGCTTGCTGAGAGTTGGATACAGTTGAAGAGAAGAGTCTGAAGGACTATCCTAACCCTTGTAGAGTGTCTGGAGGAGTAGAGTCTGAAGGACTATCCTAACCCTTGTAGAGTGTCTGAAGGAGTAGAGTCTGAAGGACTATCCTAACCCTTGTAGAGTGTGATGTGGAGAGAGTTGAGGTGCCATCCCTTGCGGTATCATCAGATACAGAGCCAGATCACAGACAGAGAGGCTAAAGAGAGAAACGGCAAGTGCCCCTTCTGAGGTGCTGAAGTGACTAGAGGTGTGGAGGAGGCCAAGGTTGCCAGACAGGAGTGGAGGAGTAGTCTAATGGTTAGAGCAGTGGGTTACAAGCAAGGGAGGCTCAGGGTTCAAATCCCACTGCTGCTCCTTCTGACCTTGGGTAAGTCGCTTCACCCTCCATTGCCTCAGGTACAAATTTATATTGTGAGCCTGCTAGGGATATACCTGACAAAAGGGAATATAAATATTATTAAAAAATAAAAGTAAAAATTGTAGGAAGTATCTAGAAAAGAGGAGATGTGTTGGAAGATTGCAGGGTCCAGGGAGAGAGGTGCCTGTGACAAATTCCAGAAGTAGGTCAGGAGTTGCATCTACCTGTGGAAGGGGGTGAGTTACTTGGGTGCCTGTCTTGAGATTTTGGGATGATCAAGAGCAGCTCCTACCCCTGAGGAACATTGTTGGAAAGAGACTGTGTACAAATTACTGTGGGTTCCCCAAGGACCTGGGAGAATAAGGAATTAAGAGTAACTGGAGTGAAATTTGATGGGGGGTGGCCCAAAGGATTGAACTGTGGCTATTGGACTACAGTTGTCTGTGCTTTGATAAGATGTTTTTTTTCTGCTGGGTTTTTATGTGTTAAAATAAATATTTATTTTTGAAGCACGAGTAAGGTGTGGAGACTGGAAAGTGTCTTCAGTTTGGACCCTGCAAATGGTTCTACCCTCCAGCTCACAATGCCCTGAGAGACTGTGTGATACCCCAATGCTCCCCAGGGCTAGGAAGGTGGCCCCCTTGGGAAGGTGAGTTTACGATAGTATTCTAAATGAGGCCTCATCAATTACCTGTACAAGGGCAGGAGTAATATTTATGCATGGAGCTGGAATGCCATCTTAATGTTTGCATTTCAGGCATTCTATTGTAAGCGATGCTATTACCTTTAATCTCAGGTTTCACCCCATAATCTGTCCAATCTGTTGAGAGTGCCATGGCAACCAGATGAGCACCCGCTGAATGACCACATAGATAGAGCCCACTAGAAAGAAGACAGAGGTTTCTGACAATGGCAGAGATATATTAGAACATGGCACAAACTTATTCTTACTGATCGTATCTTGCAAAGCAGCAAAAGCTTTAGAAAACCTTCTATTTTCAGAGTTTACACACACATAACTCATTCAAAGAGGGCAGGTATTTTAAAAACTAGGTGCACAAGAAAGTAAATGGGTTAAAATGGTTGTTTACATACAGGTCTATCCAGTACCGAGCAGTAGGAAGAGCTGCGTTAGTGCCTGCGGCACCCGCGGTTGCCGCATGCACAGTGCAGCACACCTACTGCTCGATCCTGAACATTAATTTTATTTAAATGTAAACCGCGTCCGTGAAGCCTTAGGCCCGCGCAACCCATTTTACTGGATAGAGCGCCTATACAGTATCCTGGGTGCGCGGGCCTAACGCTTCACGCCACGCTGGTATCTGTCATTTCAAATGTCATTTGAAATGACAGATACCAGGAAGTCGGGACTGCCAGTCCCCTCCTCCCGAAGCAGGGCGCGAAAAGCAGCCTTGCTCCGGGAGGAGGGGAGAAGAGACACTGACAGCGGCGAAGCAAAAAAAAAAAAAAGGCGAAAAAACCAAAAGCTGTAAGTTGCTTCGCCGCTGTCAGTGTCTCTTCTCCCCTCCTCCCGGAGCAGGGCGCGAAAAGCAACCTTGCTCCGGGAGGAGGGGAGAATAGACCCCAAAAGTGATCTGTCAAGATCCCAAAAGTACAACTTACTTTTTTTTGCAGCCATCAGCAGGAACACATGGTGATCGTGGCTCCCGTAGCTCCTGTAGCTCCTCCCGACGAAGATGGCCGCCTGCACGGGGGAAAGCGTGCAATTGGCCGCTGAAGACGTGACGTCACGACGTTTGGCGTCACGGGATGTGACGCCACGTCTTGAGCGGCCAATTGCACGCTTTCCCCCGTGCAGGCGGCCATCTTCGTCGGGGGGAGCTACGCTCGCCATGTGTTCCTGCTGATGGCTGCAACAAAAAGTAAGTTGTGCAGGCGTCCAAAAGCGACTTACTTTTTGGGATCTTGACAGATCCCAAAAGTAAGTTGCTTTTGGAAAAAACCCAAAATTGTCGCTTTTGGAAAATTGCTCCCCTTTTTTTTTTTTGCTTCGCCGCTGTCATCTCTTCTCCCCTCCTCCCGGAGCAGGGCGCGAAAAGCAGCCTTGCTCCGGGAGGAGGGAGAACAGACTGACAGCGGCGAAGCAAAAAAGGGGGAGCCACGATACCTTCTTGGCTTGACGGCTGCAAAAGTAAGTCGGGTCCGGGTTGGGGGTCCGGGTCGGGTCCAGGCTGGGGGAAAGCTTGCCGCCTACCCTGACCCCTGCCTCTACCACAGGGGTCAGGGTAGGCGGTAAGTTAGCAGGTTAAACGCGCGACAAAACGGCAGGGAAAGGTAGCGATAGTCGGGGCGCGGGTTACGGGATGCTAGGGAATAGCTAATTCGCTCGTTTGCATGCAATATCCATGCCGCGTGCGGAAGGGGTTGGCCGGGGATTTTAGGACGCGGTAGGAGTAAGTTATAGTGGATTTGGGATCGCAGGAAGGGATAACGCGGCCGGAAAGTGAGTAGAGAGCCGGTTAGGAACGGGGAAACCGCGGACGCACTTTACAGGATAGACCTGATATTGATTTCACTGGTCAAATTGAATATACTGTATATTCTACAGAATACAGATGTGTCATGGAAGCAAATGCTCAGACTGGACCTACTCAATAAGGGCCAGGCAGTGTCTCCAGGCTGAATCTAATCAGCAAGAACTGTGCCTTCACCTTAGACCAATTCAGTGGCTTACAGGTTTTTTTTCCTATTGATTCTGAAGCTTGTACTTAATCAGTAACTAGGTAAGCAAGCTGCAATGGAGAGGGCAGGTGGAATGAGCCAAGATAGTCATATTGCAGTCACTGTTGTTCCTCTACTAGTTTCGACAGCTGTTTGAAACTGTATTTCTGAAATGCACCAAATTGTTCTGTTTATTTTTTTTTTTCAGTCAGACTCCCCCCTAGTGTGGGTCCTTTCACTTAACAAATCTACTGTACCTTTGTGACAGCCTGAAAGCCCAGGGGTGAGTTAGCAGTAGCACAGTCCTGGCAATTTCATGGTTTCTTTGCTGCGGCCCTACATCAAGTGACTTTTCTCTGACTGCTGTGGGCCCCCAGGATTCTCACCTAATACAAGGATACTGCCGGGCCACAAATGCAATACCCCGTCGGACCTGCGAGACCATCAGATCCATGTCACCTGAGGAAATAGCAGCAGGTTTAAGTAGAGAGAGCAGTGCAAAAGTTAATCAGCAACTCACACGTGTCCAGCACTTACCTTTCGGAGCGATGTCATAACCAAGGGCCACCACTGCAATTCCTTTTCTTAGAAGTGGGGGAGCCATGAATCCAGATTCCTCCTTACTTTGGACAGAAAAATCCAGGTAGAGGAAACATGTCATATGCAAAACAGAAAGGGGGCGCAAGCGAAGCAAGCAAGGATCCGGGTGCCTAGGAGGTGCAGTGAGGGATGGAAGCCTGATGACGAGGAGTGATCAGGAAAGGATTTAGTCAGAGCACTAACCCAGAAGAATACAGCCCTCAGATGTACCCCGATTCATGTAGGCCTCAAATCTGGGGTACCACGGTCTCACTAGAAACACACTGCCAACTGACCCAAAACCCAAGCTTCACGAGAGCAATAAAACCATCCAGAAGCAAAACAGCGCCAGCGTAAAACCGTAAGACACTTCTTCCATCACCGTGTAAGCACCCACCTTAAAAACTGCCAGTATCCTCCGTGGACATAGATAAAGAACGGGAACGCTGGAATAAAGCAGGGCGGAAAGAGGAATGTCAGTCTACTGATGAAAAACAAACAGTCTCTCTGCAAAGGAGTCCCCAGGAGGTCTCAGGCATTAACTGGGGAGGATTATGTGGGCGGCAAAGTTTAGTTGTGGAGCCTTGGCACACCCTGTGTTTCCCATCCTTCTCTTGGTCTCAAAGTAACAGTGCTGCAGGATGGGGAAGCCTATGGGGGTAACCATCCTACCATCACTGGCTGGATGTCAGAGACCAGGGCAGAGAAAAGGAGCTTTACCTCCGGAAGAATGTAAGGGCAAATAAATGTCCATCTTTTCTCCTTCTAATGCTCCATAAGGAACATTTAACAGTGTCTCTGTCATAGACTGGCTCTTCTTTGTACCTACAGCAGACATGGAAAGAAAGCATAAACAAAATTAGACTGGAAGCCCTCTGGAGATAGGGGAAATACCTACAGTGCCTGAACGCAATCCCCTTTGAAGTGTCAAACAGCGGAATATAAAAATCTAAATAAATAAAATAATCCAACAACTGAATCAAGTAAGACTCAAGAAGAGAGCTGGAATCCAGCTAAAGCAGCAAGAGATGTCAGTGTGGGAATGACCTAACTGCTGTGGAGAAAGGATTCACCCACAGGAAAGAGCACACGTATAATATGAAGGCCAAAATTATTATGAGGCCCCATCTGGCCATTTTCCTTTCCTCTTGTATACCGCAGACCCAACATGATCTCTGGCTTTAGGTTTACCCCCTCGTAACCAGGGATCTTCTGTACTTATTCCAGACTTACTTACATTCTGATACTATATTTGCCTCTACCACTTTCCCTGGGAGGGAATCTATGCAACCGCAATCCTTTCTGAGAAAAAAAATAATTCCTTATTTATTTCACAGTGTACCTGCTTCAGCCTCACATCGTGTCCTCTTGTTCTAGAACTTTCTTCCCTCTAGAAAAGGTTTGTTTCTTCTGCCTGACTTATACCTTTGAGCTATTTGGATGTCTCTATCAAATCCCCTTTCCTCCTCTCCTGTAAGGGGTGGGTGGGTGGGTGGGTGTGTCTGTCTCACCTCAGAGAGCTTACTTTCGCTATATGGAGATGAGGCCTCCAGAATAGGATTTAATATTCCAGACGAGGTCTCACCAATGATAATTACAGAGCCATTGTTCTTACTTGTATTATTAGTTCTTCCTCTCCTTATACATCCTAGCTGCCCTCCTGGCTCTTGCTTTGTCACATTGTTTTGAAACCTTAAGACCCTCGGTTAGGAACACCCCAAGGTTTCTCTTCTGTTTATGTACTGCTCTCTTGGATTTCTGTACTCCAAATGCACAACTCTGTGTAACATTTTGGCTGGTTGCAGAAAGACCCCTGCAACCAGCCGCACCTACCCCCAATTCAACCAAGGCCGCAGCTCGCTGCTGGGATTTCTTCGTGGCAAGGACACCGCCACCGCATGTCTGTTCTGATGTGCCGCACCTCACAAACTCGCCCTGCTCTTCAAGGCTCCGTGGTGGGAAAGTTCGGGCGGCTCTCCCTGATGACGTCAGCGTGGTTGTGCATTTAAACCCCAGTCGTACTTCTGCCCACTGACTCAGCAACAGGCCTTCCTGCTCCTGCACTGCGTGTTGCTTCTTTGTCCCATGCCTAACTTGCCTCGTTGTTTTGCCTTGCCCTGCCTTGTTATCTTCTCCTTGCCTCGGTGTGCCTTGTCTTCCCTCTGTGTTCTGCTTGCCTTGGTCCCCTGTCCTTGCCTTGTCTGTCCGTCTTTGCTTGATTCCTGGATTAGAGCCTGGCCTTGGACCCTGACTATGCTTTAAACTGCCACCTGCCCTGATTACAGCTTGGACCTCGACACTGCCTGATCTCTGCCTACCCCAACCTTGGCCTGGACCTCAATTGTGATTGCTCGCCACGTGCCCTAACCTTGGCCTGGACCCCCACACTATTTGCTTGCTGCCTACCCTGACCTTTGCCTGCTGTTTAACTTTGCTCTTTATAAGACTCTCACCTAAGCCCTGCCGGCCCCTCTAACCCAAGGGCTCAACCTGCGGGTATAGGTGAAGCCCTAGAACCAGTCCAAGTAAGAATGAGTCCACCTGCTGTCGGCGTGGACACCCTGCACTTTTTTGCATTTAATTTTAAACGCTTGACCATGCCTCACACTTTCTTAGATCACATCTCATCTTTTCCACTCCTTTTTGAATGTCCATCTCCTTGAAGATCTTAGTAACATCCAGAGACGTACTAAGGGGGGGGGGGGTGAGGGGGGGCGGTCCGCCCCGAGTGGCAACAGGGGGAAGGGTGCCATTGCCGCTGGCAGGAAGATCCTGCGGCGGCGCGGAACAGTGACCTGGTGGGGGAACCCTGCCAGCAAAAGCAAGGACCTTCAGTCGCAGAGGCCAGCAGCACCGTTGGTATTTCCTGGAGTTGGTATGGCAGCAAAGAACAGGCCCAGTGTTGACGCTGGCGCTCCCAGAGCTGGTGGCAGAAGAAGAGGGCCTGCGATGCCGCCGCTGGCCGAAGAAGTGAAAGACTGGCCCTGTGAGAGCAAGTGCCAGTGTATCAGGGGGGGGTATGAGTATGTGTGGATGTCTGTGTGTGTGGATATCTGTGTGTATGAGGATGGGTGTGTGGGTGAGGGTGTGTATGAGGGGGGTGTGGGTGTGTGTATGAGATGGTGAATGTATAGAAGTGTTAGTATGTGTGTGCCTTTGGGTGTGTATGTGTGAGAGGGTGCCTATGTACGGGGGAAGGGGTGGGGGTGAGAGAGAGGAAGCATGTGTGGTGTATGTGGGTGAGAGAGGAATATTGTGTGAGAGATACAGAGGAAGCGTGTATGTGTGAGAGAGAGAGAGACGGAGGAAACGTGTGCCTGTCTCTTTCACACACACACACACATACTCAAGTTCCCACTGTCTCTCACCAAGTGTGTATGTGTGTGAGAGATAGAGGGAGCATATTTTGTTTGTGTCTGTGTGTGTGTGTGTGTGTGTGCGTACCCCCAGTTCATGACAATCTCAGGGTGACAAGTATGAAGAGTGGGGGATTTTTTAAATCAGTTTTAATTACTGGGTGTTATTTGATGTCTGCTGTTTTTAAATATTTTATCGATGTTTAGGAAATTTTTAAAAATTTGTACAGGAGCTTCTCATTATTGAATATTATTCTATTCATCAGCTGTTTTGAAATGTATAATTTTTAATATGGTTTTACTATTCTGATTGATTTATATTTCTTGATTGTATTGTTCTGAGGAATAGTAATTTTCTGTTTTCCATTGTTACACTACATAAAGAACCTGGCTTGTGGTTTCCAGTTCAGTTTTTGTCTGCATGTGTGCGTGTGAGAAAGAGAGAGAGGAAGCGAGTGTGTGTGTGTGTGTGTTAGCTTGTGAGAAAGACACAGAGGAAGTGTGTGTGTATGTGTGTGTTAGCTTGTGAGAGAGACACAGAGGAAGCACGTATGTGTGAGAGAGAGATGGAAGAAGAATGTCTATGTGTGAGAGAGAGAGAGACACAGAAATGTGTGTGTAAGAGAGGTACAGAGAAAGAGAGTGTGTGTGTGTATGTGTGTGTGTGTGTGTGCGCATGCGTATGCCCAGTCTACAACAATCTTAAGATGACACGGAGAGGGTGGTGGATGCCTGGAATGCTCTTCCGGAGGAAGTGGTGAAGACTAAAACTGTGAAGGATTTCAAAGGGGCATGGGATAAACACTGGATCCCTAAAGGCTAGATGATGGGAATGAATTTAAAAGCTTGGTGTAACCTGCATGGAGTGACAGTTACTACTCTTAACAGAAACGTGGGGGTAACCTGCACGGAGCGGCATATCCAGCATAACTCTCTGCTTCAAGGCAGGGGGAATGAAGAAAAGTGGATCTATATACAGACAACCAACAAGGATTGAATTACATAGTCTGGGTAAACAAATAAGCATGGGTGTAGCTTGCTTATTGCTGCGGTTACTACCCCTAACTAATTAAGCTAGATATTTCATTTAGATGCAGCTCCAACACTGCTCTCTACATTAATGGTGGGGGTGGAAGGGAAATAGAACCAAAAGGTTACTAAGAGCCAAGGGAAACATAAGTATGAGAAAAAAAACAAGTGTGAAAGCTTGCTGGGCAGACTGGATGGGCCGATTGGTCTTCTTCTGCCGTCATTTCTATGTTTCTATGTTACTACCCTTTACGAAACATGGGGGTAACCTGTATGGAGCAGCAGTTACTACCCTTAACAGAAACGAGGGGGTAACCTGCAGGGAGTGGCAATTACTACCTTGGAAAGCTTGCTGGGCAGACTGGATGGACCATTTTGGTCTTTTTCTGCTGTCATTACTATGGGGCCGATGCAATAAATTTTGCGGAAAGCGGGTGCTGACTTTTCAGCGTCCGCGTTCTTAGCGCATGCATGGGGGCGCCATACAATATGCAAATTAGGGGGTTGCACTAGCAAGGAGGCGCTAGGGTCACTTGTGTGACCTTAGTACCTCCTTGCTAATGCGACCCCGCGGCAGCTGCCGGTTATGAAGACCGATGCCGGTAAACTCGACATTGGTTTTCATAACCAGCTGTCTTCCAGTAATGAAAACAGATGCCGACGGTCTTCATAACTCGGCGGTCTGCCGAGGTCTTTTTTTTTTTTATTGAAGAAGTACAAAAAAGCAGTTTTTTCTGCTTTTCTGTAGTTCTTCTACGTGCGTCTGAGACGCACATTTATTTTTTTGAATGCGGAGTGAATGAGTAATAGCCTCATTCACCTGCATTTGCATGTGATGAGCGCTAACTCATTCACTCCGCGTCGGATCCGCGTTAAATAGGTGCTAATCCCCCTATTGCATGAGGGGGTGGATTAGTGCCTATTTAACCCGCATCCCATAGCGGGTTAAGCAGTGCGCTCGTGTGAGCGCACTGTATTGCATCAGCCCCTATGTTACTATGGAGAGCGGGAGAGTTTTTAAATCCTTATTAGTTTTAATTATTGGGTTTTATTTTATGTGTCTGCTGTTTTGAAATATTTTATCGATGTTTAGGAAATTTTAAAATTATATATTGGCGGGAGGGGGGGGTGCCAAAGAAGTATCCGCCCCAGGTGCCAAACACTCTGGGTACACCTCTAGTAACATCTACAAGATAAACCTTTCTACTAGCCCTTCTGCAATACCACATATAAAAATATTGATCAGAACTGAACCTGAGATATTCCACCAATAACCCCCCTTGTCAATGGGTGTGAACTCCATTTAGCACCTCCTTCTGTTGCCTTTCACTCAACCGATTTCTAACTCAGTTTACCACCTCAGGCCCCGTTCCTGGGCAGCCATACCAAAAACTACACAAGTGAGAGACCTAGGAGTTCTAATTGACAATCACCTGAACCTGAAAGCCACCATCAACAAAACCACCAAAGACTGCTTTTATAAACTCCAAGTACTGAAAAGAATAAGACCTCTGTTCCACACTCATGACTTTAGAACAATCCTACAAGCAATCATCTTCGCAAAGCTGGACTATTGTAACACCATCTTGCTTGGTCTCCCCTCACTACACACCAAACCACTGCAAATGGTTCAAAATGCCTCTGCCCGTATACTCACTAACACCAGGAGAAGAGACCATATAACCCCTATCCTATTGGGCCTCCACTGGCTACCCATCCACTTCAGAATAATCTACAAGGCCATTCTCACCATATACAAAAATATCCATCAACTAGCCCCAATTGACCTTCATTTCCCCCTCCGATTACACACTTCAACAAGACCGACAAGAGATGCTTACAAAGGATCTCTTCAAGTACCCCCAGCCAAAACTACCAGACACATTATGCTAAGAAATCGGGCCTTCTCCACAGCCGGTCCTACCTTATGGAACTCCATCCCCCCAGATCTTAGAATGGAACCCATCCTCTCAACCTTCAAGAAAAGACTCAAGACCTGGCTGTTCATGCAGGCTTTTCCTAACTCCAATATTATTTAACTCCTAACAATCAACACACATCACCATCAATATCACTATTAGCTACCTCTTACAATGTAATTATATGTAATTAGCTGGTTTTCCTTTCCTTTTTCCTTCTCACTCCAAGTTCTATTTTTCCTTGTTACATGTAACTGCTTTTCCGCACTATTGTTCAAGTTTAAGTTTATTTTGCACTCCTGTTTCATGTGAACCAGCATGATGGGACTATTGTCTTGAATGTTGGTATATAAAAAAACTTAAATAAATAAATAAATAAATATGTGCCTTTTCTGCAGGCCAATGTTGAAATGTTTTACTGAAATCTAAGTAAGCCACATCCAACACTTGCTCTTGATCTAGAATGATCTTTGATCACCCAGTAAAAGAAATTGCTTAGATTGGTTTGACATGGTAAAACTCTTCTATAACCTGCTGGCTTCAAGATACTATTTCTACTACTACTTATAATTTCTGTAAAGCTACTAGATATACACAGCACTGTACAAATACACATAAGAGATGGTCCCTTCTCGTAGAGCCTACAGTGTATTCAAAACAGACTCACAAGACAAATAAGAGAATTGGGAAGCTTCATTTATTATGGTAGAGATGTGACTGATGGAATGTTCTAAAACTTTCAATGCATCTTTGAAAACATTTTTGTTTAATCAGGCTTTTAACTGATTGACTTGTTCTCTTGTACTTGATGTCTGATTCTTGTAATTGTAGGCTGATCTGTTCTCCTGTAATTGATTGAGAATGTTCTCTCTGATTTTCATTGTTTTACCTTGTTTTGTATTGTTTTATGTTTTTTTGTTTTTAAATTATTTAATCTTTAATAAAACATTGATCAAATGTACAAAGATATAGAAACAATAGAAAAAATTTCAAGATTGATGGTGCAAGCAGTGGTTTTAAATCAATTGGATTACTGTAATCTGCTTTATTTAGGATTACCTAAAAAACTTATAAAAATTTTAGAATTAGTAGAAAATGCTGCTATAAGGATGATATTTAGCTTACCGTGGGGCTCTATATTTATCATATGAAATTACATTGGTTACCAGTAAAGGAACGTGTTTGTTTTAAAGCTTTGACTGTGGCGCATAAAACCATAGATTAGGAGAATTATTATTTATGAGATAGGCTGCAGTGGCACAATCCAGCACGTACTTTACGTTCTGTTGGATAAAATTTAATGGCTCTTCCTCCTATTGCATCTTATCGATTAAAATCAACAGTGAACAGATCTTTTTCTTTGGCGGTTCCTGAGTTATGGAATTCATTGCCTGTGAAAGTGTGCCAGGAAACAGATTATTTAAAATTTTGGAAACAAGTAAAAGCTTTCTTTTTTAGACAAGTATACAAAGAGCATGTGGAAGTCTAGTAAGAATTTTAAATTGCAATATTTTTATATGTTTGTTTTTTAATTTTATATTGGTTTATTTTATTTTGTACAGTTGTATTTGATGTTTTATGTATATGAAATGTATCAATGTAAAAGATGTAATCTGCCTTGGATTTTGAGGAATATAAAATGGAATAAATAAATAAATAAATATTATAAATATTGCAACTATATATATATATATATATATATATATATATTTATACCTCTCTTCCAATGAAAATCACATCTGTTTTAACTGTTGGTTTTAAGTAGGTTTTATTGTAAACCACCTCATGCATTTTATTGGTTTTATGAATGTTTCATTGTAAAATGCCTAGCGCTTTGGCAGTAGGTGATTACTAAATTTGGAATAAAAAAGATAAAGCTGGAAAATGAATAATACCAGCAAGGGTATGTAACAGGAGAACCAGGGGTTAAAATTTAAAAGCAGCCTCAAAGAATGGGTTTTTAGGCAGCACTTGAAAAAGGCCACAGAGGAAGCATGACACACAGACTCAGGATGTCTATTCTAAGCATATGGAAGCAAGGTGGAAAGTGTGTTATTGGGAGTTGGCAATGGAAGAGAAAGGCACAGATAAGAGTAACTTGCCTGATAAGCAGAATTCATGAGGAAGGGTGCAGGGAGAGATAGGGGAGGAGAAGTAATGAGAAACAGCAGAGTGAAGGATCTTTTAAGCAAGTGTAAAGGAATGTATATCAGGCAGGGCCGGTGCAAGGGGATTAGACGCCGTAAGCACCTTCGGCCTTGTGTCGCCTCTCCCCCTGGTTGCGCTGACATTCCCCCGCCCCGCCCCCAGTCGCAGGCCCAAGTCCTACCTCCAGGGGCAGGGACACATGCCGACGCTCCCCACCCCCTGTGCTGCCCCCCCCCCAATTTAATTAAAACAATTCCTCCACCCTCACGATCCCCCCCCCCAAGACTCAAGAAAATCCCTGGTGGTCCAGCGGGGGGCCCGAGAGTGATCTCTTAGGGGATTGGGAGGGTGGTGCGACGGGGTGGGGGGGGCGGGAAGGCAGGGTGAGGTGGGGGCTGGGCAGAATTTTGAAGGGGCACCTTTTGCTGCTTCAAAATTCTGCCGCCTAAAGCAGCCGCTTCACCTTGTCTGATTGGCTTGCCTGCAGCGGCGGCGCCCCCTAATGGCTGGCACCCTAGGCCCAGGCCTAGCTCGCCTGGTGCTTCCGCCGGCCCTGATATCAGGACCCCCTTAAAAGACCAGGACCAGGCATAGCACTAAAGGGAATTTTGATCCCAGGGTATTTCCCTAAGCAGGGGAATAAGAGGCAGGCCCAGGAGGGAAGAAGGAGGTCCTGGGGATGAGGAGAAGGCAGCTATTACTGTAATATTTGATTTAGAACTGCTTAGATAAGCAGTCCTTTCTACCTGTTTTCTGCTAGGCTGTAAATAATAAAGCCAATTCTGTGGAGAAAAGGCTGGAGTTCAGACTCTTCTGTCCTTTGCCACTCTTATAAAGCCAAAGACTGCTCGCACATTATCACATATAGTGTCAGAAAAGGGATGTCTGTTCTAAGTGCCTCCACAGAACACAGAACTCACATTAGAAAAAAAAGACAATAAAAAAAATGTTGGGGGGGGGGGGGGGGGGGGAGGGGCCTGTTTCTGCCCTAAGGTTCAGCACAGACCCGAGAACCATTCTAAAAAGAACATTATTTTTCTCTGAGGCCTGGCTGTAGCAGGGGACCAAAGAGGCTAGCTCCACTTGGAAAGTGAGGGACATAGAATGAGTCAAAGCCAGACAGGCTAGGATTTATTTTCTTCTCTCCCTTTTCCAAAAGACAAAAAAAAAAAACCAGTAGATTTTTTTTTTTTGGGGGGGGCTGTGTTTCCTTTCCAGGGTAGTGGTCCTCTGGGAGCCGAAAAGCCTTGATTATACTAGAGCATGTACTAAACCAGCATGGTTTAGTTGAAAAGGGATGATCTTTTAAAAAACGTTCTTCAAAAGTGCCAACGTATAAATTGGCTACATCTGGAGCTATAGTGGCTCCCATCGCCACCCCACAGATTTGTTGATAGAACACCTGATTGAAAGCAAAAACGTTTTTTGTGCGTGCTAGCTCCAGCAATGAATGCAAAAAATCAGAGTTTTGCGCAATGGTTAAAGCTTCATCATGAGGGATATTCGTATACAATGATTTCACATCTAAAGTGACCAATAAAAGGTCAGAAGTAGCCAATTGAAGTTGTTCCAAAAAAATAATCATGAATATATGATGACATTTGCGAAACAAAAGGGGCCAGGAAAAAACCAACAAAGCAAGATAATGGCTCTAATAATGAACCTCTGCTCGAAACAATCAGTCTTCCAGGAGGATTTATCATTCTTTTGCGTATCTTAGGTAGAATATAGAAAACAGGAACGCGTGGATAAGATTTAATCAAAAACAATATTTCTTTTTCAATCAAAAAACCAGCTTCAAAGGCTTCAGTGACCAGCGTTGTGATCTGTAAAGTCAAATCTGATTTTGGGTCACCGGGTAATAACTGATAGAAAGACTGATTGTCTATTTGTCGATGAATTTCTTGGACATAGTCACAACTGTCAACAATGACAATCTTCCCACCTTTATCAGCGGGTTTGATCACAATTTGTTTATTTTGTCGAAGTTCATATAGGGCTTGTAACTCTGCCCGATCCAAATTACGAAACACATTTTTTATATTGTTGTTCTCTAAATGCAAGTCTTGCAACACTAATTGGTGAAAAGTTTTAATCGCCGGATCTTCATTTCCTGGAGGAAGCCAGGATGATGGATTGCATAGAATAGAAACATCTTGAAAAGACATTCGTGTGGCAAAGTAATGTCGCAAACGAAGAGTTTGTATAAATCGAAACAAATGAATTTCTCATGTGAACGAATCAAACATCGGGGTCGGTACAAATGACAAGCCTTTCTCCAAAAGTGATGGGTATGCACCAGTTGATATTTAGATAGATTGCATATCAAGGATTCTTCTGACTGGTGGATCGAGTGATCCGTTGAAAATAACCAAGCTGATCTTGCGGTGGTCGAGTGCGATGGGAAAAAAACTGAGGTTGAGTAGGTCGTCTGGCTCCTCTTTGATGAAAATCTTGAGAGGGAGGAAATGAAGGAACAACAACGGCTTCACAGACACGAGTCATCGTCCCCTGATGACTCATCTCCACTGGAATCAAAAGTCTCCCGTTTCTTAGATATTCTAGTGTCCTGTCGTTCTGTCCACAGGTACACTGAACCCTTAGCATAATCTTTATCATCCCTACAAAACGCGGTGGCGATCCAAATTTGAAATTATTGCAAGCTGAACAATGTTGGATCCACAAATTACAAACAATTTCACCATTGGGATTAAACACAGAACATGATTTCAGTATTTTTTTGTGAATTATTATTTAATAGGCAAGATGTGATGCTTGATCTTTCTAACCTTTTTTAGGTATATGATTGACTGAGTCACAGCAACATAGTTCTCTTTCAGGTCGACTAAGGCTCAGCATTTTGAATGTGAATCTTCTTCATAAGTCTTCTTTCAGGTCGTCTTTCAATGTATTGGAACAGCAGTTGCAGTCTTATTTCAGGTCTGCCATTTGAATAGGACTCTTCTTCAGAAGAGTTCTTTCAAGTTGTTTTTCAATATATTAGAACAGCAGTTGCAGTTTTCTTCCAGGTTGGCTGCTTTAGAGTGATGTCATCATGTTGGATATTTAAATTGCTGACTTCCTCCTTCTGGTCTCCTCTTCTAAGGACAAAAGAACGCTGAGACCTGTGTGGTCCGTCAAAGGTATGGTTTATATAAGGCTGTGTAGATGAATATGAAGATTTTGCTTGAATATAAAGAATTTTTTGTTAAAATCAAGTAATTTTTATTGCAGCATTGATATGGCCATTTTGTCCTATTAGACAAACGGAATCAGTTCCCTAGAATGGACCCCTGATAAAGCTTTTTACCAAGCGAAACACCGGCTGTGTCAGGCGATGTTTGAGATACATAACCATCAGGAATTGGGACCTGTTATAAGAATTTTGAGACATTTTATTCAGTACATATCAGTACACAATTTGGCACATTATGAAAAGAAATAAGGTGGTTCATTGAAAGTTGAACACGCTGTCTGGCTTGCTGACACCTTAGAAAATATTTAAAATAAGATTTGGAAACATTTAATAATTATTGTTCACATTAGTAGCCTTTTGTTTTTCAATGGATTTGTTTGGTTTTCCCCCCTTTTTTTGAGTATATCATATGGGTAACCTTTAGTAGCTTATTTTTATGTGATTGGACAAAGAAATGGGCCAGCTGAGGAGCGGAGGGAAGGCTGGGCAGGGAGACAAAGTGCGCCATGTTAGAGAAGCGGTCGACCACTATCATCAAAATACATATTTTCTGTCCTGACACATTGATTGCATCTATTGAGGACAGGGAGGAACCAAACACCTGGGAAAAAAGGGGGGAGGTATGTAATGGGAAGTATGTCCCATTCTCTAAGCTAGACAGGAGGAAGGCTCTAAAAGAATCGGATATAACCTGGATGGGGGAAGGGCCTATGACAACACCCAGAGAGCTCAGGGAAGACCAGAGCATAAAGTCAGGAGAACCTGGTCTCAGGTGCTAACTTAATCAGGGAGGAAGAGCCACAAGAAAGAAAAGGCTCAGAAAAGCAGACAGTGGAAGGAGGAGAGAGGAGCCAAGCGAGGCTGCTCCCCTTCCAAAAGTAAAAGCCTTCTGTGGAGCTGTTGCTTTCTCTGAAACAAGGGAGAACATAGGACTGTGGGGGGAGTGCAGGAACAGGCTGCAGTGAGTAGTCCTGTGTAGAATTAACAAATTCTGCGCAAAAAAAATCAGAGGAGACCCCGGCATGCCGCAAAAGGAGCGCACCATTCGCGGCAAAGATGAAGACCCCTGGCGCACCTTTTGCAGCAAAGATGAAGGCCCCCGCGTGCCTTGGGACCCGCTCTACTTGCGGCGAAGATGAAGGCCCCGGTGAGAGTGAATGTGTGTAGAGAGGTGTGTGTGTGTGTGTGTGTGTGTGTGAGGAGGGATAGGGGAGAGGGATGTGAGAGAGAGGAGGAGGTGTGAGAGAAGGGAGGAGGTGTGAGAGAGGGAAAGGGAGGATTAGAAGGAGGAGGTGGAGGGAGGGATGTAAGAGAGAGCGAGGGAGAGAGAGACAGCAGGGGGAGGGTGTGAGAGAGAGAGCAGGGGAGATGTGAGAGAGTGTGGGGGTTGCTAGAGTGTGGGTGCCAGAGAGAGGGAGCCTATATGAGGAGATTGTGAAGGAGTATAAATGTGTGTGAGAGATTGGGAGCTGGTGTATATGAGAGTCTGTGAAGGGTTCTAGGAACATGGGCCCTCGTGGAGCGAGTACCGGTTCCTATCTGCAATCTGCAATGACAACTCACGATCTCCGTACCTGCGATAACGTCAAGACAGAAGGGAGTCTTCAGAGATTAGGAACATAAACCCTCGTGGTGCAATTACCGATTCCTATCTGTAATAGAACTCACAGTGTTCACGTCTGCGATCGCTTCCAGGCAGTAAGGAGTCTTCTGAGCATTCAGGGACGTAGGCCCTTGAGGAGCGAGTACCGGATCCCGTCTTAGCAGTCTGAAATCAAGAAGAGAGCGGGGCCCCCAAGGAGCGGGTACCCTTTGGTAAGTTTGTGGAGGCAGAGCAGCAGAGAAAGAATTCCCCTTGCTAACTCGATTCGTAGTAGCAAACAAAGACCTTTTAAGTTGGAAGCGGATGACGTCACTACGGGGGAATGCCCCTGAAGTTCACGCCCTTGCCGGTATATCTCTGGAGCACGCGCTCACACCCTTACGTCATCAGGAACATGGCGGATCTGCAGCTTCAGGCCAGCCCGGGGATTCCAGGAAGACATGGCGAGGAGAAGCCGCAGCAGCATCTGTCCGTCAGACCCGAAGGGAGTCGCCACAAAGGTAGAGAAGGTGGAGCGAGGGCGAGAACAGGCACGAACGCAACAATAGGGCCTACAATGTCCTCTACCACCTGTTCTAAGGGTTCCGTGACTGTGAGTAGGGAAAGGAGAGCAAGGCCAATGGATTTGATTTTGGTTTATTGATAATGGTTCTTTGGAAAATGGGGCAGGAGACATAACAGTCCTTGACAGCTTGGGCTACCCCTGGCCAGTTAAAGTGCTCTGTTAATCGAGTCAGGGTGGTTTTGCTTCCAAAATGCCCTAGCATAGGAGGGTCATGGTAAGGGACAGCACTGTCCCCTGAAAGACGTTTGGCACTAACAACTGCTTCCTCCCCACCCTTTGACTAGTCTCTGAAGTGATCCGACACACCAATCCCCCAATAATCTCACAATATGGGTATGTTTTTTTGTCCCCTTTATTAGAGCCTATCTCTTCCATATTTCTCCTCATCTCCTGAACTACAGTATCAACGTCTTGTTCATCCCTAAAGTGAAGTAGTTTCTCTAGAATCTCAGGCCTCAACCTTACTATTCCCTCACTATCTTTTGTGCTCTGCCTGCCCACTTTGTTCTCATCTCCTGCCGCTAGTTGGGGATCCTCCCTGTTTCTGGCCTTTAGGTTCCCTAATACTTTTTAAGTCTGAAAAAGAAAAAATCTACCATAGGTTATCGGACTCTTCTGTCTCCTCAGGCTTACTGTTGCCACAAGACTGGGTTCTTGCAATCCAAGCTTCTTGGATTCAGAATTGGCCTTGCAACCCCTCCCAGTCCCTTCCTAAAATTAGCGGGGTGGGGAGCTTTTCCATTACCGCCAGTTTTAGCTTTATTTCCTTCCTCTCCCATCCTAGTGTGATCCCGTAGTTGGGCGCAGCTGTGAGCTCAATTTGGGACTTTCTCCGCTGTGGGCCTCAGCCGCTGTCGCTGCCATTTTGCTGTCTAGCCCCCGAGATTTTTCCTTGTCCGTTTTCGCTATTTTCGCCGACATAACAGAAGGCGATTTCTACATAAACGGGCCAATACAGTTAAGTCCATGGGAGAGCGGGCGAACGCCCGCTCTCCTGTGCACGCGATTCACTATTCAAATTAGGCCCGGCGGTAAAAACAGGCAAAAGAGGGCGCTAGGGACACTAGTGTGTCCCTAGCGCCTCCTTTTGGACCGGAGCGGCGGCTGTCAGCGGGTTTGACAGCCGATGCTCAATTTTGCCGGCGTTGGTTCTCGAGCCCGCTGACAGCCACGGGCTCGGAAACCGGACGCCGGCAAAATTGAGCATCCGGTTTTCGACCCGACAGCCGTGGGCCGACTTCAAATTTATTTTTTTTTTTACTTTTGGAAACTTTCGCCATGATATTAAGTCGGAGGGTGCACAGAAAAGCAGTTTTTACTGCTTTTCTGTGCACTTTCCCGGTGCCTGAAGAAATTAGCGCCGACCTTTGGATAGGCGCTAATTTCTGAAAGCAAAATGTGCGGCTTGGCTGCACGTTTTGTTTTCTGAATCGCGCAGGAATACCTAATAGGGCCATCAGTATTCATTTGTATGTTGCGGGCGCTATTAGGTTCGGGGGGTTGGACGCGCGTTTTCGGCACCTTACTGAATAAGGAGTAACGCTAGCGCGTCAAACGTGCATCCAATAGAGGGTTAACAGTGCGCTCCATCGGAACGCACTGTACTGTATCGGCCCGTATGTTAGTTATCAACATAAGCAATTTAACTAAGCGATTTACGGGGTTCTGACGTGGCCAAGTCGATCGGATGGCGGTGGGGAGAGGATGCGATGCCCAGAGCTAGCTCAAACACATCCGATCCAGCTCACCACATCACGTGATCTCTGGGGGCATTCCTTTTTATAATGCCCTCCCCGCAGGTAAAACACCGGGGGGCTCCCCTTCCTCCTGGAGAAATTCCTGTTACTTTAAAACCTGTGGGGCTTCTATCCTCCTTTCTGCCCAACTCTGGGGCTGGGCTGAGCTTCTCCACCCTCTTTCTCCAAGGGAACCCCTCAGTCTGTGCCACCTTGGCGCCTTGGTCCCCTCCTCTGTGGCTCTCTGGAATCGAACCTCTGTACTAAGTTTCCTCTCAGGATTGGTGCCCTCCTCAGAGTCCAAGAAAGGTTCGTTACATCGGACGGCCTCTCCCAAGTCAGTGGGTCTCTGCCAGCCCACCCAATTCCTCATAGGGGAGGGTAATATATTTAGGTATTGCTCAAGTACTAGGTATTCTACCACCTCTTCAGTACTTCGGACCTCAAGGCGCAGCCACCGGTTTGCTAGATCCTTTAATTTCTGTACTATTATTCAGGGTCTTTCTCCTTTTCCTATCCTCAAACCCGTAAACTCCCTCCGATAAGCTTCTGGAATGAACCCCAGGAGATCGACAATGACTGCTTTTATCTCATTATAGGCCGCAGCCTGGCCTTTGTCTAGGGCTTTATAAGCTGCCTGAGCCTCGCCTGTCAGTAGGGGCGCTACCCTAACCGTCCACTACTCCTGGAGCCAACCAGCTAACTCCGTCACCTTTTCGAATGTTAACAGAAAGGCCTCGGGATTGCCCTCAGGTCCCAATTTAGTCAAAGTCAGTCCCTTTGGAAGCCCATCCATTCTACCCCTCAGTGTCTCTGGATGTAACTGGCTCTTCTCCCACCTCCTCCTGTAGTGACTGACACTGCTGTTGTTGTATCAGAGTTCGAGTGTCCCTGGCCTGTTTATCCAACAGTCTTAGAAGGGGCTAATATTGCTCACTCTGACATTGGATGGTGGCCTGCACCAGTTGGCTTGTATTCTTTTGTTGTTATTGCAGTGGCTCGACCAACCATGTCAGAATCTTCTCAATCTCCATTCCCATCTTGGAGCTCCTCCAAAGATTAATGTCAAGATCGTCTGACATCCTCTAGGTAGCAGTTCCCCCTTGGCTAGAAAGATCCCCAGCTATCATTCTCCTCAAGGCATAGGTACTCTTACATCCACATTTCATGAATAAAAGCCTTGCGCAGACCTTGGGGTCCTTGCTGCTTCCTTCTCAGTTCTCTGTGTGATCTCAAGGAATCCCACTGCTAAAACCAATTTGTAAGGCTCTGTCTCTCTCTGTACTTTAGTTCAGTTCCCAGCGGGACATCCAAGGGCAGATTCACACTGCAGTATCCTAGGACACTTAACTGCTCCTACCACTCTTTTGCACCACAGAACCCCACGAAACATCCACCAGGACAACTGCTCCTACATACAGTTCAAAGAAAAAGGTTATCTCTCTCTAAAGTCTCAGACCCCACACGAGGTTCAGCCCTCAGTTCCCAGGGCCTTGCTCTCCTTTCCCCAAGTACAGCAGCTTCCACTTGTAGTTCAAAAGGGAATTTTATTTCTCCAGGGCCCCAAACACTAGATAAGGCTCCAGTCGCAGTTCATAAAGCTTAGCTCTCCTTTTCCCCAGCACAGCTATGAGATGGGGTGGACTGTCACTACCCACTCACAGCAAAATTAGGTTGTAAGCTTCATCTGAGTTTGCTTGCTCACTGCAGCCTGTTCCTGCACAACAGTTCTATGCTCCTCCCTTGCTTCAGAAAGCAACGGCTCCAGAGAAGCCTTTTATCTTTCGAAGTAGAGCAGCCTTGCTCGGCTCCTCTTTTCTCCTTCCACCATCTGCTTTTCCAAGCCTTTTCTTTCTTGTGGCTCCTCCTCTCTGATTAGGTTAGCACCTGAGTCCAGGTTCTCCTGACTTTCTGCTCTGCTGCTTTCCTGGGCACTAACATAGGCCCTTCCTTCAGCCCAGGGAGCCTTCCTCCAGTTTGGCTTAGAGAATGGGATATATTTCCCATTACAATATATATAGATATAGAATTTATTAAATAATTGTGTCATCATGGTTACTCTTTATGTGCTATGTTTACATTTATGTTTTGGTTTTTTTTTTTTGTCACTGCACCTCTTCAACTGTTCTTTTTCTTGTAGTTGGATTTTTTTGCCTCTCCTTTATGCTATGAATCTTTTGGCTCTTACTTTTTCAGCCACCTCTTTTGAAAACTAGACTGTTCTTTTCTTTATGTTACTTTTATTCCTTTCATAATGTAAAGATTACAATCGTCAGTTTATGTTGTTAATGAGCTGTTTAGTGGACCCTTGGGCCGACCTGTGAGAGACTGGGGAGAGGTGTACTATAGTCTCTGGTGAGTGACAGGTCGGGAGGCGGATACCAGGCAGGAGCTGGAGGTGAACTTCACCCTGGAAGCCTGTACTCCCCTGGGAGGAGCCCGTAGGAGCCCAGCCGCTGGGACTTAGGAGATCACGGAAGCTGGAACTGGAGCAGGCAGGCAGGGAGCCGGACTCAGGCAGGAACTGAAGCAGGCTGGACCTGGCAAGACTCAGAACTGGAACCAGGCAGGAACTATGGCAAGACTCGGAACTGGAACCAGGCAGGAACTGTGGCAAGACTCGGAACTGGAACCAGGCAGGAACTGTGGCAAGACTCGGAACTGGAACCAGGCAGGAACTGAGACAAAACTCAGAACTGGAGCCAGGCAGGGACTGTGGCAGAGACCGGAGCCCCCCCGGGAGGAGCCCGGCCACTGGAGTAAGCGGGCAACATAGCAGGCAAGCAGAGAGACTCTGAAGCAGGCAGGTAGACTCTGTAGCTGGAAGGCAGACTCTGTAGCAGGCACACCTCGGGGCCAGGAGCAACTAGGGACCAAGGAGGGACCTGGTTGCAAGGCCCTGAGTAAGTGCAGACACCGGGGTTGAATCCCCCCCGGCGTCTGACGTCAGCCGAAGGGGCGGAGCGTCGCGCGGCGGGAAGCGGGCTATTTCAGCGCCTAGAGAAAGGGCGTTCCCGCAGTGTAATCCGTGGGGACGCCGTCGATGTTTGCGCCGCCGGGACCGGGGGAGAAGAGAAGGTAAGGCCCCGGTCACGACCGGGACCGCAACAAGTTTATACATGGAGTGTTTCACCCTGCACTCCTCCCTCCCCAATTTGACACCAACACACGCTGAGAACGCTCCCTCCATCCCTGCCTGGCACCAGCATGGACCGTCCCTCACCTGACACCAGCAAAGCGAGACAGCACATCCACCTGACTGACACCTGCACCCTCACCTGACACCAGCACTGACTGACGGAGCCCCTCTTCCTAATACTAGCACAGACTGAAAGTGCCACCTGTGCCTAACACGGCTGAGGGAGCCCCACATCTAACAACAGCACAGACCAAGAGAATCCCCCTTTCTGCCTCACAGCAGAGGGAGAATAGCAGTAATAAATATCAGCTCCTTTCAGCCACATTATCTGACTTTTTGTAATAGGGTATTTTCAGGGGTATTACCATTTTGTAATTTTTCCATTCTTTTCCTGTCCTTTTAATTATTCTGCATATTACTGTGGCAACACATGTAAAATTGTCATGCTAATAAAATTATCTGAATTTTGTATTTCCACAGCTGGGACACTGTGGTATTACTAACTATAGTCTTAGAAGTAGCTCTGTCTGTAGCAATTATTTGTGCATCCTGATTTGTTCCCTGAATACCCAACTAATGTTTGCTCATGCTGTGACTCCCTGTGATCAAAAAGGAGCAACAACCTTTACCTTCTGACGTGAGCCTGACGTGAGCCTCAATAACAGCGTCCTTATCCATCCGAGGAGACCAGCGGCTTGGGGAATACTGATATTCCAATTCCTGCAAGTCAACCATTGCCAGAACCATCAATAATTCAGTCCATAAAAAAAAAAAGAGGTAGAAAGAATGGTACAGAAATCCATCTGGCAATCAGGTGAAACAGCAGAGCAAGCTCGAAAGATTATCTTCTGCTAGAGAAGCACTGCAGCACCTTTCAGGCACCACTGCTTCCTTCAGATCCTATGTATTCAGGTTGATAAGAATAAAACCCCAATTTATAAAGAAAAAGCAATTTGGGGGAAGCCAAATAATCTCACACTCTAGTTTTTGGATCTCATCACATATTTTAAAGCAACATTTTCAGACCTCCCAGTGACCCAGGCTCTGGAATGAGACTTAGGACCAGTCCTGGCTATTTGACCTCACCTCCTCCCAAGCATTTGCTATTTGAGTGCTGTTTTCAGTTGGAAGGAACAGGATTACAAATACCAGTACATTGGGGACAGACATTCAAAATCCAGGAAAGGCACAAGGCTGGGTCAATTGACAACTCTGATACTTCAAAATAAACTTAGCTGAAGCCCTGTCCTTTGATCTCTAACTGCTGCCTCCCCATCTCACAACCCTGCAGAATTTGGAAGAGGAGCTCTGTAAAACCAGAGGCCTTTGGGTACTTACCTCCTTCTGGAGCTCCCTCCAGCTCTCCATGATCCCAGCACTCAGCCTGCTGCTTGATGGCTCTCTCCCTCCTTAGCAGTGACCTCTCTTCATGTGCTTAGAAAGAGAAAGAAAAAGAGACCGGAGGACGCCTACTCGATGCACTGCCGCCCCCAGCTGCCTCAACCTGCCATCTGCCGGAAACAGTTTTTTATGCACATTCACAAAAAAAACCAAAAAAGGATCCAGTACCTACTCCCCTAAAGAGGAAGCAGTACACATAAGAATAGAAGCACATAAAAACTCTTTAAAGTGTTGGACTAGCAAATAAGGAAAAACAAGTGTCAAATACATATAACAACTTAAGAAGTTGCCATACTGGGTCAGACTGAGGGTCCATCTGTTACAAATAGTGGATCCAAGGATAGGAAGTAACAGTCTTACCCTGAATGAAGGCTGGCTCCGGTTCTGAAGGCAGCTAGCGGAAAGGATAAGACTCAACCAGAGCTCCATCCAGTAGTCAAGGCAGACCACATGCAACCCAATCCAGAATCCAAAGCAGGGTCAGGGCAGGCAGCGAACAATCCAAGATCCAGAGTCCAAACCAGGGTCAGGGCAGGCAGCGAACAATCCAAGATCCAGAGTCCAAAGCAGAGTCAGGGCAGGCAGCGAACAATCCAAGATCCAGAGTTCAAACCAGGGTCAGGGCAGGCAGCGAACAATCCAAGATCCAGAGTCTAGACCAGGGTCAAGGCAGGGAGTGAGCAATCCAAGATCCAGAGTTCAAACCAGGGTCAGGGCATGCAGTGAGCAATCCAAAATCCAGAGTCCAGACCAGGGTCAGGGCAGGCAGCAAACAATCCAAAATCCAGAGTCCAGACCAGGGTCAGGGCAGGCAGCGAACAATCCAAGATCCAGAGTCCAAAGCAGAGTCAGGGCAGGCAGCGAACAATCCAAGATCCAGAGTTCAAACCAGGGTCAGGGCAGGCAGCGAACAATCCAAGATCCAGAGACCAAACCAGGGTCAGGGCAGGCAGCGAACAATCCAAGATCCAGAGACCAAACCAGGGTCAGGGCAGGCAGCGAACAATCCAAGATCCAGAGTCCAAAGCAGGGTCAGGGCAGGCAGTGAGCAATCCAAGATCCAGAGTCCAGACCAGGGTCAGGGCAGGCAGCGAGCAATTCAAAGTCCAGGGTCCAACATCAAGGCAAAGCAAGAAGAACACCAAAAGCGAATCCCACACGAAGCAGCCTGTTGCCGAGGCAGAAAGGTGAAGCAGAGCTGGTGTTTAAATCTCTGCTGTTCCTGCGCTACCGCGGGAACCTCCAGCAGGAGCGCCCAGCGTGATGGGGGGAGGAGCCACACCTCCCAAAGCACTGCTCCAGGAGACAGTCGCTGCTGGCAGCCATCGCCGTGCTGCGGGATTGCTGAGGAGGGAGGCGATTCCACTCGATTCTTAACACCATCAAGCTCAGTATCCTGTTTCCAAAAGTGTCCAACCCAGGACACAAGTACTTGGTAGGATCCCAAACAGTAAATAGATCCCATGCTGCTAATGCCTAGGGATAAGTACAGGCTTTTCCCAAGTCTATCTGGTTAATAATAGTTTATGGACTTCTCCTCCAAGAACTTGTCCAAACCTTTTTTAAACCCAGCTACGTTAACTGCCTTCACCGTATCCCCTGACAATGAATTCCAGAGCTTAATTTTGCATTGAGTACAAAATTATTTCTCCAATTTGGTTTAAATGTGCTACTTACTAACTTCATGGAGTGTACCCTAGTTTTTGTATTATTTGAAAGAATAAATAACCAATTCACATTTACCTATTCTATTCCATCCATAATGTTAAAGACTTCTGTCATATCCCTCCCTGCAATCTCTTCTTCAAGCTAAACAGCCCTAACCTCTTTAGCCTTTCCTCATATAGCAGGAAGTACAAAGATAGTTTTCTAGACAAAGGACAATATTATTATCTTTATCCAGCTAATGATACCTTATACACCTAAGCATGCTGTTAACTTTCTTTGTCCTATTATTATTATGATTGGCAATCCCAGCATGCCACCTTGTTCACTAGACTCCCGGCTCCTTGGTGCAACAGAACGTGGCCAGTGCTCATCACCATCTTGGTCCTACTGGCACCTGCCTTAGGCGCACATGTGCACATAGATAGGCACCTTGATGGGAAACTAGAGGAGTCACACTCCGATGATATCATCCACTTCAGGTACTTAAACTCCTGCATTCCTTGCCTTAGATACAGGTCTCCTGATGTGCCTCAGCTCTTCAGTGCATGTTGCTCTCTTTCCTGTGCTCCGGTCTTTTCATCATGTTCCTGTGTTCCTGTCTGTATTGCCTTGCCCTTGCCCTGCCTAGTCGTTGCCTGGTCCTTCCTGTCTTGGCCCTTATCTTGTCTTCCTTAGCTTGTTTTCTTGGATTCTGACCTTGGCTTGGACCTGTCTTTGCCCTGTCTGCTGCCCTTTGGTTCATCTGCTGTTTCCATTGTCTGCTGCCTGCCCCAACTTGTAGCCTGTCTGCTGGTTTCCATTGCCTGCTGCCTGCCCTGACCCTTGCCTTTGACTCTCTCTCTTGACTACCCTAAGGACCCACCTAAGACCTGCTGGCCGCCAGAACCCAAGGGCTCAAACTGTGGGGGATGCGGCTGGTATAGGCAAAGCTCTAGCCTATGCCATCGCAGGGTGCATCAACCAGCTGCCAGTAAGGTCTTAATAGGTTCACCTGCTAAGTTGCACCAACCACACCAAAGCACCAAAGTTTCACCATTACCAGATACGTTACAGACAATTATTCCTAGTCTCTTTCCTTTTTGGCAGTTTCCAGTTCTTGTCCTCCTAACTGATAAATGGATAATGGATTTCTATACCCAGATGCATATTTTTACATTTTCTTGCACTGATAAACAACTTCCAATCCTGTAATCATTCTTTCATATTTTTCAGAACCTGTTCCTCGAGCAATGGGCAAACCAAAAGGTAATGCATGGTCTGCCTCTCATCAGAATCACATAATGTAGAGCAGTGGTTCTCAACCTTTTTTCGGCCAGGACACACCTGACAGATGGTTCTCACATGCGTGACACACTGAACATGTGACCATCACGGGGCTAAATGTAAACATGCACTCTGCATCCACGGGAACCCCCTCGACCCCCGACAATGGGTCAGAACAGAACTAGGTCATTACCCATACAACTCACCATACAAAAAAGATATTCTGGTTCTGGTGACATCTTAGTAAAAGCAAAACAAACACTCTTTACTACTAGGTACAATAGCCGTCCTTATGAAAAGACAGTAATTTACCACTAATGCGTATCCTATTGAGAAAACACAACAAATAAGACTGATACAAATACCTGCATGCTACTAAAATACCTCACCTTGGTCACACACAAAGCTGACAACCACAAATTATAAATTTGGAGACAGAAACTGGAATGGAAAACAAAAAAAGCCACTCTGCATGCAGTGCAAACCTGGAGAAATGGAAACAAATATAGCACCTAACATAGTCTCAGGATCTGCAATAATGCATACAAACTAATCTGCACAAAGTTACACCTGCATTATGGCATGCACTCCAACAGTAACAAGGGCTTTACTCCAGTGGGACTTCTTTTTCGCTGCCATGGGGATGGGATCCCATGGTAGCCTTGATTTGTTGGGGTCGGGTTTCTTCTTCACCGCCACGGGGATGAGCTCCCGTGGTGGCCATGCTTCGACACTGCCACTCCTCCCAACCCCCCACCCCCAGCCTATGCTATGTCTCTTCTTCCTGCCTCACCGGCCAATCAGAAGCTTCCTCCCTTCTTTCTACTCCCACTGGCAGGTAAAAAGAAGGAGGCTTCCGATTGGCCTGCGTAGGGGCAGGAAGAAAGGAAAATTGGTTCTTACCTGCTAATTTTCATTCCTGTAGTACCATGGGATCAGTCCAGACCCTGGGTTATGTCACCAATCCAGCAGAGGGAGGCAGAGAAAACATTCTAATGACTCTGACGTATACCCTGGAGCACCACCTGCAGTCAATCAGTATTGACCAGTATCAAAGCAGAAATTTAACTACTAACATATTAACTAACTATCTAAACAGGAGAACGAATTTCCAACTCACAATTCCTAAATGGAAGCAGAATCCCCCCAAAAAAATCTTGGGAATAAACAAGAAAATATTAAGAAAAATAGACAGCATGAAAAGGCGGTTTAATCACCCAAACAGTGAACAAGCGGACTCTCCGAAAAGATAAATATAATACACAGACATAAAGGGTGGGCGTCTGGATTGATCCATGGTACTACAGGAACGAAAATTAGCAGGTAAGAACCAATTTTCCTTTCCCTGTACGTCCCTGGATCAGTCCAGACCCTGGGATGTACCAGAGCTGATTCAATTAGGATGGGACCCAGAGAGTCCCACTCGGAGAACACTCTCTCCGAAGGCTGCCGAACTTGGAGCGTGAACATCCAAGTGGTAATGACGAGCAAAAGTATGCAACGACTTCCAAGTCGCTGCTTTACAAATCTCCTGAGGAGAAACTGACATTCTGCCCAAGAGGTAGCCTGTGACCTAGTAGAATGAGCTCTCAACCCTTCAGGAAGGTCACGACGAGCTAGAAGATAAGCTGAACGAATTGTCTCTTTTAACCAACGAGCAATCGTAGCCTTCGAAACCTTATGATCTTTGCGAGGGCCACTCCACAAAACAAACAAATGATCAGACAATCACAAATTGTTTGTAACTTCAAGATAACGCAACAGAGCTCGTCGTACATCCAATTTTTTAAGATCCCTAGAGGAAGGATCCAAACGATCTAAACACGGAAAAGCCGGAAGCTCTATGGACTGATTTAAATGGAAAGAAGATACTACCTTAGGTAAAAAAGATGGTACAGTCCGTAATGAAATTCCTGTATCAGAAATTCTAAGAAAAGGCTCTCTACAAGACAAGGCCTGCAACTCTGAAATTCTACGAGCTGAAGAAATGGCCACAAGAAACACCACCTTCAATGTGAGATCCTTCAAAGTTGCATGATAGCTGAACACAGAGCCCTAAGAACCAAATTCAAACTCCAAGCAGGACAAGGATTCCGAAATGGAGGACGTAGATGTTGCGCACCTTTGAGAAAACGCGCTACATCCGTATGCACAGCCAAGGATAATCCCTGAACCTTACCAAGAAAACATCCAAGTGCTGCCACTTGTACCCACAAGGAACTACAAGACAAACCCTTGGCTAATCCATCTTGTAAAAAAGATAAAATATTGGATACAGAAGAGTGAACTGGATCTACTTGATGCTCATTACACCAAGATTCAAAAACCTTCCACACCCTTGCATAAGCCAAAGATGTAGAAGGTTTTCTAGAACGCAATAAAGTAGTCACTACAGCATCTGAATAACCTTTATTCTTTAACTGACGCCTCTCAAAAGCCATGCCGCTAGAGAGAAGCGTTCGACCTCTTCCAAACAAACCGGACCCTGAGACAGAAGGCATGGAAGATCTCGAAATCGAAGGGGATCCAGTGCTAGTCTGACCAGGTTTGCGAACCACAGACGGCGTGGCCACTCCGGAGCCACTAAGACAATGTCGACTTGTTGAACTTCTATCTGACGCAGAACCTTGCCGATCAGAGGCCAGAGAGGGAACACGTAGAGAAGAACATCCCTTGGCCAAGGAAGTACCAGAGCATCTACTCCTTCCGCTCCTCCTTCCCTCCTGCGGCTAAAGAACTGAGGGGCTTTGGCATTCTGAAATGTGGCCATGAGATCCATTGCCGGAGTGAACCATCTGTTGCATATCATTTGATAGGCTTCCTCGCACAGTTCCCACTTGCCTGGGTCGAGATGATGCCGACTGAGAAAGTCGGATTGAATGTTGTCCAATCCGGCAATGTGTGAGGCTGCGATGCTGAGCAGATGTTGCTCCGCCCAGGCGATCAGCTGTTGAGCTTCCTGAGCTACCAGGAAGCTTCGGGTTCCTCCCTGACGGTTGATGTATGCTACCGTGGTCGCATTGTCGGAAAGAACCCATACCGACTTCCCGCAAACGAGAGGTTGAAGAGCGATTAAGGCTAAACGAACCGTTCTGGTCTCTAAAAGATTGATCGACCACTGCGCTTCCTCTTCGGACCACTGACCCTGAACAGATGTATTCTGACATACCGCTCCCCAGCCTGAAAGACTGGCGTCAGTAGTGACCACAGTCCATTCCGGAATCTCTAGCGGTACACGTCGTTGCAGATTCGCTGTCTGTAACCACCAATCTAGGCTGGAATGAGCCATCTCTGTAAGAGGAAGGGGAAGGTGGTATAGTTCCGAAACCGGATTCCAGCGTGAAAGCAATGCAGACTGAAGTGGTCTCATGTGCGCAAAGGCCCAGGGAACCAACTCCAGAGTAGAGGTCATTGAACCTAAAACTATCAAGTAATCCCGCACACAAGGAATAGGAATAGACTGTAAGTCTCGAATTTGTGATTGAAGCTTGAGAAGGCGATGCTCCGGAAGGAACACTATCCCTTGAAGAGTTTCAAATCATGCACCCAAAAACTCCAGAGATTGGGAAGGTAATAGGTGACTTGTCTTCGTTGATCACACAGCCTAGAGACTGCAAAAGGCTGATTACCCTGTTGATTGTATAATAACAAAGAGATTCCGACTTCGCTCGAATCAACCAGTCATCCAGGTACGGATGTACCAACAGGCCCTCCTTCCTGAGTTGAGCGGCCACCATAACCATTATCTTGGTAAATGTTCTGGGAGCTGTGGCTAATCCGAACGGGAGAGCCCTGAATTGATAATGTTGCCCTAGAATGCAAAACCTGGGAAACTTCTGATGATTGGATCGAATGCCGATATGAAGATAAGCTTCGGTGAGGTTGAGAGATGCTAGAAATTCTCCTCTGTGAACCGAAGCTATGACAGACTGAAGAGTCTCCATCCGGAACTATGGAATCCTTAGACAATGGTTGACCCTTTTGAGATCGAGAATGGGACGAAAGGTTCCTTCCTTTTTGGGAACGACGAAGAAAATTGAATAACGACCTTTCCGATGTTCTGATGTTGGAACTGGAACTATAGCTCCTAGGTCGCTTAAACGCTGTAGCGAGTCTTGGATAGAACCCATTGATCCGACGTACATCTGGCCCATTCTCCGTAAAACAGAGACAGCCTGCCCCCTATGACAGGAACCGGAGAAAGGACCGGCCTTATCTCATTGGACAGACTTTGTGCCTCCTGAGACTTGGGAAGTTCCAGGTCTACCAAAGCGGCGGCCACAAAAGGAACTGAGACCAATTCTGTTGTCTACCTGAAGACTGTTTAGCTGGAGGAGCCGACAGACGAGAACGAAATCTTCTGCTAGACTGAAAACGAGAACGAGATGAAAAAGAGCTTCTAGGTCTAGGACGGTCCTCTGGCAATTTGTGAATCTTATTTTCCCCTAGGGACAAAATTAAATCTTCCAATTCCTTACCAAATAATAATTTTCCCTTAAAGGGTAAAGCCCCTAATTGAGCTTTGGAGGATGCGTCTGCGGACCAATTCCTTAACCAGAGAAGTCTGCGAGCCGAAACAGAAGCAACAATAGAGCGAGCCGAGGTCCTAATGAGATCATATAAAGCATCTGCACTATAAGCAACTGTAGCTTCCAATCTACCAGCCTGAGCAACTTCCTCTTCAGAGAGGGAAGAATTGTTTTGTAAAGCCTGGACCCATCTTAGTCCAGCTCGCAAAGCCAAGCTACTACACATGGCCGCCCGCACACCAAGAGCAGAAACCTCAAAAATTTGCTTAAGCTGAACCTCCAGCTTACGATCTTGGAGATCTTTAAGAGCCGTAGCCCCAGTTACTGGAATAGTTGTTTTCTTAGTGACGGCTGAAACAGCAGCATCCACCTTAGGAAATTTTCAAATTTCCAAAGCTTCCTCAGGTAATGGATACAATTTTTCCATGGCTCGCGCTACCTTAAGCCCCAAACTCAGGAGTATCCCACTCCCGGTATATAAGGTCAGTGAGAGAAAGATGAAAAGGAAATGATGTCGTGGGACCTTTAAGGCCAAGCAACATTGGGTCAACACCACCCATCCTAGAATCCTTCACTAAAGCCTCGAGACCCAATCCCAGTAAAATTGCTGGAATTAAGGGACTAAGTTCCTCTCTTCTAAACAGGCAGACTACTTTGGGGTCATCCCCATCCGCAACATGAGAGTCTGAATTAATACTCAAAGCAGGGTCTTCATTTAAATCCCCCTCCAGCAAGGACTTGTCTGGGATAGGTAAAGAGCCATGCTCAGAATCATCTGAAGAAGAAAAAATTGTCTGACGACGGAGACGCTTCGGAGCTGACCCCACTCCCAAATCCGTGGAACTAGCTGTTTAGAGGAATGTGGCTTTAACCTCTGTTCAGATGAGACTCTTATGTCTCTTATGAAATTTCTTAGATTTGTAAGCTTTGCGAAGAAAACGAAGAAAATCCCCTGAAAAGGCAGGAGAAGAGGAAGAAGAATCTGAAATCTCCTCCAGGCTTTCAGCCGAGAAATATGGCCCTGTTTCGTGCGGCTTGTCCCCCCCAGGGACTGCCGGCTGCGGTGGCAGCGGAGGCGGATCAGAAGCACCCTGAATAGCTTGTTGTGTCGCCACCCTCAGAGTAGACAGGAGTGCCTCAGTTCCAGCACTGCAGCAAAATGAGTCCAGGGCAGGAGAGCAGCTGGGCCGAGGTTTTGGGGCCGCGCAAAGTGGCCGAGTCCCTTTTTTTATTGGCAAACTTGATGAGCCTTCCCCCCCCTCCCCCCCCCGGGGAGATAGGATGAACAGAGACTCTTCTTGGAGAGACGCGCGCGCGCGCATCTCCACAAGCGCAGCATTATAAAGAAAAAAAGGCGCGAAATAAAAAGTATGAAATAAACTAAAAGAAACCCCGGTGAAAAACAAAGGCACGGGCCCACCGAACACCCAAAGGTAAGTAAACAACGATTCAGCTGTGAAGAATTATTTTTATTTTTTACCTGACCGAAACGCCGCGGCCTCCAGGAGCTGCTCCAAGTAGGGTGAGTGATCCGGGCCCCCCGGTATCACCCCTGTAAGGAGTGGTTGCTGGGTTCAAAACCTCCCCAACTCCGGCAGCCTCAAAAAACCAGGAGGGATAGTCCTCAACAAAATGCTTACACTCCCAGGACTTGGCAACCTCCCGGGAGGCAGTGAAATGGCTGTGAAGAAAAATAAAACCTTTTTTTTTTTTTTTAAATAACTTAAATGAAAAGAACAGGCTCTCTTCAAAAGAAAAAGAAAGTCTGCAAAAAATTAACTCCTAAACTACCTGACTAAAAAATAACAAACTACCACAGACTGCAGGGGTTAGGAACGTCCACCTCTGCTGGGAGACAGAGAAATACTGATTGACTGCAGGTGGTGCTGCAGGGTATACGTCAGAGTCATTAGAATGTTTTCTCTGCCTCCCTCTGCTGGATTGGTGACATAACCCAGGGTCTGGACTGATCCAGGTACGTACAGGGAATGGATGCTTGCCATTGGCCCGCGGGGGCAGGGAAAGAGGAAGCGCAGCCTGGGCAGTGGGACACCAGGAGCCGTGACACACCTGCCGGTGCTTGGCGACACACTAGTGTGTCGCGACACACCAGTTGAGAATCGCTGATGTAGAATATCCACATGTCAGCTCTTGATCTGTTGATTTAGGATTTAGGACTTTCCAGGTGATCCATCCTCCTCTACCTCTACAGGAAGATGCTCAGTCATTGATACCCATGCTAATCCGAGCAACGAGATCTCAACATCTTGCCTGTTATAACTCGTTCACGGGCAGTCAGGTGTGGTGTTAATTACTTCTACTGTCCTGAAGAGATTCATGCGTGACTTCAAATGTTTTCTTTGCTACCATGTGAATGCACAAGGACTTTGCAGAGAATGTCTAGTGTCCTGTTTGCTGATTGCCCTCTGGCTGGCCACAACTCTTGGGATGTCTGGTAGTGCTATTCCAGCAATATACAGACTACTGAGATTATTTGGTTTAATTCAGAAGATGTTACTCGATTTTTGTTGCATGGGCAGAGCATTCCCATACCAGGGAACACAGGAGCAAGCACAGCAGTTCTGAAACATGGGGAAGCTGGGCACCTTCCCCATGTTTGAGATTACTATGTAAATTCATTGTCGTTTTACCTGTCTCAATTTTATGCTGTTATCTTAGGTACACCAAAATCCAGTTAACACAGTTTCAAAATATTATAGCACTGCCAAAAATATTATAGCACTGCCATGCAAGAAACTTGGATTTAATTTCTAAACCAGACTTCTGTTTATTAAGCTGGGGCTGAAGATTCTGTGAATGAAGCATTCACTGCAGAATTTGGGAGGGAGCCCCAGCCATAGCAAAAGGGTGACACCTACTGGCTAGACTCAGGGAAAACAAGTACCAGAGTGCTTTGTGGCCCCTCGCTGAGGAATGTCACTGTCAGGCCGATGAGCTGAATGCGCGATTGGATGCGCGGCCATAACCCCCGATGCAAAACGCACGCCCAACTGCCCACGTATTATGTATACCCCTCAATGCAGAAAAATAACGTGTACCCAATCTGCACAGACCTGGCCTTAATGTTTGTACTTCCAGGGCTGTTCCCGATTGGTCCTTTCCACTGACATGGGTCAATGAAAAGGACCAATCTCCTTTCCAGGACAGCGACATGTGACAGTGAACGGCCCTATCCGCAATAAGTGGAGTGAATAAACCAATATTAAGTTCCCATACACTTATTGCCGATTGGTCCCTTCACTGTCACGACAGTGAAGGGACCAATCCCCTTTCCAGAAAGCTGTCCTGAAAGGGGATTGGTCCTTTCACTGACCCATATCAGTGAAAAGGACCAATCGAGGCCAGATCTTGGGGTAGGGAGTTTAAGGTAGGTCAGATATGGGCAACCAATGTCAAAGACAGCTAGGAACGCACATGGTTCCCTAGTGAGTCCTTTTTAGCGCGGCAGGTCATTTAAATATGACATCGTCCCGGGAGAGGTCCCAGCGTTGAGCACCTGCTTTCTACCCGCCGATGCTGCCTAGGCTAGAAGGGAGGGAGAGTAATATAATGGAGAAAACTCCCAGGTAATTGCAAATGAAGGCTCATGGTACTGTAGCGCGGTAGAGATTGGAAGCCCAAAACCGCAGGAACAAACTAGTGGGCTTAAAAAAAAAAATCCGTTCCGTGCCCTTCTCTTCAAATGTGTCATTGGTGTTTCATAGTTGACAAACTCCGCAGCTGCTTCTGCATAGAAATGACTTGTAACTAATGTAGAAGTTACATCAGCACACATGGGCTGAACTGAACCTTTCCCGGAATCTAGGAGTACAGAAGCCTTCTACTCCTTCCCCTACCCACTTCTATACCTTCACCCCTGCACTTGTGATCTAGCCCAGTCATTTAGCGTGCCCTAGTCACTCCATTTCCTCTTCCCTTACCCACTCAGCCACCTCGTCCCTTTCCTCCTACCACGATCCAATCCTCCTCCTCCTATTCTAGTCCTCCGTCCCTCAGCCCGCCTCTTTCCTTAATCCTACGCCCCTTCTTTTATACTTAGTTAGGTTAGCTCTCTTCTGCTGCTACCCCATCTCTCGTCGTCTCCTCCTATCCTAGTCTCCGCCTCTCTGCTCCAGCTACTTCGCATCTTAGCCGCACCCCCCACCAACCCGTCTCTTCGTTTCTGATTGGCTAGTTTCTTTGGTCAGTCTTTGCCGATTGGCTAGTAGGTGAGAGCGGGAACCATTGAAAGATTTTTGGAGGTAGCTCATATTGCAGCTCGCGGTTCCCGCGCTCGTTTATTATTATTTATTAGACTTTTTATTTCTAGTTTGTACTTCGGGAAATTTATTCCTCAGTCTGTTACTCAGTTTTGCTGCTCTGTCTCGGATTTTCCTCTCCTTACTTCCACTCTGCTGCTTTTCCGGAACTCCCTTCCTGCCTCACTGCTACTCTCTTCTCTTCGAAGTTGTATAATTTCCATCGTCCGACGTGAGGATGAATTGCCTCAATGTCCCAGAAATCCTGCCCGGCTCCCCCAGCAAGATCCGGGGCCAGATCCAGGTAGGATGCTTGGGGATACGCATAGACCTTTTGGGGTTCTGGGTCTGGTGTTTGACTTTGCTTGCTGACTTCTTGGGAAGTCCTGCTGCTTACATTGAAAATTTTGGAGGGGACTGGATTGTATCCTGATGCAAAATCACAACGCTAGTGCTGGGAACACTGCACTACCTTGCCCTGGAACTTGGGTTCCATATCTCCCCTTCCTTCCAACTTAGCTAAGGATGTTGCAGAGGTAGCCTTCACAGCCTTATTGATTTTAATCGTTTTCTTAATAAATCAAATTCCCAAAGTCTTTTTTTTTTTTTTTTTTTTGCCCTGTATATTTGTATTCATTAGATTGTAAACTCTACTGAGAAGAGTCTGTCTCTTACCTGTTTTTGTACAGTACTGGAGTAACGCTATAGAAGCGATTAGTAGTAGTATAAGCATTGTGAAACAGCGACAGCTAGTGGCTGGTCCTAGGGCCTTTGCTTCCTGGGTAGTAATGAATGTAGGGCTGGATTTATGACCTTAGTGCTCATAGGCAGGAACAGTGTGTGAAAGGATTGCTCTCAAAGAGCCAGGAGGGATTCAGTTCTGGAGATTAAGAACATGCCATACTGGGTCAGGCCAAGGGTCCATCAAGCTCAGCATCCTGTTTCCAACAGTGGCCAATCCAGGCCATAAGAACCTGGCAAGTACCCAAAAACTAAGTCTATTCCATGTTACTGTTAGTAATAGCAGTGGCTATTTTCTAAGTCGACTTAATAGCAGGTAATGGACTTCTCCAAGAACTCATCCAATCCTTTCTTAAACACAGCTACACTAACTGCATTAACCACATCCTCTGGCAACAAATTCCAGAGCTTAATTGTGTGTTGAGTGAAAAAATGTTCCCTGTACGTACTAGGATCAGTCCAGACCGTGGGTTATGTCCCCCGTCCAGCAGATGGAGTCAGAGCAAACTTCCGAGGGTGCTGACTTATAAGCAGGTGCACCCTCCAGGGATCCTTAGTATCTCTCTGACTCCAGCAGATGTGAGTGGGGGAACCTTTGCTTCCCCAGTTTGTGGCTTCTGCTACATTTTTTTCTATCATTTTCTTCTCAGGACAGGATCAAGCAGGCCTGGGTTCTTAAATTTAATAAATAGATTAACAAAAAAAAAAAATTCTCACTTCAGAGAGTCTCTTTGAGCCCCTGCCCGGGTCTCACAGCCCTGCTTAGCTTGCCAGCGGGACTGTTTTTTCTTCTTGCCTTCTCTCTCCGGCGGTAAGTTTGGGGCTGTTTTGTTATTTTCTCTTCACAGCTTCGCTGTCGGACGGCTCAGGTGGATGCTGGTGGGGCCAGCCTCTTCCCTTCGGCGCGCCGCGACTCGGACCCCCCCCCTCGGCCCTGCGACGTATTCATTCCCCGGGGCCGCGGCAGCAGGGAAGTCGCATTCCCCTGCTGCTCCTGAGGGGAGGGTTCGCTGAGTTGAGCCTGGGCGGACGAGCCCGCTCCTCCCGCGGCGCGGATTCCTCGCATCCGGTCCTAGAGGCGGTCGCTGAGGGGATCCTTCCTCCCGGCCGCGCGCCATGCAGCGCCTTAAGGGGTCTCCCGGCGCCGACCCGGGGCAGGGCGGATCGCGGGATGTCTCCTCCGGTGTTGGTCTCCCCGGGGGGGAGACCGGACCAGCTTCCCCGACTTTTTCGCCGTCAGACTCGGAGCGCCGCGGCACCAGGGGAAGGGCCCCGCCCCCTTCTTTGGCGGGAGCGGCGGCCATTTTAGAGCTGGAGAGCGCTGTTGACTCTGATGCTGAGGAGTCTCAGCATGGTTTTTCACCGCGATTAAGGCCGATTCGAGCTCCATCTTCCCCCCCCCATCGCTTCGGGGCCCCCCAAGGACCTTTCTCTCGCCGTTCCTCCACCAGCAGGGGGCTTTACTGCGGATTTTGTCCTCCTGATGCATCAGGCGTACTTCCAGAGCCTGCAGCCGGCGGGGGGCTCACCAGTCGGTGGTCAAGCGAGCCCCACGCCCACGAAGATGCCCCGGCTGGTGGGGGGGGGGGGGGCCAATCCAGCGCCCTCGGGGGGCGGCCATAAGACGCTGCTGGCTCTTCCACCCAGCGGAGCGGCTCCAACGCAGGATCCTGGGAGTGACCCGGCTTCGACGGCTGATGATGATGATTCGCTTCTGGCAGCGCACCTGGAGTGTGACGACCCGAGGGTGCTCCGGATCTTCCGTAAAGAGGAGCTGTCTGATCTCATCCCACACGTCCTCCAGGAATTGGATCTCGATCCGCCCGTCGAACCGCCAGGGCCCCCGGCCCCCTCCGTAGCCTCAGCAAGCTCCAAAGGGGACCCTGTCCTGGCGGGCCTACGTCCCCTGGCGCGAACGTTCCCAATTCATGAGTCTTTCCTTCACCTTCTGGTGCGGGAGTGGGACACGCCGGAGGCGTCTCTTCGAGTGGGCAGAGCGATGGACAAGCTTTACCCTCTACCCGGCGATTTCCTGGACCTGCTTAAAGTACCCAAGGTCGACTCGGCAGTCTCTGCCGTCACAAAGAGGACCACGATCCCCGTTACAGGGGGAACGGCCCTTCGGGACGTCCAGGACAGAAAGCTAGAAGTCTGCCTCAAGAAGATCTTCGAGGTTTCGGCGCTGGGGGTCCGCGCAGCTATTTGTGGCTCTCTTACCCAGCGAGCCGGTCTTCGATGGGTGCAGCAGCTCCTTACTTCACAGCAACTGCCACCAGAGGAAACGGCACAAGCGGACTGTCTGGAGGCCGTCATTGCCTACGGGGCCGATGCCCTCCACGACTTACTACGAGTTCTGGCAAGGACCATGGTTTCTGCTGTTTCCGCCAGGCGACTATTGTGGCTTAGGAAATGGGCGGCGGACGCTTCGTCCAAATCCAGCCTAGGGGCTCTACCTTTCAAGGGTAGGTTCCTTTTCGGCGAGGATCTTGATCAGATCATCAAATCCCTGGGGGAAAACTCCGTACATAGGTTGCCCAAGGACCGCCAGCGGTCATATCGTCCGTCTAATTCCTTCTCCAGGAATCGGTCCCGTCCTCAACGACGATTTCAGGGCTCCAGACCTCAGGGTCCGAGAAACCCCTCGAACAGGTCTCAGTCATGGACCCGGTCCTTTCGTGGCCGTAGACCACCCAGGGACTCGTCGGCGCAAGGCACCTCCGGCAAGTCCACCCAATGATGCCAGGCCGGCCCACTCCTCCCTCCCGAGGATCGGAGGACGACTAGCCTGGTTTTACGAGGAGTGGGCCAACATCACCACGGACCAATGGGTCCTGGATATTCTAAGGCACGGTTACGCTTTGGATTTGCGGCATCTCCCCAAAGAAAGATTCGTCTTCTCGCCCTGTGGGTCAAGTCACAAGCGCCTGGGAGTACAAAGCACGCTGGACCGGCTCCTAGCCCTGGGGGCCATCTCATCCGTCCCCTCCGGAGAGGTGGGCTCGGGTCATTATTCCATCTACTTCGTGGTGCCCAAGAAGGATGGATCCTTTCGTCCCATTTTAGACCTCAAGGAAGTCAACAAGGTCCTCCGGATACCCCAGTTCCGCATGGAAACCCTCCGCTCGGTCATCGCGGCAGTTCATCAGGGGGAGTTCCTGGCCTCCCTGGATCTGACGGAGGCCTACTTACACATTCCAATACGTTCGGACCATCACAGGTTCCTCCGCTTCAAGATACTGGGGCAACACTTCCAGTTCCAGGCCCTCCCCTTCGGGTTGGCAACGGCTCCCAGGACGTTCACCAAGATCATGGTGGTTGTGGCGGCTGCGCTCCGGAGAGAGGGGATTCTAGTACACCCTTACCTGGACGATTGGCTCATCCGAGCAAAGACCTTCTCTCAGGGGCAGCAGGCGGTCGACAGGGTGATCAATTTTCTTCAGTCTCTCGGCTGGGTAGTCAACTTTGGCAAGAGCAGTCTCCTCCCGTCTCGGCAGCTGGACTTCCTTGGAGCGCGCTTCGACACGGCTCAAGGCAAGGTCTTCTTGCGGCCGGACAAGGCCCAGTCGCTGAGGGAGCAAATTCTCCACTTTGCCTCTCTCCCAGTTCCCACAGCGAGGGATTACCTGCAGATCCTGGGATCAATGGCCTTCGCCATCAACCTGGTACCTTGGGCCTTTGCACACCTGAGGCCCCTTCAGATGGCGCTACTTTCGAGGTGGAAACCGGTCTCGCAGGACTATCAGGCGATACTACCTCTTCCGCCGGCGGCCAGACTCAGCCTTCGTTGGTGGCTAGACCCCAGGAACCTGGCACAGGGTTGTCCTCTGGAGGCGCCGGAGTGGATTGTGGTCACTACCGATGCCAGTTTGACCGGCTGGGGGGCCGTGTGTCTCCGCAGCTCGGCCCAGGGGCAGTGGACACAGGAACAGGCGTCCTGGTCGATCAACCGCCTGGAGACCAGAGCAGTCCGTTTGGCGCTCATTCAGTTTCTGCCCCTCGTCCGGCAACGGGCGGTCCGTGTTCTCTCGGACAATGCGACCACGGTAGCCTACATCAACCGACAGGGAGGCACCAAGAGCCCGGGGGTGGCCATCGAAGCGGCCCGTCTCATGGCCTGGGCGGAGCGGTTTCTCGACCGTCTGGCGGCCTCCCACATCGCAGGCGTAGACAATATTCAGGCGGATTACCTGAGTCGGCAGACGCTGGACCCGGGGGAATGGGTCCTCTCCGAGGCAATGTCAATCATCACTCGGCGCTGGGGAACACCCGCCATGGACCTCATGGCAACGTCGGGCAACGCAAAGGCCCCGCGTTTCTACAGTCGGAGAAGAGACCACGGGGCGGAAGGAGTGGACGCCCTGGTGCTACCCTGGCCCCCTCATCTTCGGTTGTACGTCTTCCCTCCGTGGCCTCTGGTGGGCAAGGTGGTGCGGAGAATAGAAGATTATCCAGGGCAGGTCATCCTGGTGGCGCCAGAATGGCCGCGGCGCCCGTGGTTTGCGGATCTACTCAACCTGGTAGTGGACGGACCTCTGCGATTGTCACACCTTCCGCGGCTGCTCCATCAGGGTCCGGTATTTTTGGACCAGGCGGAACACTTTTGTCTCGCGGCTTGGCTTTTGAGAGGCAGAGTCTCCTGCGCAAGGGATACGCAGTAACCGTGGTAGACACCCTTCTCAAGGCACGTAAGACCTCCACTTCGGTCGCCTATGTACGGGTCTGGAAGGTGTTTGAGGTCTGGTGTGCTGGACATGGAGCCTCCGCGACCGCAGCTTCGCTACGTCAGGTCCTGGCCTTCCTCCAGGAGGGCTTGGAGAAGGGTCTCTCCTACAACTCCCTGCGTGTGCAAGTCTCTGCTCTAGCCTCCCTGGTTCGTACCACGGGAAATCCAGATCCTTCGTCTCATCCGGACGTCTCGCGCTTCCTCAAGGGAGTCAAGCACCTGCGGCCGCCGGTGCGGCACCCCTATCCCTCCTGGAATCTCAACCTGGTTCTTCGGATTCTTGGAGAGGCTCCCTTTGAACCGCTGCGGCAGGCCTCCCTTAAGGACGTCACACTGAAAACGGTGTTCCTGGTTGCCATAGCCTCGGCGAGGCGCATCTCCGAGCTTCAGGCGCTCTCGTGTCGGGAACCTTTCCTACGCTTCACGGACTCGGGAGTCTCCATTCGAACAGTTCCCTCGTTCCTGCCTAAGGTGGTGTCTTCCTTCCACTTGAACCAGTGGGTGGAGCTGCCGGCCTTCCCGTCGGATGCGCCCAAGTCTCTCCGGCGTCTCGACGTGAAGCGCTCTCTGCTGCACTACCTGGAAGTGACCAATGAGTTCCGGGCGTCCGACCATTTCTTTGTGCTTTGGTCCGGTAACAAGAAGGGACTGCAAGCGTCTAAGACGACTATCGCAAGGTGGCTCAAGGAAGCGGTGTCCTCGGCCTACATCGGCGCCGGGAAAGCTCCCCCGGAGGGAGTCCGGGCTCATTCGTTGCGTGCCCTGGCCACGTCCCGGGCGGAGTCTCAACATGTTCCAATTCAGGAAATCTGTCGCGCGGCAACATGGAAGTCGCTGCACACCTTCTCGAAGCATTACCGGTTGCAACTGCCGGTAGGTGATTCGGGTTCCTTTGGGGACAGGGTTCTCCGAGCAGGGTCTTCAGGGACCCACCCGGTTTAGGGAAGCTTTGGTACATCCCACGGTCTGGACTGATCCTAGTATGTACAGGGAAAAGAAAATTATTCCTTACCTGCTAATTTTCGTTCCTGTAGTACTTAGGATCAGTCCAGACGCCCACCCGGGTTTGCTAAGTGCTGATCAGACGCCTGCTCGTTTACATTCTATCTCCTGTCCCTCACGCTCCTACATTCTGATGTTTTTGTTGTTGCTTAGTTTTTTCTCACAGTTCTCCTTGCAAGTTGCATTGGTTATTTGTTCATGTGGTTACAATTTGATTGGTGCTTGATCCATCCTACTTTTCTGTCAAGTGTTTTTTCTCTGGGCTTTGATATTCTCGATACTGAGGATCCCTGGAGGGTGCACCTGCTTATACGTCAGCACCCTCGGAAGTTTGCTCTGACTCCATCTGCTGGACGGGGGACATAACCCACGGTCTGGACTGATCCTAAGTACTACAGGAACGAAAATTAGCAGGTAAGGAATAATTTTCTTTTTTCTCCGATTAGTCTTAAATGTGCTACTTGCTAACTTCATGGAATGCCCCCTAGTCCTTCTATTATCTGAAAGAGTAAATAACCGATCCACATCTACCTGTTCTAGACCATACTCCTATGGTGGTGCTTCTTTGAAGTGCATTGGCACACAGCCTTAAAGTAAGTGGCAGAAGACTCCTCTTTGACCCAGATATTTAGTTGTTGCCTATGCCTAGGGTTCCTCATAAGAACATAAGAAATTGCCATGCTGGGTCAGAGCAAGGGTCCATCAAGCTCTGCATCCTGTTTCCAATAGAAGCCAAAACAGGTCACAAGAACCTGGCAAATACCCAAACACCAAGAAGATCCCATGCTACTGATGCAATTAAAGCAGTGGCTATTACCTAAGTAAACGTCATTAATAGCAGTTAATGGATTTCTCCTTATCCAAACCTTTTTTGAACCTAACTGCACTAACCACATCCTCTGGCAACAAATTCCAGAGCTTAATTGTGTGTTGAGTGAAAAAATGTTTTCTCCGATTAGTGTAAATAACCAAGTCACATATACTCGTTCATGATCTTAAAGACCTCTATCATATTCCCCTCAGCCATCTCGTCTCCAAGCTGAACAGCCCTAACCTCTTAAGCCTTTCCTCATAGGGGAGCTGTTCCATTCCCTTTATCATTTTGGTTGCCCTTCTCTGTACCTTCTCCAGCGCAACTATATCTTTTTTGAGATGCGGCGACCAGAATTGTACACAGTATTCAAGGTGCGGTCTCACCATGGAGCGATACAGAGGCATTATGACATTTTCTGTTTTATTACCCATTCCCTTCCTAATAATTCCTAACATTCTGTTTTGCTTTTTTGACTGCTGCAGCACACTGAGCCGACGATTTCAAAGTATTATCCACTATGACGCCGAGATCTTTTTCCTGGGTGGTAGCTTCTAATATGGAACCTAACATCGTGTAACTACAGCAAGGGTTATTTTTTTCCCTATATGCAACACCTTGCACTTGTCCACATTAAATTTCATCTGCCATTTGAATGCCCAGTGCCTCATTTTTTATATCAACTGATTTTCAACCAAAAATTCCTGGATTTTTCCAAAAGTGCAATCCAGTTTAAACTGATGTTCACCTTAATTTTATGCTGATTAAAGAGCAGATGCAATGTGTGTTTGGGTCTCCGGAACTTCTGGAAGGTAGTGCAGGCTAAAGCACTTGAAACATTTCAAGGAGGAAATATACATGCTAAGCAGAATCTGCTTAATATTGTTTCATTTCCTAGCGTGTAGTCCATCTGGCTACACGCCATTTCCTGGCGTGTAGCCAGATGGACTCAGGACCAGTGGGTATTGTGCTCTTCTGCTAGCAGATGCTGACGTCACTCTAGATATATATCTACATGCACAGCCGCGTTTATAATTGCACGCGCACAAACACAATGGCACCAGCACCCAAGAAGGCCAGAAGGCACTCTTTGCACAGCCTGCCACATAAGAGCCACGCAGCCTGAATTGGAGTCCTGCCTGTGTCAACATTGTGAAGAAGCCCAGGGTGAACCTAAGCCTGGTCCCTTACTGCTGGGGGATGGGTCCGGAACTACTACTGACGATAGCTTCCCGGATCTATGCCTCTCCGAGATTGGCTTCTCCACAGGAGGGCACCTCTGGGGTCCCTACTCTGACTCCCCCTGGGATTAACATGGACCCAGGGACCTTCTCCTGGTTGAATTTTTCCAAGGCCTGCAAACCTTTGTTCAGGCACAATCAGCCCCGGCTGCTCCCCGGGCTCAACCCCTGCTGGAAGCACAAGCTCCTCCCGGCCCTGCTCGGATGCCTCGAGACATGCCTCACCTAACCAAGAACTTCCCTGATAGGGACCCAAACACCTCAGTTGAGGGTGGCTCCCTGGAAGGAGGAGAAATCCCTCCAGAAATGGAACCATACCCCAAACCATGCTTCGCTTCTTCCACAAGGACTAATTACCAGCCCTTTTTTCCCAGACTCTGAAGACGCTGGGTATTCCAGGCACGGACCCTATGGCGGAACCAAAGAAGAACCCCATCTTGGTGTCCCTTTGTAAGGCCTCATGCTCCTTTCCAATGATGGAAGCCATCCAGGAACTGATTGAGCTGGAGTGGGTTACCCCAGAGTCCAGCTTCAAAGGGGGTCAGGCCTTGGAAGCCCTATACCCTCTAGAGCCAGCAACCAAGGAACGCCTGCGTTTCCCGAAAGTGGACGGTATAGTCTGTGTCATCTCAAAGAGAACGATTCCCATTGAGGTGAGGGGCTGCATTGAAGGATACTCAGGATAGACGATTGGATTCCATCCTTAAGCAGGCCTTTGACGCACCAGTAATGACACTGCAGATTACTTCCTGCTGCGCACTGGTGGCACATTCCTGCTTGCTCCTCGAGAGAGGCAAATAACTCTTAACGTATACTGGTGAGACGATGGTACCTGCAGCAGCCTTCCTGATGTACACAAGCTCAGATCTGGTGCATACCTCAGCCAGGGGCGTTGCCTCGGTAGTAGCAGCCAGAAGACAACTATGGCTACGGAATTGGTCTGTGGAAGCGACATCTAAAGCGAATCTCTCAAAAATGCCCTTTTAAAAGATCTCTCTTGTTCGGAAGCGAATTGGAGAAGTTAGCCAGCAAATGGGGCGAATCCCCAGTGCCTCGGCTACCAGAAGACAGGAGTAAAATATCTCGGTGCGCCCCCCCCCCCCCCCCCCCAACCAGAAGAACCAAAGGCAGAGGATCACAGTACTTTAGACCCTACAGGAACTCACAGTTCAGGCACCTCGTCCCTCCAGAAGGTCCCAGCCTTTTCGGAACCAACAGACCAAGAGAGGAGCAGGCTCCAGCCAAGCTTCACAATGAGAATGGGCCGACCCATCCACAGGAAGAGGAGATAGGGGGTCGACTTGCCCTTTTCTACCAAAGATGGGTCGAGATAACGTCAGACAAATGGGTACTAAACATCGTTCGAGAAGGTTACTCTCTGGAGTTCCACAGCATCCCTCGATTCAAATTTATGTCACCCTGCTACTCCCACACCAAGAGACTGGCAGTGGAAACCACTCTAACAAGACTACTGTCTGAAGGCAATAACTCCGGTTCCCACGCCCCAACAAAATATGGAGTGCTATTCCATCTCTTTTATCGTTCTCAAGAAGGAAGGATCATTCAGACTCATCTTGGATCTCAAGAACGTCAACCAAAACTAACTAGTGGGAATTATGTTTGGCAGGTTTCTTGGCTCAGGACTTCGATGTCCCTATCTGGCGTTTGTTCTTGCTCTTCGAATTTTCTTTACAACCCTGACAATACTTGATGGCGATAGCGTCAGTACTTTTCTGTCTCTTGGTGGTTCTAGTAGTGGGATCGCATCAGTCGGGGGTGGGTAGGGGTGGGGGAGAAACATTTCATAACCATACTACAACTGGGTAACTCACGATTTATTTTCATATCTGATGAGCAAGCCACACATGGAAACACATACATTTGAAACACAGCTTGTTTATTTTTCCTGGTATCATATACACTATTTTGTCTTTAAAATGTATTTATTACTTGCAGCTTAGTATATGTTGTAGAGTTTTTACATGCTCTGTTGTCTTGATTGCTATATGACAAGAATGCACTGGGGCGGATTTTAAAAGGGATACACGCGTAACCCTTTAAAACCCGCTCCTGTGCGCGCCGAACAGATTTTGATTAAGCCTGGCGACGCACTTATGTCCCGGGGAGGGGGGTGGGACCGAGGCCTCCGGCACAGTGACTGTGCCAGGGGATCATGCACCGGCACTTGGCCGGTGCGCGCAACCTATGCCTGCCCAGAGGCAGGCGTAAATAATAAAAATAAGGGGGGGGGGGGGGGGGGGGAGACGGTGACGTCACGAACCTGAATGGCGGCCTGAGCCTGTAGCTCCGGAGTGCCTCACGCTAACATTGCAGGGAATCGGGCACCATCTGCTCTTACAAGCGCCTAGTCAATAATATCGAAACCCCGAAATCTCCTTGATATGGCTTCTAAACGCAAAGGACCGGATTTGAGGCAGTTTTCCTACGCTAAGGGAAAAGATGAAGAGGGGCCGGTAGAAGGCCACGCTACCCCAGACGCCAGCGCCGAGGGGATGGAGGAGGGTGACCGCTCCGAATCGGAGATGGGGCAGAGAGACACCGCAATGCCTACCCGAGATGAATTCCGCCGCTGGTTCCAAGATCTTCGGCAAGACATGAAAACCAACAAACGGGAGATGCTGGAGAGAATGGGGGAACTAAAGGAGGACATGGCAGACATAGGACGCAGGGTAGATGAGTGTGATATCCGTCTGGAGGGCCAGGAGATGCGTTTGACGAAGCTGCAGGAACAGGAGGATGTTCTCAGTAAAAACTATGCAGAGGTAATTGCAAAACTGGAGGACCTGGAGAATAGGAATCGCAGATGTAATCTGCGATTTCGAGGCGTCCCAGAGACGGAAGCATATGCGGATTGCGAGGTGGTGGTGCGATCTCTATGCCGTTTCTTCCTTGCGCCAGAGACGTCGGGGGAAACGATAGACCCCCAGCCGGACATAGCGATTGAAAGGGCGCATCGCACCCTGGGCCCCCGAGGCAATAACCAGCCCAGAGACATAATAGCGTGCTTTTTACGCTTCCCCATCAAGGAGAAAGTTCTCTCGGTGGCGCGCAAGCAGCAATCATGGCAGTGGGAGTCACACCAAATAGCGGTGTTTGCAGATATTTCCTCAATCACTTTAAAAAAGAGGCAAGAATACCAGCCTGTAACAACAGTGATGAGACGGGAGAAGCTCAGATATCGCTGGCTATTTCCGACGGGTCTTGCAGTAACTATTCAAGGCGTTACATCTAAGGCCCTAAGTGTCTCAGAAGCGGCGGCCATTTTGACATCCTCAGGCTTTCCAGTTCAAGTTCCAGCGCAGCAGACGCAGCGAGAGCGGTCGGAGGTACGAAGATGGCAGCGGGTGGATAATGGAGGCAAGCGGCTGCGACGGAATGCAAGTGGCCAGCACTTGGGCGCCGGGGAGAAGAGCGGTGGCACCTGAAGGGACTTCCCCGATTGACTTGGCTAGATGAGTATTTCTGCAAGAGTTTACAGGGGGATGAGGCTAGAGGGCGCAGACACACACCGTTGGGGATATTCACAATTGCTTGTTCGATATTGGCTGGATGCACGTTGCACCGGGGGACATGTTCACCATATTTGACTTGGGTTGGATTAAAAACTGCTCAGTTCATTTATTTTACGCGATGAATGGCACTGGAGTTGCAGCGGTCCGCCGCAGGGACTTCACTTGTCTCATCTGCTTCGGCAGAGGCGCCATATGGCTATGGCGCATCTATTCAAGGGGGGTGGGGGGAGGGGGAGGGATTGGGGGACGGGGAGTATGTGGATCAATGGGTTGGCTGTGATTTTTGGCTTTTACATGTTTACCCCGGAGTGAGGGGAGTAACAGTGATTGGGATCGGGGAGTGGATGGGTATGTGGGAAAGGGTGGGATCAATGAGGTGTTTAAATGTTCTGACTGGGCCACTAGTGCCTACACCCTACTTAGCATGATGGCGCTGCATCTGTATTCTCTTAATGTTAAGGGACTACACACCCCGCGGAAGAGGCATTTACTACGTCGTGATATACAGTCCATAGGCGCCAAGATTATTTGCCTACAAGAGACTCACCTCACCAAAAGACATGAACATTTACTTAACTGGCCTGAGTTTACTCATAAGGTTTTTTCTGCAGCCAGGCCGAAGGCTAAATATACGGGAGTTTGTATACTTTTCTGCCGAGGGGAGGATTATGTTATTCGCAAGCAAATAGGGGATGTGAATGGGAGATATGTACTTGTCTGCTTTGATTATCAAGGGATCACCTATACCTTGTTGAATGTTTATGCACCAAACTGTCATCAGAAAGAGTTCTATACACAACTTGATACATTGCTAGACAAAGAAGGAGAGGGACAACTAATAGTTATGGGAGATTTTAATATGACTCTAGACCCCCATAAAGATAACTCCAAGGGGGCACAGGAAGGGTCACGCCCTCACAGGCGGAGACTAAAGTCTCTTATAGATAAGTGGAACCTGATAGATCCCTGGCGACAGCAAAATCCAACGGGAAGAGATTATACGTTTTTCTCGGCTGCTCATCATACTTATTCCCGTATTGATTTCTTTTTGCTTGATAAACATCTGGTGAATCGCATTGGTGATGTAGAGATCAGAAATATTACGTGGTCTGATCATGCTCCCATTACTTTAAACCTTCAGGGAAAGCGTGACGCCACAGGCATTAAGTCCTGGAAGTTAAATGACACTTTATTAAGGGATGACAGTTTTCGCCTACAGCTGATTGCTGATATTCAGGAGTATATCGCTCATAACACAGGGGCGCCCACACTGATTTGGGACTGTCTTAAAGCGGTCCTGAGAGGTAAATGTATCTCACAGGGAACTCATCTGAAACGTTCTAATTTAGCGCAGAAACAGCAGATTCTCCAGAAAATTGATCGCCTAGCAGGGGAACACAAACGTACGCTATCGAGAGCTATTTATGCCTCCCTACAACAGGCCCGGGAAGAACTGCAAACGTTAGCCTCTGCAGAATTGACAGATAAATTAAAAATGTTGAATTTAGAACGGTATGCTTGGGGTAACAGGGCTGGGAAACTATTGGCCAGGTTTTTAAAACGCAGGCAAACGCAGAATCAAATTTTAGGGATTCAGACTGCCGGAGGCGACTTGTTGACCTCCCCACCAGATATTCGCCAGAGGTTTCAGGATTTTTATGGCACCCTATATTCTGCTGAAACCCATATTACGGATGACCAGATTCAGGGATATCTTGGAAATGCTCCCCTTCCTGCTTTAACGCCAGACGAACAGAATAGGCTAGACCAGGAGATCTCACCTCTGGAAATCCAGTGGGCTATTAAGGATCTCAAGGCTAATAAGGCTCCGGGCCTTGATGGCTATACGCCTCTTTTCTACAAAACGTTTTCAGATTCTCTAACCCCTTTACTACAGGAACTATTCCAGTCCCTTCGGGAGGGAGATCCCCTGAGATCTGGATCTAATGAAGCCGGAATTACCATTCTGGGAAAACCAGGTAGAGATCCTACTCATTGTGGGTCCTACCGGCCCATCTCCCTTCTCAATATCGACCTTAAGCTTCTTGCGAAAATTATGGCGAATCGGATGAATAGTGTTATGGGGAAATTGGTACACACGGATCAAGCGGGGTTCATACCGGGGAGGATGGCGGCAGACAACATCCGCAAAATAGTTGATCTGATAGGGTGGGCCAGACGTGAGGGCGAGCCGATGGTCTTACTGTCGGTTGATGCGGAGAAAGCCTTCGACATGGTGCACTGGCAGTTCCTATTTCAGACTTTGAAGGCTATGAACTTTGGGGATAAATTCTTAACTTGGTTGAGGCTCCTATATACTAACCCCACGGCGCGAGTGAAAGTCAATGGCATTTACTCCGATGCCTTTCATATCCAAAGAGGAACCAGACAGGGATGCCCCTTATCCCCGTTATTATTTGCCCTGTTTCTGGAGCCGTTGGCCATTACGGTACGGAATACCCCCTGGATAAGAGGGGTTGAGGTGGGGGAAGAATCTTATAAGATGTCCATGTTTGCGGACGACATTTTGTTCACCCTGACTACACCGTCAACATCGCTGCACGGGGCTTTAGAAGCCCTAAGTAACTTTGGTGCGGTTTCAGGATTTAAACTCAACATAGATAAGTCTGAGATCCTCAATGTGACATTAACTAGCTCAGAGCTCTTGGACCTCAAACAGCGGTTTCAGTTTAGATGGGCGCCCTCAAAAATAAAATACTTGGGAGTATATATTAGTAAAGACCCAGCAGAGCTGTATCAGCTGAATTACCCGCCCCTTGTTCACAAAATTTTTTCGGATTTAGACCGCTGGTCTGAACTATATCTTTCCTGGACGGGGAGAATAGCTTCGGTAAAAATGAATGTTCTTCCCCGACTTGGATATTTGTTCCAGGCGCTACCGATTCATATTCCTGATGTCATGATAAATGGGTGGCAGAAACGTATATTTTCCTATATCTGGAAGCGGAGACCCCCGAGGGTGTCCAGAGCTGTCCTATACAGGCCTAGGACACGGGGAGGCTTGGGAGTTCCTAACTTGCGATGGTACTGGGTGGCGTCCCAGATCAGGGCTATCTTTGATTGGCACAGATTAAAAGAACAGAAACAATGGGCTGTGCTTGAACGTGTGATGGCTGGAGTACCCTCCCTTAATTCCTTGATTTGGCAACCGAGGAGTACGCGCCCCATTATGGCCAACGCTGTTACTTCGACTATTCATACGTTGAGGGTTTGGGAACGATGGAGGATACCACTAGCAGGAGATAGACGGTACTATTATAGCTCCAGCTTTCAAACGAACTCCAGATTCCCCCAGGGTATGGTATCTAAAACTTTTGGAGAATGGCATAAGAAGGGACTTAGGAACTTTGGCCGGTTGTGGAGACTGGAAGGGCTTATCCCGTTTGCCTCTCTACAGATGGATTACGACCTGCCATCAGGAGATATATTTTCATATTTACAAATCAGACACTTTTTTCAAGTGGAAAAGGTGGGGGGGGATCTAACACTTGGCAAAACGCAATTTGAGTCTTGGTGTGATCAAGCGGACACATTGAGAAAAGCTATTTCGCAGGTTTATAATTACCTTAATAAAGACCCCAAGGTTAAACCAGCCTATCAGCAGGCTTGGGAGAAAGACTTGCAAAAACCCCTCTCGGAAGAAACCTGGGATCAGATATTCTCTTGCACGAAGACAGGTCTCCCTTATTCACAGTTGCTCGAGAACCGGTATAAAGTATTATTACGCTGGTATTACACACCGTCTAGATTACATAGGTTCAAGTCAACTTATGATAACAGATGTTGGAAGGGATGTGGGGAAGAGGGTACATTCTATCACATGTGGTGGACCTGTCCCTATTTGGTAAACGTCTGGGATGATGTGGCTATCCTTCTCAGAGCAGTTCTGGGGATCGAGTTAGTCCTCAAGCCAGAGCAAGTGTTATTGAATCTTCCGTTTGATCTGTCTAAGATACAGGGCAAACTGGTTCATTATATCTTGTCGGCTGCGAAATGTCAGATTGCCCTGGAATGGAGAATGCCTGGGCCTATAGCTTTTGGGAAAATTCACAACAGGCTGCAGACCCTCAGTTTATTGCATGACAGTGTTAGTAATTTTCGAGCATGTGAAGTAGCCTCAGCTCGGAAGGTGTGGCAACCATATAGAGATTGGCAAGCCCGACAGCGACCATCGGAATCCACGCTCCCATAATATTCTTACCGCAGTTTTCAGACTTTTAGTATTTCAGGCTTCCCACCTACACAGCCTATACCTCATCTTTACACGCATATGGGGGGATGGGGGGGGGAGGGGTACTTAAAGACAAGTGTGTTGGTGGACAAAGGACCACTGGATGGGCGATAGCTTGTTTTGATGACATACCTATGTTGTATCTTGTTTGCTTGTATTTGACAAAGTTGTATTTTCAATGCACACTTCTAATAAAAATTTTCAATTATAAAAAAAAATAAGGGGGGGGGGGAGGGAACGGGGAAAGCCATCTGGGCTCCCCTTGCGCGCGCCAACCCCGGATTTTATAACATGCACGCATGTTATAAAATCAGGCGTAGATTTGTGCGCACTGGGTTAAATCACAAGCAGATTTTGATAAATTGTAGGAAGACCTTGTGAGACAGGAAAATTAGGCATCAAAATGGCAGATGAAATTTAATGTGGATAAGTGCAAAGTGATGCATATAGGGAAAAATAGCCCATGCTATAGTTACACAATGTTAGGTTCCATATTAGGTGCTACAACCCAAGAAAGAGATCTAGGTGTCATAGTGGATAACATTGAAATCGGTTCAGTGTGCTGCGGCAGTCAAAAAAGCAAACAGAATGTTGGGAATTATTAGAAGGGGAATGGTGAATAAAACGGAAAATGTCATAATGCCTCTGTATCGCTCCATGGTTGAGACCGCACCTTGAATACTGTGTACAATTCTGGTCGCCGCATCTCAAAAAAGATATAATTACGATAGAGAAGGGCTACCAAAATGATAAGGGGAATGGAACAGCTCCCCTATGAGGAAAGACTAAAGAGGTTAGGACTTTTCAGCTTGGAGAAGAGACGGCTGAAGGGGGGATATGATGGTGGTTAAAATCATGAGAATAGCCACTGCCATTAGCAATGGTAACATGGAATAGACTTAGTTTTTGGGTACTTGCCAGGTTCTTATGGCCTGGATTGGCCACTGTTGGAAACAGGATGCTGGGCTTGATGGACCCTTGGTCTGACCCAGTATGGCATGTTCGTGCTTGCAGAATTTCCTTGGATATATATAAAGGCAGGCAAGCTGGCACCAGAAAGGGGAGGCCTATTCATAGGGTCACAAAGAAGAAAGCAACGGCAGGACCTTCAGGCCATACGGACACGACAGAGGTTTCTATAAACACAGCCACAGATGTGGTAATTACCTTGACCAGCAAGATTCTAAAAGAACAAAAGACTACCTAGAGAGTGATTGGTAAATGAGCCCTACCTCCTGGGAAAACTAATCAGGGCAGTTCAGTTCAGAGATAGTCATCATGTGGTTGGCATGGCAACCTATGTAAATGATTCTTTGGGCAGTCACGCAAGTTTGAAGCTTCCACAATATTGTATGTTATCTATAAAAGAAGGATCACTTCCTGTATACGATGAGATGCTGGTGGACAGGTTGTCAGAGGCATGGCATCAGCATCTCCTGAGAATACTTATATTGTTCAATAAAAGATTTTCGGTGAAAAACAGTGTTCTTGTCTCCCTGGCCATAAGCGTCATAAATAATGGCATGGTGCTTAACAGCCCGTGCATAATTCTTAAAATCTGGCCCACTGTGTTCAGTTATTTCTGGATGTTCCAATTGTTATGTTTTTACTTCTGTTGTCAATAAAACTTTAATTATAAAAAAAAAAAAAATCAACCATCTGCGGACACTACACTTCTGCATGGAAACTCCTCGATCCGTCATAATGGCAGTACAACTAGGAGAGTTTCTAACCTCCATGGACCTCTCCAAAGCCTACTTTCACATTCCAGTCCATCAGGACCATCAGCGTTTTCTACATTTTGCGATACTGGGTCACCATTACCAGTTCAGAGCGCTACCTTTCTGCCTAGCAACCGTCCCCAGAACATTCTCCAAAATTATGGTGGTTGTGGCAGCAACACTGAGGAAGAAAGGATCTTGGTACACCCTTACCTGGACAACTGCCTGATCAGGGCAAAATCTTCAGAAGAGAGCCGGAAGGTGACCAGCAAAGTCAAGAGCCTACTGCAGGAACTCGGTTGGGTCGTGAACACGGGCAAGAGCAGTCTGCAGCCCTCAGTCTCTAGAGCAGTGGTTCTCAACCTTTGTTTGGCTGGGACACACCTGACGGATGGTTCTCACATGTGACCGTCATGGGGCTAAATGTAAATATACATTCTGCATCCTCAGGAAACACCCCCCCCAAATGGGTGCAGAGCAGAACTAGGGCATTATCCATTCAACTCACCATATAAAAAAATAGATATTCTGGTTCTGATGACATCCTAGTAAAAGCAAAACAAACTCCCTTTACTTGCAGGCACAATATCCCTCCTTATGAAAAGAGTAATTTACCACTAATACATGTCCTATTGAGAAAACACAACAAATAAGATTGATACAAATGCCTACATGCTAGTAAAATACCTCACCTCTGTCACAAACCCAGAACTGACCTTCACCACAAATTATAAACATGGAGATGCACTGGAATGGGAAACCAAAACTACTCTGCATGCAGTGCAAACCTGGAGAAATATAGCACCTAGCATAGTCCCATGATCTGCAATAATGCACATAAACTAACCTGCACAGTTACACCTGTATTATGGAACACACTCAAACAGTAACAACCCTACCTATGAAAAGGCAACACTACAAATATTTAACCAGGCCCTAAACACTAATACACCTCCTATTAGGAAAACAGAACAAGCCAAGCTGCTATAGATCCCCACACAGAAATAATTGTAAAACTATACTAATAAATGTTACAAAACAGCTGATGAACAGAATAACTCCACCAATTAAAAACTCATAAAGTGTTAAAAATTGTCCAAATATCAATAAAATATTTCAAAATTGCAGACACATCACACAATACCCAATAATTTAAAATGGCAGTCAATCAAGAAAAATAAACTTTAAAAAGCCACCTTTACTTACCCTCTCCAGCAACTCTCCTACTCCTTTCCCTTGCAGGCCATTAACACACACCAGAAGTAGCAGTGGCTGCTGAAGCTCTGTCCTCAAGGTCCTCTTCCTTAGGGCCCACAACCAGTCACTCATACACAGGCTGTCTCTTACACAGACCAGTCACCTCATTGACCAGTCTGTCTCTCTCTCATAGAAACACATCACCTCCAACCATGGTCTCTCTCAATCACACACATGCTCTCTCACTTACATACAAGCTCTTAATCACACACAAATGCTCTTGCTCCCCTTCTACCACACACACAGAAAGCTGCCACTCACGCACCCAGGCACCCATTCTACCACAGGCACACAAAGCTGCCACTCACACACATACGCTCACGTGGAGCCTCTTCTTATTGCTTGGCCCAATAAGCCTGGCCTCTGCTCTTCAGCTGCTGCCGGCCTGTCCGGCGGCGCTCAGCTTCTCTCCACTCTTCAGCCCGCCGGCCCAGCCTCCGGCAGCAGCGCACACAGTCTCTCTGCACTTCAGCCGCCTCCGGTCTGTCCTCCAGCGACGCTCAGCGTCTCTCTTCTCTTCAGCTGCTGGCCTCCAGCGGTGGCACTCCCCTATCAACTGCATCGGCCAGTTCATCCCTGGGGAGAAGGGAGGCACAAGTGGGGCAGTGGGACACCGGGAGCCGCGACACACCGGTTGAGAACCGCTGCTGTAGAGTACCTGGGGGTCCGTTTCGACACCAAACAGAACAAAGTCTTCCTCCCCCGAGGAGAAGGAAACTGATGGAACAATTACGACGATTGATGGCCAATGCACTCCCCAAGGTATGGGACTATCTTTAAGTCCTTGGCCTCATGGCATCAACCCTGGAGGTCATCCCGTGGGCAAGGGCCCATATGCAACCCCTCCAGCGCTCCTTACTATCACGATGGAATCCACTGTCCCAGGACTACTCAATTCGCCTTTACCAGCAGAGGTACGTTTTCAGCTGCAGTGGTGGCTAAGCAGAGGAGTAAGCCTATCCCCACCGAACTGGACCTTGCTCACCATGGATGCAAGCCCATGAGGGTGGGGAGCTCACTGTCGGGAACTGACGGCCCAGGGACAATGGAACAAGGAAGAGGCAGAATGGAATATAAAACGCCTGGAAGCTCGAGCAGTCAGACTAGCGTGCCTGCGATTCAGCCACAGACTCTGAGGCAAAGCGATTTAGAGTAATGTCTGACAACGCTACAACAGTTGCTTACATCAACCGTTAGGGAGGAACCAGGAGCCAGCAGATGTCTCTGGAGATAAACCTATAAGGGATCTCAGCCTCCCACATCACAGACAATGTCTCAGCAGAGTGTCTGGACCCAGAGAATGGACACTGTCGACCACAGCCTTCCAACTGATAGTAAATCGCTGGGGCCTCCCAGCCATGGATCTACTGGCAACCCATCTCAGTGCCCAAGTCCCCAGGTTCTTCAGCCGCAGATGAGAGCCACATTCCCAAGGGATCGACACCCTCCTCCAGTCTTGGCCAGAGGAAGACTTAATGTATGCCTTCCCGCCCCCCCATGGCCGCTACTGGGCAAGGTCATCCACAAGATAGAACATCACAAGGGATTAGTTCTACTAGTGGCCCCGGATTGGCCAAGACGGCCATAGTACGCAGACATGCAAAAACTCCTTGCGGGGTACCCTCTGTGCCTACCTCCACACAGGGATCTTCTCCGTCAGGGCCTGATTCTCCATGAAGATCCGTCTCAATTCTCGCTTAAGGTCTGGCCCTTGAGAGGACTCTCCTGTAGAAGCACGCTTACTCAGAGGCCATGATTGACACCCTGCTCCGAGCGTGCAAGTTCTCCACATCCCTGTCATAAATAAGGATCTGGAGAGTATTCAAAGCCTGGTGCAAGGACCGCAGGATACTCCCACGGACAGCCAAGATTCCCATGGTTCTAGAGTTCCTACAGGACGGTATGAAGAAGGGGTTGTCACTCAACTCCCTCAAGGTCCAAGTAGCCTCACTGTCCTGCTTCAGAGCCGAAGTGGACAGTATCAGACTATCAATCCATCCGGATTTGTCCCGCTTCCTGAAAGGGGTTAAACAACTCTGACCACCTCTAAAGTGCCTGGTGCCTCTATGGAATCTCAATCTAGTATTAGACTTCTGCGTGTTGGTCTGAAGGAAGCCCCAGCTAGGTCTGTCATTACGCCTCTTAACATTGAATACGATATTCCTGGTGGCAATATGTTCAGCTCATTGCATCTCTGAACTACAGGCACTATCCTATCGGGAACCATTCCTTAGGTTTGCGCCTGGAACCATACAGCTGCGCACCGTCCCATCTTTTCTACCAAAAGTGGTTTCTGAGTTTCACTCGAACCAAACCATCTTGCTACCATCTCTGGATGAACATAAGGACTCTGAAGATTCGAGCCGCCTTTTCCATCTAAATATTGGCAGACTACTAGTGCGGTACCTGGAAAGATCGGAACCGGTGCGCAAAACAGATCGCTTGTTCGTTCTTCACAGCGGGAAGAAACAAGGAAAAGCAGCCTCGCAGGCAACCATAGCCCACTGGATCAAAGAAGTAATCAAGGCAGCCTACACAGAGGCAGGAAAGCCCTTACCATTACAGGTTAAGGCTCATTCTACAAGGGCACAGGCAGTTTCTTGGGCAGAAACCAAGCTGCTGTCGCCTGCCAAGATCTTTCGGGCGGCAACGTGGTCCTCCATACACACCTTCTCCAGGTTGTATTGCCTGGATGTTCAAGCCCGAGAAGACGCAGCCTTCGCAAAGGCAGTACTAAGTGGGCCACGGGCAGCCTCCCGCCCTGTCTGGGAGTAGTTTTTGTACATCCCATTGGTCCTGAGTCCATCTAGCTACACACTAGGAAATGGAGAAATTACTTACCTGATAATTTAGTTTTCCTTAGTGTAGACAGATGGACTCAGCATCTTGCCCACGGCTGCCCCAGAAAAGGAGACCCTCAGATAGCGAACCTCAAGATTTAAGCAAATACGGGTAAGCTGCGGCCTACCCCTAGTTCAAGACACCCACAGTTGTCCGGCGTAGGCGTTAATTGGTTGAGTGCACTGGCAGTCTCCAGTCTGGAAATTAGTTGAACCAGTTTAATCAAATTATTTAAGTAAATATATATCCACAATGGCTTTTCGAAGAGAATACTGAAGAGCTGAGGTTACTGCAGGGGTATATCTAGAGTGACGTCTGCATCTGCTAGCAGAAGAGCACAATACCCACTGGTCCTGAGTCCATCTGTCTACACTAAGGAAAACAAAATTATTAGGTAAGTAATTTCTCCATTGTCCTCTTCTCTCCACTAAAATAAACTCTGAATGTTTACCCAGAAAAAATCATTCTTCCACTTACTTTCTCCTGTTTTTGTTCTTGCAATAATTAAACCTTGATAAATTCCCAGGTGAAATAAATAAATAAAACTGAACATGAAGGTCCCTACCTCTGCCTAAATCTGGGCCTGAATGAATGAAGACTCATGGTGCCAGATCTAGATTTGGTTCCTACTAAACTGGAAGTAAAATGAGCAGGTGGACCCTGCCCAGCCAAACACCAGAAACTGCACTGATTTAATATCCCTCAAGGTCCTGGGAGTTCTGTTCAGCAGACACTGCAGTAGCTGTGGGGAATGCATTGCTGTGTGTAACACACGAGACAGATAGATGGGTGAATACACTTTTTCTTAGAATCCAGTCAGATGAATCCAGAAAAAGTGTGTTATGCACCTCTACCAGCAGATAGAGTTGGAGCAAACTGATGCCACAGTGTATATACCCCTGCAGTGACATCAGCCTGCTAGTATTCTCTGTCTCCAGCAGATGGTGGATGTGCATCTCCCCACTGGGGATTGCTTCATTTTAACAACGGTTTGAACCTTTTTTTAAACTCTGTTTATCCCTTAACATTGTAACCTTCATATTTGTAAACCATTATGATGGATTTATGATGATGAATTCGAATGACGATATATAAAATCCAATAAAGAAAGAAAAGGAGAATTAAAGAAATAAACTTGCCCCGCTCTCCTGCGGTGATACTAAATGGTCCCTCCTGCAGTTTAGAATTCTTGAGGTGATTTCCGTGGTCTCTCAGATGAGTGCCTTGGTCCGTTAGCTGTTTTTTCAGCCAGCATGGATGTTGCTGCTTGAGCAGCTGAAAGGCAGCGGGTGCAGGAAGCCGAGCCTGGTGGTGTTGGCACCTGCCGTCTCCCCCCACAGCTGGAGACAGTCTCTGTACTCAGCCAGGTAAGGCTGAGGTCTGGTAAGGTGTGTTTTGTTTTGTTTGTTTTGGTTTTTTTTAATTATACAGAGACTTAGGAGGGTCTTTTTTTTTTTCTTTCTTTGTTGTTGTTGTGCAGGCTTCCTCCTCCCCTTGTGTCCATGCTCGTCATTCCGGTCCAACGTTCGTCCCGCCCCATGGGAGGTCAAGCAATGCGGGCAGCCTGGCAAGTTGATCAGCCTCCTTAGGCTAGGCCCCGCTCTGAGGCTTTTTGCTGCGCACCGTGGTAGGCCATAACGGCATTTTGCATGCTTTCTAAGGCTACCCTCTACAGGATTGTCGATCTGACATGTGCTAGCTCTGTATCCAGGTTGTGCACCTAGTTTTTGGACGCACAGTTGGGCTTGTATTTACATTAAGTGACGCCGTAGTGGCTGCATACTTACCTCCACGCACAAGTGGTACTGTGTACTTTGTTTTATGTGCGCTTAATTTTTGGGTGCCTAGATGTGTGCCCCTAAGTGTTGGGTGCATAATTTTTGGGTGCCTAGGTTGAGCGTGTATTAAAAAAAATAGTAAAATAGCTAGACACAAGCCTTCGCTCAGCACAATGTTGGCCATAATGGCGCTTGTACCTAAGAAGTCTAAGCGCCTTTCTCTTTGCACTGCTTGTCATATTTGGGCATCTCAGCCAGGAGTGCCCACTACTTTTGTGCCAGTGCTGTTTGGAGACTCAGGGAGAATTGTCTTCCTCTGATTTCATTAAGCCTGGCTCTTCCCAACCGGATGTGGGTCTGGATAAAAATGACTCTGGTGTGATGCCTAATTTTGGAACTTCTAAACTGGTTAGTTCTAACTGGTTCCTTAGCAGGGGCAGGTAGCTCTGTGAGTACACCTCAGGTACCTTCTGGTCTGGATACTTCTACTTTTTCTTGGGTAGAATCTTTCTAGGGATTGCACTTTGGTGCAGTCCTCAGCCCTATCCAATGGTGCAGTCCTCAGCCCTATCCAATGGTGCAGTTCTCAGCCCTATCCAATGTTCTAGAGCAGAGATATAGGTAGGAGGAACCTTGCCTGAACCTTCTGTTAAGCGTTGGAGTACTCCTAGAGCGGCAGCGAGACCTCTGGATAGAGATCAGAATAGCACGGATGATGATGTCGATCCTGCCTCTCGAAGATGGTGAACCGGATTAGAACCATATAGAACTATGTTACGGTTCTTTCATAGAGATGAACTGCCATCTCTCATTTCCCAGACCTTGAAAATGCTTGGAGTTCCTGGGGCAGATTCAATGTCTGAGCATAGAGAAATTCCATTTTGGTTTCCTTGCATAAGGCCTCTTGTTTTTTCCCCATTATGGAGGCCATTCAAGAAATGGTTGATCTTGAATGGAGCGCCCCAGAGGGTAATTTCAAAGGGGATCAGGTTTTGGAAGGCCTGTACCCTTTGAATCCAGTGGTAAGAGCATGCTTACGTTTTCCGAAGGAGATGCACTTGTGTGTGCAGTCTCCAAGCAGACCACTATTCCTGTGGAAAGAGGTATTCTGGATTCATCTGACTGTCTTATCTGATAATTTCCTTTTCTTTAAGTAGTAATTTCTCATTGTGACTCTTGTTGCTGTCGCTGTATATGCATCAGACATGCATGTATTTTATCTGCAAGAAAGTCAGAACTTCTGTACCTACAGGACACATTTATGTGTATAGCTAATAGCATGAAACCAGCAATAATGGTCTATAGGCTACACAGTGCAATATAAGACACAGGCAACATAAATGTCTCATCCACCAACCTTAGAACAAGAAATATGCTTTATGTCATGTCCCATAGTGAGGGATAGACAAGGGAATCAAATAAGGATTCCAGATTTATTATGCTGTAGTCTAAATACAGAATTTCTCTGCAGAAAGTGCACAATTAAACTATGGAATTTGTTGCTGGAGTATGTGGTGAATGCAGTTAATGTAGCTGAGTTTTAAAAAGGGTTTAGACACATTCCTGGAGGATATAAGACCTGGGTAAACCACTGCTTATTTCTGGTTATGAGCAGGAAGGATTGTATTTATTCTCTCTGATCCTGCTGGGTATTTGTGATTTGGATTGGCTCCAGGGTCGATCCAGGAAACTACAGACCGGTTAGCCTGACTTCAGTGCCAGGAAAAATAGTGGAAAATATAGAAAGACATGGTTTAATGGAACAAAGTCAGCATGGCTGAAACTGGACGCTCAATTTTGCCGGCGTCCGGTTTCTGAGGTTGTCAGCGGGCTCGAGAACCGACGCCGGCAAAATTTAGCGTCGGCTGTGAAACCCGCTGACAGCCGTCGCTCCGGTCCAAAAGGAGGCGCTAGGGACACGCTAGTGTCCTTAGCGCCTGCTTTTACCTGGTTTTACCGCCGGGCCTAATTAGCATACTGAATCGCGCGCACAGGAGAGTGGCCTGTGCGCGTGCTGGGAGAGCGGGCATTCGCCCACTCTCCCGCGGACTTTACTGAATCAGCCCGTATGGCATTTCTTATGTTCTAAAGGCCAGTATTGGCATATCCTGCATGCTGATCTTAGTAAGTAAATTGGTAATTACTGTATAAATGATCTGTTTGCTAATTTCCTGTTTCTAATTCTACAGGTTATTTTTGGACCAATGTTCTCTGGGAAAAGGTGAGAATTCCTGTCTTTATAATCATTAGATAATTCTATTGTGATTAGGAGTATCCTGATTATAAATGCCCCCATCCTCTTGTATGAATATTAGGTCTAGTTATAACTAAATTGTGAAAATATAACATGACACCAGAAGTCCTGCATGCTGCACAGAAATACTAATGCTGCTGAGGATGAAAAATAAAGGGTTAATGACTTGCATGGAAGCACTTTCCCATTGAAATGGGGAAGTGTGGCTGTTTTGTGAATATGTGCATACTGTACAAAATGTGATTATATGGAAGAAGAAAGCAGCAAAGGGGCTGACAGGGTACTCTGAAGGCCTCTGTAAGGGTGCTTGGAGAGTGTTTTCTATGGAGTCAGATGTTTGGTGGCTGTGAAGAAATTACAGCACAATGAGATTGTACTGATCAGACTTGTAGAAATAGGCAAGGCTGACATGCCAAAAAGTATTCTAAAAGTTAGCTAGTATGTTAAAGGTCAGCACTGAATTTCGTTTCTGCCTTCTGAGATCTAGCATATAGGAGATAACATACAATTTTAACCAGTTGGAAAATGTTATGCAAACAAACATCAGTACAGTGCTATAAGGATATTAGGCACCTCTTGTCATTTGGCCAGTGATAAAGTCCAGTGTTTACTATGATAGTTATGCTAACAGAACATCTGGTTTGGGTGTATGCACATAGGTGGGGTTTTTTTTTTTTCTATTTTAATTTCTGATTAAAATACACCCCATTTTTTAGTTCCTTCAGAACCCTTACCTATGGGAGGATTGAAGGAAGCTTCTGCCACCCTTCATGCAGGAAAGTCTTCTGTTTCTCTTAAAGTTAAAAAAAAAAAAAAAAAAAGTCTCAGAAGACTGAAAAGAGAGATGGTTATATGACAGGGGTCTCTTTCTTTCTTTCAGCTCTCCCTGTCTGCGGAGACAGAGGGAGATAAGCTGTTCAGGGGGCTCCTGTCTTTGCGGCTCTCCCCCCTCCCTTCTTCTCTCTAGGCGTCTGCCGAGCAGTTGGGGTGGGCCTAGCCATGCCGCATGGGAGTCGCTGTGCTGCATGCAGTGTGCACAGCTTACATTTATCGAGGGCCGGCCAATGTTCCCGATGCCTCTCCGGTGGGGAGGAGTACTTCGGGAGGGGCTGCAGCGGCATTTTTGAGGCAGTGTGGCTGCTGCAGAAAGAACAGCAGGGGGAAGGGATCGCCCGCCAGCGCTATCCCCAGTGGATTCCAGCCCCGATGGAGTCTGGGGGGACCCAGAAGGGGGCAGTCTGAGCAGGAGCCAGATCTTTTGGAGGGGGATTCTTCTGGTCCTGCTCCTTTTTTCCCAGAATTTATTCTGCTCATGCATGAAGCCTTTATGGCCTGGAGGACTGCAAGGCGCCCCCTCATGCGAAAATCTTCAAAAGCTCCGCCCAAGAAGAGGTCTAAGTTTTCGGGGGCTACAAGGATTCAGAGTCCTTGGTTCAACAGTGTCAGGGGTTGACGATGACAATTCCTCCAAGGAGTCAGATTGTGGGTTGCCATCTGGGGACAGTTCTCCCGACTCTAATCCATCCAGGAATGGGCAGGATCCAGATGAGGAAACTGTGAAGGTCCTGTCTATGGAGGGGGACATTCCTAAAGTAGTTTGCCTATTTCAAAAGGAGGAACTGGAAACCATGATTCCGCTTGTCTTGGTGGAGTTAGGGATAACTGTTCCACAGGAGGAGTCTGACTAGGAGTCAGTGGATTGGGTCATGGCTGGCTTATGGGGTCTGGCCAGAACTTTCCCTTTTTCATAAGTCAGTAAAACAGTTGGTGGTCAGGGAGTGGGATGTTCTGGAGACTGGCCTTAAGGTTAGCAGAGCCATGGATAAGCTCTATCCCTTGCCCGAAGACACTCTGGAGTTCTTAAGGGTTCAGAAGGTGGATGTTCCGTCTCGGCACTTAAGAAAAGGACCACCATTCCGGTAGCTGGCGCAGCAGCTCTGAAGGATTTGTAGGACAGGAAGCTTGAGGTGCACATTAAGATTTTTGAGGTGTCTACTCTGGGCATATGTGCAGCAGTTTTATGCTTGGGCTGGCTTCAGATGGGTGCAGCAGTTACAAGATAACAAAGATGTCACCCATGGATTCTAAGCAAGTGGATTGCTTGGAGGCTGCGGTCACTTATGCAGCCAGTGCCTTGTATGACCTATTCACACTTCTTCAAGGATGATGAAGGCCTTGGCTAGGAGGCTCCTTTGGTTACGGAATTGGTCAGCGGATGTTTCGAAGGCTCAACTGGGAGCTTGCCTTTTAAGGGCAAGCTCCTTTTTGGAGAAGACTTGGAGCAGCTGATAAAGCATCTGGGAGAGACAGTGCACAAGCTACCGGAGGACAAGCCCAAAGGATCAAAAGGATTTCTTCCTGTGCGCGCTCTATTTTGGGGGCAGAGGTGTTTCCGTTGGAGCAGAGCTCCGGGTGCTGGCCAGAGGCAGAGCTCAAGGAAGTCGCAGTCCTGGAACCAGTCACTTTGTAAATGTAGGCTGAACAGAGAGGGCTCTGGTCAAAGAAGAGGCAGAGCCAAGCCCACACAATGAGGAAAGGCCAGCCCACACTCAGTCCCAGTCATCAGGGGTCGCTTGACTCAATTTTATGAGGAGTGTGTCAAAATCACGACGGACCAGTGAGTTCTAAGTGTCATAGGACAAGGTTACTCTTTAGAATTTGCTCGGCCACTACGAAGCCTGTTCATGGTATCTCCCTGTGCCTCAGCAGAAAAGAAGCAGATCATGCAGCAGACCATCCAATGACTGCAAATGCTGGGAGCCATTGTTACCATTCCCCAGGAGGAGCAAGGGACGGTACGTTATTCCATTTATTTTGTGGTACCAAAAAAGGAAGGAACTTTTCGTTCAATTCTGGATTTAAAAAAGAAGAACCTAGCTCTCAGAGTACCCCGGTTCCTGATGGAAACTTTGAGGTCTGTCATTGCAGCGGTATGAAGCGGGGAGATTTTGGTTTCCTTGGATCTAATGGAAGTGTACCTACACATAGGGATCTACCTGGACCATCAGAGAAACCTCTGGTTTATGATTTCTGGAGGCATTTTCAACTTTGCATTCTCCCGTTTGGCCTAGCAACAGGTGGTGGTGGTGTTGGCAGCAGCTCTCAAAAAGGAAGGGGTGCTGGTTCATCCATATCTAATTGTCTGGCTCATCCGAGCAAAGTTGGAGGACCTTTGCAGGTAGGCAGTGGAAGTGGTGTTGCACTGTTTGAGATCCTTGGGCTGGATAGTGAATCTGTCAAAGAGCCATCTTTCTCCTTCACAGGTTCTGGAGTTCTTGGGCACACGCTTCAATACCCATTTGGGGAAACTATTTCTCATGGAGGAGTGGTTATCAAGTTCAGAACCTACTGGAAGCCTGAGTGCCCAGGGTCTGGGATTACTTGTAGATCCTCTGTTCCATGGTAACTACCCTGGAGCTGGTCCCATGGCCATTTGCTCATATGAGACCTCCACAGAATGCGTTACTATCCCAGTGGGATCTGATGTCAGAGCAGTTTCATCTTCCACTACTGCTTACAGAGTCAGCCAGGTTCAGTCTTTCGTGGTGGCTTGGTCGTGACCATTTGTGCTACGGCATGGATCTGGAGGTGCCACAGTGGATGGTAGTGACTACCGACACCAGTCTCTCTGGTTGGGGAGTCATGTGTCAGTTCTAGTCAGTGCAAGGTCAATGGTCAGCAGAGGAAGCATCCTGGTCCATCAATCGCTTAGAGACTAGAGTGGTGCAGTTGGCTCTGTAGGACTGTTACCTCTTTTGCGCAACCATCTCATCAGAATTCTGTCAGACAGTGCAACAATGGTGGCCTACATCAACCGCCAGCATGGGACCAAGAGTCCAGCAGTTGCTCAGGAAGCAGAGATGCTGGTCTGCTAAGCAGAGAAGCATCTGGCCTTGTTAGCTTCTCACATAGCGGGGTCTGACAATGTGCAAGCACACTTTCTCAGCAGACAATTGGATCCCAGAAAATGAGAACTATCTGAGTAAGCAATGGGCCTCATTATTGCAGATGGGGTATTCCTCATATGGATCTGATGGCAACTCAGTGGAATGCCAAGGCATCGCGCTTCTTCAGTTGCAGAAGAGTGTGGAGCGGAAGGGATTGATGCCCTGGATCTTCCTTGGCTGCATGACATTCTGATCTACATGTTTCTGCCATGGCCTCTGGTGGGCAAGGTTGTGAGAAGAATAGAGATCCATCCAGGAAAGGCAATTCTCATGGCTCTGGAGTGGCCACGAAGACCTTAGTTTGCAGATTTGGTCAATCTAGCAGAGGATGGCCCGCCTGCTACGTCAGGGCCCCATATTTTCAGAACAAACGGATCACTTTTGTCTAGCAGCTTGACTTTTGAAATGAGGCAATTAAGGAAGAAAGGATATCCTGAGAATGTTATTTCTACTCTGTTGCAGACTCAAAAGACTTCCACTTCCTTGGCATATGTCCAGGTTTGGAGAATCTTTGAGTCTTGGTGTACGGAGCAAGGGGTTGAACCTCGGCAAGCGTTTGGCACAGATTCTGGCTTTTTTGCAAAGAGGCCTAACGAAAGGTTTGTCCTTAAGTTCACTGAGAATGGTAGGTGTCTGCTCTGGGCTGTTTGCGAGGCAAGATTCATGGAACAACCCTAGCTGCGCATTCGGATGCAGTACATTTCCTCAGAGGGACAAAGCACTTGCGCTGCCCCTATTCATAAGGTGTGCCCTTCTTGGAGCTTTAACTTGGTCCTCAAAGGCATGTGTGTGGCGCTGTTTGAGCCTCTTAAAAGAGCCACCATAAAAGATCTCACTTTGAAGATGGTTTTCTTGGTGGCGATTTGTTTAGCTAGATGGGTGTCAGGTTCTCTACGACAGGGCTTGAAGTTCTTTTTTGCAGATTTCGGATTCTGGAGTATTTGCGAATGGTTCCACCTTTTTTGCCGAAGGTGATTTCAGTAGTCCACATAAGTCAGTCAGTGGAGCTTCCTGCTTCTCCAAATCTGGAGGTTGGTGTGCCTCATGCAAAAGAATTAAGATGTCTGGATATCAGAAGGGCTTTGTTGCAGTATCTAGAGGTCACTAAGAGTTTCAGATTATTGGATCACCTTTTTCTGCTATGGAGTGGTGCGACAGGGTCAGAAAGCATCAAAAACCATGATTGCGCATTGGTTGAAGGAGGCTATTGGTTCCGCATTCATCTGTCATGGTGGTCCTATCCCGGAGGGGTTAAGGGCTCATTCTACCCGGTCCCAGATGGCCTCCTGGGCAGAATGTCAGCTAATGTCGCTGCAAGAGATGTGCAGGGTAGCTACTTGAAGTCTTTACATACTTTGCCAGACACTACCGAGTGGACATCCAGGCCTCAGACATCAGCAATTTCAACAAAAGTGTACTTCCCTAACCGGGATGGGATCCTCTCGTAGTCCCACCTTGGTTAGGGAAGCTTTGGTATATCCCAGGAATCTGGATTGATATGGGGACGTACAGGGAAAGGAAAATTTTGGTTCTTATCTGTTAATTTTCATTCCTGTAGTACCACAGATCAGTCTAGTCTCTCCCAGTGGGGGAAGAGTAGTTTTGGAGAGTCCACTCGATCTGTTTACTATAATAATTCTGAAGGATGGCACAGGTTTCTGGTTAGTCCTTACAATTAAAGTTCCAAAATGGGTTATAGTTCTCCATTATAAATTTTTCTCTTTCCTCTGCTCGTTTGGGTGATATTATAGCATTTGTTTATTAGAAGCTTTTTGACTGTTTTCTGCTTGGGTACTTAGTTACCTGCTGTGCTACCTGCAGTCCTCAGTATTAAGAGGCGGTGTCTGCAAAATGTTCAGTCTCCATATGCTGGAAAGGAGGCAAAACCCAGGAAATGGATTGATCTGTGGTACTACAGGAATGAAAATTAACAGGTAAGAACCAAATTTCCTTCCATCTTCCTTGGATTTTGCTAAGCCTGGCTCTTCCCATTCGGATGATGGGTTGCTCATGGCTTTGACTGGGAGATTGCCAGATCTTGGTTCTCCCTTGACTGGCTCCTCTGCTGGCGTGAGCAGTTCCATGGGACCAGCTCCAGTTCCTTCTGTGCTTGCTCTAGACCTGGCTGCTTTTTCTTGGGTGGAATTTTTTCAAGGCTTACAAGCTTTTCTTCAGGCGCAGTCCTCCGCTTTCTACGTTTTTCTGTCTGGTCAGAACCTCAGCCAGTGGCACTTAGAGAAGATAAGGCCATCGTGGAAAGATTAAATGATTTCTTTTCTTTGGTGTTTACTGAAGAGGATGTTGGGGAGGTACCTGTACTGGAGAAGGTTTTCATGGGTAATGATTCAGATGGACTGAACCAAATCACGGTGAACTTAGAAGATGTGGTAGGCCTGATTGACAAACTGAAGAGTAGTAAATCACCTGGACCGGATGGTATACACCCCAGAGTTCTGAAGGAACTAAAAAATGAAATTTCAGACCTATTAGTAGACATTTGTAACCTATCATTAAAATCATCCATTGTACCTGAAGACTGGAGGATAGCTAATGTAACCCCCATATTTAAAAAGGGCTCCAGGGGCGATCCGGGAAACGACAGACCGGTTAGCCTGACTTCAGTGCCAGGAAAAAATAGTGGAAAGTATTCTAAACATCAAAATCACAGAACATATAGAAAGACATGGTTTAATGGAACAGTCAGCATGGCTTTACCCAAGGCAAGTCTTGCCTCACAAATCTGCTTCACTTTTTTGAAGGAGTTAATAAACATGTGGATAAAGGTGAACCTGTAGATGTAGTGTTCTTGGATTTTCAGAAGGCATTTGACAAAGTTCCTCATGAGAGGCTTCTAGGAAAAATAAAAAGTAATGGGATAGGTGGCAATGTTCTTTCGTGGATTACAAATTGGCTAAAAGACAGGAAACAGAGAGTAGGATTAAATGGACAATTTTCTCAGTAGAAGGGAGTGGGAGTGGGCAGTGGAGTACCTTACTTTTCAATATATTTATAAATGATCTGGAAAGAAATGCGACGAGTGAGGTAATCAAATTTGCAGATGATACAAAATTGTTCAGAGTAGTTAAGTCACAAGCAGATTGTGATAAATTGCAGGAAGACCTTGTGAGACTGGAAAATTGGGCATCAAAATGGCAGATGAAATTTAATGTGGATAAGTGCAAGGTGATGCATATAGGGAAAAATAACCCATGCCATAGTTACACAATGTTAGGTTCCATATTAGGTGCTACTACTCAAGAAAGAGATCTAGGCATCATAGTGGATAACACATTGAAATCGTCTGTTCAGTGTGCTGCAGCAGTCAAAAAAGCAAACAGAATGTTAGGAATTATTAGAAAGGGAATGGTGAATAAAACGGTAAATGTCATAATGCCTCTGTATCGTTCCATGGTGAGACCGCACCTTGAATACTGTATACAATTCTGGTTGTCTCATCTCAAAAAAGATATAATTGCGATGGAGAAGGTACAGAGAAGGGTGACCAAAATGATAGGGGAGCTGTTCCATTCCCTTTATGAGGAAAGACTAAAGAGGTTAGGACTTTTTAGCTTGGAGAAGAGATGGCTGAGGGGGAATATGATAGAAGTGTTTTAAAATCATGAGAGGTCTAGAACGGGTAGATGTGAATCGGTTTTTTACTCTTTCGGATAATAGAAAGACTAGGGGGCACTCCATGAAGTTAGCATGTGGCACATTTAAAACTAATCGGAGAAAGTTCTTTTTCACTCAACGCACAATTAAACTCTTGAATTTGTTGCCAGAGGATGTGGTTAGTGCAGTTAGTATAGCTGTGTTTAAAAAAAAAAATAAAAATAAAAAAAGGATTGGATAAGTTCTTGGAGAAGTCCATTACCTGCTATTTTTAATTAAGTTGACTTAGATAATAACCACTGCTATTACTAGCAACGGTAACATGGAATAGACTTAGTTTTTGGGTACTTGCCAGGTTCTTATGGCCTGGATTGGCCACTGTTGGAAACAGGATGCTGGGCTTGATGGACCCTTGGTCTGACCCAGTATGGCATGTTCTTATGTTCTCCCTCTTCCAGTCCTATGCTTAAGCACCAGAGCTCACCTGCGTTCCCAACAGGAATCCGGATGGTACTGATGATGAGGTTGATCCTGATTCCCTGGAAGATGGGGAAATTCCTCCAGGGCTGGAACAGTATCGAACCATGTTGCCACTGGCCCTGATTTCCCAGACCTTGAAACAGCTGGGTATCCCTAGTTCGGATGTATGTCAGAGCCGAAGAAGAATCCCATTCTGGTTTCCTCACGTAAAGCCTCTCATTTTTCCCGTGATGGATGCCATTCAGGAATTGATTTGATCTGGAATGGGATGCCCCAGAGGCAAATTTTAAAGGGGGTCTGACACTGGAAGGCCTGTATCTCCTGGATCCAGCTGTGAGAAAGCATTTGCATTTTCTCTGGTATGTGCTGTCTTAAGCGGATACCTATCCCCGTAGAGGGAGGAACGGCCACCTCAGAGGCTATTCTTAAGCAAGCTTCTGAGGTGGTAGTGACGAATTTACAGATTGCCTCCTGTTGCACCCTAGTGGAGAGATCTTGTCTGCGTCTCTCTCAGGAGGTGGTTGAGTCTGGAGGGAATTCGAGTGGTTATGGAATCTGCTGCCACCTTTTTAGCAGACGCAGGCTGTGACTTGGTCCGGACCTCGGCCAGAGGAGTGGCTTTGGTGATAGCGGCCAGGCGTCAACTCTGGTTGTGAAATTGGTCGCCTGACGCAACCTCCAAAGCCAATCTTACCAAGATGTTTTCTTTAAAGGCTCACTCTTGTTTGGCAGTGAGTTGGAGAAACTAGCCAGTAAGTGGGGCGAGTCTCTGGTATCTTGGTTGCCAGAGAATAAGAAGCAGATACAGCACCTCTTTGGTATGAGGGGTCGTCTCTGGGGTTCCAGCCCTACAGATGGATGACCTTTCAGCAGACTCGGACTTTTGGTAGGTCTCAGTCCTTTCGTCCCCGACAGCCCAAGAAAGGAGCGGGCTCAGGTGGCAGATCCTCCTGAGCTGCCCAATGAAGGTTTGCCAACCCACCTTCCAGAATGGAAAATAGGGGGACATCTTTCTCTCTTTTATCGGAGGTGGGTCAAGATCACATCGAACCAGTGGGTCCTGGAGGTGATACAAGAAGGATATGTGCTGGAATTTCACAGTATTCCTCTGGATATGTTCATGGTGTCCCCTTGCCACTCTTTGCAGAAGAAGCAGGCAGTAAAGTTCACAATTCAAAGGCTCCTCAGACTGAGGGCTGTGGTTCCAGTGCCCATGTCTCAAGATAGTATGGGGCATTATATTTTGTTGTGCCCTAGAAGGAAGACTCTTTTCATCCCATCCTGGATCTCAAGAGGGTCAACAATCACTTGAAGGTGACTCATTTTTGCATGGAAACCTTATGCTTTGTGATATCGGTGGTGCAGTCGGGGGGAATTTCTGACCTTGGATCTGAGGCTTACCTTCTTATTCCCATCTGATTGGAAAACCCACGCTTAGTGTTTGGGGCACCATTATCAGTTTCGGGCGCTGCCTTTTGGTCTAGCCACCGCTTCCAGAACATTTTCCAAGGTTATGGTGGTAGTAGTGGTAGCCTTGCGAAAAGAAGGAATCCTGGTGCATCTGTATTTGAATGTCTAGCTAATTTGAGCCAAGTTTCAGGAAGAGAGCTACTTGGTGACATACAAGGTGATCTCCTTATTGCAGGAGCTCGGTTGGGTGGTGAACCTGTCAAAGAGCAATCTTTAGCCATCCCAGTCATTGGAGTATTTGGGGGCCAGTTCGACATGGGACAGGACGGAGTTTTTCTACTGGAAGTTTGGATCCAGAAATTGATGTCTCAAGTGTGTCAGTTGATGAACACCATACACCCAGCGGTGTGGTTCTACCTACAGGTGCTCTGCTTGATGGTACCGTGGGCAAGGGCACATATGCGTGCTCTTTGTTTCACTGGAACTCAGTCTCAGGACTATGTGGTTCGGCTCCACTTGCCAACTGGAAATCTGCTCCCACATCCAGTGGTGGTTGCAGAAGGATCATCTGAGAAAGGGAGTTCCCTTGTCATATCCGACCTGGTTGGTACTCATTATTGATACACGTCTCCACGGTTGGGAGGCTCATTGTCTGGAGTTAACACCCCAGGGGTGTTGGAATGCCGAAGAGTCCTGCTGGAACATCAATCGCCTGGAGGTCCAGGCGGTATGGTTGGCATGCTTGCAGTTCAGCCACAGGTTGCAGGGTCAAGAGGTTTGCATGATGTCTGACAACGTGGCGACCATGCCTATATCGATGCTAGGGAGGAACCAAGAGCCAGCAAGTGTCGCAATAAATAGACCAGCTGATGGAATGGACATGCTGTGGTCTTCCTTACACATTTTTTCCAGGTTTTATTGTCTGGATGTGCAGGCCCGGGAGGATATAGCCTTTGCACGTGTGGTGTTGACCAGACACAGGCTGCCTCCCACCCTGTTGGGGAGTAGCTTTGAACATCCCACTAGTCCTGAGTCCATATGTCTACACACTAGGAAATGGAGAAATTTAATTACCTGATGATTTCATTTTCCTTACTATAGACAGATGGACTCAGCTTCCCGCCCTTGGCTGCCACATGAGTGTGTCAATAGTCCTCCTGTGGGGCTCTGGGTCCCAGAGAATTACTGGTAAGTGTTCATCCAGTCCCTAGCTTGGGGTACCTAGAATCTTACGTGAGTTCAGTTTTATGGTTGCTTGAGTACAGTTCTAGTTACCTGTCTTTATTCTTGTTTTTGCTAGTCTGTCCACAGTTGCTTTTGAAGAGAATATTGGCAGGCTGGGGTCACTTTAGGGCTATATATAATGTGATGTCAGCTTGCTCCTCCTCAATCTGCTGGCAGGTGAGCATAAACCCACTGGTCCTGAGTCCATTTGTCTATACTAAGTAAAACAAAATTATCAGGTAAGTAATTTCTCCAATCGGGGGTAGAAGGAATTGGTGGGATCTTTTTCCTGTTATATTGCTGAAACTGTACATGTATTTTCTATATGTTGAAAATTTAATAACAGATTCAAACAGAAAAAAGACTCTTCAGATGAATAGCTTAGTGGGACCAATTTAGAGCCCATTGGTTCTGTGTGGCAGATGTTGGGTGTTCTGCATGGCATCAAATAGCCCTCTCTTCTCATGTAGTACCGAGTTGATGCGCAGAGTCCGCAGGTTCCAGGTGGCACAGTACAAGTGTCTGGTGGTGAAGTATGACAAGGATGTGAGATACTCTGTGAACAGACTCTCCACACATGACAGGTGAGCATCTGCTACTAAAGGCATAGAATCATTGTGGAGAAAGCATTGTCCTCAAGCTGAGAGGATCCTTGAAGTTGAGGAGAATTAAATTTTAGGGATGGGGGGACAATCTTGTATCTGCAAGTCTTTGTAGGTGTGTGTGTGTTTTACTATGGATGAACAGCTTTGCATCTCTTTGAGGTAATGTTGATGAGGTGTGGCTGTTATGGGGGGAGGGAGGTGTTAAGTGGAATGAGTTCGGCATTCCCTCATAATGGAAGGGGGGGGCAGTGAGAAGGACATAGAACAAAGGGACCTGGAAGGTTGGGCCCATAAGGACTGGGGTACAATGAAGCAGAAGTTCTGAGAACCTTGGATTAGCTTGTTATGTCTTGATTCAGCACTATCCTGTATGGCTGCTATTCCAGGAACATGATGGATGCAGTGTCAGCTAGCCGGCTCAGGGATGTGCGCGAGGAAGCAGTGGCCAGTGCAGTCATTGGAATTGATGAAGGACAGTTTGTAAGTTCTCAGTCCTGCAAAACATCAAACTCCTGGAAATGTTGCATGCTTTCTGGCAGAAGTTTAAATGCTACTAGAGCTGTGATACACACTTAATTTGACTTCACTTTCACTCTCATTTTAATATAATATATATTATTTTTCTGTTGGAATTGGCCCCTGTTGGGCTACGGTGTCATAAGCTTTCATTTGCAGCCACTTAGAATTCTTATTTATTTCTAGCCCTTTCTAACTCAGCCTAGCCATCCCAGTTGCCGACTGTAACTCCCTTCAGAAGCTGGCTACGTCTGGCTGAGGTTCCTTCCCTGCCTAGGACTGTTAATGCTGCCTTTGCAGCATCCCTGGTCAGCCCAGGAATCCAACCCAGCATTTTCACATGCCATTCATCCAGCCACTTTAATCTTCTTTTTTTTTTTCCTTTTTAATATAAAAAAATGATTTGGTGGTCTTTCCTCCTACCCCCATTTGGTCTTCCAGCTCAGTGGAACCCAGGTTAGAATCAGTGTCATGAGCCTTCATTTACAACTAGCTGGATCTTTTTTTTTTTTTTTTTTTTTCCCCATCTACATAAATTCTTTCCTAACTCACTTTATTTTATATTCCACTTTTTCACACTTCTTTCAGCGCTTCAAAGTGGCTTGCATTCAGGTACTGTAGGTATTTTCCTATACCCAGAGGGCTTACAATCTAAGTTTTTTGTACCTGAGGCAATGGAGGGTAAAGCGACTTGTCCAAGATCACAAGGAGAAGCAGTGGGATTTGAACTCTGGTCTCCTGGTTCGTAGCCCACTGCTCTAACCACTAGGCTCCTCCTCCACTTAGGCCAGTCACTACAATGAAGGTCCTATCCTGGGGGTGGGGGGTTCATGCACCAAGGTTCCTGCCAAAACACCACGGTTGTGGGTCCTAGGTCCAGTCACTTGATGTTGCCATTACATGAGCACTAGGACTCCTTCCAAGTTCTGCCTTGACAAACATCCCCAGCTGGTACAGAAAACCTGACTTGGGAATCCAACAGGTCTTCCATGTGGGGTAGCCAGTGGGCACTACCACTGGGCTAGATAAATGTTATTTAAGACTACTTCATAACTACCTTAGTTTTGAGGGCCCAGTAAATACAAGGCTAAATGTATACTGCCATACCCGATGGCCTGAAGGTCAAGGTATGCATTAAGTCTTAGAACAAAGTTCAAAGGCTTTCTGTTTAAACAGGCCTTTAGGGCATGCGGATTCTTTACTGCACTAGGTCATTATTTACTTTGATGGTCTATCCCACAGAAATGTCTGTTTTGTCAGCCATTGTCCTTTGTTATTGGTTTGATGCTATATAGTTTTATGACTTGTATGTTTTACTGTAACCCACCTAGAATTCTAGATAAGTAGGTTAAAAATTGTATTTTAAATATCTAATATTTAGCTATCATTCCCATAAGCCACTAAACATTACAATAATTAATGTATAACACTCTTAAACATCCCACCTCCCCACCCAGTTTTGCTCTTTTTTTGTAATTGTTGTAATCCTGTTATGTAAGGTACTTGTAATTGACGTTCTGTTTAGTTGGGGAGGGGGATGGTTCTCTTGGTGCTGCAGCCTGTAGAGCAGAGAGGATAATGAGGTCCTTGAGAGCGCTGAGCATTTTCAGAACATTTTGTTCCTTGGCTTTTTTTTTTTTTTTTCCCCAGTTCTTGGATATAGTGGAGTTCTGTGAAGAGATGGCGAATGAAGGAAAGACGGTCATCGTGGCTGCTTTAGATGGAACATTCCAGAGAAAGGTCGGGCCTGTGGCTTGCTCTATGTGGTTCCTTATGGGCAGGGCTGAGGATATCTGGGTTGTACTGCATTCAGAGCGTGGTATCCGAACAGGGGTTGCTCTTTCTGTTTTTGCTACAGGCGTTTGGTTGCATCCTGGATCTGGTGCCGTTGGCGGAGAGTGTTGTGAAGCTGAATGCAGTGTGCATGGAGTGTTACCGTGAGGCTGCTTATACCAAGAGACTAGGAGCAGAGAAGGAGGTAAATAGAACCACTGCAGTATTGAGCCATTCAGTGATGTGGAACAGGCAAGTGAAGGTCAGCGATGTCTCCTGCTTTGTTGGGTCATTGCCCTTCTCTCCTAAGACAGCCAGGACTTGCTTGCTTCCAGGTTGGTGCTGCTCAAAAGGAGCAGCAGATTGCTAGTTAGCTTCAGAGCTCGTGTGCTGCTTTTCTCTTGGGCAGGGTCTTGAAATGGGTTTATTTTGCACAAACTTTTAAGAAATCTCTTATTTTTAAGCCAGGTTATGTTATAATGATCTTGCTCTCAAACTGCTAGTGCTCTTGCATTGTGTCAAAAAGCTCCTTCTGGAACTCGTAGGATGTAGTAAGTACAGGCAATTTTTTTTTAATTGGGCTGGTGGTGCCCAATGCACCTGGGCAGTTTTCACCATGTAAAGTTCACCCTTTTTTTTTTTTTTTTTGGCTTCTGTCCTCTTTAGAATGTCTTTTCCCTGCCCCCCAACCATTATAAAAGTTCACAGCATTTAAACACATGGTAAGATAAAACATAAATTACAGGTATTATCTCTTCATAATATTAAAAACAATCCCAGCATGTTGCAACAATAGTGCTCAGAAAAGGATGCAGATGTTAAATTGGACATAAACTTGCAAATGGTCCATAAACTACACCATTGATCTGCTTGTGAATGGATAAGGCTGTTTGCGCTTAGCATAGGGGTTATAACGAATCCCCCTCTTACAGCTCGATCCAGTAAAGTCCGCGGGAGAGCGGACGAACGCCCGCTCTCCCGGCGCGCGCACCGGCCCCTCGCCGGTGCGCGCTATCCAGTATTTAAATGAGGCGACGCGGTGCAAACGGGGAAAAGGAGGCGCTAGGGACACTAGCGCGTCCCTAGCGCCTCCTTTTGGCCTGGAGCGGCGGCTGTCAGCGGGTTTGACAGCCGACGCTCAATTTTGCCGGCGTCGGTTCTCGAGCCCGCTGACAGCCACGGGCTCGGAAACCGGACGCCGGCAAAATTGAGCGTCCGGTTTTCGGCCCGACAGCCGCGGGCCGAATTCTAAATTTTTTTTTATTTTTTTTTTTACTTTTGGGGACCTCCGACTTAATATCGCTATGATATTAAGTCGGAGGGTGCACAGAAAAGCAGTTTTTACTGCTTTTCTGTGCACTTCCCTGGCGCCGGAAGAAATTAGCGCCGACCTTTGGGCGGCGCTAATTTCTTAGAGTAAAATGTGCGGCTTGGCTGCACATTTTACTTACTGGATCGCTAGGGAATACCTAATAGGGCCATCAACATGCATTTGCATGTTGAGGGCGCTATTAGGTGCCGCGGGCGGGCTGCGTGTTTTCCTCCCCTTACTGAATAAGGGGTAAGGGAAAACACGCGTCCAGAGCAGGGTGACAGTGCGCTCCGACGGAGCACACTTTACTGGATCGAGCTGTTAGTGCCATAAAAGTTGCCTCTGTACCTGGCGGGTGCCAATCCTAGTCCTGCTCAGATACACTTGTTCGCAAGCTGAGAGTGGGTTGTACTACAAACCAGTTGCAACTGGGCCTACCTACATTGTGGTGATGTCACTCTTTTCCTTCCTGACACAGGTAGAAATCATCGGAGGAGCTGATAAGTATCATTCTGTGTGTCGGAACTGTTACTTCCAGAGAGGGCTGGAGAACAAGGAAAACATTGCAGTGACTGAGAGAGAACACGTGCTATCCAATCTGGCCAAGGGAAAAACCAGAGCGACACCTTATCCCCGCAAAATCTTTGGACAGCATCAGCCTCCAGAGCCAGCCTCTGAATATATATGGTCATAAAGCACTTTAAAAAAATATTTAAATAGGCACTGCCTTTATGGAATTTTTGTATTCTTCCGCTGGAGCTTGCAATATGACTTCTGTCCATGCTGCTGGTAGCTGCTGCTTCTTCAGCCTTAATGAGAGTGGTTGAAGTGGTGCTGGTTTGTAGTGCTCTCTGGCCACCTCCAGACAGTGTTCATCCCTCCATATCAAAGAGCGCTTGCTAGCCTCTGTACAAGAACTCTAGAGACCTTTTCAGATTCATGTGTGGTGCTGCTGCTGCTTTTTGCAGTGAGATAAGAAAATGTGTTGCACTCCTTTTGCTGTTGGGTCCTTATCACAGGTACTGTGGCTGAGGTGGCCTACTCTCTGCCCATGGATGGCGCCTACCTGACAAGTAGGGACTTTTTTTTTTTTTTGTTCAGTTTTTATTTTATTTTCCCTGGAAATTTCAATGCTATACCTTTTTAAAAAAAAAAAAGATTTTCCAGTTTTTTGTTTTTTTTGTTTTGTTTTTGTTATAACATTGAAATTCTCAGGACAAATAAAATAAAAACTGAAAACAAAGGTCCCTATCACTAGGACTCAATCTCTGTGTGTTAGATGCCTGAGAGTTCACTTGCACTGCGTTTTCAGTGTCCTTTCTCCTACATAACTAACACCTAGGAAGTTCTGCTTTTCAGGACAGTCTCCATATCCTTTGCAGACCACTTTGCAATATTAACTTTTTTTTTTAGTATTTTGTATATCTCTTTCGGCTTAAATATGAGGTGTTTGTGTTTTTTTCTTTTTTTTAATTAAATATCATTACAGCTTAGAACCTGTGGGTAGAGGTGACTGTCAATAGAAAAGGGGGTGGTGGTGTGTTTCTGCTTTGCTTTCCCAGAGCTTCTGCTTAATGCTAGGGTAATACTGAATTACCAGAATTCATGAATACCAATTCAACCCGAGGACCCTCTTCTCATACGTCAAAGAACTCACCAACCCAATCCAGAATGACACAATACCAAACTCCAACAACATCTCCAGTGACAAACTAGCTCAATTCTTCAAGGACAAAGTCGACAACATCATTGCCAAGATTCCCCATTCCCACAACGACTCAACAAATATCCCTCCTCCCATCCACATTTGGACCCAATTCACTCCTGTTGCATCTACAGAAATTGAACCCTTCATCAAAAAAACCAAACCAGCATCCCACCCCGTAGACTCCATCCCCATCAAAACCCTAAAACTCATCAGAGAGATTATTGCCAAACCTATAACCCAAATCATCAACCTATCCCTCGAACAAGGAATCTTCCCAGACAAACTCAAAAACGCCATCATCAAACCTATCATAAAAAAACCGCAACTCGACAAATCTGATCCTGCAAACTACAGACCAGTCTCCAACCTCCCATTCCTAGCAAAAATCATCGAGAAAACTGTCAACAATCAACTCACAGACCACCTCGACGCCCACAATCTTCTCCATCCAACACAGCACGGCTTCAGAAAACTCTACAGCACAGAAACTCTCCTCCTCTCCCTCACCGACACCATCCTCAGAGGCCGAGACAGTGGCAAGACATTTCTACTGATCCTCCTCGATATATCAGCCGCATTTGACACCATCAACCACAGAACTCTCCTCACCAGACTTAAAGAGATCGGTCTGCAAGACACTACACTCAACTGGTTCAAATCATACCTCTCTAACAGATCCTTCATTGTCAAGACAAACTCTTCTGAATCCTCCCAAGTGCCCCTCACCCATGGCGTCCCTCAAGGTTCTTCACTATCCTCGACCCTCTTCAACATCTACCTCCTCCCACTATGCAAATACCTCTCTGATGCCAACCTCACCTACTTCGTTTATGCAGACGACATTCAAATTCTCCTCCCCATCACCAAATCCATTGAACTCACCATGGAAAGATGGAACAAACTCAGTTCAAATTTATCTCAACTGCTATCACAACTATCTCTCTGCCTCAACCAAGCCAAAACAGAAATCATTCACATCCAGGACGACCGTCCCGCTCCCCCCCTCGAGAGCACCCCCTCAAACAACACAGGAAGCGCAAACAACACTGGGATGCCAAACTTATCAAGAACCTCACTCACACCATCCACAAAAAACCTAGGAGTAACCATCGACAGCCAACTCAACTTTAAACGACACATCTCCAATATAATCAAAGATGGATTTTTCAAACTTCAAACACTTAAAAAACTCAAACCTCTCCTCCAACTGCATGATTTCCGAACAGTACTACAATCAATTATTTTCTCAAAACTCGACTACTGCAACTCCCTCCTCCTTGGACTTCCTGAAACCCACATCAAGCCCCTCCAAGTTCTACAAAACGCCGCCGCCAGAATTATCACCAATCACAGAAAATCCTCCCACATCACACCCACTCTCAAAGACCTCCACTGGCTGCCCATCACACAAAGAATCCAGTATAAAACCCTCACCCTTCTTCACAAAAAAATAAACAACAACAGAATGGTCTGGCTAAACAACAACATCCAACCATATTTCACACAAAGAAATCTCAGATCCACCAACTCAGGTCTCCTCTCCATCCCAACTCTTAAAAATGCTCACCTCAATACAACACGCAAACGAGCCATTACAATAGCTGGCCCTACCCTCTGGAACTCCCTCCCCCCACAGCTCAGAAACGAACCCTCACCGCAAGTCTTTAAAAAACAGCTCAAAACATGGCTGTTCTTGAAAGCATTCCCTCCTGAACCCCAACATCCTATAATAAACGCTCTTGAAAGCCTTACCGCATAACTTCTACTCTGCATGAACGCATAACCCCTCCCCCCTTCTCTATCCTCCCTTTTCCCTGTCCCCCACCCTTCTCGTAACCTCCCTCTTCCCTGTCCCCCACCCTACTCATAACCAAGTCATATTGTACATATTGTATATAGGCTATTTGCCATTTCTATATACCCACTAATATTTAATTCTAATTTTATTCATATGTTACAATGTTCCTTATATTTATTGTTTAATCAACTGTGCTCTTGTTACAATGTAAAATAGGGCAGCTCCGGCTCTATTCAACCTGTTTTCTGGAAACCGATGTGATATCTCGATCGAATGTCGGTATACAAAAGAAATAAATAAATAAATAAAATAAATAAAATGCAAGATTTAGAAATGACAAGGAAACTGGCCTGGCCAGTGTGAAGCCTGGCCATTCAAGAAGGGCCTGTCCTAGCAGAAGCTTTGTGCTGTTCTAGTTAATGAGCAAAGAGAAAATTGGATGTGATTTTAGTTGCTGTTGAATATGGTGAAGGAACCACTGAAATAAAGTGACCAAATCTAGGCTTTTCTCCTGTGATTAGTAAAAGAGATAACTGGGGTTCTTCACTAATTGCCCTTCTTTCCTCAGAGTGACTTAAACTTAACATTTATTACCATCCTCTGTCATTACTTAACCAGTTTTTAATCCAGCCTATAACTTTGGGGCCCATTACCAGGCTGTGCAGCTTATTTGAGCTTCCGCTGTGGGGCAGTTTCAAAAGCTTTGCTAAAATCAAATTGTACCCCAGTCAGCCCATGAGCCTGATCTAATTCTCTGGAAATATAATAATGCTTCTGTATCAATCCATGGGGCAACAGCTGATTTACAGAGATGGATCGGCTCCCTCATGAAGAAAGACTGATCAGCTTAGAGCACTTCAGTCTGGAGGAGATATGATAGAAATCTATAAAATTGTGCGGTATTTTAACACAGTAGAGAATAGTTATTTACACAATCAAAAAGTATTGGGGTATATTATTTAGTGTGTTTTTGTGTGTCTCTATTTATATTAAATAGGTAGTCAGAAAGACAGACAGGTGGGTGACAATTTCACATAAAAAATAAATTTCCTAGCATGTAGCAGATGGACTCAGGCCCAATGGGTATAGTGTACTCGTCATAGCAGTTGGAGACTGATCAGATTTCAATCTGACGTCAGCCCCTAGTACATATACCCCTGCAGGAAGTGCAACTCTTCAGTATTTTCCGTCTCCATAGCAGTTAGGGACTATCTGCACGCTCTCACAGCGTTAGAACAAAATTCAACGGAGAGAACCCAAATTCGGAAGAGAACTTACCTCTGAAGACGAGCCCCGCTCTCCTGCGGTGATACCCTCGGGTCCCTCCCCCAGTTGAGAATTCCCGAGGTGATTTCTGTGTTCTCTCTGAGGTGAGCCTTGGTCCGGAGGCTGAATCGCAGAGAGGACCTAGCCCCCGATCTCGGGCACGGCAGAGAGGCAGCGGGTGCACCCTCGAGCGCGGCGGTGAAGGTATTTGCCCTCTACCCCCGCAGCCGGAGACCGCCCGGAACGAAACCGGGAAGCGCTGAAGTCAAGGTAAGGTAGAAACCTTAAGCACAGACTCCGGTCTCCGAGGTTCGAGGAGTCGCACAGGTCCCCAGCCGGGACCTGTGCCACCGGGTTGATCCGCCCTAGCAGGGCCAGGCCCCGGTTAGTTTCAAGGGTCCTCACACGTGGAGACCCTCCGAAGTGGTCGCCATATTGCCCGCGTGGTCGCCGTCGCCATATTGACCCTATTCGCCGCTCTGGCCACCGTCCCGATCTGGGTGCACAAGGCCAGCTAGGCGCACAAGGTACATGTGCGCATAAAGTATATGCACAAGGGCCGCGCGCATAAGTTATACGTGCCTCGCGTGCCTATCGGCCTGAGCGCATATCTGCGACTTAGACGCACATCTACGTGCACAACCCGCATGCACATCTTAGACGCGCCGCAGCGCATAAAAAGAAGGGTTTACGTGCCTACAGCCATGGCACCACTGGGAACGGAGCTCAAAGCCCAAGGCCTCTGCTCAGCATGCCATATCAGAGCCGCACAAAGTGAAGAGGCCAGCGCCCAGTGCGAGGAGGTCCTGGGAGATCCAGGACAGGGCCAGTCCTACCCAGGACAGAGTACTAGCTCCTCAGTGAGTACCCCGGACCTAGCAATTGCTAGCGGGACACCCCCTCAAACGGGGAGTCCCAGGGACTCAGCGCCCCTTAGCTTTGACCCAGCATCTATCTCGTGGGTGGAATTCTTCAAAGGTGTACACACCTTCATCCATATGCAGACAGAGCCTCCGGCTAGACAGCCACAGTCTCCACCAGAAGACCCTTATGCCAAAGGGCTTTCTAGGCCTAGACAAATGTTTCCACCACCCAGAAGCCCCACCTATGGGGACACGGACAACTCTGAAGAGGAAACAGAACCCCTAGAGGAAGGGGAACTCCCACCGGGGACAGAACCTCACCGAACCATGAGATGCTTCTCCACCAAGGACGAGCTCCCAGACCTGGTCACCCACAGTCTGAAGGAGCTTGCTATCCCAGACGCAGGCGCTTCGGGGGAGCCTAAGGCGAACCCCCTGCTAGAGGGACTCCGCCAAACTTTTCTCGCCACTTCTCTTACAAGCCGCCCAGCAACTAGTAGACCTGGAATGGAGTGCTCCAGAGTCCACATTCAAAGGGGGACGAGCTATGACAGCCATGTACCCCCTGGACCCGGTGGCCAAGGACCTTCTGACATGCCCAAAAGTGGATGCCATGGTCTGCGCGATCTCGAAGCGCACTACTATCCCAGTGGAGGGAGGAGCAGCGCTCAAAGATGCTCAGGACCGGCGTCTGGAATCCATCCTTAAACAGTCCTTTGACGTCGCCACTATGTCTCTACAAATATCGGCCTGCTGCACCATAGTGACATATGCCTGCCTATCTCAGACCAGGAACACCCCTGGGGAGGCCATGGAACCAGCAGTATTATTCCTTGCAGCTGCTGCTTCCGACCTGGTGCGCACAGCAGCCAGAGGAGTGTCATCAGCTGTGGCTGCCAGAAGACAACTCTGGCTCCGAAACTGGTCGGCCAATGTATCTTCCAAAATGCTTCTCACAAGGATGCCCTTCAAAGGATCCCTTCTGCTCGGCAGCGAACTAGAGAAACTGGCTAACAAATGGGGCAAGTTCCTGTTACCGCGACTACAGGAGGACAGGAATAAGAAAAACCAGCGAACCTTCCCCAGATCCTCCAGGGCAGAAGTTCACATCGCTTCAATCCATACAGAAGCAACTACTAAGCGCCCCACCCTACGGGCAGGAACCAGTCCTTTCGGAACAAGCACAACAGGAGGGGAACCAGCTTGGGTCCAGGCCCCAGCCATACCCCCAATGAGATTCAGCTGACCTCCCCCCCCCCCCCCATATCCAAGGGAAGAAGCCATAGGGGGGCAGACTAGCCCTATTCTACCACAGATGGGTCAAGATAACTTCGGACAAGTGGGTCCTAACCATCATTCGAGAGGTGTACTACCTGGATTTCCTATGAAACCCCCCCCCCCCCCCCAGGACAAGTTCGTGGAATCCCCCCTGTCATGACCCCCTCCAAGAGGGTGGCAATGGAAACTACACTGACCAGACTACTGGCCCTCGAGGCCATAACCCCAATGCCCCCACAAGAAATAAATACTGGGCATTATTCCATTTATTTTATTGTCCCCAAGAAAGAGGGGATGTTCAGGCCCATCCTGGTCCTCAAGTCTGTCAACCGCCACCTGAGGATCCCCCGCTTTCGCATGGAAACCCTATGCTCCGTAATAAGGGCGATACAACCAGGAGAGTTCCTCACATCCCTGGATCTGTCGGAGGCCTACCTTCACATCCCGATTCATCAAGAACATCAGCGCTTCCTACGCTTCAAAATCTTGGACCGTCACTACCAGTTCCGGGCAGTACCCTTCGGATTAGCCACAGCACCCCGGACATTCACCAAAATCATAGTGGTGGTGGCGGCAACACTGAGGAAGGAAGGAATCCTCGTGCACCCTTACCTAGACGACTGGTTGATCAGGGCGAAATCGCCAGAGGAAAGTCACCAAGCAACCAACAGAGTCAAATCTCTACTGGAGAGTCTCGGATGGGTGGTCAACACAAACAAGTTGTTTGCAACCCACATAGTCACTAGAATACCTAGGAGTTTGATTCGACACCAAAGAGGACAAGGTTAGCCTGACCTCCACAAGGAGATCAAAACTGAGGAACCGGTTACAAGCCCTGCTGGGCGAACCTCGTCCCACAGCTTGGGATTACCTACAAGTCCTCAATCTGATTGCATCCACCTTTGGAAGTAGTGCCATTGGCGCGAGCTCACATGAGACCCCCTACAGCGCTCACTTCTGACATGATGGAATCCACAGTCCCGGAACTACACCATCAGTCTATCACTCCCGGGCAGAGTCCGGACCCAGTTACAGTAGTGGCTGCAGGGCAGCCACCTGAACCAGGGGACGAGGCAATCTTCACCAACCTGGACCCTGCTCACCACAGATGCCAGGCTACTCGGATGGGGAGCACACTGCGAGGAGTTAACCACCCAAGTAAAGTGGAATGCAGAAGAGTCGGGATGGAACATCAACCGCCTAGAAGCGAGGTCGGTCAGACTTGCCTGCCTAAGATTCGCTCACAGGCTCCGAGGCAAAGCAGTCAGAGTAATGTCTGACAACGCCACGACAGTGCCCTACATCAACTATCAGGGGGGAACCAGAAGCCAACAGTTGTCTCTGAAAATTGACCCCCTAATGTCGTGGGCAGAAGTAAACCTCCAGGAGATCTCAGCCGCCTACATCGTTGGGAAAGACAACATCACGGTGGACTACCTCAGCAGAGAAAGTCTAGACCCCGGAGAATGGAAGCTGTCGCCCTTGGCGTTCCAAATGATAGTGAACAGGTGGAGGACACCAGACATGGACCTCCTGGCAAACCGGTCCAATGCCCAAGAACGCAGGTACTTCAGCCGCAGACGGGAACCTCAGGGTCCCCTGTGGCCAGGTCTGTACCAGGGCGTCGATCCCCTGGGACTATTATATGCCTTCCCGCCGTGGCCCCTGTTGGGCGCAATCATTCACAAGATACAGCTTCACAGGGGACTAGTACTTCTGGTGGCCCCGGACTGGCCAAGAAGACCGTGGTATGCAGACATGAGAAGACGACTAGCAGGGAACCCCCTGCCACTGTTTCCACACAGAGACCTGCTTCAACAAGGACCGATCCTCCACGAGGATCCAGCTCAATTCTCTCTTACGGCCTGGCCACTGAGAGGGCTCGCCTGAGAAAGAGCGGGTACTCGGGGGGGGCTGTAATCGACACCCTACTCCGAGCACTTCTTTAACGTATATAAGGATCTAGAGAGTATTTGAAGCTTGGTGCGAGGACCACGCTATCATACCATGCTCGATTAACGTTCCCGTGATCCTGGAATTCCTACAAACGGGCTACAGAAGGGTCTGTCCCTCAACTCCATCAAGGTACAGGTAGCCGCATTGTCATGCTATGGCTCCAAGCGCGAGGGCCACAGCATTGCTTCTCACACTTCCTGAAAGGAGTTAAACACATCTGCCCACCACTAAAGGGGCCAGTACCTCTTTGGAATCTCAACCTGGTCTTGGATTTTCTAGTAGGAAACTCCTTCCGGCCTCTCCGAGGTCTGTCACTCTGCCTGTTAACCTTAAAGACAGCATTCCTACTGTTCAGCCTGATGCATTTCGGAGCTACAAGCACTGTCCTGCCGTGAACCGTTCCTCAGAATGACCCTGGCAACCATCCAGCTATGCACAGTTCCTTCATTCCTTCCCAAAGTGGTGTCACACTTCCATCTTAACCAAACCATCTTGCTACCATCGCTGGATGGGTTGAAGAATTCGGAAGAGGCTCGTGGCCTATGCCACCTCAACATAGGCAGACTCCTATCCAGATACCTGGAAATGTCAGAACCCGTAAGAAAAACGGACCACCTGTTCGTCCGTCATAGCGGGAAGAGACAAAGAGAAGCGGCCTTGTGGGCAACCATAGCCCGCTGGATCAAGGAGCTAATCAAGACAGCCTACATGGAAGCAGGCAAACCACCGCCTCTAGCGGTCAAGGCTCATTCTACTAGAGCCCAGCCAGGGTCCTGGGCAGAAACCAGAATGCTGTTGCCTGCTGAGGCTTGCAGGGTGGCGACAGTCCTCCATCCACACCTTCTCCAGGTTCTATGGCCTGGATGTTCAGGCTCGGGAGGACACGGCATTCGTAAGGGCAGTACTAAGTGGTTCACGGACAGCCTCCCACCCGCTTCGGGAGTAGCTTTTATACATCCCATTGGTCCTGAGTCCTTCTGCTACACCCTAGGAAATGGAGAAATTACTTACCTGATAATTTTGTTTTCCTTAGTGTAGACAGATGGACTCAGCATCCCAGCCTTGGCTGCCAGTACGCATGGATCTTCAAATGTTTCGAGGGTAAGCCATGTTTTCACCTAGGACACCCACCCATGCGGCTTGTGACGCTTTACAGTTGAGTATCCTGGCAGTCTCCAGCTATAACCAAGTCAACCAGACCAAATTTACCAAGTTAATAACGTTATAAAGGTTAACCAAGTTATAAAGTTAATCAAATTAGTCAATCACACACACATCTACAATGCTTTTCGAGGAGAATACTGAAGAGCTGCACTTCCAGCAGGGGTATATGTACTAGGGGCTGATGTCAGATTGAAATCTGATCCGTCTCCAACTGCTATGACGAGTACACTATACCCATTGGTCCTGAGTCCATCTGTCTACACTAAGGAAAATAAAATTATCAGGTAAGTAATTTCTCCATTATTCAGCTTTTTAACTTCAAAAATTCCCCACACCTTATCAAGAGTTTAATCATTCCCTTGTAGGTTACTTCCAGATATATAGAGAATACACTAATATATTTAAAGGATCCTAATTGTACACATTCCTACTTCCAGGGCCACCTGAAACTTAACTAGGAACTGAACAAATTTAAAATGAAGGCATCAATACAGCAGCAAGAGGGGGGGCTTCCCAGTTTTTTGCAGCAAGTGTCACATGTATGATTTTTTTACCTGCCAGTGAGAAATTGTACGTGTGCATCCGATGCAAAGAGCTCCTCACTCTCAGAACGAGTCCGATTGCTGGAGGAGCTGAGGCAGACAGCGGTATATAGATGAGACCTTCAGGGACATAGTAGCCAAGTCCCATCTCCAGTCTGGCAGCCCTGGTGCTGCCTTGGAGGAGGAAAGTGTCATGAGAGGAGAACATCAACCTGGTGCAGCAGGAAATAATCCTGTAGCAAGGACCTGCTTTCCAAGTGATGCATTGTCCTCTCGCACTGAGGATGTGTCTCCCAGGGCTATTGCCTAGGAGGGAAGGATTAAGTCGGTCAATATAGTTGGTGATTCAATTATTAGGAATATAGACAGCTGGTGGGAGTGAGGATCGCCTGGTAACATGTTTACCTGGTGTGAAGGTGGCAGACCTCACACATCACTAGATAGGATTTTAGACAGTGCTGATGAGAAACAGGCTGTCGTGGTACATGTGGTCACCAACGACACAGGAAAATGTGGGAGGAAGGTTCTGCAAGCCAAATTTAGGCTCTTAGGTAGAAAGCTGAAATCCAGCACTTCCTGTTCCATGCGCAGGTCCCCAGAAGCAGGCAGAGCTCCGGAGTCTCAATGCATGAATGAGACAATGATGCAAGGAAGAGGGATTCAATCATGTGGATCAAGGTGAACCGGTAGATGTAGTGTATTTGGATTTTCAGAAGGCGTTTGACAAAGTCCCTTATGAGAGGCTTCTAAGAAAACTAAAAAGTCATGGGATAGAAGGCGATGTCCTTTCGTGGATTACAAACTGGTTAAAAGACAGGAAACAGAGAGTAGGATTAAATGGTCAATTTTCTCAGTGGAAAAGGGTAAACAGTGGAGTGCCTCAGGGATCTGTACTTGGACGGGAGCTTTTCAATATATATATAAATGATCTGGAAAGGAATAAGACAAGTGAGGTTATCAAATTTGCGGACGGTACAAAATTATTCAGAGTACTTAAATCGCAAGTGATTTGTGATACATTACAGGAGGACCTTGCAAGACTGGAAGACTGGACATTCAAATGGCAGATGAAATTTAATGTGGATAAGTGCAAGGGGTTGCATATAAAGAAAAATAACCCTTGTTCCAGTTACACAATGTTAGGTTCCATATTAGGAACTACCACCCAGGAAAAAGATCTAGGCCTCATAGTGGATAATACTTTGAAATTGTCGGCTCAGTGTATTGCAGCAGTCAAAAAAGCAAACAGAATGTTAGGAATTATTAGGAAGGGAATGGTTAATAAAACAGAAAATGTCATAATGTCTTTATATCGCTCCATGGTGAGACCGCACCTTGAATTCTGTGTACAATTCTGGTCGCCGCATCTCAAAAAAGATATAGTTGCGATAGAGAAGAGCAACCAAAATGATAAAGGGGATGGAACAGCTCCCCTATGAGGAAAGGCTGAAGAGGTTAGGGCTGAGGGGGGATATGATAGAGCTCTTTAAGATCATGAGAGGTCCTGAACAAGTAGATGTGAATCAGTTATTTACACTTTCAAATAATAGGACTAGGGGGCATTCCTTGAAGTTGGCAAGTAGCACATTTAAGACTAACCGTTCTGGCGATGGTTTTCAAGGGTAATGTTTCAGATGAACTGAACCAAATCATGGTGAACCTGGAAGATGTGGTAGGCCAGATTGACAGAAGAGTAGTAAATCACCTGGACCCGATGGTATACACCCCAGGGTTCTGAAAGAACTAAAAAATAAGTTTCAGACCTATTAGTTTACAAATTTTTACTATCATTAAAATTATCCATTGTACCTGAAGATTGGAAGATGGTCAATGTAACCCCGCTATTTAAAAAGGGCTCCAGGGATGATCCGGGAAACTATAGACTGGTGACCCTGACTTCAGGGCCGGGAAAAATCATGGAAACCTTTTTTTTTATAAAGAGTAAAATCATAAAACATTTACATAGACATGGTTTAATGGGACCCAGCCAGCATGGATTTACCCAAGGGAAGTCTTGCCTCACAAATCTACTTTTTTTTTAAGGGGTTAATAAACATGTGGCCAAAGGTGAACCGGTAGATGTGGTATATTTGGATTTTCAGAAGGTGTTCGACAAAATCCTGCATGAGAGGCTTCTAAGAAAACTAAAGTCATAGGAGGCGATGTCCTTTTGTGGATTGCAAGCTGGTTAAAAGACAGAGTAGAATTAAATGGTCCGTTTTCCAGCAGAAAAAGGTAAACAGTGAATTGCCTCAGGGATCTGTACTTGGACCAGTGCTTTTTAATATATTTATAAATGATCTGGAAAGGGTTACAACAAGTGAAGTGATCTAGTTTGAAGATGACACAAAATTATTCAGAGTAGTCAAATCTCAAGTGGATTGTGATAAATTGCAGGAGGACCTTGTGAGACTGGAAGATTGGCCTTCCAAATGGCAGATGAAATTTAATATGGACAAGTGCAAAGTGATGCATATAGGAAAAAATAACCCTTGCTGTAGTTACAATGTTAGTTTCTATGTTATGAGTTACCACACAGGAAAGAGATCTAGTCCTCATAATAGATAATTGAAATTGTCAGCTCAGTGTGCTGTGGTGATAAAAAAAAAATGAACAGAATGTTAGGAATTATTAAGAAGGAAATGGCAAATAAAATGTTGGATGTCATAATGCCTCTGTATTGCTCCATGGTGAAACCGAATCTTGAATACTGTGTGCAGTTCTGGTTACCGCATCTGAAAAAAGATATAGTTGCACTAGAGGAAAATGCAGAGAAGGACGACCAAAATAAGGGGTTTGGAACGGTTGCCCTATGTGGAAAGGCTAAGGAAATTAGGGCTGTTCAGTTTGGAGAAGAGATGCCTGAAGGGAGATATGCTAGAGGTTGGGAACCACTGCCCTAGAGGAAAGGTGAGATAAATGAGTGGGCCTGAACAGAAAACCAACATGGAAAAGGAAATCCCCAGAATCCTCTGCTTTTCTTTAGCCTGCTTGGGCTGAATGAACTCTAAGTGACTTTCTGAGCATGACTTGCAGAATTTCCCTGGATATCTATAAAGGCAGACAAGCTTGCACCAGAAAGGTGAGGCCTATTTATTGGGTCACAAAGAAGAAACCAACGGCGGGAGCTTCAGGCACTATTCTCAGAAGTTTTTATCAACACAACCACAGATGTGTTAATTATCTTGATCAGTAAGATTTTAGCAGAACAAAGGACTATCTCGAGAGTGAGGGCAAATGGGCCACGCCTGGGAAAACTAATCAGGGCAGTTCAGAGATAGTCACATTATGCTGTTGACATGACAACCTATTTAAATGATTCACGCAAGTCTAGAAGCTTCCACAATATTGTATGTTTTCTATAAAAGAAGGATCACTTCCTGTATATGATGAGATGCTGGTGGACAGGTTGTCAGAGGAATGGCATCAGCATCTCCCAAGAAAACTTACATTGTTCAATAAAAGTGTGCTTGTCTCCCTGGCCATAAGCGTCATAAAAAATGGCATGGCGCTTAACATAAGGGAGATCTGACAGAGACAAATATCTCAACGGTTTCCATGCACAGAAGCCTCTAGAATGAAGAGTTATGGGATGGGGGTGAAAGGGGTATACTCAGGAATAATCTTAAGAAATATTTCTTTACAGAGAAGGTGGTGAATATGAGGAACAGCCTTCCAGTGGAAGGGGTGGAGACAAAACCAGTATCTAAATTCAAGAAAACATGGAATAAATACAGGGGATCTCCAAGGAAGTGATGGGAATTATAATGCTAAAGTAATTGGCAGATGGTCAGACCAGATAGGTCACATGGTCTTTTTCTGTCGTCACTTTTCTATGACCCAGCATGGTATTTATTTTCTGGTCACACAATCGATAAAATTAATCAGATTTGTCTGACATGGTTTCCCTTTGGTGAAACCATGCTGCCTTTGGATCCTGCTTGATTCAAGATGCCTTATTATTCTTTCCTTTAATAGTCTCCATTAATTTTCCCACAACAGAGAAATCGGTTTGTAACTTTGCACTGCTTCCCTAGTATCACTCTTATGAAAAGTGATATCTGTCCTTTTCAGAACCATTCCTGTTTCCACAGAGTGATTGAACATTCTTCAATGGACGCACCAGAACCACTCTGAGCTCTGTTTAATATCCATCTGGCCCCATAATTTTGTCTACTTTTAGTTTTGCTAGTTCTGTATGTGGCGTACTCGCTCTACCACTACTCTAACTTTTATCCCAGTAGTATCTCTGTTCTGAAACTCAGGGTCTCACATGTGGGTACATATAAAGACCATAATGTCTCCTTTCATCTTAATCTGAATTTAGCTTTTTCCTTATCCTGCTATACCAGTCCAGACGTGGGTTATCTCCTTCTACTAACTGATAAAGACAGAGGTCACACCTTTTTCTGTGACATCAGCACTGGTAGTTTCCATGGTGTAGCTCCAGCAGAAAGCCATTATTCTCTATCTCCAGCAAACAGCAAGATGTACTAGTCTGAAATAGCAGGAACTTGATTCCCAGGCTTTGGCCTTTGGGCCTGGTAGAGAATTTTGGGGCAATTCTGCATTTGTCAGCATTTTCTGTTTTATTGACTGTGAACTGTGAGACAACCTTTTTGGTGCTTCTCAGTTAAATGAGCCCTGTAGGACCCCGAGCCCCTGAGTGGAATAGGGTAGAAGCTTTTCAGCTCTGGAGGAGCTTCTGTTTGACATTCTCTTCCCCTAACTCCTTTTCTCTAGCTTATTTAAAAAAAAAAACAAAAAAAAAACCTATAAGGGAGGAGATCAGCTGATCTGCTGAAGCAAGTAACTGGAGGAAGATAAGTCTCCAGTGGACCAGGGGGAGGGAGTATAATTGAGCCAGTGTAGGATTAGGCTTGCCAGACATTTGAGCCTGCAGGATTTTTGCGCAGCATCTGATTGTGTGGTATTGGAGTCCGGTTAACCCTGGGAGATTTTGTGAGTCTGTGTTTGTGCTGTGGTGCCAGCTCCTACTATAAAGTTTCCCATGCCTTTTTTAATTCATTTGCTGTTTTTATCCTCATCACCTCTTCTAGAAGGGCATTCCAGGCATATTTCCTTATGTTAGTTCTGAGTCCCTTGTCCCCCCCCCAGTTCTACTGTCTGCTTTTGTAGTGGGTAGAAAGATTGGTGGTTATTTTATCATAGAATACACAACACACTTATAAGTAAAATTTCTATTCTTATAAATAAGTGAGAATAAGCAATAAAAGCATACCAGATTAGAGTTTGCATTAAATAATATATACAAATATACTTCCCCTCACTGTTTCCAATGTGAGTCTTATATATCTGTGGAAAGATGGAAACACAACATTGGAAAACCAGGAGCAGTTCATCAGGCACTTCATTAATTACTGTAATGTTCAAAAGGTTTTCCTCTGATCTGTTCTTTCTCTGATTTCAAACAATTAGCTTGAAGCTGGTCTTTTTATGTTGATTCTGTTGACCTTTGTCTTAGTTTCAGTTTTTCTCTGGATTACGCCCATGTGTTCTTGAGGCCCCAGCTGTCTGTCCTTATCACATCAGCTAACATTTAGGTGTGACTGAGTGGCTACTATCCTGTTTTTCTTGATATCTGCAGTTAGCCTCCTGAGTAACTGCTGTTTAACATATATCTGATCTCATGATTTGTTTCTTGTTACAAGCAGGCTAAGAAAATTTACATATTTATTCTTAGAACTTATAGGCCTTATATCAAATAATTACACTAGTAATATTAGTGATTCTCTGCCTCACTAATTTCTATCATGGTACAAGTTCTTTTTGTAAACTAACTGCTTAAAATAATTTCCCACAGTTTTGCAACTGAAAAGGTTTGAAGTTTGTGCATCATTAAACCTTTCAGATATCTGAAACTCTGTATTGGATCTCCTCTGCATCTCCTTTATTCCAGGGTATCTGTATTAAGATCCTTCAACCTCTAAGTCTTCCGATACAGAACTCAAATTATTTTGGTTGCCCTTCTCTGTTCTGTTTCTCCCTTTTGAGATACAGTCTCCAGACCTGAACACAGTACTCCTCACCAAGGACCTGTACAAGGGCATTTTCATCTCCTTTTTCTTACTGAATATTTCTCTCTATGCAGCCCAGCATTCTTCTATCTTTAGCTATTGCCTTGTCATATTGCTTTGCTGCCTTCAGCTCTCCAGACACGATTACCCCTAGGTCCCTCTCCTACTCCAAGTAGATCACTATCTGTGATGTCTTATGTAACTTGGGTACTTGTGCTTTCTACAGCAGCTCTGAAAGGCAGGAGGTGGCTCTGCTTCCAGGCTGCTTTTCTGGAGGAAGCCTTATGCAATCTTACTGGAATCTCTTCTAGTTCTGTAGCCTTGTCAGTTGCAGCGTGAAGGCTATCATGGCTACGGCACTGGCTGGCAGCTGCTTCCTCCAAAGCTTGTCTAAACAAGCTTATTTTTAAGTAAGAAATTGTTTCTTTGGCAAAGACTTGTAAAGGACCATCGGGAAGCAAAGCTTCAGGAAAGCAGTCTACTTCCCAATCATTCAGTTTCAGAAGAAGAAATCAATTCTTTAGTGGCCATACTACTACTTAATATTTCTATAGCACTACATGACATACACAGCGCTGAACAAACATACAAAACAGTCCCTGCTCGTTAAAGCTTACAATCTAATAAGACAAACATACAGGACAAGAGATTTGGAGTATAAAGCAAGACAATAGTTAAAAAGAAAGTTAGTTAAGACTAAAAGGCTGAGAGATGAATCAGCTGGTTTTATTGTATCCAACTGTTCCACCCAGTGAAGGCCAGTGGTTCCCCTCCTTGGAGGTGCTTTTAGATTATTTGTCTTTAGCAATTTTACCAGGTGTGATCCCAGATATCTTCATGGTTGCACCCTAATTCTTGCCACCTTAGTGCCCAATAATGATAGTCTTTCCATATGTTTCGCCCACCGGAAAGATGGCTGTTCTTGCTATTCTCTAAAGTAGCTTTGGCACTTACAAGCACTGGTTCCAGTTCAATTGGTTTTGAGTACTCCACTTATTTTGTGATCCTAAAGAAGGATGATTCTTACAGACCCATCTTTGATTTGAAAGGGGTAACCAACAGTCTTCATGTTTCTTATTTCAATATGGAAACCCTCCAGTGCGTGGTGGTGACTGTTTGGCACGGAGTTTCTTTCTGTGGCTTACTTCCATATTCCCATCAGGGAAGATCATATAGTGTAAGTTTAAAAAAAAATATATATATATATTAAATAAGTTACCTGGACTACTGCAAAAGCAGGCTAGGCAGAGAAAGTATGCTGTTCTTTTGTTTGTGTGCTATCTTCCCCTCCCCAATGTATCAGCGGTTTGAGGCAGGAGAGAAGGACTGTTACTAACCACGATCACCACTGAAGATCAAAAGGAGCTGCCAGTTTAGTTTCGCTTAAGCAGCCCAGCAACAATGACATGACTTGACACCCTTTTAAAGGGGCCAAGTTATATCAGCACTGCAGGGGTGGGCACAAAAGTAAAATAAAAGAAAGCAAAGTAAAACAAAACTAAGATTAAAATAGACAAGCAGCACTGAGGGCATTTACCAAGCTCCTGCCCCAGTGCCAAGCTCACATAGCCCTGCAGGGGCAGGATGCACAGCACCTTCCCTGGAAGTGATAAAAGAACAGCATGGACAGCAGCAGAGGATGCTGGAATAGCCTCTGCTGCTTGCTGTATAAAAGAGGGTCCTGGAGAGAAAAATGAATCCCAGTAAGCAAGTCCATGTAGCCCCTGGGAAAAATATTTTGTTTAGACTTTATTGAGTGTTGGTATGGCCAGTTAAAGCCCCTGTACTGGGACTCCAGTCTAAGCAGGAATTCAGTCCAGGTTTTCCTGCAAGGCACTCTGTATTGTGTATTGTAGAGCTCAAAAGCATGGGGCTTAGCCTTGTGGCTTTTGTCAGTGATTTGCCTAGAGTAGGAACACTTAAAAAAAAATGCGACTAGTCACTGGAACCTTGTTTTGGGACAACATAGCTATTTTAAAATATAAGAAACTAAACAGAAATGGCTGACATCTCTGCCCTGTCACTAGGAAGGCTGAGAATGTCAGTACCAGGGAAAAAAAGATTTTTAAAAGAGGCACTATTTAATAGTGATGATACTGCAGCAAGAATTTGCTGTGGGGCAAAGAAATTGTCAATGTAGGGAATAGCAGAAGTCAGAAGGCTTTTGCAAGAGGCAGAAGGGCTGGTTGTCAATTCTGTCAAGACCCAAAAGCATTTGTAGTAGAGTGAGCCTGCACCAGAGGGGAACAGCTACAGAAACCAGTAACACTGTAGCTACTGAGTTACTGTGTCCCTGGGAGATAGGAAAGAGAGAGGGTTGTTTTTTTTTAAGTCCAGATCAAAGAGAGACTTCTGTGCCCTGAAGGTAAAGAATAGAAGGGACCAGGGTAGTTAATAGTACAAGAAATTGAACAGGAATGTGGTAATTGTTGTTTATGCCCTATTCTAATTAGAGGGGAGTGGAATTTTTTTGTGTGAAAATTAACTGCTGTTCCCTTGAAATTAGACAGGGATTTCCTGATTATGATTTATTTTCTTTTAGCAAGATAATAGTTTCACCAGGCTGCTGGACACCTATGGTAGAAAGACTTTTAGCTTGCGGAAGATAACTCATGCCAGGGAGGTAGTCTTTGTTTTTGAGTTGGCATAGTTAGGTAGTAGGTACCCACTCCCTGGAGGTGGATACTGACAGAGAAAAAACAGATGCCAGTAACCTCAGGACCCTTCGCCGGGAGGAGATAATCTCTAGCACAGCAACCATCACAGCAGAGATTATATTGCAATGGACTGAACTGGAATGCGAAATAAGTGTGTACATACACCTACAACAATCACATCTTAGGTCTGGCCAGACTACAAACTTGCAGAATCTAATTGAGTGCCATAGCAAAGTAACACAAAGGGACATATGACACAGAAAGTGAACAGCAAACACAAAAGACAAAAAGAGGATACTTATCACAAGAGGGACTCTTGGTTTTTAGAAGAGCCTGGAAAAGCAAAAAATAACCCACAAAAATGTAATTTCTTATGATTAAGATCTGAAGGTTAAACAGCCTGAAACAAAGACTAACAAACAAAAATAAAAGTAATAATTATCTGACTTGGAGTTGAATCCAGCATAAAGTTCCTGTAAACAAGAGAATAGAATTGTTAATATTGTTTTAGCACTGCTACTGTAAAAGAAAATTTGGAAAGTATTTATAATTTCTGATTGTTTAATTGTCCATGGTTAACAAAAGTTTTGGAAGTATTATTCCAACTGTACATGCTAAAGAACTTGAATACTTATATTGTTTAGTACGGATTGCTTCTAATCCTTTTTCTTTTTAGTAAAAATAAACTGGTTAAACTTGCTCATCAGGAATTATTTCCAAGTACTCCAGGTAACAGTCTCCCTCACGATAGTTATCCTAAATTTCTCCCTGCTTCCCCTCCCTACCCCTGGCAGACTTTGCTGGATGGGGTCTGGGCCTCATTTCTGTGTAAGAGACCCACTAGGGAAGATGGCATCAAACAGAACACCCTGTGAGATTCTATCTAGAGGCCTTGCAATACAGCAACTTTTAAAATTCCACCACTCTCAACCATAGCAGAAGGGCTCTGCCACGGGGATGCTGTTTAGGTTCCTCCATATTTTGTAATCCTGGAAAACAAAGAAAACCCATTCAGTTCTGGGCACTCCCATTTTGATTTTGCCATGGGTCCAAAAACCTTTCCAAAGTAATGTGGTAGTGGCAGCTTTACTATGAAAGAAATAGATTATGATTTGTCCATCCTTCAGTAGTTGCTTAAAGGACCAAGTTCTATCAGGAAAGCCTTTACAATGTTCAATAGAGTTATGCAAGTTAGGGTCTTGGGCTGGGTAATGGGCTTTGCCAAGAACAAGCTGTTCCTTTGCATTCAGGCACACCAATCCACACAGTTGGTTATGCACCTCTACCAGCAGATGGAGACAGTAAAGCTGACTCACGGACATTAGCTCTCCAGCAGATGATGGACATGCATCTCCCTACGAGGGATTGCTTGTAGAAAAAAAAAAGTTTCTTGCACACCACTTGAACTCCTGAGGTGACATTTGGGGAAAGCTGACAGTCACTCAGCAGTGCATGGTTTGGAGAAATGTATCCATGAAGGATACTAATTAAACAGGAGAGTTAGGGCATCCTAACAGAGAGGTTCCAATAGAAGCAAATGTAGTTCATGTGCCTATTTGTAAAAACTCACCAAAGTTATTGATTTCCAAATTATCCCTAACAACTGAAAAGCAAGTTGTTAATACAAACAAAAAATACCTTGAAATGTCTGTATGCCAATGCCAGAAGTCTAAGAAGTAAGATGGGAGAGTTAGAGTGTACAGCAGCAAATGATGAAATTGACATAATTGGCATCACAGAGACTTGGTGGAAGGAGGATAACCAATGGGACAGTGCTATATCAGGGTACAAATTATATCGCAATAATAGGGAGGATCAACTTGGTGGGGGATGTGGCACTTTATGTCCGGGAGGGTATAGAGTCCAACAGGATAAAGATCATACAAGAGACTAAATGCTCAGTAGAATCTATATAGGTATTTATTTATTTATAACTTTTTTTATACCGAAGTTCAGGTAACAGAATTACTTATCACTCCGGTTTACATTATAACAAGTAGAAAACAATGACAACATATGTCTGACAATGAACAAGGGAGTGAACAACTTGGATAATATAACATAACATAACTAGGAACAGTAGCAGTATGCACTATTAGAGCGAGACTAGCACATGGGGGGGGAGGTTTGCTAATGGGGGGGAGGGGGAAGGAAGATTGTTCGGGGAGGAGGGAGAAATTTCTTATTGATGAGTAAAAACATTAGGTTCTGGACGTCAACAGTATGAAAACAGTCTATGGGAGCTGTGGAAATCCCATATGTGTTGGGTAAGAGTATAGTGATAGGAGTATACTACCGTTCACCTGGACAAAATGGTAAGACAGATGATGAAATGCTAAGAGAAATCAGGGAAGCTAACCAATTTGGCAGTGCAATAATAATGGGAGATTTCAATTACCCCAATATTAACTGGGTAAATGTAACATCAGGACTTGCTAGAGACATAAAGTTTCTGGATGTAATAAATGACTGCTTCATGGAGCAATTGGTTCAGGAACCAACAAGAGAGGGAGCCATTTTAGATTTAATTCTTAGTGGAATGCAGGATATGGTGAGAGAGGTAACAGTGGTGGGGCCACTTGGCAACTGACCAGAACATGATCAAATTTAAACTAATAACTGGAAGGGGGACAATAAGTAAATCTACAGCTCTAACACTATACTTTCAAAAGGGAAACTTCAATAAAATGAGGAAAATAGAAAAAACCTGAAAGGTGCAGATGCAAATGTTAAGTGTTCCAACAGGCATGGACATTATTTAAAAATACAATCTTAGAGGCGCAGCCATATGTATTCCACACATTAAGAAAGGTGGAGGCAAAACGACTACTGCCATGGTTAAAAGGTGAGGTGAAAGAGGCTATTTTAGCCAAAAAAAATCCTTCAAAAATTGGAAGAAGGATCCATCTGAAGAAAATAGGATGAAACATAAGCATTGTCAGGTTAAGTGTAAAACATTGATAAGACAGGCGAAGAGAGAATTTGAAATGAAGTTGGCCATAGAGGCAAAAACTCATAATAAAAACTTTAAAAAATATATCCGAAGCAAGAAACCTGTGAGAGAGTCGGTTGGACCATTAGATGACCAAGGGGTTAAAGGGGCTCTTAGGGAAGATAAGGACATTGCAGAAAGACTAAATGAATTCTTTGCTTCCGTGTTTACTAATGAGGATGTTAGGGGGATAAAAAGGGCTCCAGGGGCGATCCGGGTAACTATAGACCAGTGAACCTGAATTCGGTGCCAGGAAAAATAGTGGAAACTATTCTCAAGATCATATAGAAAGACATGGTTTAATGGAACACAGTCAACATGGATTTACCCAAGGGAAGTCTTGCCTAACAAATCTGCTTCATTTTTTTTGAAGGGGTTAATAAACATGTGGATAAAGGTGAACCAGTAAATGTAGTGTATTTGAATTTTCAGAAGGCGTTTTGACAAAGTCCCTCATGAGAGGCTTCTAAGAAAACTAAAAAGTCATGGGATAGGAGGTGATGTCCTTTCGTGGATTACAAACTGGTTAAAAGACAGGAAACAGAGTAGGATTAAATGGTCCATTTTCTCAGTGGAAAGGGGTAAACAGTGGAGTGCCTCAGGGATCTATACTTGGACTGGTGCTTTTCAATATATATATGATCTGGAAAGGAATGCGACGAGTGAGGTTATCAAATTTGCGGATGATACATAATTATTCAGAGTAGTTTAGATCACAAGCAGATTGTGATACATTACAGGAGGACCTTGCAAGACTGGAAAATTGGGCATCCAAATGGCAGATGAAATTTAAAGTGGACAAGTGCAAGGTGTTGCATATAGGGAAAAATAACCCTTGCCGTAGTTATGTTAGGTTGTATATTAGGAGCTACCACCCAGGAAAAAGATCTAGGCATCATAGTGGATAATACTTTAAAATTGTTGGCTCAATGTGCTGCAGCAGTCAAAAAAGCAAACAATGTTAGGAATTATTAGGAAGGGAATGGTTAATAAAACAGAAAATGTCAAAATGCCTCTATATCGCTCCATGGTGAGACCACACCTTGAATTCTGTGTACAATTCTGGTCTCCGCATCTCAAAAAAGGGCAACCAAAATGATAAAGGTGACAGAACAGCTCCCCTATGAGGAAAGACTGAAGAGGTTAGGGCTGTTCAGCTTGGAGAAGAGATGGCTGAGGGGGGATATATGATAGAGCTCTTTAAGATCATGAGAGGTCTTGAACAAGTAGATGTGAATCGGTTATTTACACTTTCAAATAATAGAAGGACTAGGGGGCATTCCTTGAAGTTAGCAAGTAGCACATTTAAGACTAATCAGAGAAAATTCTTTTTCACTCAACGCACAATTAAGCTCTGGAATTTGTTGCCAGAGGATGTGGTTACTTGTAGCTGGGTTCAAAAAAAGGTTTGGATAAGTTCTTGGAGGAGAAATCCATTAACTGCTATTAATCAAGTTGACTTAGGGAATAGCCACTGCTATTAATTGCATCAGTAGCATGGGATCTTCTTAGTGTTTTGGTAATTGCCAGGTTCTTGTGGCCTGGTTTGGCCTCTGTTGGAAACAGGATGCTGGGCTTAATGGACCCTTGGTCTGACCCAGCATGGCAATTTCTTATGTTCTTATGTGCCCTGGTAGAATGAACTTTAACCTGGAGGGGTAAAGGCATCCCTGCTTCTACGTAAGCTCCCTTGGATTACTTCCTTGATCCAGCAAGCTATAGTAGTTCAAAACAGATTGCCTTGTTTCTTTTCCCTATGAAGAACAAACGAGCGATCTGTTTTGCACACTGGTTCTGAACGGTCCAGATACCGCACTAAAAGTCTACCGACGTTTAGATGGCAAAGGAAGGTGGTGGTCTTCCGTGTCCTTGCGTCTATCCGGGGACGGTTAGGAGATGGATTGATTCAGGTGAAAGTCTGAGACTACGAGGGGATGGTGCAAAGCTGTACTGTTCCCGGACTAAATCAAAGGAACAATTCCTGACATGACAGCGCCTGTAGTTCAGAGATGCGACGAGCTGAGTATATCGCCACCAAGAATAGTCTTTAGTATTAATAGGCATAGCGACAGACTGCGCAGAGGTCTGAAGGAAGGCCCAGCTAGAAAGTCCAATACTAGATTGAGGTTCCATAGGATGACCGGCCACTTTAAGGTTGGTCAGAGTTGATTAATCCCTTTTAGAAAATGGGCCAAATCTGGATGCGCTGACAGGCACTTTCCATTCACTTCGGCCCTGAAGCAGGAGAGGGCTGCCACTTGGACCTTCATGGAGTTGAGGGACAACCCTTTGTTCAGGCCATCCTCTAAAAATTCCAGAATCATGGGGGATCTTGGCTGTTCGCGGGGGCACCCTGCGCTCCTTGCACCAGGCCTCAAATATTCTCCAGATTCATACATACGCCAGGGTCATTGAGAACGTCCGCACGCAGAGCAAGATGGTGATCACAGCCGCCAAATATCCACGCTTCGTCAGGCAAACCCTCTCAAGGGCCAGACCATAAGAAAGAATCAAATTGGATCTTCGTGAAGAATCGGACCTTGCTGGAGAAGGTCCCTGTGTGGGGGGAGGTAAATGGGACTCTCCACAAGAAGCCTCCGCATGTGTGCATACCACGGGCTTCTGGTCCAATCCAGGGCCACCAGAAGGATTAATCCTCTATGGTGTTCAATCTTGTGGATGATCTTACCCAGTAGAGACCATGAAGGGAAGGCATACAGTAAGTCCTCCTCTGGCCAGGTCTGGATAAGGGCGTCGATCCCCTGGGAGTGCTGATCTCGTCTGCAACTGACGACCCGGGGAGCCTTCACACTGTGAGATGTAGCGAGTAGGTCGATGGATGGGAGACCCCAGCAATCTGCTAGGAGCTGGAAGGTTCTGGTCAACAACATCTATTCCCCTGCATCCAGGCTTTCGCTGCTGAGAAAGTCTGCTCTGACGTTGTCTTTTCCCACGATGGGGGAGGCTGAGATCGCTTGTAGGTTTAACTCTGCCCATTCCATAAGGCAGCCTATCTCCAGAGGCACTTGGTGGCTTTTGGTTTCTCCCTGGCAGTTGATGTAGGCAACCGTTGTTGCGTTGTCCGACATCATGCGAATTGCTTGTATCTGGAGCCTGTGGCTGAACTGCAGGCATGCTAATGTGACCACTCACGCTTCCAGGCGGTTTATGTTCCAGCTTGCCTCATCCTTGGTCCATTGCCCCTGGATTGTCACTTCCTGACAGTGAGCTCCCCACCCTTGTAGGCTCGCGTCCGTCGTAAGGACGATCCAGTTCGGTAGAGAGGCTTACACCCTTGCTTAGGTGAACTTCCTGTAGCCACCACTAGAGCCAAGAGCATACTTCCATTGGTAGGTGGAGGCGAATCGAGTAGTCTTGAAACAGTGGGTTCCAACGTGACAGCAGGGAGCGTTAGACGTCGCATGTGTGTCCTCGCCCACAGTACTACTTCCAGGATTGATGCCATGAGGCCGAGGACCTGTAGATAGTCCCATACCCTGGGGCGCATTGTGTTAGTCAACCAATGCACTTGGTCCATCAGTTTCCTTCTCCTCTAGGGAGGGAGGAAGACCTTGTCCTGCTTGGTGTCGAATCAGACTCCCAGGTACTCTAAGGACTGGGAGGGCTTGAGGCTGTTCTTGTCCATGTTTAGGATCCAACCAAGTGCCTGTAGGAGAGACCTGACTCTGCTGGTCACCTGGAGGTTCTCTTCCAACAACTTCGCCTAGATCAGCCAGTCATTTTATTTTATTTATTTATTTAACACTTTTCTATACCGACCTTCATGGTAGAGACCATATCAGATCGGTTTACATCGAATTGGGGAACTGAACCATGAACAGTAACCAAAAAACAATAGGTTGAACAGGAAGAACAAAGTTACATTTAACAGGGAAAGTAAACTTGGAAGCATAGACTGCTGAGAGGAAGGAAAGGCTTGAGACAGAAGAAAAATTATTAGTATAAACAAAAGCTGAGTCAGGGGGCTCTTATTCTGGACTTAGGGGTAGTATGGAGATCCATTGCTCCTGAAGGAGGTTCTGTTGACTATTGTGTGTCATGGGTATCTGAGAAGGCTGTGATGAGTGGGAAAAGATCTTGTGATGAGTGGGAAAAGACTTGGCTAGAGGCCGCAGTCCTGCTAAGAGGGGAGTCATCCAAGTAAGGGTGCACCAGGATCCCTTCTTTCCTCAGTACTGCCACCATGACCACCATAATTTGAGGATGTTCTGGGGGCAGTTGCCAGGCTGAAGGGCAATGCTCAGAACTGGCAATGGTGGCCCAGTACCGCAAAGCGTAGGAAACCCTGGTGGTCTTGACGGATTGGAATATGAAGGTAGGCCTCTGAGCGGTCCAAGGAGGTTAAGAACTCTCTCAGTTGCACTGCCATTATGATGGAGTGAAGAGATTCCATGCGGAAGTGAATTATCTGCAGATGACAGTGGACACTCTTAAGATCCAGGATGGGTTGGAATGAACCATCTTTCTTGGGTACAATGAAATAGATGGAATAAAGCCCCGTATTTACTTAGGGTCTAGGTACCGGAGATATAGCCCTTGGACTGAGAAGCCTTATCAGTGTGGGTTCCACTTCCAGTTTCTTGTGCTGGGAGTGGCAAAGTGACATCATGAACATGTCCCGAGGGCTGCTGTGAAATGCCAGAGCGTATCCTTCTCGTATGATGTCCAGTATCCATTTGTCTGGGTTCTCGATCCACCGCTGACAGAGGGCTGACTATCCCTCTTCTATCTCCTCGCCCATGGATGGGTTGGCCAAACTTTACTGGGAAGTTCAGGTCGAACGTGAGCCTGAACCTGTTCCCCTTTTTGGTTGTCGGCTCCGACAGGACTGAGACCTTCCTAAGGGCCAATATGACTGAAATGACGAGTTTCTGTAGGGCTGGAAGTTCTGGGAGCCCTTGGCCTGACCACTCATGGGTGAGGGGTGCTGTGACCTCTTTTTCTTATCTTCCGGTAGCTGGGGCACTGGAGATTCACCCCACTTACTGGCTAGCTTCTTCAATTTGCTTCCAAATAGAAGGGGATCCCTTAAAGGGCATCTTTGTGAGGTTCGCCTTAGAGGTTGCATCCGCTGACTAATTTCGCAACCATAGCTGTCTTCTGGCTGCTGCCACTGAGGCTACTCCTTTAGCCGAGGTATGCACTAGGTCTGAGCTTGCATCCGCTAGGAAGACCGTGGCGGGCTCAATCGCCTCTCCGGTATGTGCCCCTGAGCTATCTGCCTCTCTTGAGAGAAGCAGACATAAACAAGCCACCAGGGCACAACAGGAAGCGATATGCAGTGTCATTGCTGTCACGTCAAAGGGTTGCTTAAGGATAGTTTCCAACTGCCTATCGTGAGCATCCTTCAAGGCCACTCCTCCCTCTACTGGGCTAGTTGTTCACTTCAAGATGGCGCAGACCAGGGCATCCACTTTTGGGAAACACAGGCGTTCCTTGACCGCTGGGTTCAGAGGGTACAAGGCCTCCAAGGCCCAACCTCCTTTAAAAATTGCTTCCGGATCATCCCATTCCAAGTCAATCAACTCCTGGATGGCTTCCAGCATCGGGAAATAGCAAGAGGCTTTCCATAGAGGCACCAGGATGGGGTACTTTGGCTCTGACATAGGGTCCATGCCCAGAACTCCTAGAGTCTTCAGGGTTTGGGAGACTAGGGCCCCCTAATTCATCTCTGTGAAAAAATCAAAGCATGGCTCCAGGCCTGGAGGGATTTCCCTATCCTCCAATGAATCCCCTTCGTCATCTGTGGTGGCTGGGTCCCTTTCAGGGATACCCTTGGTAAGGCAAGGCATGTCCTGAGGCATGCTGGGAGGGTGAGGGCTTCCCAGCTGGGGCTCAGCCCAGGCAGGGGCAGTAGTTGACTGCACCTGAACAAAAGCTTGAAGGCCCTGAAATAATTCCAACCAAGAGAAGACTGCTGGGTCCATATTTAGCCTAGGATGAACCGGGGTACGCGCCAAACTAACCTCTCACAGGGAGGATGCAGCCCCAGAATTACTCAGTTCTGGGGTGGTGCCAGATAAAGTCGTGGCTGACCCGTCCTCTGACTGGGAGAGGCCAGACTTGGGAAAGCTCTGAGAGTCCAGCCCTCCCTGGGCCTCCTCACAGTGCCGACACAGGAAGGATTCCAGGTCAGACTGTGCAACCCTAATATGGCAAGCAGCACAAAGAGAGTGTAGTTTGAGTTTTTGCTGCAGGGCCATAACACTCTGTAGCTTGTGTGTTCCACCGGCTATTGCCTCTCCAGCACACACAGACTCGCCTCAGCACATGTAATTCTTAAGCAGCCAGTTGGGCACTAATGTTGTGTACTTATGCACGCAGTTATGCACGTACTTAAGAGCACATTAGACGCGCAAAAGGCCTGCACACACTGCATGTACGAAGGGGAGAATGGCACCACACCAAACCGTGCACAAGATGGTGCAGCTGTGGGCTGCCACGTGGAGTGTCCACCGAGGCTGAAGCGGGGCCTAGCCCATCAGGGGGCCGCTCAACCCCTCAGAAACCCCCTTCCCTTGCCCGAACAGGATCGGGAACAATGTCGGTACGGCGCGCTGAGCAAGGAGACCGGAGGAAAGAATTACCAAAGCCCTTCCACGTCTCTGGATCGTCGGAGTTTTTCCCTTATTAGCTGGTCTCAGCGCTTACCGGCTGAGTACAGAGACTGTCTCTGGCTGCAGGGGGAGAAGGCTTAGGCCGTCACTGCCGTGCTTGGCTTCCTGCTCCCACTGCCTTTCAGCTGCTTCAGAAGCAAAGTCCACACCGGGAACTGGCTACCGGACCAAGGCACACCTCAGAAATTCTCAACTAGGGGGAGGGACCCTTAGGTATCACTGCAGGAGAGCGGGGCTCAATTTTCCTCTCAATTTAAAGGTAAATTTATCCTTTGAACTAGTGCTGCAATCCTGTTAAACACTGCTGTTTATGTAGGGATAGCGTCCACATCTCCTAGGAGACTGAGAGATACTGAATGGCTGAGATTACTACAGGAGTATATCTAGGTTGATATCAGCTTTGAAAGCTGACTCCATCTGCTAGCAGGGGAGCACATAACACATTGGTCCTGAGTCCATCTGACTACACGCTAGGAAAATGTGGTTCTTATCTAACTTTCCTTCCTTGGGTATTAGCTTTTCAGATGCTGCCCTTTATTTCCCATTGCTATAGAAGGGTTTTATGTTTTACTTACCTGAGTACTTATGTAGGGAAATATCTCATCTTTATCACTGATGCGCCAATTATGAATTATAAGCCATGAACAGGCCAATTTCTGACAGTCTGCAGACACTGTTAAGCAAGCGAAGGAACTTTGTCCAGGTGAACTTTAAACATTGTCACTGTGGAAAATGAAGAGGCCTTGTCCTAATACACTGAAGGATACCTTATCAGATGTGCCTGTTTGTCAGGTCATGTGTAAATATAAAGCAGAGAAGCAAGGACTTAAGATCCTAAGCCTCAGGGTCAGCCAAGCAAGCAGAGGTCAAGATCCTCACCCTAAGAGGAAGGGGCAGCCTGAGATGGAGAAAAACACTCTGACACACAGCTTGGCATACAGTTCTCCCCCAGAAGGATTAGGAGGGGGGGGAAAAGGACCTGCAACATGGCAGGACTTCCCCAAAGTAAGGGAGAGGGAGGGAAAAAAGACCCTCCATGAGGTTATGCATTAGCTGGGAAGTATAAGATAGGGGGGCAATGAAGAGGAAAAAAAAAAAGGCAAGCAACGGACCCCCAAAGGAAGAAGCACAAAGCCAGGGAGAAAACCCAAAAGAGCAAGAACCGGTGCTGAGGTGTCACTGAAAGTGAAAGAGGAGCCAGAGGCAAACCAGTCCTCCCTGCTATCTAGGTGTGGCCAGATGATCGGAGAGAGGAGACCACGGCTCAGGTGTGAAGAGTAACACAGAGTCATAGATGAGGAAGGGTGAGAACCAGCCCAGACAGCCGGCAAGCACCAGAGCCAAAAGCTAGTCTCCTGCCTGCTCTGCCAGAACCAAGCCTCTCCCCTGCCCACATTCACCAGCTGGAACCTGCTTTGGAGGGGAACAGAGGTATCGCCTGATGCTGGAATCAGGGGTAAGTAAGTCAGCCATACGTATTAATATCGTAAGCAGGCTAAAGTTTGGCATGTTTTGTTACCACCCATGACACAGAACTTTCTTTAGGGAAAACTGGTGCTCAGAATGTTAAGAGTTATGAATTATTTTCTGAATGCTAAGTCTTGCCAAATCTGATAAATAAAAGTCTATTTCTGAGGAGAATACACGTCTTTTTCCCTGACTTTGGATCACAAGTAAGGTGGGAGGGCAGCTGGCAGTGTCTTGTAGCAGACAGATCCCTGACCCCTAAACCTGCTTACACTATTTTTTCCAAAGGGTTTTTTCTCCCATGTCTGACAATCGTAGTTGAAGACCATTCTATTCTGGAAGATATTTTGCTCCTTAACTAGGTGAGGATGTAACTGATTCATCAGACTTTCCCCACTCAAACACACTAATTCTTCTGTTCCTAGTCATTTTTGGCTGGGGTTTGGTTTTTTTTTCACTTTTTGATGGGCAGAAACACCTGGGTAAGATTAGAGAATCAAATGTTTATATACTGTATACATTTATGATTCCAAGCATTACTAAGGCCACTGCACCTATATTTATACAAAAAGTCACATAAATCATTGATTATGGGTGGTTTCCTACTACTGTCTTGTGACATATCCATTCATATTTTGCTCTGATTGAGTGGAGAGAATGAGACGGGATTTAAGGAAGCTGGAAGAGTGGTCGAAGATATGGCAACTGAGATTCAATGCCAAGAAGTGCAGAGTCATGCATATGGGGAGTGGAAATCCAAATGAACTGTATTCGTTGGGGGAAGAAAGGCTGATATGCACGGAGCAGGAGAGAGACCTTGGGGTGATAGTGTCTAATGATCTGAAGTTGGCGAAACAATATGACAAGGCGATAGCTAAAGCCAGAAGAATGCTGGGCTGCATAGAGAGAGGAATATCGAGTAAAAAAGGGAAGTGATTATCCTCTTATACAGGTCCTTGGTGAGGCCTCACCTGGAGTACTGTGTTCAGTTCTGGAGACCGTATCTCCAAAGAGACAGAGACAAGATGGAGGCGGTCCAGAGAAGGGCAACCAAAAAGGTGGAGGGTCTTCATCAAATGACTTATGAGGAGAGATTGAAGAATCTAAATATGTACACCCTGAAGGAAAGGAGGAGCAGAGGTGATATGATACAGACTTTCAGTTACTTGAAAGGTTTTAATAATCCAAAGACAACAAACCTTTTCCGTCAGAAAAAAATCAACAGAACCAGAGGTCACGATTTGAAGCTCCAGGGAGGAAGACTCAGAACCAGTCAGGAAGTATTTCTTCACGGAGAGGGTGGTGGATGCCTGGAATGCCCTTCCGGAGGAAGTGGTGAAGACCAGAACTGTGAAGGACTTCAAAGGGGCATGGGATAAACACTGTGGATCCATAAAGTCTAGAGGACGTGAATGAAGAGTGGGTGGCTCGCGGGAATGACGCCTACTACCTGGAGATAATAACCTTATTCAATAAACATACACACGGTTAATGCGACTCCAACATTGCTCTAAGCTTCAACGGCAAGAGGAAATGTGGAAAAAAGGATTTGCATTCACAAAAAAGCAGGGAGTAGCTTGCTTGTTACGGCGGTTACTACCCCAAACCAAATAAGCCCGATACTTCACTTTCAATGCATATCCAGCATAGCTCTCTGCTTCAACGGCAGGGGAGAAAGACAGACACTTCACGCATATCCAGCATAGCTCTCTGCTTCAACGGCAGGGGAGAAAGACAGATATGTTACGCATATCCAGCATAGCTCTCTGCTTCAACGGCAGGGGAATGAAGAAAAGTGGATCTATATACAGACAACAACCAACAAGGACTGAAATACAGTCTAGGTAAACAAATAAGCATGGGTGTAGCTTGCTTATTGCGGCGGTTACTACCCCTAACTAATTAAGCTAGATATTTCACTTAGATGCAGTTCCAACACTGCTCTGTACATTAATGGTGGGGGTGGAAGGGAAATAGAACCAAAAGGTTACTAAGAGCCAAGGGAAACAGATAAGTATGAGAAAAAAACAAAGTGCGAAGCTTGCTGGGCAGACTGGATGGGCCGTTTGGTCTTCTTCTGCCGTCATTTCTATAATCTCAGGGAGCAACAGCGATATCTCCAACAATTGTTTCCTCCAATGCATCACATTCAGATCCCTTCCAGTATACGGCAATAGTATGTCTTGCTGTGTGGACAAACTGGTTAGGAAGTACTTTATCGCTCCCATCTATCCTCACAAAAATCACCAACATCCTCCGCAGATTTCAACACCCTTCTCCATCCACCTCCCCTTCCCCCTCCCTCCAACCTTCCCCCACTTCACCCACCCTCCAAACCCTTGACCTGACTTCCGCTAAAGAAGTGGAATCTATTCTCAGAAAACTTAAACCAGCTTCCCACCCTTCAGACACCATTCCCACAAAATCCCTCCTCTCCATCCCGAACACTATATCCAAACCCATCGCAGACATCATAAACTCCTCCCTCTCTTCAGGCTCTGTCCCAGATGCTCTTAAACAAGCTATTGTCAAGCCCCTCCTAAAAAACCAACACTAGACCCTAAAGACCCCGCTAACTTCCGCCCTATCTCTAACCTGCCCTTCCTATCCAAAATTATGGAAAAGATTGTAAACATCCAACTTACAGAATATCTAGAAAGCAACAACATTCTGCATCCAGCCCAATACGGCTTCCGTAAATACCTCAATACAGAAAGCCTCCTGCTCTCCCTCACGGACCACTTACTCATAGGCATGGACCGAGGCAACTGTCACCTCCTCGCCCTACTCGACATCTCAGCTGCCTTTGATACCATCAACCATAACCTCCTCATCAACCGGCTATCCGAAATAGGCATCTCAGGCCTAGCCCTACTATGGTTTAAATCCTACTTATCTAACAGAAAGTTCTCCGTCAAGATAGGAAACGCCAACTCCACACTCTATCCCTTGTCTCAAGGTGTCCCACAAGGCTCCTCCCTCTCCTCCACCCTTTTCAACATTATCTCACACCTCTATGTCAGCTCCTCACAGACCTCGGCCTCAAATTCTACCTCTATGCAGATGACGTTCAAATCGTCATTCCCATTCACAACTCTCTCTCAGATGCCCTTGCCTTCTGGAACACGTGTCTTGCCAACATCAATGACTTCCTCACCAACATCCACCTCGCTCTAAACTCCTCCAAAACAGAGCTGCTCCTTATCTCTCCTCACCTCCCTCCCAAACCACCGATCTCCAACGATCCAGCTTTCAACGTCATAACACCCCAACCCACAGTAAGAGACCTTGGGGTTATCATAGATCAACAACTCAATCTCAAAAAACAGATCAACTCCATCCTCAAAGAAGGTTTCTTCAAGCTTCACATCCTGAAGAAACTCAGACCCCTCCTCCACTATCATGACTTCCGCACCGTCGTCCAAGCCACCCTTTCCTCAAAGCTGGACTACTGTAATGCCCTCTTCCTTGGCCTACCCTCCTCCACCACCAAGCCCTTACAAATGCTCCAGAATGCCATCGCCAGGGTCATCACCAACTCAAGGAAAGCTGATCACATTACCCCAATACTCAAAGAACTCCACTGGCTCCCCATCGCATCCCGAATTCTCTTCAAAATTCTAACCATAGTGCACAAGTCCATCCACTCGCACAATTCCAATTGGTTGGATGAACCCTTTCGTCCTATACGCACTGAACGACCCACTCGCACTGTCAACAAAGGCACCCTCATCATCTCTAAGCTCCCCAAAACCCCGGTAAGGATAAAGTTGGGGTGAGAGAGATCTCCTTTAATTATCTAATTTGTTTCAAACTTTCTCCAGAATTAGAGGACCCTTAGGCATGTCCACGACCTGTGTATGTGTGAACGTTCAAGTCTATAACCCCATCAACACAGCAGTGACTTAGAAAATGTAATAAAACATAGCAAGTACCTATAGCTGCAGTGGCACAGGCATACCATTAGCTCAACTCTTCTTAAACCCACAGACACAGAAACCTAAGATCTGTGAATAAGGCTCTACTAACTGTCCCCTCTGTCAAATCAGCTCGGCTCACACAAGTAAGGGAAAGAGCACAGTCACTGGCTGGCCCGGTACTATGGAACACCATGCCTCTCGAATTAAGGCTCCAGAGAAATCTGAAAATCTTTAAATCTAACCTGAAAACCTGGCTCTATAAACAAGCTTTCGATAAAGACAAAGAGAAGGAGAAAAACAATTGATTAAGATGGATGCACCGAACAAACTCACAGTAATGTTAATTTTGTACCGTTGATAAATTGTCATACCAAACGTAAACATATAGCTTATTGCACTTTATTGTTATGTACTATGATGGCACATGTTCAAGTTGTAATCTATACCACTCATAATTGTTATCGTGCCTTTATGTAAACCATTGTGATGGTTCTCCAACTTGACGGTATAGAAGAGTTTTTAAATAAATAAATAAATAAATAAAATGTGCCACTCACCAAAGAACATCCCAGTTCATGTCCTCAAATGATGCTTGCAATTAATTATTCCATGCATCTATAAGCTTGTAGAGCCTATTGGGAGCTCAGGTGGAGTTTGCTAAGCATTTATACCTGTGCGATATTGATTTATCACACTTACAAATCTTTCCAATGTATATTTGCATGGCTAGGAGTCCAGTCTCTTCCCCTCACTTTTTCCAATGCATTTCTCAATTGTAAATAAAGATGCTGTTTCCACAATAGTCTGCAATTTTTCTTTTAATTTAGAAAAAGCTGCCCAACCACTTTGCTGCCAGATTTCCATACCTGGATAATAGGAACAATGTTTTTGGCTAGGGAAAACAGGAATGACACTGCCTCATCTGGCACCTTTAAATGACTGTGTACCCTTTTCCAAACACTGACCATCTGAGATAGGAAGATCTAATAACAAAGCCTCATTTTATCTATAGCTGAATGTCCTGTCATGGTTAACAACTGTAAATCAACACCTTCTATTTGTTCCCTCTCTAACTCTTAATGGTGGGTTTTTGTTCTTACACCAGGGCCTAATGCAGGCAGCCCAATAATAACACTTAAGAGCAGGCAGCCCCATTCTCTCTTGGGTTTATAAAGAGTGGTCATGCTACTTTGCATCATTCCTCTACACCAAATAAAGCTGTGAATCTGATTTAAAGTAGAGAAAATTGACTGTGGAATTTAACAAGGGGCCTTTTTTTTTTTTTTTTTTTTTTTTTTTTAAAACCCAGCTTGTTCTTTCTGCTCTTCATCCTTCCAGCTCAACCAGCATTAGGGCTGGGATATGGCACCCTGAATCTTCAGCAGCACATGGCTGGGGATTTTTATTTTTTCCATATTGTCTATCTTTCATCTTCCGCAACCCCAATACCTAGTCTGATTATTGCAGCGAGAGAGGGCTGGGACCATGCAATCATGAGCTCTAAAATTTGGCCACAGATAGCACTGATCACAACTCCCTATGTGGCAGGCCTGTGAATGCGGCCTCCACAGCAGCCCAGGGAGCACTTGTGACCAGGGCAGCTCTCCTTTGCATTCGTTGTAGTGGTAGTAGAGATAAATCAGCTAGAAAACAAGGGTGTTGCCTTTTAATTCTAACCATTTCCTCTCCAAGCCCAGTGATCTCCCTGCAGAGAGCTGTACAGATATACAGACTTGTTTAAAGAGAAAAGCCCCACGCTTATTACACAGTAGGACACCCATGGTATGTAACAAGCTACCCGTGCTAGTCACATGATACTTGCAATGCAAAACTACATCAAAAACAAGGAAGTGGAAATAAATGTTTTATTACAACTGATGTGCATGAAAACAATGTCTACAGTAATAACATGTAATATTTGGCACATAAGTGTCTCCCTTCTATCCACACCCAGCTTTTATTCTTTCAAGCAAATACAGAAATTGTATTTTGTTCAAAATGTGTAAAAATATAAAAATGGAAAGAAAAAGACCAAATTTGTTTTAAAAAGGTCATAAGAGATAAGGAATTAGTATACTAACCCCCTCTACAGATCTCAAAATATTAAGCCACCAGATATGTCACAAATCAAACAAATGTTTTCTTCTATGGCACTCTAAATCATTTTCTTCATTGAAAATGCTTGGACTGTTTTTTAATGATAAATTACTCCCATGGCTGCCTAGGCAGGATTAATCCCTCTCCCACAAAAGCCTCAACACTAAAATATAAAGTCTTCATCGCCCTGATGCCTACATTTAAAGCTTCCCATAAGCCATACTTACACAAAAGTGGTTTCTACCTTTTTATAAAAATGCCTGTCAAAGGGAAGGATCTGAGAGTTCAAAGCATCACGGTCTAGTGCACATATAATCAATGCCATATCAAGACTGAAAAGGTGAAGTCCATGCCATATGTAAAACTGCCACACACATTCTTTTCATTGGCTACTCATTCCATTCTAGTCTCCGGTCATATCCTCTTCCTTGGCAGTCCCCCTCCTCCAGGCTCAATCGCCTTGTGTATATGCAAAGCTTTACAGTAACAAAGAAAAACAAACTACGGCTCTGAACTGCTGACAATATGGTTGTCCAGTTGATTAGCAACCAGGTCAAAAGGCAATTGGTCAGCAAGATTCTGGGACCTTGGAGTCCATTTATGGGAGGGTGACAGACACTGGCTGAGTAGATGAATATTTCCTGAGTTCTTGAAGGATGCTGCATACCTGTTTTCTAGATATACCACATCACTGAAATGAACAAAGGGCTTGTTAATTGGGCCAGTGCATAATAAAAATTTAGGTTTTATAAAGCAGTAGTGATTCTCTTTATTTACATTAAAAAATATACATCCTATAATTCTGAATACAGTATGAAAGCTGAAGAGCAAGGAGCATTAAGGCACAAACACCCTGCACCGCAAGCCCAGCACCCAGGACTACAAACGGGTATGGCCAGCCCAGCATCCAGGATTACATGTTGGCTGCACTGTGAAGTGTTGCATGACAACTAAAGTGCTAAATAGTAACACTGGACAAGGGCTTAAAGCAGATTAAATCAGGACAAAATGATTTACTAAAATCTTTCAGAAACACTTAACACAAGCTCTTCCAGTCTGGCACAAATTTGAGATCGCTTCTCACGCCATCACTTGGGTGTTATAGGACTGTAGCTTTGGGTCTGCAGCTAGGAGTGGTTCAAGGTTTAGAGTGGAGGTATAGGAAAGGCTTCATTTCTTTCCTTTCCTTAATATCCACCAATAGCACTCAGAGTGTGGGTGAGGGGGGCCATCATTACACTTGCCTGCTATTCCTACTATGGGCACGCTCCTTTACCTCATCCATGCTCCTTCCCAGATATGAGCTCTAAAACATCTTACACCCCCCCCCCCCCCTTCTACAGCTTAGGAAATGCCATTTTACTTATATTCCTCCTAGCCACTCCCTCCACTGTGATGCTCCTCTCAATATGCTGGGGGCTGATAGCCATCTGTGCTCTCTGGGTTGTTGGTGAAGGGAGGTTGCTGGTGATAGCTGTCACTGTCAGCATTTGGGTATATGGAATAAGGATTTGTTGCATCATGGGTAGGATCCACATAGCTTTGAGCAAAGTCCTCCACACCCATTCTGTGCCTCTTAAAAGCAAGACATGCTAGTAGTGCCTGTAATGAGAGAGAGGAAGAAAAAACAACACTATAAAGAGTGCTTGGGTCAAACCTTCACAGTCACTTCAGGCTAGCAAAGACAAGACCTCATTCAATCCAAGGCTAGAAAGAGAACAAAACTCAAAGACCTTCTCTAATCTTAAGTCAGGAAGAGAGTCCAATAAAATGATCTGCACTTACCCATGTGAATATAGAGAAGAAGCTGAATGCAATGGATGCTTTGGCACTACTGCCTCCAATAGGAACTGAAAATGTTGTTGATGACCACTGGTTGGTCAAGAAACAAAATCCAACAAACCACAGGAAGGCCCAAATCGCTAAAAAATGAAAGCAGAAGTGGAAGCTTAGTTTAAGATTTATTTATTTTAAACGTTTTTATATACCGCGAAATAGCCAGGATCTGGCCCTCTAGGCGGTTTACAAGAAACATACATAATTTAAAATATCTAACAAATATCAAACAAATAAATGTACATTAAAACAAAACACAATCGAAACAAAGTTAAAGTGCGGTATAGTCTATCACTTCAATTCATAGCGATATAATGAAATATGTTACCTGCTCTTATGTCTGGACCTGATGTCCTATGGTGCACTGGGTTGGATATAGTTTTACCCACCAACCTCTACCTATTTTGTGTGTGCAGAAATTATAGCGCAAGAATTTTTGTACACACCAACTGGCTAATTTTAAAACAAACATGAGCGGACATAAGCTGCAATTTTAAATTGTGTGCACATTTGCACACGTATATTTTAAAATACACCTCCCACATGTTAAGTGCCCGTAATCTTAAGAGATTGTTCAAGAAAATGTACCTCGTGTATCTTTCCTGGGACTGCCAGTTTTTATGTGCGGATGTAGACTGATTTTAAGATATGCGCAAGTGAATGAAAAACCAGGTTTTTCCCCAATTTGTCCATCAGTTACCAGTTTGCTCAGTTCATGCTGAGGTCTTCAAGACCCTTCTGGGTCTTCATCTGGCACGTCCCCCACTTGACCCAGATCCCTCACCCTGTGCTATAAATTCTCAAACTCGAAATCTACAGACTTGCTCCTCATCAGGAGTAGCAGTAAAGTTACGCAGATAACAAGCAGACATGCTTTTCCACCCCTTATTCTTGATGCACACATGGGAACATACATGCGTACTGCACGGCCTTTTAAATTCTGTGTTGCTCGTGCATGGCTCACGTGCACCTGTATATGGGCATTTTTGCATGAGCAACGCTTTTAAAGTCTACTTCAAAGTGTGGACACAAACTAGTGCAACTTCATTTAAATCCCATGTTATAGAAGGCACAAGATTCAGAGACTGTAGGCTCAACAGATGGTATAACACTCAAAATGTAACTCCTGCTCTGAGCCGGACTAAAGTCACTCTGGTTAATGCTGGTCTATGGGGCTGAACCAGAGTTCATGATGCGGGGGGGGCCTGTGTTTGGAATTTTTGTGCACAACACCTATGGGTAGATTTTCAAAGGCTACGCGCGTAACCTGAGGAAATCTGCCCCTGCGCGCGCCAAGCCTATTTTGCATAGACTCGGCACATGCAAGCCCCGGGACGCGCGTATGTCCCGGGGCTTGCAAAAAGGGGCGGTTCAGGGGTGTGGCGTCTGCTCGGGGCCTTGCCTGCCGCGCCAGCAGACATTCAGCATGCGCAAGTTACGACTGCCCGGAGGCAGGCATAACTTCCTGGATAAAGGTTAGGAGGGGGGAGGCAGAGGGAACGGGCAGCGCGCGCAGGGTTCAGCGCATACAAGGTGCACAAATGTGCACCCCCTTGCGCGTGCCGACCCCGGATTTTAAAAGGTACGCATGGATCTATTGAAATACGGCGTATTTTTGTTTGCGCCTGGTGCGCAAACAAAAGTACGTGCTCGCTTTTTAATTTTTAAAATGTACCCCTTACTGTACATAGAACATGCTTTATGTGCAGAGGAAATGTAATGTGTGTATAAGTTGTTTTGTCAACAAGCAGGACTGAATTAGCCGTGACACCACTGAACGGGCCCTTTTCTTTTAGCTCACAGAACATTTGCTCTACCAAATATGTGCGGGAGTTCCCAAGTGGGTGATGCCTCATGAGCCCCATAGTTTTTTTTTTCATCCAAGTATCTGCATGGACATGTGCCTTTTCTTTTTCTAAATTTGTCTAGTTTTTCTATTTTTTGCTTCTCAACAATCTGGTTGAAGCTGCCTCAAAATGCATAAGAAAAAGCATGTGTTGGAGCAAGATTAGACTCTGTTCCCTCAAACCCAGAACCACAGATGCATCGAGCCCTGGCACCACTGAAGCATTTTGTACCGGTGATTTGCCAGGGCCTTGGAGCACAAACCTTCAGCACAGACAGTGCCATCAAGGTATTGGGCCTCGGTTCAGTTGATGCAACCGTTTTCGTTGACACATCTTTCCCTGGCTCCATTGATGCATTTGAAAAGAGCAGGAGGCCCTGGAGAGGATTTGTTTCACTTACCTCCAGCCATTTCCAGAGCGATATTTTCAGTCGAGACTCCTGGAGCAAGGGTTTTTCCTGCAGATGCCAGATCCAATATGTTATGGTGCCACTAGTTCCCACACATCCACCAGTCCAGTTGCTCCAAGATGTAGCCCCTCCTGGAATCCAGGAGGAGTTTCTCAAGAAGAGCCTCCCTTGCTGAAAATTTGTGATCTCTGGCTTGTGCTAAATCCTTTAAGACCTTGAAAACTTGTTCTCATGAGACTTCAGCAAGGGCCAACTATTAATTTCATGTAAACTGTATGGAGAGTAAACTTCATACTCATTGGTTTGTACCCTCCTATCCTTGTTGAAATTTGTATTGTCATTTGACATCTTAATATGTTTTAATTGTGTATGTTTTTAATTATGTACACCACCTCAAACTTTTGCTATAAGCACAGGCTAGAAATTACTTTAAATAAACTGATTTCCAAAGAAGAATTCTCTCCCACAACTCCTGGTCAAAGGACACAACAGCCCATGGACCAGGTAACAGAACTAGTGAAGACTTTGTGCCCCGCTGGCAGCTAGGGTCAAGGAAGGCACTTCTCAACCTCTCTTGCCCTGAGTGTTGGATTTGACCCTCCATAGTGAGAATACCTTTCATCTCCATACCAAGTGAAGCCCCATGGGTAGAATCTAGTCCCATCAGACTCAATGTAGAATCCAGCCAGTCTGAATGTATGCCCCAAGAATAGTCCCCTCTGAGACAGAAAACACAGCCCGTATAGCCTGCTTCATCACTGGGTCCTGGGTTAGTATTTCTTCTTTCAGACCAGAGGAAGGATTGATGGAGATTCCTCTGACAACATCTGATCTGCTGAAGCACTTTTTGCCACCAGAAGACCTTATCATATTCCAAGTTCCTGAATAAGTTGGGAAAGGCACCACTGGGAGTTCACAAGGACAAGGGCCTCTGAGTGGAAAACGTTTGGTTTTCTCCAGATTCTGGAAATTGGCTGAACCCATGGTGAGCCTGGTACACTCAATCCTGCGGTATTTACAAACAAATGTGGGAGAATCCAGCATCCTGCCCCCCAATAGCCATGAAGCTAGACCTTTCATATTGACTTCAGCAAACCCTGGAGTTTTGAGTAGTCCAGCTACCGCACCAGTCAGCTGTAGTGGAATCAGCACTGAAAAAGGCAAAGGTAAGGATTTTCTCCAACACCCATGGACAAGGACACTACACTGGTGGACCACTTCAAAAATGTATTTCTTCAGAGCTTGATGCTCAATGTTTTACATGGTGCAATATTTATACAATTGCATGGAGAAACTGTAGCCCTCGTTGTCAAGAGATCAGTTGGAACATCCACAGGCACTTCAAGATGCAGAGGAGTGTGATCCTCATAGACTTTGTTCATATCAATTGTCACAGCACCCATTAGAGCAAGCTGAGTAGCTTGTTTAAGAGTCAGTGGTGTGTGAGAGGAAGTACATGTTAGCAGATATACCTGTTCTGGGAATAACCTGTTTGGAGACAAGCTCAAGAGAGAAGATCACCCAAATTAAGCAGTAGTTTCTGATCAACCATCCTCTCTGAAATGTCCTATTAGCACTCCTATTTTCGTATTTAAGATGCCCTTTACTCTAATTTCAGCAGCATCATGTACTACCTTCGCTTCCACAGCAACAGTTTCGAGCTCATGGAAGTCAGTATGAGAGACATCAACTGAAGACGCCACAAGCCCAGCTCAAGCCTGGATCTAGTTTTTTACCAACCTCAAGCCTCAACCCCTCCCTTAGGGGGCAGGGTTCATCTAAAGTTGGATAAGCGGCAGAAAATCACCAAGGACCAGTAGGTCCTCAAGATTGTGAAGTCTGGTAACTGTTTGTGCTTCCAGTGCTTCCCTATTATCCAGATTGAAGGCTGAATATGTCCCACTCAATCCAGGTTCCTTCCAGCAGGCAATAGAACCTGTCCTTCCCAGTCAACTCGGCAGAGGGTTCTATTCCCACTATTTCCTTAGCCCCAAGAAAATTGGGTGGATCAAGTTCCGCCCTGGATTTATGAAGTCTAAACAAGAGCCTGCTGCAGGACAAATTCAAAATTAATTCCCTCCACCCCATCTTACTCTTCATTAAGTGGGAGACTGGATGTGTGTGTATGCCCATATATTCATCCAATGCTCCCATTAGCAATACCTTTGCTTCCCACTACCAATACAAGGTGCTTCCTTTTGGGCTGTCAACAGCTCTAAGAATCTTCACCAAATGCCTAGTAGAAGCAGTCGCACACCTTCGATGTCAGAGAATCTGCATCTTTCCTACCTGGGCAACTGGCTAGTGATTGGTTCTTTCAAAGCAGGTATGTTGGACTCCTTGAAGAAATAAATCCAGTTTCTTCAGTCTCTGGGATTCATTGTGAACTTCACAAATCATATCTTGTTTCAACCCAAAGAATCAAGTTCATAGGGGCATGGACTGACTCTCTGGAGAGAAAAGCATGCCTTCCAGCAGAGCAAGTATGCTGCCTTTGAATCTTGATATGGAGCCTTATAGAGAAGGATCAAGACCCAGCCAGAGAAAAGTTGGTTGTCTTGGATCATATGGTGGCAGTGGTACATGTGGTTCCCTTGACATGTCTTAACATGTGGATTCTTCAGTGGGAACAGTTATTTCAACCCTTGTTGTTCTCCTGTGTGGGTCATAGCTGAAATGAAGGGGGGTCACGCCAGTGGCAGCTAGACCAGGACATCCTAGAGATGAGAGCTCCCCTTTGACTTCTACCCCAACAAGTAACATTAGCAACTGATGCATCCACCAGGAGATGGGGCATGCATACGAATCCAAGGAATATGGTTTTCCATGCAACATCCATTTCCGATCAATCGGATATGAACGCGTGTCAACCCCCCAAGAAAACAGTGATAAACAGTGAAACAGGGAACACGTGAAGGAAACAGCAGAAAAGACACTACCATATAACAGCTGAGCCGAGCCGAATCAGCGCCCAAAAGAGACAGCTGAGCAGGATGAGAAAGACCCAAATGCGGTGGGCGTCTGGACTGATCCATGGTACTACAGGAACGAAAATTAGCAGGTAAGTAATAATTTTCTTTTCCCTGTACGTACCTGGATCAGTCCAGACCGTGGGATGTACCCAAGCGTCCCTAAACCGGGTGGGGTCCTGCGAGGCCCGCTCGTAGAACCTGTTCGCCAAAGTGTCCATGGACGGAAGAGGCGAGGTGTAGTCGATAGTGTCTTGAGAACGTGTGCAACGATTTCCAGGTAGCCGCTCTGCAGATTTCTTGCGAAGAGACCGAGCGGGTCTCCGCCCAAGAGGCTGACTGAGACCGTGTAGAATGCGCTACAATGCCGGGCGGAGGAGTCCGCCCCGCGCCAATGTAGGCAGCAGCAACGCCGGCCTTCAGCCATCTGGCAATGGTCGTCTTCGAGGCCTGAGATCCCTTCCGGGGACCGGACCAAAGGACGAAGAGATGGTCAGAAGTCCGGAAATCATTCGTAGCCTCCAGGTAGATACGCAGGGTGCGCTTAACATCAAGAAGACGAAGAGATCTCGGCTCAGACGAAGAGAAAGATGGAAGTTCCACCGTCTGATTCACATGGAACGCAGACACCACCTTCGGAAGAAAGGAGGGCACAGTACGGAGAGAAACTCCCGAATCGGAGAACCGGAGATAGGGTTCTCTACACGACAGAGCCTGGAGCTCCGAAATCCGCCGAGCAGAGCAGATGGCCACCAGGAACACAGTCTTGAGAGTGAGATCCTTGATCGACGCATTCCGCAGCGGTTCAAACGGTGGTCCTGACATGGACCGTAATACCAGGTTGAGACTCCAGGAGGGACAAGGGTCCCGCAAAGGAGGACGCAAATGCTTGACCCCCTTGAGAAAACGGGCGATGTCCGGGTGTTGACACAGTGATCCTCCGTCGCGCAGGAGGGAGCCAAGAGCGGCCACTTGAACCCGAAGGGAGTTGTAAGCGAGTCCCTTGTCCACCCCCGCTTGTAGGAACTGGAGGATCTGCGGGACAGACGCCTCCGAGGGTCTTGTGTTCAGGCAGGTACACCACAGCTCGAACACCTTCCAGACTCGCACATAGGCCACCGACGTCGAAGTCTTCCGAGAACGCAGCAGCGTGGACACTACCGCCTCCGGGTATCCCCGTCGTCGAAGTCGACGCCTCTCAAAAGCCAGGCCGCAAGACAGAAGAGTTCTGCCTGGTCGAAAAATACCGGTCCCTGGTGGAGAAGGCGGGGCAGATGTCCCAGCCGGATGGGTCCGTCGATTACTAGGTGAAGGAGGTCCGCAAATCAAGGTCGTCTTGGCCACTCTGGCGCGACCAGGATGACAGTCCCTCGATGAGCCTCTATCCGTCGCAGTAGCCTTCCCACCAGTGGCCACGGGGGGAACGCGTATAGAAGCAGATCGGCCGGCCACGGGAGCGTGAGCGCATCGACGCCCTCCGCCCCCCGTTCTCTTCGGCGACTGAAGAACCGAGGAGCCTTGGTGTTTTGGGCGGACGCCATGAGATCCAGGTGGGGGGAACCCCACCGTCGAACAAGCAGCTGCATGGCCTCGTCGGAGAGGGACCACTCTCCGGGATCCAGAAGCTGGCGACTGAGGAAATCCGCCTGGACGTTGTCCACGCCCGCGATGTGCGAGGCCGCCAGACGAGCCAGATGTCGTTCCGCCCACTGCATCAGCAGCGCCGCCTCGAGCGCGACCTGCGGGCTGCGAGTGCCGCCCTGTCGGTTGATGTAGGCCACCGTAGTCGCGTTGTCCGATAAGATTCTGACTTCCCGATTCCGAAGGAGTGGCAGGAAGTGGAGAAGCGCCAGCCTGACCGCTCTGGTCTCCAGACGATTGATGGACCACTTCGCCTCCTCCGCGGACCACGTCCCCTGCGTGGCGCTGCGGTCGCAGACTGCTCCCCAGCCTAAGAGACTGGCGTCGGTGGTGACCACTACCCAATTCGGTAGGTCGAGGGACACGCCGCGAGCCAGGTGCTCCGGGACCATCCACCAGGCCAGACTGTCCCTGGCAAACTGGGGCAGTGGCAGTATCACCTGGTAGTCCTGCGAAAGTGGTTTCCAACGGGATAGCAGTGCTCGTTGCAGGGGCCGGAGGTGCGCAAATGCCCAAGGAACCATGTCGATGGTGGAACCCATGACCCCCAGGAGCTGCAGATAGTCCCAGGAGGTGGGAGCTGGTAATGCAGAGAACCGCTGTATGTGATCCCGCAGGGCTTGTGCCTTGTCCCGACGTAGAAAAACCGCGCCCAGACGTGTGTCGAAGGTCGCCCCCAAGAAGTCCAAGCGCTGCGAGGGCACGAGGGAGCTCTTGGAGAAGTTCACCACCCATCCCAGGGACTGCAGAAACTCTATCACCCTGGCCACAGCCGCCTGTCCATGCTGAAAAGACTTCGCTCGGATGAGCCAATCGTCCAAATAAGGGTGGACTAGGATGCCCTCCTTCCGAAGGGCAGCCGCCACGACTACCATGATCTTGGTAAAGGTGCGCGGGGCCGTTGCCAAACCGAACGGAAGCGCCACAAACTGGAAATGCTGATCCAGAATCTTGAAACGTAGAAGACAATGATGCTCCCGTCGGATGGGAATGTGAAGGTAGGCCTCCGTCAGGTCCAAGGAGGCCAGGAACTCCCCCCGATGCACCGCCGCGATCACCGACCGCAGCGTTTCCATGCGGAACCGGACCACCCGAAGGGACTTGTTGACTTCCTTCAAGTCCAGTATGGGACGGAAGGAACCGTCTTTCTTCGGTACCACGAAGTAGATGGAATAATGGCCCGAGCCCACCTCTCCGGAGGGTACGGGCACAATGGCGCCTATCTCCCACAGTCTGTCCAACGTCAGCTGCACCGCCCCTCGTTTGATGGCCGAGCCGCAGGGGGAGAAGACGAACCGTCCCTTGGGAGCGCGGACAAACTCCAACGCGTAGCCGTGTCCTATGGTGTCCAAGACCCACTGATCCGAGGTGATCCGCGCCCACTCCTTGTAGAAGAACGCCAGCCGCCCCCCAATCTTGGGGACGGCGGAGTGGGCGAGCTGAACATCATTGAGAGGACTTGGGAGAAGGTTGTCCCGCCGTGGAAGCGGGACGCGCGGGGCGGCGCCCGCGAAAGGAGCGTGACCAGGGCTGAGACCTGGAGGTAGAGGGCCGAGACGCCGCCGGTCTGTAATTCCTGTAGCGTCGTTGCGCTCTGGCTCTGGTCCGGGAGGACGAAAATGCCCTGGTGGAGCGATATCTGTCTTCCGGCAGGCGATGGACCGCGTTTTCCCCCAGAGACTTGATGATCTGGTCCAGATCCTCTCCGAACAGGAATTTACCCCTGAAAGGCAGGGAACCCAGACTCGACTTGGAGGACGTGTCCGCCGCCCAGTTGCGTAGCCATAGGAGCCGACGCGCCGCCACCACCGAGGCCATGGAGCGGGCGAGGACCCTAAAAAGATCATAGGAGGCGTCAGCCCCGTATGCCACCGCGGCTTCCAGCCTATCCGCCTGGGCGGCCTCCTCGGGTGGCAACACCTGAGAAGTGAGCAGTAGCTGCACCCAGAGAAGACTAGCCCGCTGTGCAAGCGAGCTGCACATCGCCGCCCGCAGCCCCACTGCGGAGACCTCGAAGACTCGCTTGAGGAAGACTTCCAACTTGCGATCCTGTGTATCCCTTAACGCCGCTCCACCTGTCACCGGTATGGTCGTCCTCTTCGTGACCGCCGACACCGCGGAGTCCACCCTGGGTACCTTGATGAGATTCAGAAAATCTTCCGGCAGCGGGTACAGCCTCTCCATGGCGCGGCTGCCCTTTAGAGCAGCTTCCGGGAAATCCCATTCCCTGGTGAGGAGTTGCAGAAAAGACTCGTGAATGGGAAAAGCCCGCGCCCGCGGACGAAGGGCTGCCAAGACCGGATCCCCCTTCTTGGAAGAAGTGACAACAGCGGGCGCGACGGGAGCTGGCGGGTCTGGCGGGGGATCGAGATCCAACCCCTGAATGATTTGCGGGATTAGGTCATCCAGCTCTTCCCGCTGGAAGAGGCGCAGCGTGCGTGGATCCTCTCCCTCTGACGTAGAGTCCCCTTGTCCCGAAGCCGCAGGGTCCGATCCAGGGGAAACTGGGGCCGACCCAGTCCCCCCCGAGCCCACCGGGATCCGGGCGTGGACGGGGAGCTGTGGGGCCCCCACGCCCGCCGGAGCGGGGGGGGGCCGGAGAGAGGGACGAAGGTCGTGGTAGCTTGGGTGGTGGAGGTCCCGCAGGAGCAGCCAGTTCCTGCAGGTATGCCGTGTGCATCAGCCGGATAAACTCCGGGGAAAACCCCGGTCTACTCGGGGGGACCTCCGCAGGTGGGGACCCCGGGGGACCCCGCCCCTGCGGGTCCGCCTCCGGATCTGACTCCGGTAGTAAATTCGGGGGAGAGCCCTCAGAGGCCTCCCCATCCCCCAGCGCTGTCGGAGCTCCTTCGGGACGCAGCGCATGCAAAATGGCCGCCGTTCCCGCCAAGAATGGGGGAGGGGCCGGCCCACGCCGCCCGGGCAAAGCCAACGTTGAAAAATGGGTTAGGAGCCCGGACGAACCTTCCCCCCCTGGGAGGCATCTAGCACAGATGCCCTCCCTTGAAATACGCGATCCTGGCTCGCCGCAGGCCGAGCAACGCGACGGCCGCGGCATGACAGGCGCGAGTAAAAAACACACCCGGCAGCCCAAAACAGTCGAGTAGCCTCGGGGGAGGGGGGGGGGGGGCCGCGAGACGGTGCGCCGCTGCGGGGGGGCCCGGATGGCCTGCACTACCCGCCGAAGGTAAAGCGGCGCCGCGGGGGGGCCGTCCTGGCCTCACAACCCGCTAAAGAGGATCTCCCTGCTCCCTGCCGCTCACGAGGTGCCGGCAAAATGGCCGCGGGAGGGAGAGAAAAAGAAAAAAACGCCAAGAAGGCCGGTCCCACCAGCCGTCGCGTCCAGCCGAGCTGCAAGAGAAACTACAACCAAGAAAAACACGGCAATGCGACTTACCCTCGGTACGGACGCAGACTAGAGCCGGGAGAGAAGCAAAGGAGGCAGAGAGCACAGGAAAGAAGCCACGCCTCCCCAATTAACTAATTAACTTTTTTTTTTTTTTTTTTTTTTGAAAGAAATACAACTTGATCCAAAGCTAACAACACAGAGAGGAAAGCCTCAAACAAGAGGAACAAAAGAAGGTTACTGGCAATCGGGAGCAAGCCCAGATTCCCCTACTCGCATCTGCTGGAGTCAGAAGATACTGAACTCCTGCAGAGGGGGTAGTAGTACTTATGGTGACGCCCCCTCAGAGTTTTGGTCTGACTCCATCTGCTGGATTGGGGACATAACCCACGGTCTGGACTGATCCAGGTACGTACAGGTGAATTGAGAACTTTCACACTCTTCAGGGAAAGGAAATTCTAATCCAAACTGACAATCAAGTAACAATGTTCTACGTCAACAAGCAAGAAGGAACAGGGTCTTGTCAAGAATCCCTAAGTCTTTGGGAGTGGGCTTGATGCCACATGGCCTTCCTACAACCAACCTATCTTCCTGGGATCTACAACATGTTGGCAGATCGCTTTGCTATCATTATCCAAGGAAGTGGAGTACTTATTCCCTTCTCCTCCTCAGGTTCAGCATATCAGCAGCAAAACTGCATCTCTGTATCATTGTGGCTTACTGTGTTCAAGTGGATGGCAAAACAATAGCCATACATCCGTTGGTGTCTGAGTTTATGGCAAATGAAACCTCAGGTGGCCTAACCACCATTGCCATGGAATCTCAATGTGGTCATGAAGCCTCCTTATCAACTGTTATAGCATAACTTCCTTGAATTCCTCTCATAGAAAATAGTATTCCTATTTTCAATTACATCAGCTAGAAGAGTCAATGGGCTTCAGGCAATGGTGAGTTATTCTTCATGCATGCAGTTTTTCCACAACAGTGGTAGCTTCACACTTACCCCAAGTTTCTGCCAAAAGTAGTTTTAGCTTTTCATTTGAATAAAGCCATTGTGTTGTCCAGGTTTACAAGGCTATATATGCTCAAAGGGGAGAAGGTTCTGCATTCATCGGACTGCAAGAGCGCCTTACCTCATTATCCGAAGAGGACTCAATCACATCAACAGGCTTCACAGCTTTTCATCTCTTATGATCCCAATAGACTGGGTGTAGCAGTTGCCAAGCACATATTGTCCTACTGATTAACAGACTGTACCGCACAGTGTACTCTGTCTGGCCTTCGGATCACAGACTTTGTAAAGGCTTATCAAGTGAGAGCCATGGCTCCATCAGTGGCTCATGTGTGAGCCGTGCCTATCTAAGACATTTGTAAAGAGGCAACTTTGTCTTCAGTTCACACCTTCATATCCCATTACTGTCTGGACAATTTATCAAGTGACAGTAACTTTAGACAAGCAGTTTTGCACAGCCTGTTCACCCAGTAGTCCACTCTCGAGGCTGTGTGCCAAGTTCTTTTTCAGTAGTGCTCCACTGCAACCCTCCGGCTAATTCAGCCCCGCTTGCCAATGGAGAAAGCATGTTTACTTACCGTAAATGGAGTTCTCTGTAGATAGTAGGATGAATTAGCCATGCCTAACACACGTCCACTTCCCTGAACAGCTGACTACAGAGCTAAAGCTAAGTTCTACAATGAACTGAGGGCTCACGAGGTAATATTCACATGGGAACTTATACACATGCTCAGTAGAGCAAAAGCTTTATGAGCTATAAGAGAAAGGTCCATCCATCACCTCCAGGGTGAATTATTGCTAATTCATCCTGCTGTCTATGGGGAGCTCAGTTTTCAGTAAGCTTTTTTTTATGAATAGAAGACACTGCACATAAAATATGTTGTCTGTGCACAAATCTTTTTATGTATGCTAGGGTGCACAGTGAGAAGTATAACTAGTACTAAAAAGAAGTGATCATGCTGTGCAAATCACTGGTGAGATCTCATCAGATGTACTGTGTTCAATTTTAGAAACATCTCCAAAAAGATAGACAAGAGCAGAGTCAATCCAGAGGGTGGCTACCAAAATGGTAAACGGCACCATTCCACCTGGTGTCGCGCTCCGAAGGGGCACTCCCCTTTGTGCACCCCTTCATGCAACCCTTGGTGCTACCTTTTTTTTTGGTTTTTTCTTTTTAACTTCTATGTTTCTTCCACTTTTGTTTACCTCTCTCTTTTTTCATAGTTGTTATCCCTTGTTAACAATTTTCATTGTTATTAATGTTAAATGTATTTGACAAAGGTAACTTTTTTTCCTGCATCTCCTGTTTTAATGTAAACCGGTATGATTTGTATATTATACAAGAATGTTGGTATATAAAAATTAAAAATAAATAAATGAGATGAGATGAACGACCTAAATGCATATACCTGAGAGGAGGATGGATTCCCCCTGCACTGGAGTACCTACACAAACCGCAAGGCTCCAAAAAAAAAAAACAAACAAAAAAAAAAAGCCCACACACCCTGTCAACTAGGGAAACTACAGCCAGGGGTATCCAACCCCCCCATTCACCCGGCTCAACTTGAGGGATGGCCCACTAAGGAACCTGGCAACCTCGAGGAGCAGCTTCAACTCTCCAACTCCAGATCAGTCAGGACTGCAGGCATGCACTTCTACCATCTGCTGGAGAAAGAGCAATACTGAGGGATTGCGGGTGGCACGCTTGGTTTTGTAGCAGTGCCTCTAAGTTTGCTCTCTACCTCCATCTGCTGGTAGGGATGCATAAACCCACTTGTCTGGATTGATCTGGGTAAGTTCAGGAACTTACATTTGAGAACTCTGCTCCATTCATCAGGTCAGTTGAAAATGGACTGATCACAAGGATACTATATACTACATTACCAGAGGAGCATTCATGTTCTATAAATGAAGCATATATATTATCCAATGCAGAAAATGTGATGAAGGAATGTGATGAAATGAGATTGAAGTAAAAAAATATATCTCCAGACTCAATACATCATATCACAGAGAAGAGCAAGGTGACACCCCTCTCAGGGAACATTCTCCAGATCAAACCACTGTATCAACATTTATTTACAATAATTTGCTTTCCTGTACATACCCAGATCAGTCCAGACAAGTGAGTTATGCATCCCTACCAGCAGATGGACTGCTAAGTAACAGAGTGCCACCTGCAGTCCCTCAGTATTGAACTGTATTTCTCCATCTCCAGCAGATGGTCCTGCAGTCTGACCAAATTCTGAGACAGATCTGGTATTACTGACGTTCCAAAGGCTCCCTGAAATGTTAGGCTCCTTCGTGGACCATCCCTCAGGTGGAGTAGGGTGACCGGGCGGAGGGGTTTGGAAACTCCTGGCTGGTGTTTGCCCTCGACCGGCCGGAGATCCTGATAGCCAAGGGACTGTTTCCCTCCTGAGTCTGCACCAGCCTTTCAGGGAAGTACCCTGTTTTCTTTAATTAAGCTGTTAAAAAAAAAAAGAAAAGTGTGGTCATTTCTTTTTACAGCGACTGGAAGAAAGTCAGCAGTGAGTGCCTTAGAGACAGTGGGAGCTGTCGGCACTTCATGAGGGGAAGGTTGGAGGGTGTTCCTCTCCCTTCTCCCTCGCTCCGGGAGTTCCAGGATTGGTGAGGGAAGTCGTGGCTCACACTCTGGGACCATGAGTGCGGTCTTTTCTCTCGTTCCCTGTCAATTGGGGCCTCGGGCCAGCATGGCCCTTTGCTTCAGGGTTTTCCCATGTGCCGCTCTGATCACTTTTGCTGGGTGGCCAACGCGCGCTGTTATTGCCGCGTATGTGGCCTGTTAGTCCTGCAGTGCGCACCAACACCTGCGCAACTCGCCGGTTGAGCCACGCGTAGGGCCTGTACTGCTGTGGGAATGGCGCCAAAACCGCTACAGCGGCCTGCAGGGCCCGTGGGACTTAGTCTACTCACCTGAGCAGTAAATCCTTGTGTCCCGGTTGCAAGGCGGGTGATGAAGGGACTTCAGGAGATTCCCTGGCAAAGAGGGCCTTTTGTTCGTCGGGGTCCCCAACTGTGGCCCCGGGGGGCAACTGTACTTGCTGGATGATATGTGCAGGACTCGGCACCCAGAGATTTGCAGGATGGTCCTCCCCCTCTGTTGCCTGTGGTACAGCATGATTTCAATGGGGGTTAAGATTCAGAGGCTAGCCTTGCTGATCAGGGGGCTGAGGACCCAGAAGATGTTTCTCCAGAGTTTGTTCTATTCCTTCATAAGGCCTTCCTGGCAAGGAAGGGAGCGAGGGGGTCAAGTGTCCAAAGAGGCCACCTTTGCGTGCTTCTAAGATCCCTAAGGTGGTGCCTACAGGGGGAGCCAGGGACCCGTTGCAACAACTGAGTTTGGGTCGAGCAGGTCTGGAGCCTGACCCCAGGGAGGGGGGAGGACTGATGGTATTTTGGAGGACCCCCTCGATTTACAGGACGCTGACCCAGATGGGGGCACGGATGCTACCCCAAATGTGGAGCCAGATGCAAATAAGGGTGATTTGGAGTCTGAAGAGTTGCCGGTGTTGGAGGGTGATGACCCTTGAGTGGTCTGCTTGTTTAAGATGGAGTTGTATCCCCTCATTCCACAAGTTTTATACAGGAATTGAAGGTGAAGGTGACTCAGGAGGAGTCAGATAATGAGGGCGGGCACCCGGTCCTGGACGGTCTGCAGGGGCCTCCTAGTGCCCTTCCTTTGCCAACAAAGATTTGCAAGCTTGTAAACTGGGAGTGGGACTCCCCGGAAGCAGGCCTGAAGGTTGGAAGGCCATGTTTAAGCTTTATCCCCTGATGGAGAAGACCTTTGAGCTTCTGCGGGTACCGAAGGTGGACACAGCAGTTTCAGCAGTCACTAAGAAAATAATCATCTCAGTGGCGGAGGCGGCCGCTTTGAGGGATGTACAGGACCACAAGTTGGAGATTCAATCGAACCGGTTGAGGTAGCTGCTTTTAGTCTCTGGACCATGATGCCGAGAGTCTGCCTATGCTGGGTGCAGACGTTGCGAGAACTGGCTTCCTCTGGCAATGAGTATTCTCTGCAAGCAGCATGTTTGGAGGCTGGAGTGGCCTATGTTGCGGATGTGCTTTACGACTTGGTCTGCAGTTCAGCCATGGTCTCAGCGGTAGCGGCTCGCAGGCTTTAGTGGCTGCATAATTGGTCTGTGGACACGTGCTCCAAGGCCCAGCTGTGTTATCTTCCCTTTAAGGGAAAACTCCTGCTGCTGAAAACTTTGAGAGATTCCAAGGGAAATAAGTTACCAGAGGACCGAAAGTCCGACAAGAACATTTTTCCGCCTTGATCCTGGTTTTGGGACTCATGTAGGTTCTGTTCTAAAAAGCCTGCCTCTGGGGCAGGGACTCAGCAGTCCTTTTAAGGATCCTGGAGACCTGCCAGGGACGGTACTGGCTAAGGGGCGGGTGATGGAAAATCTTTGCAATGAAGCCAACTTAGCCCATTCTTCCGTAGAAGCGGTAGGGGGCAGATTATCAAGCTTTTATGAGGAGTGGGCCAGGATTACCTCGGACCGTTGGGTGCTAGAAGTGGTTCGCAATGGGTATGCACTAGAATTCTCTCGCCCTGTCAGGGGAGCCTTTCTGGAATCCCACGTCATCTCCCGGAAAAAGTAGGAGGCTGTCCAGAGGACTCTGCAGAGGCTGTTGTGCCTCAACGCCATCGTTCCTGTTCCGAAGGAAAAGCAGGGACAAGGAAGGTATTCCATTTACTTTGTAGCAGCAAAGAAGGAAGGCACATATCTGCCCATCCTCGTCTTGTAGAAGGTAAACAGAGCTCTACAAGTGCCATATTTTCACATGGAAACATTAAGGACAGTAATGGCGGAGGGTCACAGAGGAGAATACTTTGCATTGTTGGATCTGATGGAGGCATACCTCCATATTCCCATTTGACAGGAGCAAAGGTTCCTGCATTTCAAGGTGTTGGGCCAGCATTTTCAATTTCAGGCCTTTCCTTTCAGGTTGGCCACGGCGCCTCATACCTTCACAAAGATGATGGTGGAAGCAGCCCTTTGCAGAGAGGGACTGTTGGTCCATCCGTATTTGCACGACTGGCTGATATGAGTAAAAACAGAGGAAGAATGTCAGGTCGATCCAGAGAGTTATGGTCACCTTGCGGTCAGTAGGCTGGATGATAAATGTGGTAAAGAGTCACTTCGTTCCTTCTCAGTCACTGGAGTATCTGGGGGCACTATTTGATACCCAGTGGGGCAGAGTGTTTTTTGACCCCTTACAGAGTGACCAAACTGGAGGAGCAGGTGACTCGGCTGCTTTGTTTTTCAGCGCCAACGGCCTGAGACTATTTGCAGGTTCCAGGGTCCATGGACTCCACATTGGATTTGGTCCTGTGGGCATTCATGCATAAGATCATTGCAAAGCACGCTTTTATCCAGGTCGAATCCCGTGTCACAGGAGTATCATCTGCCTTTACCTCTCCTACAAGAAACCAGATTCAGTCTGTCGTGGTGGCTATCGCTTCCTAACCTGGAGAAGGGTGAGGATCTGGAGACCCCACACTAGGTGGTAGTGACCACGGATGCCAGTCTTCAAGGTTGGGGTGAGATGTGCCTGGGGCATTCGGCCCAGGGCCTGGTCCATCAATTACCTGAAACTAGGGCAGTTCGATGGATGCTGAAAATGTTTCTCCCCTGGATCAAAAGCAGGATGGTTTGGGGTTTTTTTTGGACAATGCAACGACTGTGGCGTACATCAACTGCCAAGGCGGGACGAAGAGCCATGCAGTGGTTCTAGAATCTCGTCAGTTGTTTGCCTGGGCGGAGCTCTATCTGGAGGGGATAGCTGCATCTCATGTCACAGGTGTGGACAATGTGCAGACAGATTTCCTCAGCAGGCAACAGTTGGACCCAGGGGAATAGGAATTGCCCATGGAAGTTCTGCCAGATGGGAAGGACCTCAACTAGATCTGATGGCAAGGTGGAACAATGCAAAGACGACAAGGTTTATCAGTAGCAGAAGAGAGATCAGCGAGGTAGGCCTGGATTGGTTTGCCCGTGGCCAACAGGAATCCTACTGTATGTGTTCCCCCGTAGAACCTCACTGGATGCGTTCTTCGGCGCAGAGAGTCTCATCCAGGATCGGTGGTGCTGATGGCACCAGACTGGCTGCTTCGCCCTTGGTTCGCAGATCTCATGCATTTTGCGGTAGAGGGACCCCTCAGATTGGCTCGCCTGCCTTGCTTGCAACAACAGGGACCCATATTTTCAGATCAGGAGGATCACTTTTGTCTCACAGATTGGCTTTTGAGAGGTAGTGCTTGTGTCTGAAGGGCTATTTGGAACAGATGATTTCTACCCGCCTCCAGGTATGGCGACCCTCGCCCGCGGAAGCATATGCCAGGATATGGGGGTTTTGGAGTCTTGGTGTCTACAGCCCTGACTAGATCCCTTTTCAGTGGACGTGCCCCAAATTTTAACCTTTTTACAGAAGGGCTTGTCTAAGGGATTGGCCTATAATTCACTCTGCGCCTGGGTGTCTGTTTTGGGCTCCCTTAAGGGCAAGGTGCTAGGGAGGTGGTTAGCCTCCCACCCTGATGTGGTTCGTTTTCTAAAAGGAGTGAAGCATTTGCATCCTCCTGTGCAGAAATCGTAGTCACGATTGGAGCCTCAATTTGATTCTTTGGGTTCTTTGTGGGCCGCCTTTTGAGTCCTTGAGAAGGGCGACATTGAAGGACCAGACTATGAAGATGGTTTTTCTGGTGGCAATTTGTTCAGCCAGACGGATTTTGGAGTTGCAGGCTGTGTCATGCAGCGTCCCCTTTTTGCGTACTTTTAATGATGGGGTTACGTTGCGAACAGTTCCCTCCTTTTTACCGAAGGTGGTGTCTGCTTTCCATGTCAATCAGATGGTGGATCTTCCAGGCTTCCCAGAGTGGTCCTGGGATTTCCCTTAGGAGTGGGAACTGCATCTGTTGGATGTATGCTGGGAGATATTATGTTATTTGGAAGATACAAATTCTTTTCAGCACTCAGATCATCTTTTTGTATTGTTTGGAGGAGCAAAGAAAGGTGATAAGGCCTCGAAGGCCACAACTGGCTGAGGGAGGCTATTTGTTCTGCTTATATCTTTATGGGTTGTATGATTCCAGAGGGGCTGAAAGTGCATTCTGCCAGGGCACAGAAACTTTCTTGGGCAGAGTGTCAATTTCTTTTCTCCTCAGGAGATCTGCAGAACAGCAGTGTAGTCTTTGCTTCACACTTTTACCAGACATAACCGTTTAGACATGCACGCTCAGCAATAGGCGTCTTTTGGTGAAGGTGTGTTGCGCGTGGGTCTTTCAGGTTATGTTCAGAAAAGGAAAATTGGTTCTTACCAGCTAATTTTCATTCCTGTAATACCACAGATCAGTCCAGAGAACCTCCCCGTCGCTGCCAAAAGACTGTTTCCTGACAGTCGCTGTAATCCTGATGGATGTTTGCTAATTAACATTGTATGTTTTCTGGAGATCATAGTGGCTCCAGGCAGGGAGTTTCGCTCTAGAGGGGTTTTCGTAGTTTCTAATTATTTAGCTTCTACGGTTCAATACTGAGGGACTGCAGGTGGCACTCTTGTTATGTAGCAGTGCCTCAAGGTTTTGTTCTCTGCCTCCATTTGCTGGTAGGGATGCATAACCCACTTGTCTGGACTGATGTGTGGTATTATAGGAACGAAAATTAGCAGATAAGAACCACATTTTCTTTCCTGTCTATTACCAGGCGGATTAAAAAAAAAATACAAAAAAACAAACACAAAATACAACTATACCATATAACAAAGACTATACAATCAATGGACAAACAGCTAAAATCTTTAACATTAAAACACAAATGTACAATCTTCATTCGTCTTATGATCAGGATACTAAAAGGGAATTTCAGAACTACCCCTCCCCCCCAGCATAAGATGTTCAAAATTAAAGCAATAAACACTTTCAACAAACCAAGGAATTCAATATGGACTTTTTTCTCACCCATTAGCAGCAGAATTTACATATACAAGAGAAATCTATTTGTGTCTCGTGGTTCTCTCACCATCGTTTTACTTTACAAATCTTCATAGCTTTAAATTCTAACAGCACCAGTGTAATGCAACCTGTAATTTGTATATTCAATCAACCTCATACTTCATTCTGCACTGGCCTCTTGAAGAGAGCAGAATCAAAGATCTAAAAAGATCTCACCTATAGCTGACTTTATTTCTATGTATCCAAGTGAACTAATACCACAACTTCTCTGGATGGAAAGTAGCAGCATGCTGGGGCACACCAATTGTCCATCAAGCTCAGCATACAGTGGTCAATTTAGGTCACTTGGAAGTACCCAGCAGATCCGAATGGGGAGATCCAGTCGCCCTGTCTCATTCCCAGAAGTGTCAATCCATACATCTATCTGAATAATATTTATCAATGAACATGTTCTCCAAAAATCACACTAAATATTTAAATCCAGCTATATTATTAGCCTTGACCACATACTCTGGCAACAAATTTCACAGCTTAATTATGCACCGATTAAAAAAACACTTTCTAAAATGTATTTTAAATCTGCTACTACCTAATTTTATAGCGTGTCTCCTACCTTCTATTAACTTTTTCTACGTCACTTAAGATTTTGGAAACCCCTATCATATACACTCTCGGTCCTGCTTCTCTAAACTAAAGAGTCCTATTTATTCTCTTTTAAGGGAGCAGTTCCATCCCTGTAGTTACTTTTGTTGTTCTTCTCCATACATTTTCTAGTTGTGTCTTTTTAGAGATGGGGCAGCCAAACATGTAAAGTACAGAAATTCAAGGCATGGAGGTAAACAAAGAATCCCTAGTTCAGAGCATATGAAAAGACTTTGATCAAGTTAAGTTTGTGGGACTGAATCAGGAAGAGAAAAAGGGAAGATAATGCTAGGCTCTGTGGTCTTTCTAAGCTATCTTATCTGTGCTCTGTAGGCTATCCCTCACACTATGCAGAGATCAGATACAAGCTATCACTCTCCCAGGAACACAGCTCCATTACATATAGAGAAAGACAAACCACAGAAGCACCTATTTGTAACAGACTGTGTAAACCCCCCCCCCGTGCCCACCTCTCTGTATTCCCAACCTTTACTAAAGCTGGGTAGCACCTCCATAACACCCTTCTCCCCCATCCTCCCGGCTAATACTAGGGGTTCACTGAATAATACACCCCACTCCTTGTGATTACCTGAAAAGCCAAGGTCTGCAAGGACAATGTATTTGCGATCGGTGGCATTGCTGATCTGGGGAAAATAAATATCCAACACAAGAAAGAAAATGCAGCCCAGCAGGGCGAGAATTCCAATGCCGATACCATAGTTACAGGCGTCCTCATTCATATTAAAGATGCACTTTCGTGAAGATGTAGTTGGGTCATTCATGTATCCCTCCCCAACAATGCAGGAGAAGACGATGAGAGCAAACACCTAGGAGAGGAGAAGAGGAATAAGCAGCTGCAAACCCAGTATGCAGTCCCAAAGATGCTGTCACTCTCTGCCATGACCATAAAATGCTATCCTCGCAGTTGCATCAGAAAAGTTTTACCGGGACTCCCCTCTACTACACATCAATGGAAACAGACAGCAGAGGGACCTGTATTCGATTCTTGACTCAGCACTTTCACTCAGAGTTTGCATGGGATGCCATGGAGATAGCATTCACAGTTCCAGAAAGGGGAAGTGCCAGTCACTGTACAATGGCAGCACCTAGTGACAAGAGTAGGGCCCATTATTGTAGTGTTCTGGAAGGAGCTCTGGTATATGGCCCCTGGCCCAGGGCAATCTCTGCAATATCTGGATATAAGTAAGATGGGGAGGGACTATAAAATGGGGCCAGGGCTCCCAATCTTTTAGCCAATGTGACCCCATTTTATCACTTGAAAATTCATAGGACAGGGCTTAATTCGTGGGGGAATGCAGTTCCATCACTTCTTTCAGTGTGTTCTGCTCTAGGCAGCCTGCAAGGAAGAGAAGGATGAGCCTGAAGCAGACAGATCAGAGAGGGGAGTTTGTGATTCTGAAGCCATCACTGTAGCATAAAAAACTCACTCAAAAGTTTGAAACTTGTGAGCAGTAATGCCAATCCATCAATACTTCAACCCTGGCTACTATGGTCACAAGTTTCAAACTTGTGCTAATTCAACTCCGTTTTGTCTCTCTTGCCTGGGGCTTAATTTATAGTGGAACAACTTAAAACTAGGTTCTGCTGTCAATTTTCTGGGATCTGAGGAAGTGGAGCACAGCCAATAGTATAAATCAGTTATGATGGGCAAACGATGGCTGGAGCTGAATTATCATTGGGGAAAGGAGGAAGACAGTGTTTGGGAAAGAGTTCCTGGCTTCACCTCCCCTGACAAGTCACACCTGGCCATTGTTCTGCTCTCTGCATTCCCCCCCATCCTGCCAGTTCCACTTCCTTTTTGTCTACAAAATTAAGTGCTGCACAGGACCCGTAATAACCAAAACAAATTTGCAGGTGGCTGTCCCCCTCTTCCAACAATCACTGCATCCTCATTCCAACTGATCCCCTCTCTAAGTCTCCAGTCCCTTCAAAGAATCCCCTCTCAACCTCTGCACCTCTAGCTGATTCTCTCTTAACATGCCCCAGCTCATCTCACCTCCCAAGCCAGTGTGCATCCCTTCAGCTGATCCTCTCACCCCAAGCCCTTAAGATCTCCAAATGATCCTCTATCATCCCCTCCCTCTCACGCCCTAGCCTCACCTTCTTTCTTCCAACCCTTCTCTCACATCCTCCAGTCCATCTGTCATTCCCCTTCATTCCCCTTCCACCAGCCAATCCTCTCACCACTGCTGTAGCCAGACCCTCTCCAGCTGATCCATCCTTTAACCTTCCCCTTCACCTGATACCCCTTCTAAAGCCTCCTTCCAGCTGATCCAGCCTCAAACCCCATCCCCATACCTGAATCCTCCTTTCAAACATACTCTTGGCCAAGGCCAGTAGCAACATTTTCCTTTGGGCCTCAGGCAAATGGTGGAAGACAACTAGTGGAAAGAGGGTAGCCTGATGAGAGATGCAACATTTTTCTCGAGTAGGTTCAGTGGTGAGTGAGGAGCAGTAGCAATCTTCACCAGCCCAAGTACACACAACTCTCCCCTTATCTTATGGCTGGTCTTGAGCCCAACAGAGATCTACAAGTATCAGCAGCGTTAGTAATGAAAGTGCTCACAGGCCCTGACCCCCTCTTCACACAGGATTTCTTGGTATCACTGAAACTCCTGCAAGAACAGAAAAGTGTAGGGCCTGCAAGACCATGCCCGATCCCAGGCCCGATGCCAACTTCCACGACCGATTTATTTTGAACCAACAGTTTCTTCCTACCTTCGTTCACAATTCTTATTACCCTTTCACAGTCACTAAGCCCTTCAACTTATTACATGGCATCACAGTCACTAAGCCCTAAGACTTTCAGAATCAAAGCGGTGGAAGCTGGCTCAGTAAGAAAAGTTTTGACGATATTAACATTGCCTAAAGAATTTAACACACTATACAAGACTCTGTTTGCTTCCTGTAAACTTCTTTTGCTGTTACTGCCCTTGCAGAGCGATAGAGGGCTCTATTAGGTTATTTTAATTTAATGCGGTCACATGCCTGCAACTGAGCTGGGCTGCAGCTGATCAGAGTCATCAGGCAGTTTATAAACAAGAACCCGCTCCGATCCTCCTGCCTGGCACACGAGTGTCCATGCCAGCCTTACTCAAAGCCCAGGCCCTGTTGGACAGCTTTAGGTAATCGTACACCCGTCAATCTCCTCAGCGCCGGGTAAACGGCCGCAGTCCCGCACTCACCGCGCTGACAATGCGCAGGACGGTCTGCGGTTGCTGCAAGAAACGCCCCAGGTCAAAGCTGCCACCCGCCTTAGCCGCTCCATACGCTCCACTCTCCATGCTGCCGCTACCGCTACTGCTCCCCGGAACCGTATCCGTCTTCCGGTGAAGCCACACCCGCAGTCACACGTCACAGGGGGCGGGCGCGGCCAAGTGCACCGCCCAAATTACACAATCAATTACGTCACAGGCAGCAGATGAGGCCCACTCGCACAGCGTTTCGCCGCGAGATGTCACAAAGAAAGGACAGAGCACGTGATACCAAAGGCCAGTCCCACCCGCTGCATTAACCGCGTCCCTATAAACGTCACAAAAAGTGGGCGTTACTTGGTCATCTTGTGCACGGAACTAAAGAAAACAATAAGGCGATATTTTTACTTTTTTTTTTTTTTTGTTTTCTGGTGTTACTGCATTTTTCATCAGGTCAAAATAGAATACGAAAAAGATGACGTTTACGAAAAATATAAGTGACTCATAAAAGGCATGCTAATGCTAGAGTGACGGGGAAAGGAGAAGGCGGGTTTGCTAGGTGATAAGGTGACAGGCAGTACGGGGCATAGTGGGTTAGGAAACCCAGGGCTTTGTTGAGGTGTCTGACATTTTCTTCCGTGTTTCTGTTAGAATGTTTGTTTATTCATTTTGCTTCCTGTCAGGTGGCTGCTGGAAGGCCAGAACCGGAGGAGGAGGGAATATTTCGGTGACTCACCCTCCAAAAGTAACTGTGGTGTCTCAAGATGTTTGTTAGCTTTTCTAGTTCTGGGTTGTATGTAACTACAGAGGATAGTCACTGAGTGGTTATCCCTTCTTTATACTGCAGTAGGTTTAAAGGGAAGAAGTAATCTTCCTGGAGATGATTTTGAGATTATAGCGGTTTTCTTTGAAGAATTAGGTCATAATTTAGAGGTGTTTGTCCTTGTCTCTGGGGTCAGAGCATTTATGGCAAAATACAGTGTGGCTTGGCTGAATATAATGGATTTTTTCCGACACTTCAAAGTAGATTACATTGAGGTACTGTAGGCATTCCCCTATTCATAGAGGACTCACAATCTAAGCATTTTCCCCATAGACATAGAATGGGATAAAAGCCTTAGGAAATCAGGCCTAAATTTGTAACTAAGGCAAAGGAGGAGAATGCAATGTCTTGCCCTAGGTCAAAAGGAGTGTCAGAATTTGAATTCTGGCTTCCCAGGTTTACAGCTCACTGCTACTTCTCCACTCTAATGTTATGGGTGGAATTCCCTTCCCAAAAATACCTGAAGCACTATTCTCCAGAAATCCAATTCTCAACTTCTCTTTTCCCAGGGTAAAGACTCTGGTGAGGGTTTTCAGATGAAAAATAACTCTTAGAGTTCTCCTTCCTAGATATTCCTGAATCTTTGGATGGCGAGTCCCTTGCAGAATAATAGGGAAATCCTCTCTTCCCCACTCCTGTGCAGGAAGGGTAGCAGACAAATCTTTCTCCCGAACCAAAACAAAACTCACAAAAATACTCAGCCACTCAAAACAGAATTACATCCTTTGGGTGTGAGAGGGAACAGCAGATCTCTCTAAAATACATGTTTTAGAGAAAAATGAATAGGTCATCTTTTTTTTCCTAACCTGGATAGTGACAGGTGTAATGCCTAACTCACCAGAGATAGGGAAACCAGAGATAGGGAAACAAGGAAACAACAACAGTTCCTTCTGTGGCTGCTAACCAAAATTGCCATACACAACTATGATACAGCCTGCCCTTGAGCAAGCTGGAGCTTGCCACTGTAGCCACCACACAGGGGTACTGTAGCAAGTAGTTTGCTCTACTCTTATACTAGTGATGATGTGAGTGCCTAAGGCCCTATTCCAGGCATGACTTGTGATAGAGTAGTGAAGAGGCAGTGAAACACTTTTTGACATATCACACAAAAGTCATTATTGTTCTAAGTTTTCTTTTTAATTTTTGATTATAAGTAGCTTTATAGTGGAGATCCCCAAAATTCTCTTCAGATGTTTGCAGATGGCCATAATTGGTAGAAATGGTGGTGTTCAAAAAATTAACTTTCTGTGGAGCAGTCCATTTTGAATCTGATTGAAGGATAGTATGTATTAAAGGAATTGTGAAGTTGTTTGTCTCCTCTCTTGGTCCAAATCATAAAATATCATCAATATACCAGTTATATTTGAAGGGTCTCATCTGATATTTATTTTTTAAAAACGTCTCTTCGAGTTCTGTCATCAAAAGATTGGCATACTGTGGTGCCTATGATCTATAGATAGATATTATAGCTGAAGTAGTTGTGTGTCAGGAAGAATTTGATTAATTTTGTAAGAGTTTACAGTGTGTACTGGTGGTCCAGGGTGGATATCCTGAAATTTGTTACATGCAGTTATGCCATCTGCACGGAGAATGTTGCTATATAGTGATTCTACATCCATTGTGACCAGGAGAGTGTTAGATTGGTAGCTATTTGATGCTCTTTAGCTTTCTCAGAAAATCTGTGGTGTGTTGTAGGAAGGTGTTTGTGTTGTGTGTAATTATTTTTTTTTATTTTCTCTTTATTGTATTTTTAAATTTTACACAATAAACATTGTGATTGGAAATACAAGGTGGAATACAATGAAAAAACATGTCACTTATAAGCAAAATTTCAAGTTAATAATGATACCGTATTCCAAACCTAATAACTTAAGAAATATGAGGGAGGGGGGGTAGTAACAGTAGGTTTTACAAGCTAAATTTTTTATCTAACAAATAAAAAAAGAAAATAGACGACTGCTATGAGTGAGCCTGTACATGCCTTCTGTGCTGTCTTATGTTTAAATGGGGTGAGAATCTAAGAAAAAGCGCAGCTGTGATGGTTCAAAAAATACATAAACTATACTTGAATATGTGTCTGCACATTTGCAGGGGTAACGGAGAATGAATTTTGAATACTTCAACTGCGCCTCAGCTCTCATATCTATACATTTTTTCCTTCTTTCCTGAGTCGCCCGAGTTATATCAGGAAATAACCATACTTTGCTACCATAATACAACTCAGATCTACAACGGAAAAAGCATTTTAATATATTATTCTTTTCACTCAAGAAAGCGAAAGTCACAATAGGACTCCTCTTGTAGCTACGTTATCTTCATGTGAAAGCTCCAACAAGTCAGTAACATTTAAGGGTTGCCGTTGTAAATCTCGTGTTTCCTGATCTCCTTCCTTTTTTCTTTGCGGCAAATAATATGCCTTTGTTATTAACAGGGTAAACAACACCTAGAGAGTATACTATCACTGTTTTCTCTAGAAAATCATACTATACCTCCACATAGAGAAATCTAAACTTTTTCCATTAATGTGCAATAATATTTATTCATAAATCTGTAAACAATTACACAGTTAAAATCAACAAAAAACAATCACTCCCATTCATACCATTAAAACCAACACACTACTGACACATTGAAATTTATACAATATTTCAAAAGTGCAAAAATGCATCAAAAAATATATTATTATTTGTATATATAATAGAAACACTTTTCTTCATCCAGTTTCCAATCTTTATAACGAAGTACGCATACGGTGTACTCCCAATAATTTTCTTCTAAGCGTCCTTCACAATTCGATTAGCATAAAGGGTTGCTTGTTTCCTTCACCATCCGCATCTCCAGTCCAACAACGGATCCTTGTTTCGCCCCCCTACAAGAGGGCTTCCTCAGGGACAAACTATAAATTCACGGGATATGACCTATAATAAATCACCAAAATAATGCCCACATGATTATAAAATTATTTTTTAACAATTTCTCCAATTTTTATATCAAGAGCGCGCAATTCTCATAACGCTCAAGTCTTATAATTTTCACCCAAACAGAAACTCACCTCTCAACTATAAAATATTGGGCTGTTTTTCTTGTGACTCGAGTGGAGTCATTTATGCAATAATTTGCCCGTGTAAGTTGTTGTACATCGGACAAACATGTAGAAAGGTGAAAGTCCGCATTATAGAACATCGTAGTCGGATTATGTCTGGCAAAACATCGGTTCCACTGGTTGAACATTGGTTAAAAGAAAAGCATACAGTAGATGATTTAAAGTTTGTGGTATTAAAACAAGTAAAACTGACATTAGGAGGAGATTTGTCTGCAACATTACATCGTCTTGAACAACGTATGATTTTTCAATGGGGTACGGTGGCCCCTAGGAGCCTTAATGGACCCATTGAATGGGAAGCGTTTTTGAAGTAAGGAGGAGTAGAGTCTGAGATGTTGATGGGATTGGATGTTTTAAATTTAGGAGGTGGGGATTTGGATATAAAAGCATTTGAGTAATTCTTTTACGTCATTACGTTTTTGTGACACTTCAGGTTGGTCCGTTGTGGGAGAACGTTCACCTCTGGTTTGAAAGTAGGACATATCCGTTGTGGTATAGATTTATCTTTTTCGGTTTAGGCAACAGCTCTTATTCACTCTTTAAAAATGTTTTTTATTATAGGTCTTCAATAAAATAGTTTCTAAGCAGTTTACGTTGAGAATAGATTTAATTCGGATTGAAATTGTGAGATCTAGTTGAGAGGTGAGTTTCTGTTTGGGTGAAAATTATAAGACTTGAGCGTTATGAGAATTGCGCGCTCTTGATATAAAAATTGGAGAAATTGTTAAAAAATAATTTTATAATCATGTGGGCATTATTTTGGTGATTTATTATAGGTCATATCCCGTGAATTTATAGTTTGTCCCTGAGGAAGCCCTCTTGTAGGGGGGCGAAACAAGGATCCGTTGTTGGACTGGAGATGCGGATGGTGAAGGAAACAAGCAACCCTTTATGCTAATCGAATTGTGAAGGACGCTTAGAAGAAAATTATTGGGAGTACACCGTATGCGTACTTCGTTATAAAGATTGGAAACTGGATGAAGAAAAGTGTTTCTATTATATATACAAATAATAATATATTTTTTTGATGCATTTTTGCACTTTTGAAATATTGTTTAAATTTCAATGTGTCAGTAGTGTGTTGGTTTTAATGGTATGAATGGGAGTGATTGTTTTTTGTTGATTTTAACTGTGTAATTGTTTACAGATTTATGAATAAATATTATTGCACATTAATGGAAAAGTTTAGATTTCTCTATGTGGAGGTATAGTTTGTTATTAACAGGAGCACCTCCATTGGTATCTTCAAAGTCACATTTAGATAGTTCTTAAACATATCGGGGTAGATTTTAAAAAATTGCGCGATCGCATACTTTTGTTCGCGCACCAGGCGCGAACAAAAGTACGCTGGATTTTATCTTTTAAAATCCAGGGTCGGCGCGCGCAAGGGGGTGCACATTTGTGCAACCTGCGCACGCCGAGCCCAGCGCGCGCTGCCTGTTCCCTCCGAGGCCGCTCCGATTTCGGAGCGGCCTCGGAGGGAACTTTCCTTCGCCCTCCCCCCACCTTTCCCTACCTAACCCACCCCTCCGGCCCTATCTAAACCCCCCCCCTTACCGTCGTTGGCAGATTTACGCCTGCTAAAAGCAGACGTAAATCTGCGCGCGCCAGCAGGCTGCTGGCGAGCCGTCACCCGACCCGGGGACTGGTCCGGAGGCCTCGACCATGCCCCCGGGCCCGCCCCTGAAACACCACGGCACGCCCCCGAAACGCAGCGTCGTTTCGGGAATGCCCCCGACACGCCCCCTTCCCGCCCCTTTGACAAAGCCCCGGGACTTACGCGCGTCCCGGGGCTCTGCGCGTGCCGGCGGCCTATGCAAAATAGGCGCGCGTAAATCCGCCCGGATTTATGCGTGCAGGGCATTTAAAATCCTCCCGATCCAGCGCAGATATATGTGTTAATATTGGGAAGTTCAGAACCCTAATATTTAGGCTTCGAAGTGAGTTCTCAATATTTTCTATCTTTTTATTCTGAACAGCTTCATACTGAATAACATGCTGCTGATAATTCTCCATTACTTGGATTTTTCCATCTAATTCTTGTAACTTCTTTTCTTGTACTTCAATCCTTTCTTCATTATCCATACTGCGTTTGTTGGAATCTAGACATGCTTTAGATAACTTAATAATTGCCCCTTCAATGGCTGCCAGAGTGTCCCAAATAGATTCCATTGTAATTACTACGGGTTTCACCAGAAAAGGGGTCAAAACCTGTGTAAACTCACCCACTTGTTTGACTTCTCTCGTAGCCGGGCTTTTTGCTTAGTATGCGGCATTATGAACATCTCAGCAAGGAAATTATTACCAAAGTAGGAGCATAGAAAAGAGCTGCCTTCACCCACTCCTCATTCGGCCGCCATCTTGACACGCCCTCCAGCCTTCTCCTGTGTTGTGTATTAATGGTCTGGGACTCCCCTCCGTAAGTCTGGTTTTTTGTTCTGTGAGTGTGCCAATACTGGATATAATTTGTCTGCCTGAGTTCCCGGGTTTGTGGATATTGGGTAGCATTTAAAAGGTGCCAACAGAAGGATGGGTTGGTATTGGGTTTTTCAGATGAGATTGTGCTTGCTTTGGAAATATGTTTATAGGACTTTTCAGTTGTTTAGTGTAATCCTGTGTAATAACTATGAAATGTTTGAGATCTGTATATTCACCTCTTCTATGTTCTTTTGTATGTCAATAATCACCACAGAGCTTCCTTTGTTGGCTTCACGCTAATGTTTTATAGATTCTTTATGGCAGTTATTTGTAGTGGAGAAAGGTTGTACATAATTTTCTTCTGTTTGCTGTAAGCTGTGATTTCAAACCTGTGTCTGAAAATCTCTATGTAGCTTTTGTCTAGGAGACTGGAAAAGTGCTAATGCTCAGTGCTTTCCGAATCCTGTATTTTTTTTTTTTTTTGCAGGTTGGTTGCATTATTTTCATTTCCGACCAGAAGATTTGCCTGTGGGGTGGCACCCTGTGGTAGGAAGCATGCATCAGATTCCTTATCCTGTCTGGGTTGCTGTGTTATTCGAGCTACAACATGCTGCCAGACCGGTGACATGGGATTCTCCCTGCTACCAGCAGATGGAGGCAGAGTACAAAAGCTTCGCTTCTGATGTCACCACCATAAAGGCTGGCCCAGCAGAGGGCATGTCAGTAGTCTCTGCCTCCAGCAGATGGTGAAGGGCACAGACGGAGCTGGTCCATCAGGAGGAGTGGCCCAGGGTAACAGCCTTCCGAAGGTCACTTTCCCTTGGAGCTGGGGTGGGGAACTCCATAGACCTGATCTTCCTTTCCAGAGGCAACCTGGGTGGGGGGGTTTGGTCTCCTGGTTCCCTGAAATGCACCTGTGAGTAAAAAAAATAAAAAAAGAGGAAAGGTGCAGAAGCAGCCCGGTCTGAAGTAGCTGCAGCTGTCCCCAAGAATGGACAAGGTGAGGAAGTTTGTGTGCTATGGGACCTGTCGCGTCCCTAGCATTGCAGACTTGTTTTGACACAACTGTGATGGTGAAGGGCAGGCTGCAGTAGACAAGGTGTGTGGGGCCAGAATGAGTGAGCAGAGCGGCGCAACAATTGTATCCTTTCTTGTACTGCTGGCGCCAGCGTCAGGCAGGTGAAGATAATCAGCAGTGTCAGAAGGAGGGGCAGACCCTGCCAAGCACACTCAGCACTAGAGAGATGGCTGCAAGAAGAAGAGGCCTTGGAGTTCTCTATGGAATTCATGCTGGCCATTCATCAAGCCTATCGGCAACTTAAGCAAAAGCAGGGAAGTGCAGCACAGCCAGGCCACAAGCCTTCAACTCAGGCAGTCTGGGAGGAGTGGAAACCCATTGTAGAAGAGCCAGGGGGCCAGAAGAAGAAGAGATCTTCTTAAGAGGAGGCAGAATTGGAAGAAGAAGGAGAAGTTAAGGATTCAGCAATATGCCTTTTCAATTCCAAGGAACTGGGCATGCTAATCGCAGGGGTCATGCAAGTGCTGAGTCTAAAAGAGGACCAGCCTAAGGCTAGAATGAAGGGCAATCTCACTCTAACCTGGATAAAGAAGCCTGTTAAAGCCTTTCTCATTCACTCAACAATTCAGAATATGCTGGTAGCAGAATGGGAGAAGCCAGAGTCAAGTCTTAGGAGCCGTAGGACTATGCAGAAATTATATTTGATAGAGCAGCAAAATAAAGAGAAATATTTAAGTCTGCTAAAGATGGATGCTGCTATTTCAGCAGTAGCCAAAAAACCTACAATCCTCCTGGTTGAAACGGTGGCGACTCTGAAAGACCCCTAAGACAGGAAAGTCAAGATATTACTAAAGAAGGGCTTCGAGCTATCAGCTCTGGCCCTTCAGGAGGCATTCTGTGGGGGATATATGGCCAGGACTTTATTAATCTGGGCCCAGCAAGGCTTGCAGGGCCCAAAACAAGCAGAACCATCAGGCAATATGGTAGACGAGCCTCGTGGAGTGTGTGACCACATTTGTGGCAGTTACCATGTACGATCTCATAAGAGTGACAGCCAAATAGGCAGTGGCAGAGATCATGGTAAGGTGACTTCTTTGGTTAAAAAATTGGGCAGCCTAGTGGTTAGAGCAGCAGACTTTCAATCAGAGAGACCAGGGTTCAAGTCCCACTGTCGCTCCTTGTGACCTTGGGCAAGTCACTTTACCCTCTGTTACCTCAGGTACAAATTTAGATTGTGAGTCCTCTGGGGACAGAGAAATAACTACAGTACCTGAATGTAATCTGCTTTGAAGTACTGAAAAGTGGAATATAAATAATAAAACCAAACTAGGGAAGCTGCCCTTTAAAGGGAAAATGCTCTTCATGGAGGAATAAGATAGGTTTGTTAAGGGTTAGAAGCCCCAAAGACGCCCAGAAGAGAGACCCAGAGGTTTTCCCAGATTGGTGGGGGGGTCCTGGTGATAGTGGCACAAGGACTACAAACAAAGGGCTGGTAGGGGGCAAGATCCCTACCCGTTTAGGACCTCAGGCACATTGCAGCCCTTTCAGGGGAACAGGAGATTCACTAGAGAAGGAAGCTCTGCCCAATGATAACAGCACTCAATGATGGGGAGTAAGCCTACTCAACTCCTCCCCAGGTGGGAGGTAGTTTGCAAAGTTTTTTTCACGAGTGGGCCAAAGTGACAGAGAACCAATGGGTCCTGGATATTATTCAAAGGGATTATCACCCAGACTTAAAATGTTCATTAGGATGTTTTTTTATCTCCTCCCTGGTCAAGGCAAACAAAAGAGAGGCAGTCCTACAGATCCTGGCCAGGCTAGTCCATTTACAAGCTATTACACTGGTACCAGTCGAACAAAGGGATACGGGAGTGTATTCCATTTATTTTCTGGTGCCAAAGAAAGAGGGAGGTTTTGGGCAATGCTAGACCTAAAACAGGTAAACAAAGCACTGGTAGTACCGCATTTTCATATTCATAGTCGCTGATAACTGTGAAAACAATAGTAAGAAAGGGAGAGTTCATTTCCTCATAAGAAATTGCCATGCTGGGTCAGACCAAGGGTCCATCAAGCCCAGCATCCTGTTTTCAACAGAGGCCAAACCAGGCCACAAGAACCTGGCAAGTACCCAAACACCAAGAAGATCCCATGCTACTGATGCAGTTAATAGCAGTGGCTATTCCCTAAGTAAACTTGATTAATAGCAGTTAATGGACTTCTCCTCCAAGAACTTATCCAAACCTTTTTTAAACCCAACTACACTAACTGTAGAAACCACATCCTCCGGCAGCAAATTCCAGTTTAATTGTGTGTTGAGTGAAAAAGAATTTTCTCCGATTAGTCTTAAATGTGCTACTTGCTAACTTCATGGAATGCCCCCTAATCCTTCTATTATCCGAAAGTGTAAATAATAGAGATGAGCTTCGTTTTTTTCTACCGGGTCGTTTTTTGAGTCGGACGCTTCGGGGTAAAGTTCGTTTTTCCTCGGTTAGTTTTTTGGAAAAACGAACAAAAAACTAAACAGGGAAAAACAAATCAGGCCCAAAAAACTTCACAGGAAAACAAAGCTAAAAAAAAAACCCACCCAAAACATTAAAATTTACAATAATACATTAAGTTCAAACCCCCCCCCCACCATCCTGATCCCTCCCCAAGACTTACTAACATCCCTGGTGGTCCAGCGGGGTCCCGCGAGCGATTTGTGCCATCGGGCTATATGTCCTACCTTGCATCACAATGGTGCCGATGGCCTTTGAACTACTATGTCACAGGAGCTACCGGTGCCATTGGTCAGCCCCTGACACATGGTAGGAGTCCAAGATGTCGCCGATGGCCATGTGACAGGGGCTGACCAATGGCACCGGTAGCCCCTGTGACATAGTGTGGGCAAAGGCTATCGGCGCCATTTTGATTACTGGCAGCCGGCGGCCCAAGTGCAGGAGATTTGCTCCCGGACCCCCGCTGGACCACCAGGGACTTTTGGCAAGTCTTGTGAGGGACAATCCTTAATGCTTGGGGTGGTTTATTTAAAAAAATAAAATGAGCCCCTCCCCCCGTACAAACCCGAAAAACAAATTTTTCTCGTAGTTCAGGGAAAATCTGTTTTGGGGGGCGGGGTCCCCGAACCACGACGAATTAGGCAATTTCGTTGAAATTGCCTAATTCGTCATAAACGAATGTACATCTCTAGTAAATAACCGATTCACATCTACTCGTTCAAGTCCTCTCATGATCTTAAAGACCTCTATCATATCCCCCCTCATCTCTTCTCCAAGCTGAGCAGTCGTAACCTCTTCAGCCTTTCCTCATAGGGGAGCTGTTCCATCCCCTTTATCATTTTGGTTGCCCTTCTCTGTACCTTCTCCGTAACATCTATATCTTTCTTTGAGATGTGGCGATCAGAATTGTACACAGTATTAAAGGTGCAGTCTCACCATGGAGTGATACAGAGGCATTATGACATTTTCCGTTTTATTAACCATTCCCTTCCTAATATTTCCTAACATTCTGTTTGCTTTTTTGACTGCTGCAGGACTCTGAGCCGACAGTTTCAAAGTATTATCGACTATGATGCCTAAATCTTTTTCCTGGGTGGTAGCTCCTAATATGGAACCTAACATCGTGTAACTACAGCAAGGGTTATTTTTCTCTATATGCAACACCTTGCACTTGTCCACATTAAATTTCATCTGCAGTTTGGATGCCCAATCTTCCAGTCTTGCAAGGTCCTCCTGTAATGTATCACAATCCGCTTGTGATTTAACTACTCTGAATAATTTTGTATCGTATTCCTTTCCAGATCATTTATATATATATATAAATGATCTGGAAAGGAATACGATACAAAATTATTGAAAAGCACCGGTCCAAATACAAATCCCTGAGGCCCTCCACTGTTTACCCTTTTCCACTGAGAAAATTGACATTTAATCCTACTCTCTGTTTCCTGGCTTTTAACCAGTTTGTAATCCATGAAAGGACATTGCCTCCTATCCCGTGACTTTTTAGTTTTCTTAGAAGCCTCTCATGAGGGACTTTGTCAAACACCTTCTGAAAATCCAAATACACTACATCTACCAGTTCACCTTTATCCACATGTTTATTAACTCCTTCAAAAAAATGAAGCAGATTTGTTAGGCAAGACTTCCCTTGGGTAAATCCATGTTGACTGTGTTCCATTAAACCATGTCTTTCTATATGCTCTATGATTTTGGACCTCTCAGAAGCATACTTTCACATACCCATCAAGAAGGATCAAGAAGGATTTTCAGCACTACCTGTGCTTCAAAATTGCCATCCAGTGCTATCAATTCAGAGCATTCCCTTTGGGCTAGCAGCAGCGCCAAGGACCTTCATGAAGGTAATAGTGGTGGCAGCCTTCCTGAGGAAAGAAGGTGCCTGAGGTGCCCTTGACTTTCCTGAGGAAACTCAAAGGCACCTATGTCTGGACAACTGGCTGATAAGAGCCGACTCATCCTAGGACAGGCAATGGAGAGAGCTGAACAGGTCTTAGACTAGGATGGGTAGTGAACAAGGTGAAGAGCTAGTTCTCATCACAGATGCTAGTTTACCTGGGGGTGCTGTTCCGACACAAGAGCAGGGAAAGTGTGCCTTACGGAGAAGATAAGGAAGCTACAGGATTAGATAAGGGCCTTATTGGAGATTCCCCTCCTCTATGTGTGGAAGTGTTTGTAGGCCCTAGGTTCCATGACAGCAGTCATAGGGGTAGTGACTTGGGCAAGAGTGGATATGCAGCCACTCCATCCACACTTGCCTCGCAGTTGGTCACCATAGAGCCAGCGGTACAAGAGATTACAACCAACATCCCAAAGCAAACAGAGCCTGCAGTGGTGGCTCGAGTCCAGGTATCTGTCCAGAGGATCCAGTCTGGACACCACAGAGGACGATGGTGACACAGACACAAGTCATTGAGGGTGGGGGGCATACTGCCACAGGCAAGTGGTCTAGGAACCTGGCCACATCAAGAAACCCTAAGCTCCACCAATCTGCTGGTGCTGAGAGCGATCATGTTGGCTCTAGGCCACTTTTAATCGCAAATACCGAACAGGGCAGTGCAAGTCCATTACGACACTGTCACGGCAGTGGTTTATGTGAACAAACAAGGGGGCATGAGAAGTGCAGCCCTGGCAACAGAGGCAGCCCTGATAATGGAAATGGCAGAAAAGCAATTTCTGGACATCTCAGCCATGCATATAGCAGGGACTGACAATGCCCAGGCAAATTTTCTTAGCTGGTGTTCGCTAGACCCAGGAGAATGGGAGCTGGCACAGGAGGTGTTCATGCTCATAGTGAGGTCATGGGGTACACCCCAGTGGGACCTGATGGCCACAAGAAAAATCACTAACAGGCCGATACAGTAAAACCCGCGGGAGACCCGGCGCTCCGAGGCGAAAGCCCGCTCTCCCGGCGTGTGCACAGGCCACTCTCCTGTGCGCGCGATTTAGTATGCAAATGAGGGCCCGTGGTAAAAAGAGGCGCTAGGGACACTAGCGCGTCCCTAGCGCCTCTTTTTTGACTGGAGCGGCAGCTGTCAGCGAGTTTGACAGCCGATGCTCAATTTTGACGGCGTCGGTTCTCAAACCCGCTGACAACCACGGGTTCGGAAAATGGACACTGGCAAAATTGAGCGTCCGTTTTCTGGGCCGCGGGCCAATTTAAAATTTATTGTTTTTAATTTTACATTTTTTTTTTAAATTTTGGGGCCTCCAACTTAATATCGCTATGATATTAAGTCGGAGAGTGTACAGAAAAGCAGTTTTTTTCTGCTTTTCTGTACACTTCTCTGGCGCCGGCAGAAATTAACGCCAGCCTTTGGGCAGGCGTTAATTTTTGAAAGTAAAATGTGCGGCTTCGCTGCACATTTTGCTTTCTGGATCGCGCGGGAATAACTAATAGGACCATCAACATGCATTTGCATGTTGCGGGCACTATTAGTTTTGGGGGGGGTTGGCCGCGCATTTTCGATATGCTAGCTTTACCCCTTATACAGTAATAGCGCATCGAAAACGCACAGCCAAACCCGGGCTAACAGTGCCCTCCACCGGAGCGCACTGTACTGTATCGGCCTGTAAGGCTGCTCAGTTCTTCAGCTAAAGAAAAGAATGGGGATCCAAAGGGATAGACGTGTTGTCCCAACCCTGACAGGTAGACCAGATGCATACATATTTCCCCCCATGGCCAATGCTAGGCAAGGTAATCAGAAAGATCTTGCAACATCCTGGATGGGTTGTGTTAGTAGCGCCAGATTGGCTGAGGTGATCCTGCTACACAGATCTGATAAGAATGAAGATGACAGAGCCAATTAAATTCAGAGCAATAACAGCATTCCTCAGGCAGGGGCCAGTGATCATGGAAAATTCAGAGAAATTCTTGTTCATGACCTGGGTAATAAAAGGGGGAGATTTAGCAAAAGGGTTACTTGAATCAGGTCATCTATGCGCTGCTAAGGGCCAGAAAGAGGTTCACCTTATTAACCTATAGCTGCATATGGAGGATTTTTGAAGTTTGGTGTGAAGGTAGAAAGCTGGCTCCAAGGAAGGTGGAGACAGCATCAATCCTACAATTTTAGCAGGGGGTCTGGAAAGGGGCTGTCAGTAAATACCCTGAGGGTCCAAGTAGCAGCAATTGCTTGCTTCAGAGGAGTCTCCGTTGCCGTCCACCCAGATGTGGTACAATTCTAAAAGGGAGCGAAGCAGGTGAGACCACCAAGGAAGAGCATTGTGCCTCCATGGGTCCTAAATCTTGTATTAAAGGCACTGGCTAAGGCACCGTTGAAACCCATTAGGGAAACATCTCTGAAGGTCCTAATACTGAAAACGGTAATAGTGATGGCTGTTTGATCAACAAGGAGGATCTCTTTTAAGAACATAAGAAAATGCCATACTGGGTCAGACCAAGGGTCCATCAAGCCCAGCATCCTGTTTCCAACAGTGGCCAATCCAGGCCATAAGAACCTGGCAAGTACCCAAAAACTAAGTCTATTCCATGTAACCATTGCTAATGGCAGTGGCTATTCTCTAAGTGAACTTAATAGCAGGTAATGGACTTCTCCTCCAAGTACTTATACAATCCTTTTATAAACACAGCTATATTAACTGCACTAACCACATCCTCTGGCAACAAATTCCAGAGTTTAATTGTGCATTTTTAGAAAGAGAAAGTGATAATCAGGCCAGTACTGTGGCCTTCCTTCCGAAGATTATATCAGAATACCATCTCAGTCAAGTCATCACACTGCCAGTGTTCAGGAAGGCAGGGTGTGTAGGGAAGTGCAGGGTCTTGAGGTTCTTTGATGTTTGCAAGACACTTCTGAGATACCTGAAAGTGACTAATGACTCCAGGAAGTCAGACAGGTTATTTCTCCTGTTCTCAGGCCCTAGGAAAGGAGAGGCGACGTCCAAGGGAATCGGGTAGATAATAACAGCAGCTTATTTGATTACTCAGCTCTTTTCCCATCGACACCGAATGGGAGAAAAGCCTTCGTAAATCAGGCTCTTAGCCCAGGAAAATGATCTGACGGAAAACTGCTCCTTTCAATGCAGTTAAAAGAATGCACCAGTTCCAGAGCACGCTTCTTTACCTCACTGTGCGGTAATGTGGATGTTTTAATGCTACTCCCCTCCCCCACTGACAGTGAACAGACATAGGCGCCAGCTGCGAATACTTTTAATGTGTGCATGCAATCGCCCTGGCACAGGAGAAGTATGCGACTGTTTGTAATGTGTGCCTGGTATTTCCCTCCCCCCTCTCCCCCAGCAGTGAACACACATAGGTGGCATATCTGTATCAAGCAACCACACCTTGAGTATTGTGTGAATTTCTGTGTTGCCCCATCTCAAGATTGGGGCAACACAATCTTGTTGTTCCCCAGCGGAACTAGAAAAGGTGCAGGAGAGGCTGACAAAAATGATACAGGGGATGGAACGGCTCTCTTATGGTGAGAGGCTATGCAGCTAGGGCTCTTCAACTTGGAAAAGAGACTGCTGCGAGGGGACAATATAGAAATGTATAAAAATCATGAGTGGAGTGGAACGGAAAAATAAAGGACAGTTCAAAGAATACTGAAAGAAGGGGACAGGACATCCAAGAAAGAAAGATTTTTTTCGCTCACCACACTATTAAGCTGTGGTGCCAGAGGACGTGATCAGGTCTAGCATAGCAGGGTTTAAAAGAGTTTGGGCAAGTTCCTGGAGGAAAAGTCCATAACAAGTTGTTAGCCAGGTAGACTAAAGAAAGCTATTGCTATCCCTGGAAACGAGTAAGACGAATTGGATTTATTTTATGGGATCTGCCTGGTACTTGTGACCTGGGTTGGTTACTACCGGAGAGAGGATACTGGACCTTGGTCTGACTCAGCCTGGCAATTCATATGCTCTTATGCAGATGCTTTTAATGAGTGCACACTATCCCTCCCCATGATATACACACACAGGCACTGTTTGCAGATTCTTTTAATATGTGCATAGCAGGTAGTGTACACACAAAGGTGGCATATGTGGATGCTTTTAATCTGTGCCCCCCCCCATCAGCGTACACACACAGGTGCTGTATGAGGTGCTGTATGAGGAAGCTTTTATTGTGTGCATGCTATTCCCCCCACATTGGCAGTATATTCTCATAGATGCCATATGTGGAAGCTTTTCTTCATGTGTGCATGCTAACTCCCCCTCCCCCAGTCGTATTTACATAGGTGCCGTAAGCTTTTAATGTGTGCATGCTGTCCTCCCCAACCATGGGTGCTTTTATTGTGTGCACATTAAAACCACTCATGCACTGTAGTATGCAACTAATTTTAAAATTTCCTCCTTACTAACCAGTAACACTTTTGTGAAAATAACTCATTACTGTATTTTTATCTGTGATGCAAACCATTTGGGTTCATATTTGTGAAGTAAGGCAGTAAAGAAGTCTAAAATGTAATGCAAATGCCATGAACTCCCTTTAGAAACAGTTTGTTTTCTTGTTCCTCTGCTCTTCCCTGCCAACAGTGATCCAAGATGACAAAATGTGAGTAATTACAGCAGATTCAGAGCAACATGAGAAATCAATTTATAGCAAAACACACCTGAAGTGCAGCAATATTACCAGTGCAAATGGTGAATTCTTCTCCATCTCCAAAGTACAGAATTTACAGATCATGAAAACCACAAATCCAAAATCCCATAACATTCAAGTCTGTAAAGGAACAGTGAGCAGCAGCACTGGCAGTCAGGCGGTGGGCATATGGGTATTAAACCTGGCACATCTTATGCTGTTGTGAGCCAGGAAACACTCAGGCTTCAATGCGCTCATGGTGCAGAATCGGAGCAGGAAACTGTCTGCATGCTTCTCTGTGCAAAAACTGTGGAAAATTAAAGAAGTTGATAAGATATCAAAATACTTCCCACTGATCAGTCTCCCTATTGCCTTCCTTCATCCTCACTACTGAGTCTCGCTGTCCCTTTCCCTCAACCTCACTGCTGAATCTCACTGTCCTCTCCCTCTCCCTCACTGCTGAGTCTCGCTGTCCCTTTCCCTCAACCTCACTGCTGAAATCACTGTCCTCTTCCTCTCCCTCACTGCTGAGTCTCGCTGTCCCTTTCCCTCAACCTCACTGCTGAAATCACTGTCCTCTCCCTCTCCCTCATTGCTGAGTCTCGCTGTCCCCTTCCCTCAACCTCACTGCTGAATCTCATTGTCCTCTCCCTCTCCCTCACTGCTGAGTCTCCCTGTCCCCTTCCCTCAACCTCACTGATTAGTCTCGTGGTCCCCTTCCTTCAACATCACTACTTACTGTCCTCTCCCTTACTGCTGAGTCTCATTGTCCTCTCCCTCATCCTCACTGTTGAGTCTCACCTCGCTAATTACTGTCCTCTCCCTTACCGCTGAGTCTCACGGTGCTCTTACCCTCACCACTGAGTCTCACTGTCCTCTCTCTCAACCTCACTGCTAAGTCTCATTGTCCTGTCCCTCATCCTCACTGCTGAGTCTCACTGTCCCCTTCCCTCAGCCTCATTACTGAGTCTCACTGCCCTTTCACCTTCACTGCTGAGTCTCACTGTTCTCTCCATCACCCTCACTACTGACTGAGTCTTACTGTCCCCTTCCCTCTCATTGGTGAATTTCACTGCCCTCTCCCTCAACATCACTACTCAGTCTCACTGTCCTCTGCCCTCACCTTCATGACTGAGTCTCATTGCCCTCATCCTCTCTACTGAGTCTCACTGCCCTCTCCTTCACTGCTGAGTCTCAATGTCCTCTCCCTCACTGCTTAGTCTCACTGTCCTCTCCCTCAACCTCACTGCTGAGTCTCACTGTCCCCCTCACTGCTTAGTCTGACTGTCCCCTTCCCTCTCCCTCACTGCTGAGTCTTACTGTCCCCTCACCCTCACTGCTTAGTCTGACTGTCCCCTTCCCTCAACCTCACTGCTGAGTCTCACTGTCCCATTCCCTGAACCTCACTGCTGAGTCTCGCTGTCCTCTCCCTCACCCTCACTCCTGTCTCACTGTCTTTCTTCCTCTCCCTCACTCCTGAGAACCCCTCATCCTGCCTTCCTTCCTTCCCTTCACTGCTGAGTCTCACTCTCTCCCTCCTCCCCCTCACTGTTGAACCTCATTGTCTTCCTCTCTTCCCCTCACTACTTCCTTTTAATTTTCACTCTCTCACATTTAGATACACATGTTGTTGAGAGATGTGAGCATCCAAAAAAACCTGGAAACATTTGGAAAATGTTCAATTTTTCATCTTCTAACCTTTCGGTAAAAAATGTAAAAACATTTTTTTTCTGAAGTTTTCAATTTTTAGAGGTCTTCATATCTTTAAACATACCCTACCCTTAATGGAAGGCGTAGGGATAACCTGCACAGAGTGGTATTTACTAGTTACTACCCTAAACAACTTGCTGAGTAGTCTGGATGGACTGTTTCTGTCTTTATCTGCTGTCATTTACTATGGCACTAGGTTACTATATCAGCTTACGGGGACCCATATGCATGCACACAGGAACTGATGAAAACATGCAAACACGACTGATGTGCAGATTTGCGCATACATACACAGAGGAACTGACTTACATGTGCACACATGGAGGCTGATACTACTCCCTGCTAGAACCAATTCATGTCTATGCAAATATACACATTCACTCTCACTCTCTCTCTCTAGCAGCGACCCCCTGGCATCCATTCAGTGTCTGTCCCAGTTTACATCAGAGCATATGGCTTGCACTGAATTAGCCCTTGTGGCATTGTTCTCCAGGAAGAGCCCATCCTGCATATTCACTCTAACAGTGTTTCCATATCTTCCTGCTAGACCAGTCCTTTCACATGGGATTTCTCCCTTTACAACTGCAGGAAACAGAGGTTACACCTTTTTCTTATGTGACATTTTGCTTTGACAAAAGGTTATTTGCAATTGCCAGGACCACACCTCCCTTATAACTACATGTGATGTGGAACTCAGCACCCTTAGAGATGAGGGTGGAAACAAATTTTCACTGAGGACAAACAGGATGGTTGACATCATCAGATGGAGCAAATGCGTAAAACATATGTCAAAGTTTCTAGAACTTTGACTAGGCACACTGAGCAATCCCAGCATGCCCTATACCATGCATCCATGCAGGATCCCTCTCCAATCTCTCTTTTTCCGCGAAGCTGTAAGCCTTGTGGTATGAGTGAGCTCATGTTGGCTATTTTTTGGCCTTGAGGAAAACTTTCCTTTTCTCGTGTTTTTTTGCGGCTCTTTTGTGTTTATTCCATCGCTGTGTCCCTCTCTGTGCCTTCCCATAGTGTTCCTAGTCAGGGTTTTTGGCTATTCTGGTAAGTTTCCTTTCGCAGTCAATTCCCCATGGTGGTGGTGCCTCGATGTCCACTGGCCATCGTTTTCGCTTTGTGCCCCTTTTGTTTTATCCAACATGTCCACATCTGGTTTTCAGCGATGCACCCAGTGCTCGAGGACCATGTCCATCAATGATTCGCATGAGATATGTGTCCTCTGGGGGCATCACATGACATCTGGGGTTGCCGCTTAATGTGCCCAGATGACCCTGAAGGGACATCAGCTTCAACTCAACAAGATGGAGCAGCTCTTTGGGTCATAGAAGTCCGAACCATCGGCATTGGCTTCGGTGGCATCTGCATTGAAGGCCAAGGAGCCACATTGATGGACACTGAGCCATTGACATCGGCGGGACAATCAGTACTGTTGGTGACGTCGGTGGATAGGAGTGCCGGAGACCACCGTCTATCTCCTCCAGGCTGAGGATGTCTGGTTCCTCATCATCGGCCAGGGAAGGACCAGACTGAGCAACGAGGGAAGCCAAAGAAGCATCATCACCAATCCACATCGATGCACTGTGCCAGACATGAAGACGCACTGGCTCATGCCGCAATGCCCTCAAAGCAACCCCATGACGAGGAGTGTCAGTCCTCCATCGGTGCTGACGGTCCGTGACAGTCTTCACCAGTCCTGATGTCAGTCACCAATCCTACTCTAGGGTCCAAAGAAGATCTGGCCACCCCTCCTTTCTCCCAGTCAGTGTTGGCATCAGCAATGTTTGAGGAAGAGCTGCAGTACTGAATCCAGCTAGCGGTCGAGCAGGCACTGCAGGGCTTCAGTTCTGTGGCATAGACAACACTGGCCCGGTGCTGCCCATCCTTGTACCACTTCTGGAGAAACTCAACGTGCTCATTGGTGCATTACCGACCCAGCTAGGGTTCCCGAGACAGCATCGGGACCCATCTACAATGTTTGCATCTAAAGAAATCTACCTCACAACCAGGGATCCCCAGTGCCAAGGCCGATGATGAGGAACCCGATGTCCTCGCCCTGGAGGAGATCAGTGGTCTGTCTCCGGCGCCCCTCTCCACCAACGGCACCAATGGAACAGACAGTCTTGCTGATGTCGATGGTTCAGTATCCATTGATGCGGTTCCTTGGTGCTTCAGTGCCATTGGCTTGGACTTCTTTGAACTGAAGAGCTGTTCCATCTTGTCGAGTTGAAACTGACATCCCTTCAGGGTCATCTGGGTACATAAGTGGCAACCCCAGAATCATGCGATGGCCCCAGGGAGAGGACACATATCTCATGCGGTCAGTGATGGACATGGTTCTCAGACACTGGGTTCATTGCCGAAAACCAGATGTAGCTATGTAGGATGAAACAAAAAAGGGGCACAAACCGAAATCGATGGCAACAGGCTTTAATGCACTGCCATCACAGGAAATCGACCACGAAAGGAAACTTACCAGAATCGCCGAAAACCCACACTAGGAACATTATGGGAAGGCACTGAGAGGAACTCAGCGATGGAATAAACAGAAAAGACCCGCAAAAAATGCAAGAAAAGGAAAGTTTTCCACAAGGCCAAAAACAGCCAAACGTGAGCTCACTCACACAGCAAGGCTTTCAGCTCCGTGGAAAAAGAGACTGGAGAGGGACCCCCACGTGGTCAAGGCTCAGTGTGCCTTGTCAAAGTTCTAGAAACATCCTGCTGTCCTCGACGTACACCTGTTACAGATAAGAAACTCTGCTATCTCAGTTTCAGGAAAAAGGTGAAGGCATGCTTTTTTCCATTATAACATGGGTCTCTTTATTAATTATTTTGGGGTGGATAAAGTTCAGGATTGGTATATGAAGGTCGTGTTGGTGAATTTGTAATGAAGGGTTTGTTTTAAGGGGGGAGTGGGTTAATTTTTTTATGATTATGAATGATTGTTACATTGATTGTAATTTTGATATAGTTCTTAGTAATGGTGAACCGCTCTGGCCAGATCTGGAATCTGTTGTGCGGTATATAAGAAACAATAAATAAATAAATGTCACATGAGAGTAAAGTGGGTCCTTTGTCTCCCATAGATGTGGAGGAGAAAATCCTATGTGTAAGGACTCAAAGAAGGGAAATAAACAGGTAAGATTAAATTTCACAGTCAGTTTTACATGCCCATGGAACAGGGATCAACCAGCTGCCGCAGGTACCCACCAAAGAAGATATGGACACGGTAAAAAGAGTAATACTTACCCAGGAGTCATCAGGCCATTTTCTCATTTCCCTAGGAAAAAACCAAAAGGTTTTGGGTACGGTTCTAGGGTTCCAAATGCAGGATGGGAAAGTGAGGTCTCACAATTCACTTTGGACAGAGTAGGAGAAAGCTTTGTGATAATTGTTCACAAATATTTGAATCTTACAGCAGCTCCATAGCTGTGATAATTAAAGTAAACAGAGACTGGATTCACTAGAAGAGATTTTAAATGACACAGTGGGATATAGTGCCAAGGTCCTGGGGTCTATTCCTGGCTCAAGATGCTGGTCCTAAGCAACAATAGGTTCAGAGCCCTTCTCTCATGACAGTTCCCAGATGCTGGCATACTCACGTTGACAGCTGACAATGATCATAATAATGAGGAGTCCTACAGCAGTTGGGATGCATACACTCAGGATAATGATGTTGATGTGCTGGACCTGAGGACTCAGGGAAGTAAGGAGCCGCTTTGCAGAGATGATGTGATTTTGGTCATAATCTGCAAGACAGGAAAAAGGTGACAGTTTGAAGTTGGTCATTTTGTTCCTCCTCTCTAGCATGTGGTGCTGAAGTTACTCTGAAGAGTGTGTCAAAGTATTTAGGATCTGTTTGAGCATCAAGCCCGTGAGGAAAGAGGATGTATATAGCCCTAGAGCGGTGCCAGATTCCAGGATATTCATGCCCACTGCTGTACTCCCAGTAGTGCATGAGAAAGACTAGGCCTGGTCTTGTCTCTTGCTGCATATGATCCTGGTATTTCACAGCACAGCTCTTCTTACTGCATCAAGGGAATAGCACTTGACATGACTTTGCTTTGGCTTTAGGATCTAGACTGTCTTAAGCCTGTTCTTCTGTAGAAGCAGCATAACAGGGCCCCAGATAGATAAATCTTGGGCTCCACCTTCCATGTAAAGGTGACACCGAGGCTGCCTGCCTGGAATAGTAAGTGGATATGTAGAATTGCTGTTTTCTACAACACTCCCTGAAGATTAAGTTCTAAAAGCAGAGAAGTCTTTCAAGAGCAGCATTACCTCAGAGTAATGGCAGAAGCAGCTTCTAACCACATAATACAATGTGTGGCTCACTTCCCAGCAGTGATTCAAAGATTGTGGAATCTTTCCAAGGATATTGCAGACCCAGGGGATCCACCAGCTGAGAACAATTTTCAAAGCCTTTTATGTGAGTGATTAGCGATTTACTCACATAAATTGCCCATTTGAAAATTGGACTCCTCTCCATACAACTAAAATGCATGTGCTGCATTGAGAGGAGGCATTTCTGGGGATGGGGGTTGTTTAGGTAAGGGTTGGAAAATGAAGTGCATAGAGGGTGTTTTCTATGGAAAATGTACCTACACAAAAAGCAGCTTCAAAGGTTTGCAAGTTTCAAAGTGAAAGTCCTCACATACTTTTTTTTTTTTCTAAACTTGAAGCAGTGTTTCCCAACCTTTTCAAGCCCAAGGCACACCTACACTAAAAAATGTCATGTGGCACACCAGCCAGGCAGACATGGAGAAGACTCACAAGGCCCAAAGAAGAACTGAGAAAGCACTGAAAGCTCCTCCAGTCTCTCTTCCACATTTTAAAACCAAGGGCGAGGGGACAGCAACACACATAGACCAGTCGGAATGGAGCAGCTCCCTCTATATACAAGTGCAATAACTGGTATGGATGACTGCCAAAGCTGCTCCCCTGCTGCTGCTCCTAATACTTGGTTATATCCAGTGCTCGGCGCATGCTCTACCCATCTTACCTTGAGGATGAGACAGAGGCTGGAAGAGTTCAAAGAAGGAAATTGAGGAAGGAGAAGAGGAAATTGCTGTGTGAGGCACATGCATTGCACACATCACAGAGCCCAACTGTTAGTGCCCATTAATCCACAATCTAGAGCTCTTGCTATAGCTAGAAAGGGAGTAGCATGATTGACTACACATTTTCTCAGAAAGGAGCTCCTGCATGTGTAAGAGATACACTGGTAGCTCTTGATGGTGCAAGGTGGTGAGGGTTGAACTAAGGTGCTGATCTGGATCTGACTTTTCCGTGACACACCTGATCAACTCTAAAGGCACTGATTTGATGCATGGGTACTTTGTTCCAATGTGGATAGTGTGAAAACTGCTCCCATAACTTTTTTGTTCAGTTCCCTACCACTGTTTCCCTTGTCCCTAACCCTGTAATGAAACATAGGTCACCTCTTCCCACACTCCAAACTAGTTCTTATAAATACTCTGTTATTTGAAGGCTGGAGACAGAAACTGGAGAATGAAAAATTATAGATGAGATTAGTAAAGAAGGAGTTATGAGAGGCATTGTTGGGGACTCTGGAAATATGACAGACACCCTTGGGATTCTGGGAGCATGAGAGATATGAAAACTTCTGCTGAGGATTTTGGGACTGTGGAGGATATACCATAGTAAATATTGGTAGGTAAACACTATTTGTCAGTATCCAAATTGTCATTCTTTCACCTATGCCAGCTTCACCATCTCTGTCCCTTCTTTGATAGCCCTGTATTTGTCACAATCATCCAGACCTGTGGATCTCTCGCCTAGATTACTGAAAGTCTTTCTACATGGGAATTTGAAAAAAAACAAAAAAACAACTGGCACCTGCAACTTATACAGAAAACTGCAGCCCGGCTGATGCTAAATGCACATAAATTCGAAAAGATCATTCCTATTCTTCCGATATCCTACAGAGCCCAATTCAAAATCTTGATTCTAGCTCTCAAGGCTTTTTAACAATAGCGCACTTCCCTGCCTTGATTGCCAAGTCACCTCACATATGCCCGTCTGCTCCCCACACTCCTCTTCACTACCTATCTACAATGCCTGCGTGCAAAGAAATACACTTCACAACCAGATATAAAGAACCTCCTCCAGTTTAGTCCCAGCATTTTGGAACACTTTATCGCCTAACTTTAGACTAGCCCCAAATCTACTAGCTTTCAGACAGTTACTAGCAAAGAATTATGATTGCCATATTAGTCTACTTGGATATGTAGAATTAAGGGTCAAAAAAACACATTGTAGTTGAGACCTTTTTATTGGATTAACTCAATGCATCTGTGACTTGCTCTTGAGTGTTATCCTGTCTTCATCGGTGACCTGAAGGGATTTTAGCTCCCAAAAGCTTGTCAAGAAATGTATTAAGTCAGGCCAGTAAAAAGGGATCATCTAATAATATTTCTATTGACTGTGCATTCAACCAAGATGGCAGCCACAGTTCTTTTTCATGGAAAATATCCCCAACTTTCCCTTCTGTCTTTCACAGAGTACCTTCTGAGTTCCTTGAATCTCCGAGTAGGCTTTGTATTATAGACCATGTGCCATTTTGGTAGTCCTGCTCTGAATTGCCTCCATCTTTTCAATGTCCTTGAGAAGAGGAATACCAAAAAGGTACACATGACAGCAATAAGAATTGTGGGAGTGTGAGGGGTGTGCTAGCAGTGCTATAAATTCTGGGAATTTTGAGGGTTATAAACAAGATTTCCTCATTTTTGAGGGCTGTGTGTGTAAAAACGTTCTATTGTGCTATGTAGTGTATACATTTGTGTGCAGTATTCTTTGAAACACCATTCTATTTTCTTTTTCTTGTATTTACTGTGTTTGCTTGTGTTACAAGTGCAGGGATCTGGAGGGAGTTGCGGTCCATAGGTCTCAGCCAAGGATTGTTACTATAATGACTGGACTAAGTGAGTTGGGAGAGTCTATAAAATAGGAGGAAAATTCCCAGTTAGCTGTGAATGAAAGTTCATGGATCCATAATCCAATGGAGGCCACCTGTCTTCAAGGGCCCACCTAAGTCTCAGCGGCCCGGGTCCCTAAGGGCTCCTCCTGGGGGAACCGCGGGCTTCCAGTGGCAAAGATCCAGTTGGCCCTTGCACTGACTTCACGCCTCCTCAGCCTCTCAAAGGTGCACCTAAGTCCCAGCGGCCCGGGTCCCTACGGGCTCCTCCCGAGGGGACCGCGGGCTTCCAGTGGTGAAGATCCAGTTGGCCCTTGCACTGACTTCACGCCTCCTCAGCCTCTCAAAGGTGCACCTAAGTCCCAGCGGCCCGGGTCCCTACGGGCTCCTCCCGAGGGGACCGCGGGCTTCCAGTGGTGAAGATCCAGTTGGCTCTGCTCCGACACCACACCTCTTCATCCTCTCAACCACCGTCTCAGCCTTCCACACCGAGGGGCCAGCCAGCCTTGTCTTCTGTTCCGCCTCGCCACCCGACGGGAGAACCTAGGGAGCCTTCTCCTAAGGTGATTCATCCTCCCGTCGGTCCAAGGGTTCACAATCCTGATCATAACAGTTGCTGGGGAGCCAACAGGGTTGCTGTATGGGTAGGGTCCTTCGTTTTCAGTTTAAACCGATTTTCACCCATAAATTCCTGAATTTTTCCAAAGGTGACAAACAGTTTAAACTGATATTCACTAAAATTTTAGAATATGGGAGCCAGTGGCTTCAAAGACTGCATATGTGCAGGAAAATATCCATTACTGATGGACATGACATTTGTTATCAGTGCCTATAACTGCACCATAACTGTCCAACTGCTACCACTGTGGCCAGATGTCTCCATGCTCTCAGAGGTCCAGAGCTTGGAGGATGGAGGAACTGCATAAGTCTCTGAAGAGCTGTAGTCATTCCTCCTCTTGGAGCCTCTTCTAAATCCCCAGGAGCCGTGTTGAGCAGGAGCTTCTTGTGTAAGCCTCCTCCTTCAGTAGAGCAGACCTAGGGCCCCCCCTCTCCCCCCACCTCAGAGTGAAGTAAGCAGAAAAAGCTCTGCTGTCAAGCATCGGCCAAGCCCTTTGCATGCATCACAGGGCTTGGAGCCTATTAAAAAGACGCACCATTCCTTAGAGCCAGTGGCTCATCCAACGCTGAAGAAGAATGGAGCCCCAGTGACATTGACTCAGTCGGTGCATATAGCATCAGTGCCATCGATGCCCCATTTACTGGCACATCAAACACCAGTACCACTGAAGCATCAAGGCTTGGCACCATCAACAATCGAGCTTCAATACCAACAATGCTTTCTCCCTCGATGCCTTGAGCCTTGGAGCAAGGATTCACACTGCTGATGCACTGAGCTTTGGTGCTACTGACACAACTTTTCATTTGTATCATGCAAACCTTTGTTTCCTCAACTTGACAGCCTGGATGTTGAGCACCCAATGACAGCATAATTTTCTTTATCCTTGGAAGCTGAGGACATACTGTTGTCTGCCACTAAGCCTTCAACTAGAGAGCTTACAACTTTAAATGGAAGTGGGTCTCATCCTAATGTCAACAAAGCTGCCTGGACCCATTCACTTGTGAACTTTAAGAGCTGCTTCAGAATGTGTTTGCTCTTTCCTTTTCAAGGCTTAGTACCTCATCCATTAGGATGCCATAGCAGCTACCATGTTCAAGTAGAAGGTAGGTTGGTTTCTACTTATCTGTTAGTATCAGAGTTTATGAAATACCTATGGCACATTAAACTTCTAGTGGCCAAACCACCAGTTCCATGGGATCTTAATGTCATTCTGGCACAATTTATGAAGCCACCTTAGAGTTAGCTTCTTTGAAATCTTTCAAATGGAAAGTATTCCTTGTTGCGATCATGTCAGCCAGAAGAGTCAGTGAGTTTCAGGCATTGGTGCAGTACTCTCCATATATGCAATTCTTCCATAATAGGGTGGTACTTCAAACCCATCCCAGGTTTCTTTCAAAAGTGGTCTCTGCATTTCGTATAAATCAAACCAACTCAAGAGGAGAAAGCCTTTATACAAGACTGTAAAAGGGCCTTAGCTTATTAGCAAAAGAGAATTCAGCCACTTAAGAACATAAGATTTGTCATACTGGGTCAGACCAAAGGTCTATCAAGCCCAGCATCTTGTTTCCAGCAGTGGACAATCCAGGCTACAAGTACCTGGCAGGATCCCAAAAGATTGATAGATTCCATGCTACTTATGCTAGGGATAAGTAATGGACTTCTCCAAGTCTACCTTAATAATGATTTATGGACTTTTCTTCCAGGAAGTTGTCCAAACCTTTTTAAACCCAGCTACATTAACAGCTTTTACTACATCCTCCAATAATTAATTCCAGAGTTTAATTATATGTTGAGTAAAAAAATATTTTTTCCCCTATTTGTTTTAAATGTATTACCTAGTAATTCCATTGCATGTCCCCTAGTCTTTGCACGCCCTTGGGCAGGCATTAATTTCTGAGAGTAAAATGTCTGGCTTGGCTGCACATTTTACTCTCAGTATTCTGGGGTAATAACTAATAGGCTCATCAACATGCATTTGTGGAGAAGGAATGTTGACCTGTGATTGAATTAGCTGAAACAGGACCCAGTCTTGGACAGTTCTGCTCAGCGCTGAGGTCCTTTCTCCAACCAAAATTTTTTTCACTGTTGGTATATAAATTGGTTGCAGGAACATACTGTTTTATTTATTGTTTATCAATATAGATACACATTCAAGTAAATTTTAAATGGGCTGTGCGCGTAAATTTCAGGGTTTATGCACGTGGCCAGGACCTGCACGCAAACCCCGGTACGCGCCAAAGTGCCGGGCCTCTCCAAAGAGACGGGCCGGGGGGGGGGGGGGGGGGGGCAGGCCGGGACAGCGCCAAAGGAGCAGTAAGTACTAAAATAAAAAATTTGGAGATAGGTTAGGTTTATAGGGCGGGGAGTAGAGGGGAAGAGGGAGGAAAGTTAGGTAGGGAGGTAGGGAAGTTCCCGACCAGTCCGCATGCTCATGGATGCACGTGCGCTCCTTTTAAAATCAACCGCCGAATGAGCATATACCATATACACTGTGAATTTGTGATGTACAAATTCAGTGTATACTCTGGGCAATTATAAATACCCGCAAAGCTGCAGGCTCATTCTCAAGCACAGCCGGTGCACACAACATGAGCACATTTGTACCTGCGTACTTTACCACTTGCATGGAAGCAGGTGCAAAGTGCGCAGAGAGATTACAAAATAAAATCTCTAGGTGTACATTTGGTCCCCCAACCCTAACTCCGCTCCTTTTTTCATGCAGCTAAAAGTACTCACTGTAAACAACATGCATACTCTTATGACAAATGGGGAAGGGGAATAATTAAACCACACTTTCACACAAGTAAACACGTGTTTACCTACGTAAAACATTTTGATTATTGCCCCATGTGGGCTTGCATGTGAGACAGTGCTATTAGCCTCATTGGGAATTTCTTCCTACACATTTCTTTTTAAGGGGGTTTTTGGCCTGGTTATTTCCTCTTGCTACAGCTCAATCAGAACTGGCCTCCATTGGATTATGGATCCATGAACTTTCATTCACAGCTAACTGGGAATTTTTCTCCTATTTTATAGACTCTCCCAACTCACTTAGTCCAGTCATTATAGTAACAATCCTTGGCTGAGGCCTATGGACCACAACTCCCTCCAGATCCCTGCAATTGTAATCTCTTCCAGAGTCTGTGAGCACTGCCTCTGCATGATCCCCAGGCCCTTGCATCCTGGGAACCTTACATAGCTCCTCTGCATGGACAGCAAATGAGACATACTGAAAGCTATTTCTGCATTGTTGTAAAGTACATGAATACTCCTGTAGGTAATTCTCAAAGGGAAAAGATGCAGGACATTACTCCTTTTCTTTAATTTCCTTTTAATTGTGAAAGTATTTTTTTCCAGTAGCATTGAAATATTTTTTTTCTCTTCTTTTTACTTTTAGCACTGGGCTGTCTATTGGCTGAAACACACAAAGAATGCAAATATATTTACCTGCTAAATGTATTTCCTCTGAAACAGACGGAGTTGCTGCCTCCAGAACAGACGGATGCGTGTTCTCTGAAACAGACGGATGCTCTTTCTCTGGAACAGATGGAGTTGCTGCCTCCAGAATAGACGGATGTGCTTTCTCTGAAACAGACAGATGCGCTTTCTCTGAAACAGACGGAGTTGCTGCCTCCAGAACAGACGGATGCGCTTTCTCTGAAACAGACGGATGCTCTTTCTCTGGAACAGACGGAGTTGCTGCCTCCAGAATAGACGGATGCTCTTTCTCTGGAACAGACGGAGTTGCTGCCTCCAGAATAGACGGATGTGCTTTCTCTGAAACAGACGGATGCTCTTTCTCTGGAACAGGCGAAGAAGTTGCTGTCTCTAGAACAGACAAATCTGTTTGTGCTGGATCAGTCTGATCAGCTTTTGTTTCTAGAACAGATGAAAGCGTAGTCTCTGGAAGAGAAAATTTGTGCATAAATCTAAAATCTGCAGGATGTTTTAAAGAGGAACTGAATACACCAGGAATGATGTTAGTTCCAGTGATAGGCTCAGGATATAATATTAGCAGGGCTGGTTGAAGCATTAGACAGACTAGGCGGTTGCCTAGAGTGATACAGGTTTGGGGGCATCTGTTTAGTGCTTCCAATAGCCCCATTCAGATGCACCTTTATGCAGCAGATTAACGTACAGTGAATTCTTCCTGGTGGCAGGACCACAGCAATTGCACCTCCTTCTTTCTGCCCATATGACACAATTTCTTCTGGGCCTGCACAGGTGGGAAGGAGGAGGTGCAATTGCTGCGGCTAGAAGGAGCAGAAGTAGTTTCCCTGTGCGTACCCAGATCAGTCCAGACTCCTGGCTTTTGCCTCCCTTCCAGCAAATGGAGACAGAGAAATTTCCACAGCCACTGGCACATAACCCAGCGCTGAACTTGCAGTCCTTCAGTGTTACTATGTACCCAAGCTAAGACAAGATCCCCTGCAACAAATTTAAGGAACAATATCCTCCCAATGAGCAGGGGAAAGAGAAAAACAACTTACAACATTAGACAGTAAAGAAACTTGAAGTAGTTTTCAGAAACCTGTACTATGCTTCAGACAGCAAAGAGAAAAAGACAGATCGAGCGGCCTCTCCAATGCTCTTTCCCCCACCAGGCAGGACTCTGGACTGATCTGTGGTACTACAGAAACGAAAATTAGCAGGTAAGAACCAATTTTCCTATACAAATCTCTCCCTTGAGGCTGAAAGAGAAAGGAGTAGGACTCAAGAGGCAGATCAGCATAAGCTGGGCCCATACAACTAAAGAAAAGAGCAGGAGTAGCATCAGCCCTGCAAGCAGGAGAGAAAGGAGGTATCCCAAAGGTTGCACAGACCCAAGAAGGAGGCTGCTGCTCAAAGCTGTAGCTAGCAAATGGCGTGTGTGTGTGTGAGAGATTGAGCACAGCAGAGAGCGTGTGTATGTGTGTGTGTGTGAGATTGAGAATGGCAGAGAGAGAGCACATATGAGTATGAACATGGCAGAAAGAGTGTGTGTGTGTGTAAGATTGAGCATGGCAAATAGCACATTTGTGTGAGCATGTGAGATTGAGCATGGCAGAAAAAGCCCGTGTGTGTGTATATGTGTGTGTGTGTGTGTGTGTGTGTGTGTGAGAAATTGAGCATGGCAGAGAGGAGCTTGTGTGCGTATGAGACTGAGCATGGCAAAGAGTGTGCATGCATGTGTGTGAAATAGCATGCCAGAGAGAACTCACGTGTATGTGATATTGAGATGGCAAAGAGAGAGCGTGTGTATGTGTGACTGAGCATGGCAAAGAGAGAACGTGCGTGTAATTGAGAATGTCAGAGAGCATTTGTGTGTGATTGAACATGGCAGAAAGAGAGATTGTGTGTATATGTGTGTGATTGAGCATGGCAGAGAGAGTGCCTATGTATTTGCATGATTGCGTTTGGAGGAGTGAGTGTATTTGTATGTGTGCGTGAGATTGAGCATGGCACACAGCATGTATGTGTGCATGAGATTCAGTATGGGGGGTTGAATATGAAAGAAAGAGAAGAGAAAGTTTATGTGCAACAACTCCTTACTCTGATCCTGCTAATCTACAATCTCAGAGCATATGGAAATCATATGGAAAGTAGGGGATTTTAAAAAAATCCTTATTAGTTTTAATTATTGGGTATTATTTGATGTCTGTGTTTTGAAATATTTTGTTGGTGTTTAAAAAAGTTTTATGAGTTTTTAATTACTGGATGTTCTATTCGTTGGCTGTTTTGAAATATTTATTTTTTATTAGTATGGTTTTACTATCATGATTGATATTTCTAGATTTTATTATTTATTTTATGATGGAATAGTGATGTTTCTGTTTTTCCATTGTTGTACTACATACAGAGTCTTGGTTATGGTTTCCATTCAGTTTTTGTTTGCATGTTTCCACTCATACTGCATTATTTCTTTATTCTATATTTGAGGGTATGTGTAGTAATCCGCTATCTGATGGGAGGAGCACTCAGATAGGAGTTGCAATCTGTAATGTTCCGAAGGCGGAGTTTAGCAGTCTGTTGTATTAAGACTGCTGGAAATAGTAGTAGGTGGATCCTTTGGCTGGTGGCAGATGACCACGCCCCCGGGGGAAGATCTTGAGAGGGACCACCGGCTAGGCTTAGAGTATGGAGACAGACACACACTAGTACTTTTATTAAACAGGGTCTTGAAACCACCAGAGGTGGCAGTAGTGAGCTGAAATGCCCGGCAGGGCTGAAGTCCCTCAGATACAGGAACAGCGATCCCTGGATGGCTGAGCTGTTGAGAAACTGTAGACAGTGAGTCGGCAGGGTATGCAGAGTTCATGAACAGAGCTTAGATGACAACACTCACATATAGATCTCAGGGAGCTCAGGAGCTGGAAAGGATAGGCCCTCGAGGCGCGAGTACCTGGTTCCAGGGAAAGCTCTGAGAGAGCGATGGTAACTCACAATGTTGTAGACAGTGATAGCTTCCAGGCAGAAGAGAATTAACAGATAGTCAGGAACGAGGGCCCTCGAGGAGCGAGTACCGGTTCTTGTCTGTAACCTGAAAAGCAAAGAGAGCGAGGCCCCCGAGGAGCGGGTACCTCTGGTAAGTCCGAGGAGGCAGAGTAGCTTAGGCAGGGTACCTGGAGTAAACCGTTGTCTTTTTTTTTTTGTTCAAACATTTTTATTGGGTTTTGGATAACCAACAGAATTAAACCTTACAAGGGAGAGTGTGTTCATATCTCTCCCCCAACAAATAAACCCAACAATATCCCAAGTCCATCCCTCCCCCCCCCCCCCACAGATAGTAAAGCTCTGGAGAGTCAGAAAAACAAGTATTCAGACGAGGGCACCACAGGGAAGAGTCAGCAAGCAGCCACCCGGAAGCAATCAGTCATTCAAAACCAAACTCCTCGCTCGAGGTGGCAATGTCTGAAGATACGGACCCCAGATGGAAGCAAAGTGTCGTCGTCGAGTCGGGGAGCCACGTGCCACCATGCTTTCCATAGTCATCATGGTGTGTAGCTGATTTCTCCAAGTCCAAAAAGAGGGAACATCCGAAGTCTTCCACAGAAGGAGAATCGTTTTCTTTCCCACCAGACTCGCTTTCTGAAGTAGCAGGCGAGAGCCAGGATCTCTAACACGAATCGGGGAAATGCACCCGAATAAAAACCATAAGGGGGAAAAGGGCAATACCACATTAATCAAGTCTATTAAATAGTCCGCTATCTTACGCCAGAAGCGTAATATGCCAGGACATGTCCAAAACATATGAGATAGGGTTCCCACCTTACCGGGGCAGCGGACACAAAATGGCGTAGTGGCCACAGACAATTGATGTGCGCGCTGTGGGGAGATAAACGCCCGGGTTAGAAATTTGTATTGCATTTCCCGATAGTATATGTTGGTAGAAATCCTGGCTATACGCCTAAAACAGACCTTCAAAATAAAACCGGTGAGAAGAAAATCACCATCTTTGTTCCAACGTACAACAAGAAAGGAGCACACCTCTACTTGGGTATATGTTTGTAGCATTCTGTAGTATTGAGATAAAGACGGGGCCTTGTCTGCCCCAAAATGGAACACCCTATCCAAGGCGCGATACCCCGTGAGCTCCTTTGTCTCCGGAGATAGTGACTTAAGGTAATGCTGAACCTGCAAATATGGAAACGTATGCTTGGAATCTAAACGATAGAGTTTTTGGAAGTCACTGAAGTTCAGTAACACCCCCTCTGTGGTCCACATATGACCTAAATATTGTGCTCCCCTAGCCTCCCAGACCCGAAAGGAAGCTGATTGAATGCCCGGTAGGAAATCAACATTCCCCCGAATAGGTAAAAAATAAGCACATATATGGGGGGTGCGTAAAAGTCTAGTTAGACGCTGCCAGGAATGTCTAAGAGGCCGGGTGAGCGCGGAATGGAGTATAAACTTAGGTAGACTACTCGCTTTGCATTGTAGGGCAAATGAGGGGGCCAACGGGTATAAAAGAGTACGCTCAACTGAGAGAGGGGTATAATGCGAGGAACCCTGTAACCAATTGCGGAGAAGCCGCAAATTGCAAGCAAGATTATAGGTGTAAACCGTTGTCTTAACCTAAACGCTAGCCCTTGCTACCTCATTTGATAGCGATAACAGAGACCTTTAAATATCGGAAGCGGATGATGTCATCTCAGGGGGACACCCCTGAGGTTCGCGCCCTTGCTGGTACTTCACTCGGAGCGCGCACACGTGCCCTAGGCTTCAGGCAACATGGCGGATCTGCAGCATTGAGCCGGTCCAGGGACGCCGGAGGAAGACGGCAGGGAGATGCCGCGGCAGTCAGCCGTCCTTCAGACCTGGAGGGAGTCGCCACAGAGGTAAAGAGGGCGGAGTGAAGACATCAGGCAGCAACGGTCGCAACAGTCTGTCTGTGTTCTGCACATAAAACTGAGGTGAGATATTCTGCTAGCTTGTAGTTTCTGTATAGGGATCTATAGCAGCTTGGCTTGTTCTTTTTTCCTAACAGAAGGTAAATGATGTTCTAGGACCTAATGTAATATTTACAGTGTTGACTTTTTATAGGTAGGGTTGTTACTGTTTGAGTGCTGGCAGTTAGTGCTGTTTTGGTATGGAAGGTTTACTATATTATAATTGTAATTTAGTTTACTCCTGGCTTTCTCAGGACCAAGCTCACCAACACACATTACCATACACATAATACCATGTGGATTCCAAATATCTTTTTTGTTTTTTGCAGAGTTTTCTGGTTTGCACCACAGCAGAGCATGTAAATATGATATACTTGTTAGTGATATTTTTACCTCAGAAGACTGTGCTTTAAATTTTCTTTTTCATGTATTCTAAATGAATAATTTGTAATTGTTTATGGGGAAGGTGTGCAAGGCTTTAAGGGAGAGGGTGGAGTTATCAAGCAACATGCTGGGATTTCATTTTGACATTCCTGCGTGTGCTTTATGGTGTTGACTTTGTATCTGCTATAAAGCAGGAGCAAAGCCTATAGGTGTGCAAGTACCCAGGATGCCGGCTGGCCCCCAGATTTTAAAGAGAAAATTTGCGGGCAGTTTCCCAGCCTCTTACATTGGATATGTCTGATAATACTGAATCCTCTGATCTGTCCATAAGATACAGATAAAAATATTGTCCATGCTCATTACTTCAGCGTTAGAAACCTAACTACTTTAAACATGGTGAAGAGTCTTTGATGCATGGATGTATAAGTACTCTTGTTTGTCTTGTTTGTGACCCTTTTGATAAGTTTTAATATATAGTTAATTTTGTACCTGGACTAGAATTGCAGATAGAGTGGGTTATACATTTTTACAAATAAATGTATAACCCACTCTAAATGTATAAAAGGAACCTCCATTGACCAACACTGTTTCTCACCCTTCAACCTCTCCCTATTCCCTCCCCCTACTCACCTCCCCTCCTCTCCTCCCACTGGACATACCATGTTAATAACCGCCGAGGATAAATCTCTGTTTATATATTACTAATTTATTGGTTTTTGTTGATTATATTTATTACTAATTTATTGGTTCTTGTTGATTATATTTATCACTCCTCTATTGTTATAGTTTAAATTCTGCCCTGTCTTTCATCTCCCATTTTACGCTCCCTGTTTTAATGTAACTTTACCTTCTACCTAGATGTTAATTGGTTTCCCCCTGTTATATTGTAAACCGGTACGATAAGACCTGGTCTTGAGTATCGGTATAGTAAAAGAAGTTAAATAAATAAATAAATAAATAAATAAATAAATAAATAAATAAATAAGGCTCAATGTGCCAGGATCCGAGAGACTACGGGCTGCTGCATGAGCCAGTCAAGCCTATCTAGAAAGTGTTCCAGGCCACCTTGAGGCTGATCTTTTCTTCCAGCTGCACCTACTTCCATCCCTGGGGAAAGAACTGTTGCCTGCAGCTTTCTGTGGCATACCCAGCCCTTTCTAGGATGATAGTCTTGACTTCCACATAATTGACCTTTCCGTTCTGACTGGCCACTTGAAAGCTGCTTGGCATTTGCCCGTGAGTAAGTTTACCAGGTACATGTTCCAGTTGAATTCTGGCCAACCTGTCGTGCAGGATGTCCCTTCACACTTTTTCAGGAAAACATCCGGGTCTTCATCTTAAACGCCAGCCCTGGCATCATCAAATCCATGGAACCACCCGGGAGCCTCATAAAAAACTAAAACATTTTGCCTTATAAAAACATTGATACCATGTAGCTGTACTAATCTGAAACACCCACAAAAATGCAAAAGTCAAAAAGGTGGAAAGGAGCAATGTGTGAGATGTAGGGTGATGTCATAGGAGATGGGATGCAGATTTGTGGAAAGAGATGGAGAGGAGTTATAGAAGTGATGAGGATGACAAGAAGTGAGATAAAAAGGGGTAGAAAGGAAAAGAGAGAGACAGGAGGCTGACAAGATGAAGAGAGACATTCAGAACTGTATGAGAGCAAACATTCAGCCAGCCATAAACATTTGGAAAATCTGCCATTTATGGGGCAAGCCTGGGAGGGGCTCTATGGCAGTTTTGTGCACCTGAGCTTCAGGCCTGGGCCAGCAGGAGCTGGGACTGCTGCAGAGGTGGTGTTCACAGCCTCTGGAGGAAGGGAGGGAGCCCCAGTCAGTGGCTGAATGTAGGGGTCAGGACTGCAGGGTTCCCAGTGCGCTGCCATGGCTGGATTAAGTGAGTTGGGAGAAGAGTTATAAAATAGGGGAAACTGCTTTGGAGCCAGCCATGAAGGCTCATGGGACTGGCTCCCAGGTCCAGTTCCGACTGAGCTGGAAGCCCAGAAGAGGAGAAGGAAGAGGAACATTCCGGGGCCACCATTGTAAAGCTATTTCTAACGAGTCATGTGTGGCGATATTGTGCTGTTCTCGTGATTTATTTATTTATTATTTTTATATACCGACATTCATCTCAATTGAGATATCACACCGGTTTACATTCAGGTACTGTAGGTATTTCTCTATCCCCAGAGGGCTTACAATCTAAGTTTTTGTACCTGAGGCAATGGAGGATAAAGTGACTTGCCCAAGGTTTCAAGGAGCGACAGCAGGACTTGAACCTTGGTCTCCTGGTTCATAGTCCACTGCTCTAACCACTAGGCTATTCCTCCTTAAAAACACACCACATGTTGTTATCATGTGGTGTGTTTTTAAGGGATGCAGTTTACAGACTGCATAAAGTCTGTGGGTGCTTTGCACCAGGTTTCAAAGGAGAGAGCAGGCACAAACTCTTGCACTGAAACCTGCCACAGGCACAAAGCACTAGCAGACTTTTGCACCTCATTTTTAAGGGTGCCTTTACCATGGAAAATAATGTGCATGCAGTGCACAATACAATCTAGGCATGTTATTGTCCTCCTTCCTCTAACTCCACTTGCTTTAAGCTACATTGAGAAAGGACAGTTGTCAGACAAACTGTTTACCTGCATAAATCACTATTTACCTGAATAAATGGAGACTGAGTGTCTGAGGGGCAAAAGGGTTCCAGACTACAATGCTTTTCTAAGAGGCAAAGAGAGAAAGGAGACCAAGAAAGGTCCGGATGAGATGGAGAGCGACGTAGATGGTGTCTGTCAGACATACCTAAGGTCAGCAGGAGTATGCAATGGAGATTCATTCCGGATGCGAGCCTCACGGTTCTTCTTTCTGAGCCCTTGCTAACAGTCAGCGAGTCTCATTTAATTGTAGCAGAAATACTTTCATGTTTGAGAACTTGGAGCCTCACCCACACATCAGCCTGCCCCCGCCCAGATAGAGGCTCTTGGCTCCAGCTGTGGCTAAGAGATAGCAGGGGAAGGAAGAAGATTGCTCAGCTCCTTATTCCTCCCTCTCCTCACCCCCAGTCTCTGTGCAGAACAGGACCCCATCCCTATACATTCTTCCTCAGGTAGTTCTCTCTCAGGGGTCCTTCCAGCCCCATCCAGCCCTTTCTTGGGGTCCTTTCCTTTTTCTATGACCTTCATGGGTTGTAAACATACTGGAAAGAAGTATAAACGATAGATGTCAGAACCCTCACCTCTCCTCTCCTCTTAAAGAAGACAGACTATAAATGTAGTATATATGTCCAAAGAAGAAATAACAACATCAAGATATACAGAAACTTTATAGATACAAAAATACTGATTTTTAAAAATCTAAAAATTATTTTAAAACTGAAATATGTCAGTGGAGTGAAAAAGCTGCATGTGTCACAGTATGGAAGCAAAAAGTGAACCCTGGACAATTTCTGTCAGCTCCTTTGTGGCACTGCCATCAAGTGACAGAACCTGGGTCCATTCCGCAGGTCTCTGACATCCAGTGACAATACCAGAGATGATCCCACAAGGCTCTGACATCCAGTGACAATACCAGAGACGATCCCACAAGGCTCTGACATCCAGTGACAATACCAGAGACGATCCCACAAGGCTCTGACATCCAGTGACTGTACATTCATCTCAGAGTGCAGTGATCGTACCAGGGTTCATCTCAGAGCACTGCTGCGCTTTCCAGTGACAGTCAGTACCAGGGTTCACGCTGGTGGGCATTGCCCATTCAGTGATAGTACCAACGTTCATCTCAGAGGGCCAAGGATCCATAATCCTCCATTGGATTATGGATCCATGAACCTTCATTCACAGCTATCTGGGAATTTTCCTCCTATTTTATAGACTCTCCCAACTCACTTAGTCCAGTCATTATAGTAACAATCCTTGGCTGAGGCCTATGGACTGCAACTCCCTCCAGATCCCTGCAATTGTAATCTCTTCCAGAGTCTGTGAGCACTGCCTCTGCATGATCCCCAGGCCCTTGCATCCTGGGAACCTTACATAGCTCCTCTGCATGGACAGTAAATGAGACATACTGAAAGCTATTTCTGCATTGCTGTAAAGTAGTACATGAGTACTCCTGTAGGTAATTCTCAAAGGGAAAAGATGCAGGACATTTCTCCTTTTCTTTAATTTCCTTTTACTTGTGAAAGTATTTTTTTCCAGTAGTATTGAAATATTATTTTTCTTTTTCTCTTCTTTTTCTTTTTGGCACTGGGCTGTCTATTGGCTGAAACACACACAGAATGCAAATATATTTACCTGCTAAACGTATTTCCTCTGAAACAGACGGATGCGCTTTCTCTGACACAGACGGATGCGCTTTCTCTGAAATATACTGAGTTGTTGCCTCCAGAATAGAGGGAAGTGTTTTCTCTGAAACAGATGGAGTTGCTACCTCCAGAACAGAGGGATGCGCGTTCTCTGAAACAGACGGAGTTGTTGCCTCCAGAATAGAGGGATGTGTTTTCTCTGAAACAGACGGAGTTGTTGCCTCCAGAATAGAGGGATTTGTTTTCTCTGAAACAGACGGAGTTGTTGCCTCCAGAATAGAGGGATGTGTTTTCTCTGAAACAGACTGAGTTGCTGCCTCCAGAACAGAGGGATGCGCGTTCTCTGAAACAGACGGAGTTGTTGCCTCCAGAATAGAGGGATGTGTTTTCTCTGAAACAGACGGAGTTGTTGCCTCCAGAATAGAGGGATGTGTTTTCTCTGAAACAGACGGAGTTGTTGCCTCCAGAATAGAGGGATTTGTTTTCTCTGAAACAGACGGAGTTGTTGCCTCCAGAATAGAGGGATGTGTTTTCTCTGAAACAGACGGAGTTGTTGCCTCCAGAATAGAGGGATTTGTTTTCTCTGAAACAGACTGAGTTGCTGCCTCCAGAACAGACGGATGCGCTTTCTCTGACACAGACAGATGCTCTTTCTCTGAAACAGACTGAGTTGTTGCCTCCAGAACAGACGGATGCGCTTTCTCTGACACAGACGGATGTACTTTCTCTGAAACAGATGGAGTTGCTGCCTCCAGAACAGATGGATGCGCTTTCTCTGACACAGACGGATGCGCTTTCTCTGATACAGACGGATGCGCTTTCTCTGACACAGGCACAGAAGTTGCTGTCTCTAGAACAGACAAATCTGTTTGTGCTGGATTAATCTGATGGGCTTCTGTCTCTGATACAGATGAAAGAGTAGTCTCTGGAACAGAAAATTTGTGCATAAAACTAAAATATGCAGGATGTTTTATCGAGGAACTGAATACACCAGGAATGATGCTAGTTCCAGTGATGGGCTAAGGAAATAATATTAGCAGGGCTACTTGAAATATTAGATGGACTAGGCGGTTGCCTAGAGTGATGCAGGTTTGGGGGCATCTATTTAGTACTTCCAATAGCCCCACTCAGATGCACCTTTAGGCAGCAGATTAACGTACAGTGAATTCTTCCTGGTGGCAGGACCACAGCAATTGCACCTCCTTCTTTCCCAGCCTCTTACATTATGTACATTGGATATGTTTGATGATACTAAATCCTCTGATCTGTCCATAAGGTACAGATAAAAATATTGTCCATGCTCATTATTTCAGCTTTAGAAACCTAACTACTTTAAACATAGTGAAGAGTATTTGATGCATGGATGTATAAATACTTTTGTTTGTCTTGTTTGTGACCCTTTTGATGATTATATATTTTAATATATAGGTAATTTTGTACCTGGACTAGAACTGCAGATAGAGTGGGTTATACATTTTTACAAATAAATAAGGCTCTTGGTGCCAGGATCCTCAAACTGGTTCCAACTGAGCTGGGAGCCCAAAGAAGCAGGAGGAAACTGCTGGGTGAAAATAAATTAAAAACCCCTTACATGTAAGAGCATCTGCCAGTTCATGATGTCATGAAGAGGCATGGGGGTGGCTACTACCTGATGATTACTACCCTTACTCAATAAGCCTTCACATAGTTAATGCAACTCCAACATTGCTCTCTGCTTCAATGGCAAGGGGAAATGTGGAAAAGATGATCTGCATTCAGACAACAACCAACAAGGACTGAACTGCACAGTCTGGGTAAACAAATAAGCGTGGGGGTAACTTGCTTGTTGCAGCAGTTGCTACCCTAAACCAATTAAGCCTGATACTTCACTTTGAATGCATATCCAGTGTTGCTCTCTGCTTCAATAGCAGGGGGAAATGTGGAAAAGAGGATTTACATTCAGACAACATCCAACAAGGCATTGATCTGTGCAGGCTGGGTAAACAAGCATCGGGGTAACTTGCTTGAAGCGGTAGTTACTATCCTTAACCATTAAACCTTATGCTTCACTTTTGATGCAACTCCAACTTTACTCTCTGCATCAGCGGCAGGGAGTGGCAGGAAATTTGAATCAAACAGTTACCAACAAGGACCCTGAACTTGACGGTCGGTGAAACAGATAAGTATGGGAAAATAAGTGTAGGAGCTTGCTGGGCAGACTGGATGGGCCGTTTGGTCTTTTTCTGCCGTCATTTCTGTTTCTATGTGTTGTGTTCAGGGTGAGGGCACACTTTTTTATTAGGCCATAGGTGCCCAATGGCCTGGCTATAGCTTTGCTGCTGCTGCTGCTTCTGCATTCCAGAGCGAGAGAAGTGTGAGTGTATATATGTGTGATAGTGAGAGCGATTGTGTGTGAGTGAGAGTATGTGTATGTGCGTGCGTATGTGAGAGAAAGAGAGGAGAACATTTGTGCAAACCCCCATTAATCCACGACAATCTCCAGGTGACTGGAAATCAAAGGTTTGCAGGTATGGGGAGTGAGGGAATTTTTTATTCATTTTTTTCCATCAGTTTTGAATAATTCTTTTTATTGGTATGGTTTTACCACTATGATGTATTATATTTTTTATTTTATTGTTTAATGTTTTATGAGGAATGCTAATATTTCTGTTTTGACTTGTTTGCACTGCATACAGAGTCTGGCTTCTTGAGGTTTCCAGTTCAGCTTTTGTCTGCATGTTTCTATTTATAATTTATGGTCTCTTTATTCTGTATTTGGTGAGAGTCTGCCTATGTTCTATATGTATAACTGATGTGAAGTATTCTGCTGGCATGTAGTTTCTGTGCTGGGATCTATAGCATCCTAACTTATTCTGTTTTCCTAATAGGAGGTGTGTTAGTGTTTTAAGGCCTGGTGTAATAGTTGTAGTGTTGCCTTTTCATAGGTAGGGCTGTTACTGTTTGAGTGCTGTCAGTTAATGCTGTTTTGGCATGGGAGATTTACTATATTATTGTAATTTGGTCTACTCATGGCTTTCTGAGGGCCAAGTCGAAACCCAACATGAGTTTCAAGAGACCTAATATCATATGGGTTTTCAGCAGGGTTTTCTAATTGGCACTACAGCAATGCATGTAAATATAATGTATATGTTATTGTTAGTGATATTATTACCTCAGAATGTAAATGAATAATTTTTAATTATGTATGGGGAGAGTCAAAGTGGGGTGCAAGGCTGTAAGGTTTGCCTGGGGCACCTAATACCCTTGCAAGGGCCAAGGATACTAGTTTACAGTCTTGGAGTTCGACTGTCACCTTGCAGAAGTGAATCACTTTGCTATAACACAGAAGTACATACATGCCCAGAACCCCACGCTTTTGGAATATGACATGGAAATACTTGCATTCACTCACCAGCAGTGTTCTGAGGGTGTGCGCTGCAGGCAGCTGCAAAACAAAATACACACAGTGAAGAAGAGAAAATCTGAGGAGCTCTGAGACAAGCAGCTGCCCTGCTCACCTGCATTCTCAGCAAACTACTGTAAAATGTGCAGTTTGTTTACAAGCTACTTCATTAGCTTACACATGAAGTATCAGTTCCCTAAAAATGCTCATTTACTGCTACGGCACAGATTTCCCAATAGGCACAGTAGGCAGCTGCCTAGAGGTGCCTTGGTGAAAGAAGCACCTCCTCCTCTGTCCTGGCAGCACTTTCTCCCAAGCACCTTTCATACTGAGCACTGGCATCCCATCGAATCAACCTCCTTAAAGGTTTGGGGCTCATGGACCAGCAACATTCAATGCACTGTAAAATACAGACCTGCCGAATTACCTAGTTCTGGATTTCCAACAACCCCATCCCGATGCGTTCAGGTACCCGAAGTGCTAATTACAATGGGTAGAATCAGGGACTACAAATACCTCCATACAATGGGGGGATGTAAGTTCAAAACCAGGACTAACCACAGTGTCTCCCTTTTGAAACTGGATACCTTGACTGTTCTGATAGAACTGCTCCCAGCCAACCCTTGCACCTTAAGTGGGCAGGTGCAATGAGATGCTGCCATGTAGATTGAAAGTTGAGAGCCACCCAGCCATAAAAAGAGGAAGCACTCCTTCCATCATGGCGCATATTCATAAGAGAAATCTCCTTCCTGACTCCTGCAACGTGGAATGGGGACCTCGCTGTTATTGCATTGTCAAAGGGGGATCCTCCAGGAAAGCCCCGGGACTTACGCGCGTCCCAGGGCTTGCGCACGCCGCCGAGCCTATTCAACATAGGCTCGGCGCGCGCAGGGGGAGCTTGGGGCAGGTTTTCAGGGGGTACACACGTATCTTACGCGCGTACCCCTTTGAAAATCTGCCCCAGTGTTTTTCAATCATTTTCACGGATTACTTTCTCTCGTGCCAGAAACCTAAGAGACCGATTAGTACATTCTGATTTTTCTTTTCTACCTGATGCTAAACATTCAAATTCAGGATCTCATCGACCATGTCAGTCTTGTTCAGTATGCACCAATTCTATGACAGTTTATTTTTGTTTAGAATTTTCTTCTGGTTTCAAAATTTACCTTAAACATCATACTACATGTACTTCTACTATGGTTGTATTTTTGATAAAATGCCCATGCGATCTGGTATACATCGGTAAAACCAAACGTATGCTTAAAACCAGAATGATAGAACATCGTTCTAACATAAAAACTGCTCGTATTGATGAACCTCTTGTTACTCATTGCACTCAACGTGGACATTCTTCTACTGACTTAACTTTTTGTGCGATAGATCAAGTAGCACAACATTGGCGGGGAGGAAATCAGGGATTACATCTTCTCTGCTTAGAACAGCGGTGGATATACAGACTAAAAACAGTTATTCCTTTTGGTTTAAATACTGAATTGGATCTACATGTTTTTTTGGGATAAGACATATTGTTTCTCTGTTCATGTTAACTATTTCAGATTTGTGAGGAGATAGTACTTTTCTCCCTCATCTACATGACATCACAGTTTCATGTTTTGACATCCCCAATTGCATATAGTGACGTCCAGTTCCCACTCTCAGCACAAACAGGATATTTAAAGAGATGCTCTCGCTAGCCTCGGTTCCTCTGTTCCTTATACGGTTGAGACGCCAGTCCAAATGAAAATGGTAGCCTTACAATGAAGATAAGTACTGCTCTGTATTACTATCTCTGCATGTCTTACTAAAATAGTCCTTTGTTATAAATTTCATAGGTACGATAAAGGAATTGTTTAAATGCCCCTGAAGAAGCACTGCTTGTGTGAAACAAGGCCGTGTTGGGCGCTTTAAAATCTCTGGACTTTGGTTACATTTTAACTTGAAAAATACATCGAAAAAAAAAAAAAAAAAATATATGAAGTATAATAAAAAACTGTTGAAGGTGGATGATAGAGAAGACCGGTTGGTTTCGGCTGAAAACAACGACAGGCATGCTGACACCTTCATCTAGGCTATAATTTAAAATTGATTTACAAGTTCCCATCTATTTTGATTGATACTGTCAATCAAGGCCCAGGAGGCAGAGCTTTATCAAAGCTGTATGCAGAGCTTTGCTCTGCGGCTGCATGTGTGTTCTTGCGCAGGAAGACATTCTCCTTGGTGTGTCTTTTCTGCGCGCGGGATCGCACGCAGAGCACCTACTTTCCTCAGACAGAGAAAAAAATAATTTTAAACAAGTAAAAGAAAGAACAACAAGGCAGTATGCCACAACCATCAGGGTTTAAACCCTGTTTGTGTGGTAAAATAATGTCCATCACAGACGGACATTCACAATGCTATGTGTGTCTGGGCCCAGACCACAATCTGAAGGACTGCTCCCATTGCGGAAAGATGTTGCCCAGAGCCAGACAGCTAAGGGCTGAAAAGATGGAACAACTTCGAGGGTCCACCGGGTCACATGCGCCCCCCCTCCGAAATGCATTCGTCGCCGGGACCGGCGTCAAGGCAGGCCACCCCGACTAAACGGGCGGCCTCGGTAGGCCCATTGGTTGAAGGCAGGCCTAAACATAGAGTAAAGGGCCACAGACCTGACCAAACCTCATCCCCATCGAGAGAACAGGCAAGTGGGAGTGCAGGCCAACCACATCACAAGCCTCCATCGAAATCGCCGTCTTTAATGCCGCCGAAACATCTGGCTCAGCCTCCGACACAGCCACAACCAGTGTTGAAGCAAGAGCATCGGGCACAGATGCACTCCACATCGACAAAAGCAGCGTCAAAATGTCATCATTCGCTCTCGGCACATTTGATGCCGAAGCAACTGACGCCAAAGCAAGTTAGCTCGACGCCGATGCATTTGACGCCAGCGCACCTGACGACGAAGCAGGATTTTTTGACGCAAGCGCCTCCAAACCCAAAAAAGGCACGCTGTGCGTTGGGCTCGACGCACCAGTTGCAACATGCGGCACGAGAACATCAGAAATCGATGCACAGATCACTTCAGGATCCACAAGTTCCTGTACCACCACAAAGACTTCAACCGCAAGAGGAGCAAGTGAAGGAACCATTACGTCCACAGCCTAGACCTTCCTCTTCACCATCATCACTACACTCCCATAGAGATATCAATGAACCATATAAAAAGAAAGTCTAAACGACACCACATCAGCGACGATACTCAGTCACCTACATCTCAAGGGGTTTCTACTCCTCTTCCTCAGTCTCAACCGGATAATAGCACTAAGAGAAGAAGAAAATCCCTATCAAAATCACGAGATAGATGGAGTGATGTGGAGTCCCTGTCTTCTTCATCATCATCCTCGTCTATTCAGATGTACTTGGATCTCTCTTCAACATCCAGAGGACGTAACCTCTCAATCCATCTGCCGGATCCATTACAGGGGAAAGAAGGTTTACCTGATGACCTCCTTCCACATACCCCTATCATACCGGCAATGCCTGATGATGCACAGCAGGCAATCAAGTTTACAAATTCCGCAGGCTCCACCACCCAACCTGGAGTTACCGACTGAGCCACCTTGCTCCTTTCCAATATGACCACAAATTCTATCCACGCTTCCTCCTAGAGGTTCTCCATCTCCAGGTCTGCATCCGCAGACCCCCACAGACCCACTTCCACACCCCACTACCCCTCCTATCTCTCCAGCTGACTGCACAGGATACCCCTCCGACCCCACGGAGGAGCCACAAGAGCCATACTCCCCACCGGAGGACCTTTCTTACCCGAAGTTCCTCGATAAAGTGGGAACCACATTAAGTATAGCCACTCAGAATGTTTCTGACCCAAGAACAGAGACTTTAGGGATCTTAAAGATCTTTGATATTCCCTCAGAACCCACTTCATTGCCATCACATCAGGTCCTGGACTCACTGTTGCAGAAATCTTGGGAGACTCCTTTCACCATTCCTCCCATTTCGAGAAAAATTGATCTCAAATTCAAGATGAGGCAGTCTAAATTCTACTTACCAACACAATTTCCACACACCTCTATAGTAGTAGAGTTGGCGCTCCAAAGAGCAAAAAAGGCAAAAACACACTCTAGTGCTCCCCCAGGGAAGGACCACAAATATATGGACGATTTTGCTAGGAAGTGCTTCCAATCTGCAATGCCGACAGCTCGAATAAACCAGCATCAATTTTACATAGTCCAATATGTGTACTAGTGTGTACAACAACTAAAGCTCCTATTTCCATCAACGGAGACAACACCAGCCCCACCTCAATCATTACAAGATATGGAGGAAGCTCAAGACACCTCCTCAGAACAATCTATGAATCATTCGAAACAACTTCTAGGTCTTCTGCATCAGCAATCACAGCCTGAAGAATGGTGTGGCTCAGATCGAGTGCTATTCGTGAAGACGTCCACGAAAAGTTGGCAAACCTTCCCTGTTCAGCGACAGACTACAGGAAACTGTGGCGCAGCTCAAAGAACAGTCGGTGGCAGTACAGTCATTGACCAACCCTATACCGCATACCTCTTTCTCTCGTCTTTATCTACCCCAGTATAGACGGCCAACATATCAAAGACGTCCTTTCAAGCCTTATCAATCGTACAGAACGACTTCATATCCACCAGATCAACGCCCTCAGAGTCAACAAAACCAACAATGAAGAGGTCTCCCCAGAAACCAGAGTCCTCAAACGCAATCCCAGAACAACAACCCAAAACCTGCATCGTCTTTTTAAAGACAATCTGGCCACCACCACACCCTACTTTCATTGGAGACAGATTAACCAGCTTTCTACAAGCATGGTCGAAGATCACTACCGATCTTTGGGTGTTAAAAATCATCAAGAAGGGATAACAGCTAAATTTCTCTACCAGGCCATCTCTCCCTTAACCGTACCATCTCAGAGGAAATCGAACAAACCAAGCACAGCTGGGAAAAGAATTATCCCACCTTCGCGCCCAGAAAGCAATAACATCCATTCCTTCATCCCATTGCAATCTGGATTTTTACTCCCCCTATTTCCTAATTCCCAAGAAATCGGGGGGATTACGCCCAATTCTGGATCTCAGGGACTTGAACAAACACCTGGTGAAAGAAAAGTTCAAGATGGTATCTCTCAAATCGATCCTACCACTTTGCAGCGCAACGGTTGGTTGTGTTCCCTGGATTTGAAGGATGCTTACACTCTTATCCCGATGCATCCGGAATCCTGGCAATACCTCTGCTTCCAATACCAATACAAACATTACCAATACAAAGTCCGTCCTTTCGGACTATCGGCCCACTTACGAAAAAAGGGAATAAAATTATTTCCTTATCTAGACAATTGGCTCATCGTCGCCTCAGACTCACAGGTACTAAGACTGTATCTCCAACAAACAATTGACTGCCTACAACAGCTAGGCCTCATAGTCAATTACGAAAAATCAAAACTCAACCCTTCTCAAACTCTTCAATTTATAGGGGCACACCTAGTAACAACAAGGAGCAGAGCTTTTCTTCCAAAGGAAAGAAAGCTTCTTTTTTGAAAGCTGCTACTCAGACTTCATTCTACACCACGACCGTCAGCTTGTTTAGTGCTTACGATTCTGGGACACATGGCGACGGCCATCTACACGGTCCCAAACACTCGGCCCACATGCGCAGACTACAGTGGAGACTAAAATCCCAGTGGTCTCAGCATCAACAACCTCTATCCCATGCCATATCCCTGACACAAGAGATGAAAAAGGATTTAGAATGGTGGCTTCAAAGAAGAACCCTCACCAAAGGAGCATTGTTTGTCAATCCTGCTCACAATGCGATACTCACAACAGACACTTCGCACAAAGGTTGGGGGACTCATCTCGACCACCTAGACACACAAGGTCAATGGTCCCCGATAGAGCGAACTTACCAAATCAACTTACTGGAACTGAGAGCAATAAGAAATGCCCTCAAAACATTTGCCCCATATCTGAAGGGCAAAAGAGTAATGATTTGTATATTATACAAGAATGTCGGTATATAAAAATTATAAATAAATAAATAAATAATGGTATACCCAGACAACCAAGTGGCAATGTATTACATGAACAAGCAAGGAGGGTCCGGTTCTTGGAACCTATGCAAAGAATCAATCCTCATACTAGAATGGGCTCACAACAATTCGATCCACTTCAGGCGACGTACCTCCTGGGCATCGCCAACACTCGAGCGGACAGACTCAACAGGATTTTTCATCCACATGAGTGGGAATTGAATCAAATAACAGACAATATTTTCAATCAATGGAGGGTACCAGACGTGGATCTTTTCGCTACCGAACAAAACAGAAAGGTACACCAGTTTTGCTCAATCCTGCCCAGTCATCTGAGACTGTCTCAGGATGCCTTCCTCATATCATGGTCGGAAGGCCTCCTGTATGCGTTTCCTCCAATTCCACTCATATCAAGCACAATTCAGTAGTACATACAGGATTCGGCAAACCTTATACTCATCGTGCCAGCGTGGCCCTGGCAACCCTGGTGCACGCATCTACTCATGCTGTCGATCATGACTCCGATTCTCCTGGGAGACCGCAATGACCTACTCTCTCAAGAAGACAGCTTATTACTACATCCGATGCACATCTCTCTATATCTCACTGCTTGGAGATTGAAAGGGTGTCTCTGATAGAACAGGGAATCTCTTCTCAGGTACAAGACATCATATTGGCTGCTAGAAAGCCATCCACAAGACAAAACTACCGAGCAAAGTGGAAGCGTTACTCCACCTGGTGTGAGTTGCACCATCTAAGCCCTACAGACTGTTCTCCAGCAGTTCTTCTAGACTACCTATATACGTTATATATGTCAGGTCTCGCTACCGCATTGGTACGAGTTCACTTAAGTGCTATAGCAGCTTTCCACAAGCCACATCAACATCGGTCAATATCCTCACATCCAATGGTAACACAATTCGTCAAGGGCCTTACTCACGGCCCCCTATCACCAAACCACCAGTAGCCTTGGATCTAAACATTGTTTTAGAGCAATTAATGAGATTTCCCTTTGAACCACTGGAATCAGTGCACCCTAAATACCTCACTTGGAAAGTGGTTTTTCTGGTAGCAGTCACTTCCGCCCGTACAGTTAACGAACTACAGACCTTAGTTCACTATCCACCATATCTACAGTTCTACAAACATAAGGTGGTGCTCCGAACTCATCCTTCCTTTCTCCCAAAGGTGGTTTCGGCTTTTCATTTGAACCAAACAATTGAACTCACAACATTCTTTCCAAAACCACACCAGACCACGAGACACAAACTGCTACACGCGCTGGACTGTAAAAGAGCATTAGCATATTATAAAGAAAAAACACAATCAGATACCAGACCTTCTCAACTCTTTCTCTCTTTTAATCCTAATGCGCCCGGAATACCAGTATCAAAGCGAACTATATCAAGTTGGATTGCTCATTGTATTCTTTACTGTCATCAAAAGAAGAACATTGTACTATCTACACAACCGAATGCCCATCAAGTGCGTGCAGTTTCCACTTCTATAGCTCACTTAAGAAACGTTCCTCTTCTGGATATTTGCAAAGCGGCCACATGGTCTTCTCTACATACATTCACTTCCCACTATTGTCTTGATCATCAAGCTGCTGCAGATGCCAAAATTGGTCAAGCAGTCTTACAAACTTTGATGGATCCATAACCAGCAACTGACTGTCCAAATTCGGTCACACCATATTCTAAAGAACTAATAACAATCATCCATGGCGTGCTCAGGAGCTTGGGACTCCCATCAACAGCATGGCTAATTCAGCCCTGCTATCGATGGGGAAAAAGCAAGTTTTCTTACCGTAAACGGTGTTTCCGTAGATAGCAGGATGAATTAGCCATGCGGACCCTCCCGCCTCCCTGGACAGTCAATACTACGCGTATTCCTATAGCTTAATTACTGCCTGAGGAGAATCTGTCTTCCTGCACGGGAACACATGCACAGCCACAGAGCAAAGCTCTGCATACAGCTTTGATAAAGCTCTGCCTCCTGGGCCTCAATAGACAGTCCCATCAACAGCATGGCTAATTCATCCTGCTATCTACAGAAACACCGTTTATGGTAAGCAAACTTGCTTATACTGTGAGAGTCCATCAAGCTAGGTTGAGAGAACATTGCACAAATCTCATCTTTGGATGAGTTTCCTCACTCCAAAGGTTATCAAATCTTCACAAGAGAGCACTGTTCTGTTCGTACGTCTCACTTTGAATGTCAAAGTGGCCCCTAACCCCTACACTAATACCTAAACCTCAACTCGAGTGACTAGGTGGGCCTCCCGTAGAGATATAAATACCTATCTAGTCTGAGGGCATTTTGGCTAGGCTCTCCAGGAGTTTAAAACTACTAAACATGGTGTCTCTCCCCCCCAGTGGTTGTATGTAGGAAATACAACAATTCTGGCACTTATAACAAAGTGTGAAAAAGTTATCACAATTTGCACTAAGATAGTGCTTTGCATAGGTATTAGCACAAATTGTAATAAACTGCCTAGTATCATCAAACACACCCCTTTTCCTATCGCATGCAATATTTAGTGCATTTTGATAAATTCAGGCCTAAATTTTTCTTATAGTTGGAATATATCATATCAAATAAAAAGATTTGAAAATAAAATCAGTATGATTCTTAAAAAACATTGACCAATAATACAAAGCATTGAACACTTCAAAAACAAAAGCATAATGATTGCAAGCAAACGTGAAAAGAACCTAAAAGACATGTTAGCACCGTCAGTATTAGCACAAAAGAGAGGTTAAAGATATTAGACCACCTGGACATTGCTCCTGCGGGTTATGTTCTGTTTGTAATGTCAATTTCAAGACAGACTATGTAGAAATAGGCAATGATTCAAAGCCGTTCAAACTTTAAAATTTCACGAATTGTAAAAGTAACGGCGTAGTTTACGCAGCCAGATGCCCATGCAATAAGTGATATATAGGCAAGACTATAAGACTGCTTAGCAGACATAGAATATAGAAGTGCTATCAATAGAAGAACTGATGTCAAACCCATGGTTGAACATTTGATTTCTTATAACCTCAAATTTGATGAATATAGGTTTTGTGTGTTAGACAAACCAACTGGAGAGGAGGTAACAGACTCTTTATTATTAAAATTAGAACAAAGTTATATATTAAAATTTAAAAGTGTTGCCCTCCCTAGGACTCAATCAAGAAATTGATTTAACAGCCTTTTTGTGATAAAAGCATGGTTCGTATTGTATATATATGCATCATAAACCCCCTTTTTATGTATAGGTTCTATTTTTCTTAATTACTCTTTTATTCTAGATATTATATATTTTTACTTCTCCCTTGGTATATATTTTTAATCCCAGCAATTGTTTCACCATCTTTTTACCTCTTTTTATATAATTATATTATTTTTTATGTTATCTAATCTACCTTTCCCTTTGTACCATTAATTGATATCACTTTGTATTTATGTATGTATTCATTTTATTTTCTTGGTTTTAGTTATTTTATTTTTTTACTCATCTTATTACTAATATTCTTTGTATAGGATTTGTATTATCTATCCTGCACATAATGTAAAAAGTATTTTAAAGTTGATAGTCTAAATAAATCCTTGCATTTTAAAATTGTATCATAGATAACTCTGTGGTCAGACCGATACTGTCCTCCAACATACTTGTTAATAAAAAGTTTGAAAATCGGCATGAAATTATTAACATTAAGCATATTCAATATAGCTTAATTCTATTTTGAATAGATCAGCTTCCCTTTTTTAAAAAAAATAACTACTTAGTTTTTTGTGTCTATAAAGACGTGTGCCTGAAGGTTATGCAGCGAAGCACCACTTTAAATTTTAAATATAATTAATGTTCCCAACAGCTCTAAAATTACACAGCATTGTAAGATGTGCTTTCTAAGAACTTGTCAATCAAAGCCCTACGTCATGATGTCATCTCGTTTCAGTGTTTGGCACGAACGTAACAGTATTTGAAATGAGAGACTGAGTTTACCTTTTTTTTGAATGTGGGAAGAATTGCGGACCACTCCAGCACGACCGTGGATTTGCACTTTAGGTGAAACCAGCGAATATATACTTTTCATACATTATAGACCTGGTAAGTATTTCTTATATGCTCATGAAAATAGAAGGCTGAGAGGCGTTTAAATTACAACTGATTTCATACTTCAGATCTAAGACTAAATATATGGATTTGAACCAACAGTGGCTTAAATATAATATATATCAGCATCCGCCTTATCATCAAACTAAAATGTAAATATGAAAAGGCATCGCTAGTATTTGTTAGGTAAAAAACTATTTGTTCAGCAATAAATAATCAGGTGCCACGGCATAGAGATTTAGCTTAATTATTAAGGATAAATGATGATTTGAGATATATTAAGAGAATATAGTCTTTTTGAGAGACTTTGCCATTAAAAATAATGAATATGCAATTCAAAATTTTGCATTGGCTCTACTGTGACGATGTTCGTCGAAACCAGATGCGGCTAACTTCCACCTCAATGTGTATCAAATGTGGATTACAGGCTTGGACTTTGGCTCATAGACTATTTGATTGCCCATCTCTACGGGCGTTTTGGACCGCTATACTGGCTGTGATTGATACCTGTACGGGAGCTACCACTAGTCTTACGGGGATGGTGCTACTAAGCAGCTCTATTCCGAGCTCTTTACCGGGCAGCAGCTCCAAGGCACGCTTTGAGAGGGCGGCAGTCATGTTGGCATGACGTACCATCCTGGCGGATTGGCTGGACCCGGATAGAAAACCATCTTACCTTGCCTGGGCCAGGCGCATGGCTGAACTGGTGCAAATGGAACGAATGGCCGTCTTATTGGGACACTCTACACGACTTACTATGCTTGTTGGGATGCCTGCGTGTTGGCCTTACCTAAGGAGCTACAGGACGAACTTCGATTGAATGGATACACGTCTGACTGGACTGTTCAAAAGGGAGGGGGGGGGGGGCTCCTGATTGTGGTGTGGCTGTGGGATGATTGTGGAGTGATTGAACGGGTTGGGTTTTGGGGGGGGGGTGTTGGGGGTTCCCGAGTGGATATCTCCTAAAACCCACAAAAAACAAAATGGAGTGTTAGGTGGTAGCCATATCGGTGACTTTCTTGTTTATTAACGTTTACGCTGTTGGATGTCGGTTTACACTGATTATATTGTTTAAGTTGTTCCGTGTGCTATGTGGTTGCTACCTACCTGATACTACTAATAAAAAATATTTTGAAAAAAAAAAAAATTAATATGCATAAGTTATATGATGCAATTGGCCTCTTTTGTAAAGCCCCGGGACTTACATGTGTCCCAGGGCTTTACGCACGCCACCAGGCCTTTTTAAAATAGGCCCGGTGTGCGTAAACTTGAAAATCTGGACCTTATTTTTTATTTTTTTTTATTAAGTAGCACACTATTGAAACATTTTAGAAAATGAAAGAAGATGATTAAAAAAAGTTAGAACTACTTGATATATTGTTGATATTATAGAATGTTAATGGCATCATATATATATATATATTTCTTTTGAAGTGTATACTAAAAGAACTATGCTAAGTGGTTCAAATTGATGCAAAATGTGCTAAAACAACTCCTGAGTCATGTCTGACCGCTTGTATTAAGGTAAAATCATTTAGTTAATCTAAAGAGATAAAATATATTTTTTAAGACTTGAACTAACAACTTTCACTGATATAATAACTCCTTTTACTCTGTTTACCCATAGATCTAATAATAAATGAAATCATACTGATTGACCAAGATAATTATACATATAACTATATAAAGGTATTTATTTTTTTCTATATAATGGGGCAGATTTTGTAGACTTCTATCATGTAGATTTTGTAGACTTCTTGGTTTACGTAAATCGGTTATTTTATTTCTCAAATAATAGAAGGACCAGGGGGCACTCCATGAAGTTAGCAAATAGCTTATTTAAAACAAATCAAAGGATATTCTTTTCACTCAGTGCATTGTTAAGCTCTGGAAATCATTGCCAGGGATGTGGTTACAGCAGTTAGTGTATCTGGGTTTAAAAAATGTTTATGGATTTTTCCTCTAGGAACGTATCCAAACTACTCCTACCATGTGACATGAGCTGGCCAATGGCACCGGTAGCCCCTGTCACATGATAGAGGCTAAAGGCCACCAGCACCATTTTGGTTAGTGGCAGCTGATGGCCAGGGAGCAGCAAATCACTTCCGGGCCCCCCGCTGGACAACCAGGGGCTTTCCTGAGTCTTGAGGGGGGGAGGGTCGGGAGGGTGGTTTGACAAGGGGGAAGGCAGGGTGAGGCTAGGGCTGGGCAGAATTTTGAAGGGGCACTTTTTGCCCCTTCAAAATTCTGCCGCCTGAAGTGGCAGCCTCACCCTGCCTCACTGGCTCGCAAGCGGAAGCAGCGCCCCCTAATGGCTGGTGCCCTAGGCCCAGGCCTAGCGCTTACGCTGGCACTGGCACCAAGTAATCATCAAATCCATGGAACTTACATGAACATATCACACCACCTAGGGGCCTCAAAAAAAAACTAAAACATTTTACCTTCTTAAAACATTGATACTCGGCATAAACACTACCATGTAGCTGTACTAATCTGAAACACCCACAAAAATGCAAAAGTCAAAAAGGGGTGGAAAGGAGCAGAGGGTGAGGTGTAGGGTGATGTCATAGGAGATGGGATGCAGATTTGTGGAAAGAGATGGAGAGGAGTTATAGAAGTGATGAGGATGACAAGAAGTGAGATAAAAGAGAGAGACAGAAGGCTGACAAGATGAAGAGAGACATTCAGAACCGTATGAGAGCAAACATTCAGCCAGCCAGAAACATTTGGAAAATCTGCCATTTATGGGGCAAGCCTGGGAGGGGCTCTATGGCAGTTTTGTGCACCTGAGCTTCAGGCCTGGGCCAGCAGGAGCTGGGACTGCTGCAGAGGTGGTGTTCACAGCATCTGGAGGAAGGGAGGGAGCCCCAGTCACCATGCACCGGTGGCTGAATGTAGGGGTCAGGACTGCAGGGTTCCCAGTGCGCTGCCATGGCTGGGTTAAGTGAGCTGGGAGAAGGGGTATAAAATAGGGGAAACTGCTTTGGAGCCAGCCATGAAGGCTCATGGGACTGGCTCCTAGGTCCAGTTCCGACTGAGCTGGAAGCCCAGAAGAGGAGAAGGAAGAGGAACATTCCGGGGCCACCATTATAAAGCTATTTCTAACAAGTCATGTGTGGCGATATTGTGCTGTTTTCATGATGTTGTTAACATGTGGTGTGCTTTTAAGGGATGCAGTTTACAGACTGCATAAAGTCTGTGGGTGCTTTGCACCAGGTTTCAAAGGAGAGAGCAGGCACAAACTCTCGCACTGAAACCTGCCACAGGCACAAAGCACTAGCAGACTTTTGCACCTCATTTTTAAGGGTGTCTTTACCATGGAAAATAATGTGCATGCAGTGCACAATACAATCTAGGCATGTTATTGTCCTCCTTCCTCTAACTCCACTTGCTTTAAGCTACATTGAGAAAGGACAGTTGTCAGACAAACTGTTTACCTGCATAAATCACTATTTACCTGAATAAATGGAGACTGAGTGTCTGAGGGGCAAAAGGGTTCCAGACTACAAAGCTGTTCTAAGAGGCAAAGAGAGAAAGGAGACCAAGAAAGGTCCGGATGAGAGGGAGAGCGACGTAGATGGTGTCTGACAGACATACCTAAGGTCAGCAGGATTATGCAATGGAGATTCATTCCGGATGCGAGCCTCACGGTTCTTCTTTCTGAGCCCTTGCTAACAGTCCTCTGTCTCACCTGCTCGTAGCAGAAATGCTTTCATGTTTGAGAACTTGGAGCCTCACCCACACATCAGCCTGCCCCCGCCCAGATAGAGGCTCTTGGCTCCAGCTGTGGCTAAGAGATAGCAGGGGAAGGATGAAGATTGCTCAGCTCCTTATTCCTCCCTCTCCTCACCCCCAGTCTCTAAGCAGAACAGGACCCCATCCCTATACATTCTTCCCCAGGTAGTTCTCTCTCAGGGGTCCTTCCAACCCCATCCAGCCCTTTCTTGGGGTCCTTTCCTTTTTCTATGACTTTCATGGGTTGTAAACATACTGAAAAGAAGTATAAATGATAGATGTCAGAACCCTCACCTCTCCTCTCCTCTTAAAAGAAGACAGACTATAAATGTAGTATATATGTCCAAAGAAGAAATAACAACATCAAGATATATAGAAACTTTATAGATACAAAAATACTGATTTTTAAAAAACCAAAGATGATTTTAAAACTGAAATATGTCAGTGGAGTGAAAAAGCTGCATATGTCACAGTATGGAAGAAAAAAGTGAACCCTGGACAATTTCTGTCAGCTCCTCTGTGGCACTGCCATCAAGTGACAGAACCTGGGCCCATTCCTCAGGTCCAGTGACAATACCAGAGTCCATCCCACAAGGCTCTGACATCCAGTGACAATACCAGAGACGATCCCACAAGGCTCTGACATCCAGTGACTGTACATTCATCTCAGAGTGCAGTGATCGTACCAGGGTTCATCTCAGAGCACTGCTGCGCTTTCCAGTGTCAGTCAGTACCAGGGTTCACGCTGGAAGGCACTGCCCATTCAGTGATAGTACCAACGTTCATCTCAGAGGGCCATGTAATTCAGTGGCAATATCAGGGTCCATCCCGGAGGGTTAGTAACTTTTTCCAATAAGGGTGATCTAGAGAGTTAAACAATGGAGCCATGGAGGATAACCAAGGAAGGTACAATACACCCTAAAATTCAGGGAGGTGGCTTTATAAATGACTCCATTTAGCAGTCTGAAGAAATGCCTTGTAAATCATAGCACAATTCCTACCCAGAGCATCGAGGATGAGTTTCTGTTTGCTGATATTGTGGTTCTGTGTTGGTCGAGTTGCTAGAATTAGATTTTATGAAAGTGAGTACTGGAATCAAGAGGCGGCAAGAGTCCTCGGAAGGGCTGTTCAGGGGCCCCAGGCTGGCCTTGCAGGTTAATAGTCTGCACTGTCCTCTTCATGGTTCCTCGTGCGATGTCCCTTTCAGAACCTTTGATAGTTCCTGTTCCAAGTAGCATTTATCCTGACCTTGCTGCAAGAGCAGAAGACCAGACAATATTACCACTAGGCCAAGCACATGCGGTCCTTTCCTAATCCCCCCCTCCACAGAGTCTTAGGCCTTATAAATATGGAAAATATGCTGTGTCACACACTTTGCATCCACACTCCCAACACACGCGCTGCCAGTCACACGACAGGCATGAGTTCGGTGGGGCTCAAGCTTAAAAGTAAAGCAAAATAAAATATGGATGCTGATGGCTTAAAATGGGATGATGTCCGCAAACTGGCCAATGAGTAAACAACAAAAAATAGTTATATTGATTTAACAAATGCAAAGAGTAAATTTGATAGAAAATAAGTGATGCAATGGAGAAACATGAGCAAAGTGTCACAATATACAACAGCTGAATCATAAAAAGAAATCAGGTGCCACTAAATGGAGAAACAAACACAGAACATCACAAACGGCATTAAGAGCAAACAAGATGAAATGAAGAACTGCCCCAATACCCAACAGATGGTTTGACTGATGGACCTATCTCAAGGGTCAGAGTTTCCATGAGTTGTGTCTGTGATACGTGGAGAAACAGGAAAAATAAAGGGGTGTACTGGAAGTGAATTTCAGAGGATAATTATGTTTCTGGATATCATTTATTATCATTTGGAGAAATATATATGCCAGTGATTAACCACCTGGTGTAGAGAACCTGAAAACTAAATAGAAAGTGTTGAAAATGCTTGAAAGATTTGTGTGTGCAGAGGCTGAAACGAATGAAACAGAAATAAGAAAGGACGTGCTTCGTTTCAGAGAAAGAGGTTTTTCCTTTCTTTCCAACCCCCACTCTGCTTATCTAATATATAGTTTTTGGCTATGTTTATTCTTTTAAATACTTCTTTCATACAACTGATATACTATCAGCTAGTTTCTTCATGGATCCCATTTCATCAACATTCTTCCACTTTAACCTGCAACGTATTGATCCTCTCACGATATTAAAATGGCAAAAGAACCCTGCCTGCCAAAACTGACAGCGACAGTTAAAACAGACAGCAAAGCACCTCTGGAGAAAATCTCTTATGAGTATAGAAATGGTGAGTGGTGAGTGCTCCCTGAGGTAAGCTCCTATGAGTGCTGAACTACTGGTTTGTTTGTTTTATTTGCAATACCGAGATGGAATAATTCACTTGCAGTTTCTCCATTAGAATGCATATGCTATTTGCTGAATTTGTCATTTAAACATTCACAATCTTTCTCTCACATTCCTCTTGTCATGCAAGCACCTGCATTGTCCTCTGCACCCAGATATGAACACATTCCCAAGTCTCTAACTTACTATTAGTATATGGTTCTTAAGTTGCTCTATGGTTTCTCTGTTCTCTCTCATTTGTGAAATGAACACTGTCAACAAGAGGCTGCAGGAAAGAGAAGAAATCTTGTGAAACAGAATCAAACAATCTTCAGATAGGAAGACACATAGACCTCAGATGGCCCAAATCAGAAAGATGTTACAGAGAACTGGGAGGAGTTGAGGAACTGAGAAACTGTAGCAAGATTGGAGTAAGCAACTCCGATCCTGGAGTGTCACAAACAGGTCAGGTTTTCAGGATATATTCATGAGATATATTTGCATGTATTGGGGTAGATTTTCAAACCAGCGTGAGTGTGTCCATGTGCGCGTGCTGCCCGGCACGCACACATGGACACGCGATTTTATAACATGCGTATGCAAATCTATCTCAGGCATATTCGTTATGAATGTCCTGAAAACCAGACCTGTTTGTAAACTCCATAATTGGAGTTGCCTACCCTTGATGTAAGGCATCCAGAGCAACAGAGACCACAGAGGAATAGCTGGATGGCAGAATAAAAGAGTGCCATGAACATGAAGGTAAACAAGCATATACCACAGAAAGACTATTGAGGAAACTTACCAGAGGATGCTGAGAAGTGGAAAAGCAAATGCCTCTGAGCCGAGATAATTCAAAAGGATTTGTGCCTCTACTGGCAGCCTGGTGGAAATGGCTTCAGGTACCACCTTCCAGGCTGTTGCATAGCCAGCAAAGAGGCCACAGGCCCTAGATGGTCTGAAACTACAGAAAGAACAATACTGAAAAAAATACTGAAAAATACTGAAAAAAAAAAAAAAAGCGAATGTACTTCACTGGAACAGAGCTGGGAAGCTTGAAGTTGCCCATCACAAAGATTTTGAATGCTTTCCACTACTCACTCCCTAAGGACCTCTGAAGTGCTACCGGGAGACAGCTCAAGCATGTTGCAGACACGTTAACTCTGCAGCATGCAAAAGGGCTCTTTCTGCATTACAACTGGAAATCTTCTATACCCAGAATAAAAGCCATAAACCATCATTTAAATTTAAAGTTTTCTTACTGGATGAGATTTGTTGGAGAAATGGAGTTCCCAATGAAACATTCTGTGTGTATGTTACTTATTCGAGTTCCAGGCACTTTAGCACTTACGTGGTGATGATGTACGTCAAAGGACTGAACGCCATCATTAGTCCCAAAAATAAGACAAACTGGAAGAAAAATTTGGAACTGGAAGCTCGGAACATTCGCTTTGAAGGTTTGCAAATATGGCACAAGATGTACTAGAGGTAAGAAGAAAAAGAATTAAATAGAATGAAGGACAAGAATAAGTCATGAGATGTTTCTCATATGTCTGGACACGGCAAACCATCAGTGCAGTTGAAAACTTGAATCCAAAACATCTTTCCATCTAAATGTTCACAAACAGTCCATCCAAGCCCTCAAAACCTAGCCCCTGTCCACAGACTCCCAGTCAATCAGTGCTTCCATTTACCCAGCTGCCCAACTAATCTATCCACTTCCAACCAACCTTCCATGCAATCATTTTCAACCAGCCCCTTCACTCAAGATACTTCCTTCAAATCATGTATAATATATATATTCACATTCTCAATCATCTTCTTCAAACACTCACAACCCGCTCATCCATTCCAAAAACAACCAACCCATATCTTCATACATTTCCATCCACTCTTTTTTTGTTAATGATTGTTTATTATGAAGTGGTACAATAGCATAAGTAAAGAAATCACAAACAATGTTGTCTTAATAAATCTAATTCACTAACCTCACCTACATAGCTTTAAGTAATTGTAAGACTAAGGTAATGTGTGCCTCTGTGCCTTTTTTTTTAATTCTCCACCCCCTTACACTCATACACATTCATATAACTAGAATAGAGTTTGCTCTATCGGTGACAAACAATAAGGTGTCATCTGCAAAAAAATTAATTTGCATTCATTACCTTCAACCCTGATGCCTTTAAAAGTTTCCATTTCCCTTAGCTTGGTGAGAGACTAGTTAGGGGGATAAGGGACATCCTTGTCTGGTGCCTCAAAGAAGCTTCAACTCTTCAGTGACTTCTCCATTGCTCCAGGACTGTGATATAACACTTTAACATAATCTACAAATTCACCCTTGAAGCCAAATTTGAGTAGCACATAAAGTAAGTACTCCCACCCTATTTTGACAAAAGCTTTTTCAGTGTCTATGCCTCTGCATCACAAAACAGCAGGCGACAAAACCTACCTGATCAGAAAGGATTAATTTGGAAATTATAGTTTTTATTCTTTCTGCTAAGATCTTCACTAATAGTTTGCTATCTTGATTAATAAGTGAAATTGGGTGATTCTGAAAAGATAGTTGAGATCTTTATTTTGTAATGCTGTAATAAGTGCTAAATTTGAACTATAAGGTAAAGGTCTCTTCTCTAACATAATCTAAAAAAAAAAACAGCAGCCAAGTGGAGAGCCAGTTAATCCAACCATGCCTCACTAAACCACCTGTGCATACATCTCCAGCCACATCATCCATCAGTCTGCATTCTTTCAGCTCATCCATGAAACACTGTTCATCTTTACCTTTTTAATATAAAAGATGAAGAAGATAAATACACCGTTGAGCAGAGGAAGCAGGGGGCTATAGAACATCCCAATCCAGATGACTGTCTGCTCGTAAACGATATCCAAAATATTCTGAGGGACAAGGAACTCTTCCTTGCCAAGCCACTGGGCCAGCTTCCAGGAAGTGTGATCTACCATCAGCCTGGCACAGAGAGAGGAGAGAGAATCTACCATCAGCCTGGCACAGAGAGAGGAGAGAGAACCTACCGTCAGCTTGACACAGAGAGAGGAGAGAGAATCTACCGTCAGCCTGGCACAGAGAGAGGAGAGAGAACCTACCGTTAGCCTGGCACAGAGAGAGGAGACAGAACCTACCGTTAGCCTGGCACAGAGAGAGGAGACAGAACCTACCGTCAGCCTGGCACAGAGAGAGGAGAGAGAATCTACTGTCAGCCTGACACAGAGAGAGGAGAGAGAATCTACCGTCAGCCTGGCACAGAGAGAGGAGAGAGAACCTACCATCAGCCTGGCACAGAGAGGGGGAGGAAAACGTGCTACTGGCCTGGCATAGAAGAAGAAAGAATTTACCATTATTCCAGCTACCAGATCACCTCTGACTCATGGCAGTGATTACCAGGTACTTTCCTTACCTCCGTGGAAGGCTTACTAACAAGGCAACCCCAATGGTGGATAAGAAATTGAAAATAGTCAGTTTGTACATTTCCTGGCCAATGGAGGTCTCCCAGCACTGCAAGGAAAAGAAAAATTGAGATTCGCACTTTCACAGAAGAAAACAATCATGTGAAACACATGTAACTATTTATTTCAGTAACTGATATTCTGCCTAATTATCAGCACATCAGGCGAATTCTTGGCTAGCCTGGGGGCTGAGTGGAAGTGCTGTCCACCGCCATGCAGAGGACTTGGATTTCATTTCCAAGTCAGGTCTTCCATTCCCCAAATCTGCCAGGGCAAGGGATACTGCGGAGGCAGCACTCACAGCCCCTGGGATGGGGGCGGGTCTTAGCCTTTGTCAAGGACAACATCTAGTGACCAGATTGAGGTTTGCAGATGATTGCAGGTTTCCAGAAGGAGCCCTGCTGCATGGCCCCTGGCTAAGGACTGTCACTGCTGTGTCTGGGCTAAAGTAACTTAAGATGAGAAAAATCCCTGAGTAGTTCAATCTTAGTCCTGGTTCTAATTGAACTGGCAGCCCAGTGGAGCAGAAGAAAACCTGCCTGACAAAAAACAAAAAAAAAAAAAACAATAAAAGAAGCAAAATCACATGAATGTACAAAAAGAAGAAACAATCACACACTGACACACAAAAGGAAGAGACACTCTTACATACACAGCAGGAAGAGGCAATGAAGCAAACACATACTGCTATGTACACCAAAAGAAGAGGAAATTACACTGATGCTCAAGAGGCAGAGACACGCCCATACACACTGTAGGAAGAGACAGTCACAGATACCTAGCAGGAAGAGGCAATCACATTGACGCACAGGAAGAAGAGACACTCCCACATATACAGCAAGAAGAGGAAATCATGCCAACACACAAGAATAAGAGACACTCCCAGATTCACAACAGAAAGAGACAATCTTGTTGACACACAAGATGAAGAGACACTCCTACATACATAGCAGGAAGAAGCAATTACACTGATGCACAAGAAAAAACTGTCACACAGACACAGCAAAAGAGGCAATCATACTGATGCACAAGAAGAGACACGTTTCCTGCTATGTATGTGAGAGGCAATCACACCAACACATAAGAGGAAGAGACACTCCCACCTATAGAGCAGGAAAAGGCAATCACACTGATGCACAAGAAGAGGCAGTCACACAGTTAAGCCTAATTGGGATAGCACCAGGGTGGGCATGAACATTAGACGTGAAGCCTAGACAGTCAGGTTAAGGAAATATTTCTATACAGACAGGGTGATGGAAGCAAGGAACAGCCTTCCAATGGAGGGGGTGGAAACAAGGACAGTATCTGAATTCAAGAGTGCATGGAACAAGCACAGAGGATTTCTGAGGGAGTGGATGGGCAGGGGAGCTCGGAGCAGTTGGATTGGATGAGCAGATTAGATAGACCGTATGTTCTTTTGATGCCGTCATGTTTCTATGTTCTGTAAGTTAAAGATTTTCATCCTCTTTGTGCTACTTTGCAGAAACACTTCTAGATGACATCATGAAGGCAGTTACATTCTCACAGATGAAAATACATTACGCCCCGGAAAGAAATTGTTACTTCAAGGTCCCTTGACGTGGAACATGGAGATTGCAAAATCACGTGCAGAAAGATACTCTCTCCAGCACACAAACAAGCTCCGGGACTAACTCAAGGACAAAGTGGTTATCCCACATATGCCAGCAGAGCCAACCAGCTCCTGCATCAGCTCAGCCAAGTGATGGATGAAAGGGTCTCTGCTAATTGGAAAAATAACTCTGGCATGGATAGTGCAACCTGTACAATAGAGAGAGAGAGCGAGCAACACAGAAGAGCAGCAGCATCTACAACAGCAACAGACGACCTGTTTCCTTCGCTTCTGGCCAAAGCAGGGAACCAGTTGATTTTGGATAACAGATAAACCGTATTCATCTGGTAGCTAGATATAGAAAGATATTTCTATGTGGAACTAGCTTGCCATAGATTCCAATTTTATGCTCTGTCTATGTAGCAGGATTATAATAAACTGGCTGATAACTGTGGAAATTGCCTGTAGGCCTCTATGAATTGCTCTCCCCCCAGCCCCAGCACAGCCTACCCTCTTACTCTGAGTCCCAGTACAGCCTGTCCTTCTACTCCCCCATCCCCTCCCCGCTGCCCCAGGGCCAGGAGCAGCACGGCCTGCTTCCCCCCAGCCAAGGCTACCCCTCCCAGTCCCAAATTTCCTGGAGGCTCCTATTTATTGCCCTCCAGCCTCAGCACAGCCTGCCCAGCCCCAGCAGTCCACCTTTCCTCCTCCAGCCCCAACGCAGCATGTCCCCGCTTCCGCCCTCCCCCAGACCCAGCACAGTCAGCCCCCCCCCCCCCCTCAGGCTATCCCCTCCCCCTAGCCCCAGCACAGCCTGCCTTCCCACTTGCCCGAGCCCCAGGCACTCTATCCTCCAGGCGTTGGACTCGTCTCTGAGGGCTATAGGAGTACTTCACACAAAGTGCACACATACAACTTCTCACCAACCGTTAATCTTGCACTGAGTGCCACATGCATAAGACTGGAAAGCCCCCCCTCTTGGACTACTGTCTCAATCTTAAATTTGTTCAGTTAGAGATTTAAAACTTCTAAGGGAATAGAGATGTTCAAAGTAATCTGAAGGACTTTTAATTTACTTTCAATTTATTGGTTTATTTTATATTTGTCTATAGTGGATCCTCCAGAGACTACAATTAATCTACTTATAGTTATAACCCAGTTATACACATTGTTGACCCTTGTTTTAAACTAATTCCCTATTATTTATAAAATAAATACATTTGTTGAAAATCTATAGCAAGCTGTGTTTTGGCAAATGCCTTCTAATTCTCTGCTGCTGGAAAGAAAGTGAATGTGGATGCTGGCTGTGGTAGCAGAAGCCTAGATGGCTTATGGTAAAGATGAAACCTAGATGGCTGGCAGTGTCCACTGGTGTTATGAATCAGCGCTGCCCGCGGGTTCCCCCGCGAGCAGGCCACTTACCCTTGCTGCCTGTCTTTGCTGACGCGGCAGGACGCCGCCGTCGGCCTGCCCACGCGGCCAGGAGGCCGCCCTGCTTCATCTTCGGCTCTGTGGTCAGAGCCGCAGCTTCCCTCGGGGCTGGGACCGCCCCCGACGTCGATTCCACCTTCGCGGCACTAAGGCGCAGCCCTGGGCTAGAGTAGCGGCTGGAGCCGCCCCCGGGGCCTCCTGCAGCGGCCGGAGCCGCGGTTGTCTTCGGGGCTGGGACCGCCCCCGACGCCGATTCCATCTTCGCGGCTGGAGGCCGCAAAAGCCCCAGGCTGGAGTAACGGCAGGAACCGCCCCCGGGGCCTCCGGCAGCGGCTGGAGCCGCCGCTCACGTTGGAGCCTGCTCCCAGGCTCAGCCCTGCCTCTTCTGGCGTCTGACGCACAGACGCTGTGCAGGCCGCTGGCCATGGTCCTGCACAGCCTCTGCACTCTCCTCCTAGGCGCGCGGCTGCGTCTTCTCTCTGCATTTAAAGGGCCAGACACAAGAAGTGTCTGAGCCCCACCTTGGGACTATTTCCTGTTCCAGCCCTATAAAGGGCTGCTCTGTTCATTGTTCCTGGCCTTGCATCATTGTCGAGTCTTCGCCCTGGAGGCTCCGGCCTGCCAGAGTTCATGTAAGGTCTTCTTCTCTTCGTGGAGCTCCTCGTCGTGTTCATTGTTCCATGTTCAAGTCTTCGTGCCTGAGGTCCATGTCCAGGTGTCTTCATCCTCTATGTCCTGGTGTTCCTGCCTTCCTTGATGTTCCTTCCTACTCCATGCCTCGTCAATGCTCTCGAGCCTTCTGGTACCGGTAGGCCGGGGGTCCCTCAGATGCAGTACTCCTGGGTGGACTGCCTGCTGGTGGACGGTTGTCCTGTGCTCCTGAGCCGTCAAGTCCTGATGTGTGTTCCTGTGCTGTCCCGCTCCCGTCGTAGTCGTGACCAGTCTGCAAGGGCTGTGTAGGGCGCGTAATGGACAGGGTGGTCCGTGACTCAGTCCCGCGGGTGGCCTGAGTAGGGTGCCCTGAGAGACAGTGCCAATGTCCATGCCTTGTGTTGCCCCTGTGGATGTCAAGAGTCTCGTCTGGATGCCGTCCACATCGATCCCAAGTGTCTACGTCATGGATGCCGTTGCATCAGCCTTGTGTCCTCGCCATGGATGCCGTTGCATCAACCCCGAGTCTTCGTGCCTTGTGATGCCGTCACATCAGTCATGTGTCTTCATCTCTGGATGCCGTTACATTAGCCATGTGTCTTCGTCTGGATGCCGTCGCATCAATCCACAGTCATGTCTTCATGTCAAGGCCCGTCTGCCCTCAACCTCAGGCCAGGCCTGCTGCTCCATGCTGCTCGCAGCAGGTCCGAAAGGACCCGGAATGGTCAGAGGACCATTCACCTTCCAACATCCTCGGATGTTTGGCCATGGGAGCTTGCCGGCCTGGCCGAGGGCAGATTGTTCAGCCATGCAGAGCCACCGTCAACCCTTGGCTCGGTCCTGAAGGTCGGGGTCGGGCTGAGGCCCATGGGCACATGAAAAACACCGTTCACAACAACTGGGACTCTCTGCTGGGAAAAGTATGCAAATGAGTCTGTCAGTTCTCTTCTGCTGGAACCATTGAAAGGACTGTAGTAGAAGATGAAATCTAGACCACTGGTTCCCATCGCAACACCCCTGATGGACAACGCTGACATGTGTGTCTGCTCATTATAAACCATAGCAAAAATAAAAGTAATAACGGCCCTTTTTTTTTTTTTTTTACTATTGTTAAGAATGACACAAGGGAAAGATAAGTACTCTTTCTGAACAGAAATTACATATAAATAGTAAACCAGAACAGCACCAACTTCCAGCACTCAAACAGTATCCACCTTACCTCCGAAAAGTCAACACTGAAAAAATTACACCAGGCCTTAAAACTCTAATACTCCTATTAGGAAAACAGAACAAGCCAGGTTGCTATAGAGCCTTACACAACTACACGCCAGCAGAAAACCTCACCTTGGTTACATGTGCAGACCCTCACCTAACAAAGAATAAAGAGACCATAAAGCATAAACAGAAACATGCAAAGCAAAACTGAAATGGAAACCACAATAAACAGGAGACTTTGTATGCAGTGCAAAAAAGGAAAAAGAGAAACATCACCAATCCTCAAAAGAAATCAAGAAATATAAAATCGATAGCAGTAAAACCATACTAACAAAAAGAACAGATTATTTCAAAACAGCTAATGAATCGAATATTCACTAATTAAAAACTCATATCAAAAATTGCAGGCACCAATAAAATAAGAAAAAAATAAGAGACCATGCTGCGAGTGCCGCTGACTCCAACTCTCCTGCTGCACTCCTCCCGGGCTATCAACATTTCAAGCCCGGCGGAGGAAGAGTTCTCATCTCACTGGGGCAGGGGGAGCAGCTGCACCAGCGGGAGACCGGGAAATGTGACGACACACCAGCATGTGCTTGGCGACACACTGGTTGAGAACCACTGTTCTAGAAAGCTGGAATGTTTGTCAAAATCAGGACATGTATCCAGTCTTTGAATCTTCACTCACTCACTGGCATTACCACAAAAGTTAGACCTTGCACATCTATCTTTCTTCTCTCCTCAGCTGCATGGAGCACATCCCTGCAGTACCCTACACACCCTCAAACATTCAACAACAACAAAAGGAAGCAATTAACAAAAACATGTTTCATATCCCTCTTGCGAAAAAACATCCTGAAGGTAAACAATAGCCTAAAAACATCTAAAGAAAGTAATATGACTCAAACAGAGGTGTCCGTGGGAGAATGGAGCACATGCTCCCATCCCAAACTGTTACAGTCCTCTCTCCTGTTTCTCCAGGAATCTCCTCCTCCACCCCTCTTTTTCCAGACTTATGGGATTACCTGATAGAGCTGGTTGTAGCCACAAATTAAGCAGTTGGGATCATCTCTGTTGCCTACACACAGGACCTTCTGTCCAAGAGAGAAGAGAAACATGCCCAAACTGGCCAATTTCAGCAGCACGCTCCTGGGAAGGGAGAAAGAAACCAGGAAGAGAGGCAACAAGGGTCAGAGAGAGGTGGGAAAAGCTTAACTTGCTGTTGCAGGAATCTGGAGACAGGATGGAGGATGGTGATACTGATGATGTTCAGCAGGGAAGGGAGAAGTGTTTTGGATCCCAGTCACTGGGTTATTTTTTTAATTATAGTAGAATGCTTTCTCCTGATAAAGGTGATCATAGTTTGTAATTTATATACACATTTATATATACAGGGGCATGTGCACACAAACAAGCATGTGCATACATGTGCACACATACAAGCATGGAACCTGTGCATCTAGCACGACACACTTGTGCACAGGCATGGGGCGCCTTGTACACAAGGTACGGACATGTGCACACGCGAACATGGCCAATGCACATGTGCCCACACATCTGCGCACCAGCACACACATGGCTCCTGCACAAGTGCCGACAGCATTCACCTAAGAAACTTGTTGGAAAAATATAGTTGAATACAGCTCCTCACAGGCCCCCCCCCCCTCCCGAATGCTGGCTTTGTGACCCCAAAGTAATTTCCATAGAATCATACTGGGGGCAATAAATTGATTTACATGGTAAGCTCATGGCTAATTATTACCCCCCTTTCCCCCACTCTCTGCAGGTAAAAGTGTGAGCACATTCACAGTTCTTGTACTTTTGCCTACCAGAAAAATAAAATAAAAACAGGAGGAGATAGGTCAGGGGTGGGAAATTACATGTGGAAATTGTATAATCAAATTTCCGCTTATAATTTCCAGCAAGTACTTTGCACCTGCTTCAATGCAAGTGGGAACGCATGTGGGTGCACTGTACCTGCATTGTATGCGCCTGCAAAATTTTCAAAGGACACCGCTTGGAGAGTTGGCGGTTTGGCGCTTCCCCCATTACCCTCCCTGCCACGTCACTAACACAAGACTATGGCTCTAGCACCAAGTAAAGTGGAAGGAGCTGTGACAGGACTCAGAGTGGGGTGCTTTTTACTGTACTCTTCAGGACCAGCCCTCGTAACAAATACAGATCATGTATTCTCCACCATTCATTCCCAGCTTGTGTTCTTAAAGATGGAGCTTGCTGACCTTAGGAGCGTGAGGTTGATCTCTACGCTGGGAGAGTAACCCTCGTATTGGACCAAAACACCAAACACATATGGCAGAAGGAAGTTCACAAGGCTGATTATGATGGGCGGAAGGTACTGAGTCACAACTCTGCGGCTGGAAGTTTCACTAGAAGAGGAGATACTTTGCTGCAAAGAGAGAAACAGCTGCTACTATTGGATAAAGAGACAGCAAAAACAAATTTATAGAGCAGGAGCAATGAGGGAACAGGAGAGAGATGGAAGGAAAGAAAGAAAGAAGAGGCAGATAGATGAAGATCAAGGGTCAGAAAGAGAGAGAGATTGTGAGCAGCATACATTATGTCTTTAGTGCTATGTTATAAAGAACTGCAGGAAGCAGCAGATAAACACAACCTCTTACTTTTCTATCAGGATCTCCCAGCTGTTTATGGCTGAACATCAAACATCAGTGCCCCCATTCATTTTGGCAAATGGGGATAAAATCCTGACATGAAGGCTGAAGAAGTTAGGGAGAAGATTTAAACATTCTTCAAAGGGGACCATTTTCCATAACACGTGTTGTCTGCAAAGTATGTGGGCTATTTTAAGCTTCATAGACTGCACCAATTCTCACAAGGATACAATCTGCATTGTTTCCCTTCAAAAAAAAAAAAAGCAGATGTGCATTAAAAGTGTCCATGTGCTTTGCACCTGCTGTTTTTGTAGGGGCAGAATAGTGTGTGTACTTATGGAAATATCAGGTATTCATGCTGTTTTCTTTTCCCAATCTAAACACTGCCACAGAAATGCTTCTTTTTAAAGCAGCTAAAAGTACATACATTATAGCAGCTACATGTACTTTTGTCTACATTTGAGAAGGGCAATTTTCAGTCAGGCCATCTTACCTGAGTAAATACTAATTTTCTCATATAAATGACTTGCAAAATTACCCTCTCCATCTCCTCTTCAGTATGTCTGAAGAAGCTCTGAATGATAACACCCAGCGAACAATACTAGTAGAGCTGAACCTCCCATCATTGTTGCTTAAGATCAGTAAAGCCATCAGGCAGACTTCACCAGGGAAATGCCCAGGACCAGATTTATTTATTTGTTTTAAATAGCCCATGTGCTCCATAGTTTGCAGCAGGTTACAAACATACATACATAATAAATAAAAATACATGATACAAATAAAATGCAAGAAACAAACAAACAATAATAAAGACAAAACAAAAAGACTGCTGATACAAATGCACACAATGTGTGAGGAAGGAGGGTTGCATTACTAAATGTGAGATGAAAGAAATGGGTTTCCAGCTGCTTCTTAAATAATTTGGGACATGAGGTTAGCTGAAGGAATTCGTGCAAAGAGTTCCAAAAACCTGGGCCAGCAATCATGACTCTTGCCAAGACGCACACCTCAGATTAAAGGAACCTCAAGTAAGCCTCAGTCAAGTGTAATGACCTAACAGAATGATAAAGCCGAAGAAAAGATTTTAAATGGGAAAACTTCTCTATAGATGACTTTATGAATCGTAGTTAACACTTTATGTTTTGCTCTCCAATGAACAGGTAACGCATGGAGAGAACTTAAAGTGGGACTGATGTGATCATTCATTTTAGAATTTGTCAGGACCCGTGCTGCCGAGTTCTGTACAATCTGGAGAGGTCTTAATGTGGAAGCAGGTAATCCTAAATACAGGGAATTGCAATAAGCCAGAAGTGTAAGGATAAGTATCTGAAGAACAGATTGAAAATGCTCTGCTGAGAGGAAGGGTACATAAGTACATAAGAACATAAGACTTAACATACTGGGTCAGACCAAGGGTCCATCAAACCCAGTATCCTGTTTCCAACATTGGCCAAGCCAGGTCACAAGTACCTGGCAGGATCCCAAGGGGTAGATAGATTCCAAGCCTGCTTATCCCAGGGATAGGAAGTGAATTTCTGCAATTCTACCTTAATAACGGTTAATGGACTTTTCCTTCAGGAACTTGACCAAACCTTTTTAAATGCAGCGATACTAAATAGCTTTCACCACTTCCTCTGGCAACGAATTCCAGAGCTTAATTATGTGTTGAGTAAAAAAATATTTTTTCTAATTAGTTTTAAATGTATTACCCAGTAAATTTGTGTGTCCCCTGGTCTTTGTACTTTTCAAAAGAGTGAACAACTGATTAACATTTACTCATTTCATAGACTTCTATCATATCTCCCCTCAACTGTCCCTTCTCCAAGCTGAAGAGTCCTAACCTCTTTAGCCCTTCTTCATAGGGGAATTCTTCCATCCCATTTATCATCTTGGTCACCCTTCTCTGTACCTTTTCTAATTCTGCTATATCTTTCTTGAGATATGGTGTCCAGAACTGCACACAGTATTCAAGGTAAGGTCATTCCATGGAGCGATACAGAGGCATTATGCTATTTTCTATTTTATTCTCTATTCCTTTCCTAATAATCCCAGCATTCTATTTGCTTTCTAGGCTGCTGCTACTGCACACTGAGCAGAAGATTTCACCGTATTTTCTACGATGACATCTAGATCCTTTTCCTGAGTGGTGACTGCTAATGTGGAACCTTGCATTTTGTAGCTATAATTTGGGTTACTCTTCCCTAAGTACATCATTTTGCACTTGTCTACATTAAATTTCATTTTCCATTTGCATGCCCAGTCTCCCAGTTTTGCAATGTCATCTTGCAATTTCGCACAATCCTCTTGTGATTTGACAGCTTTGAATAATTTTGTGTTATCAGCAAATTTGATCACCTCACTTGTTGTTCCCATTTCCAGGCCATTTATAAATATATTAAAAAGCAGCAGTCCCAGAATAGATCCCTGGGATACACCACCTTTTTCCATTGGGAAAATGTACCATTTAGCCCTACTTTCTGTTTTCTATCTTTTAACCAATTGGCAATCCACAACAGGACACTGCCGCCTATCCCATGACTTTCTAATTTCCTACGCAGTCTCTCATGAGGGACTTTGTTATATGCTCTCTGGAAATCCAGATACACTATATCAACTGGCTCTCCTTTATTCACAAGTTTATTTATACCTTCAAAAAATGTAGCAAATTTGTGAGGCAAGACTTCCCTTGGCTAAGTGCATGTTAGCTTTGTCCCATTAAAACTATGCTTATATATATGTTCAGAAATTTTGTTCTTTATGATAGTTTCTACCATTTTGCCTGGCACAGAGATCAGACTCACTGGTCTGTAATTTTAGATCATCCCTTGATCCCTTTTTAAAATTTGGCATTACATTTGCAACCTTCCAGTCTTCAGGTACCATAGATGATGTTATTGATAGTTTATAAATTTTCAATAGCAGGTCCGCAATTTCATTTCTCAGTTCTTTCAGCAAGCTGGGATGTATACCATCTGGACCAGATGATTTGCTACTCTTTAGTTTGTCAATTTGCCCTAGTAAATCTTCCAGATTCACTGAGATTTGTTTCAGTTTCTCTGAATCATTACCTTTGAATATCATTTCTGGCATGGGTATATATCTTACATCTTCCTCAGTGAATACTGAAGCAAAGATTTAATTTAGTCTCTCTGCTATGGCTTTGTCATCCCTAAGTGCTCCTTTTACACCTTGATTATCTAATGGTCCAACTGATTTCCCTGCAGGCTTTTACCTTGAATGTATCTGAAAAAGTTTTTATTATGAATTTTTGCTTCCAGGGCAAGCTTCTTTTCAAAATCTCTCTTTGCCTTCCTTATTAATGCTTTGCATCTGACTTGCCAGTGCTTATGCTTTTTCCTGTTTTCTTCTTTTGGATCCCTTTTCCATTTCTTGAAAGATGATCTTGTTAGATTCTGCTCGCGGGCTTAACTGCGAGCAGCCTCTCACCTTTTCCAGTCAGCTTCTCCGTCTGCCTGCCTGCTTCGTTGCCGCATTCTCCACGCTGTTGGGGTCGCCGATGCTGCTCTTGCAGCCAGGAGGCTGCCGGTAATGCTCCTTCACGGTCAGGAGACCGCCCATGTCTTTTCCCGCATGGCGGGCCATGCTAGCATGCCCTGATGCAGCCTTGAGGCCGCCCTGAAGCCTTCAGTCTTCGTGGCTGGGAGCCGCTGACGTCAACACAGTCCTCCACGGCAGGAGTCGCCTCTACCTTCCTCTTTTTGTGGCCAGGAGGCCGCCCCGGAGCTTCTCTTTGCAGCCCGGAGGCCAACATTCACCCTCTTCCAGTGCTGGGAGAACTGCTTCAATCCTCTCTTCGTGGCAGGGTGCCGCCTCTGACGCCAAGTCTGGCTTCATGGCCTAGTGCCGCTTCAGCTTCCTGCTCTGCAGCATGGTTGCTGTCCCCAGTCCTGCCTTCTGATGTCCTGTCCTTCCTGAAGTCCGTCATCCTGTTGTTCTGCCTCTCAGAGCCTCCTCGATGTTCTTCGTTGGGTGACCTGGGGGTCCGAAGTCTAGATGTCTCAGATATCTCGTTCTCCAGTTCACTTGACACTTCCTTGATGCTCTTGACTGAGTGCCCTGGGGGTTAAAGTCCAGATGTCCTAATGTTCCAGACGTCTTTGTGTTAAGTTGTCTTTGTCTTCAGAATCCTTTGACGTCCTCATCTTCAGATCTTTTCTCTGTCAAGCATTCAGACCCTTTTGGCTCCTACGTCAAGGAGCCTTCAGACTCTTTGGCTCCCTCGTCAGGGTAGCCTTCCTCTCGGATATCCTGGTTCCAGATCTTACCTCCTAGTGGGCCATCCCCAGTTCACCTTTGGGATGACCTTTGGATGTCTTCCACGTTGGGTCTGAAGCCATCGCGTATTCAGGTTGGCCTGCGCCGATTACGCCTAGTCCCCAAAGCTCTGTTCAGGATGGATGCTGCTACGAGTCATGGCCAGATACCTTCATACTGAGTTTTAACTCTTCTGTCGTCTTTTCACTCAGCAAGTGTCTTCATCAGTGTCCCTGATGTTCTTCTCTTCAGCCTTGCCTCATCCTTATCCAGTATCGTCTGATCCTCTTCTTCAAGTCCTCGTCTGATCCTTGTCATCAAGTATCGTCTGATAATTGTCTTCAAGTATCGTCTGATCATTATCTTCAGTCTTCAAGTCACGTCTTGCTCCAGTTCCATCGTCTGCCCTCAACCTCTGTCCATCCTGGCGCATTTGCCGTTCCCATACGGCAGGTCCAAAAGAGTATCGAGTGGACGGAGGGCTACCCCAGAGACCAGCTTTGCGTTCTTGGGTCTCTACTGATGTGTCAGGTTTGGCAGAGGTCTGAGTTCCTGGTCTTCTGCCTGTCTGCCTGTGCTGGGATACGTCTTACCTGTCTCGGTGCTTCCACGGAGCTCCTCTCTGCAGTCGCATCGTAGTCCAAGGGCACACCACTCTCCCCGGAAGCGGGGTTGCTCCCTAGTGCTCCCGTAACAGTTCTTTTAGATATCATAGCCTCTGTCACCTCACCTTTCAACCATGCCAATAGTTGTTTAGCCTTCCTTCCACCTTTTCTAATGCATGGAATACATCTGATCTGGCCTTTCAAGATGATATTTTTAAATAACATCCATGCCTGAGCTAAACTCTTAACATTTGCAGTTGCTCCTTTCAGTTTTTTCCTAACCATTTAACTCATTTTATCATAGTCACCTTTTTGAAAGTGAAATGCTGTCATAGTAAATTTCTTTTTTGCGCTCCCTTCAGTTATTAAATCAAATTTGATAATGTTGTGATCACTATTGCCAAGTGGCTCAAACACTGTTACCTGCTGCCCAAATACTGTGTTCCACTAAGGACTAGGTCTAAAATAGTGTCCCCTCTTGTTGGTACTTGTACCAACTGCTCCATAAAGCAGTCATTTATTTCATCTAGGAACTTTACCTCTCTAGAATGTCCTGATGTGACATTCACTCAGTCAATTCTGGGTAATTGAAATCACCCATTATTACTGTGCTGCTGATTTTGTTAGCTTCCCTAATTTCTTTTAGCATTTCATTGTCTGAAGTTCATTCTGACCAAGTGGATGGTTTTACACCCCCATTACTATTTTATTCCCTTTTTCACCTGGGATTTCTATCCATAAAGATTTAACATTGCATTTTGTTTCCTGCAGAACTTTTATCCTGTTTGACTCCATGCTCTCTTTAACATATAGTGCCATCCCTCCACCAATTTGATCCATCCTCTCATTTCGATATAATTTGTACCCTGGTATCACCGTGTCCCATTGGTTATCTTCCTTCCACCAGGTCTCTGAGATGCCAATTATATCTACCTCTTCATCCAGTGCTATACACTAACGGGCGGATTTTCAAAGCCCTGCTCGTGTAAATCCGCCCGGATTTACGCGAGCAGGGCCTTGTGCACCGGCGCGTGCAGAACCCCGGGACACGCGTAGGTCCCGGGGTTTTCGGAAGGGGGCGTGTCGGGGGGCGGGACCCGATGACGCGGCATTTCGGGGCGGGGCGCGGCATTTCGGGGGCGGGACCAGGGAGTGGCACCGGCCCGGGGGCGTGGTCCAGGCCTTCGGACCAGCCCCCAGGTCGGAGCACGGCGCGCTAGCACTCCGCTGGCGCGCGTAGATTTACATCTGCTTCTCGCAGGCATAAATCTACGGACAAAGGTAAGGGGGGGGTTTAGATAGGGCCGGGGGGGTGGGTTAGGTAGAGGAAGGGAGGGGAAGGTGAGGGGAGGGCGAAAGAGAGTTCCCTCCGAGGCCGCTCCGATTTCGGAGCGACCTCGGAGGGAAGAGAGACAGGCTGCGCGGCTCGGCGTGCGCCGGCTGCCCAAAATCGGCAGCCTTGCGCGTGCCGATCCAGGATTTTAGAAGATACGCGCGGCTACGCGCGTATCTTATAAAATCCAGCGTACTTTTGTTTGCGCCTGGTGCGCAAACAAAAGTAAGCGAACGCGCTTTTTAAAAAAATCTACCCCTAACTCTACCATCTTATTTTTTAGACTTCTAACATTTGTATACAGACATTTCAAAATGTGCTTCTTGTTTGTATTAACAACCTGCTCATCAGTTGAGAGGGGTAATTTGGAATCTTTCTGATCCCCCCTTTGGCATTTCTTGCAACCTCTCTACTGGGAAGCCCTTTTTTCCCTGTTCTCTTTGTATCCTTCAAAGATGCATCATTCCGAATCATACTCTTCTGAGTGACCGTCAGCTTTCCCCCATCATCTAGTTTAAAAGCTGCGCTATCTCCTTTTTAAAGGTTAGAGCCAGCAGCCTGGTTTCACTCTGGTTAAAGTGGAGCCCATCCTTTCGGTAAAGGATCCCCCTCCCTAAAATGAAGCCAGTTCCTAACAAAGCTAAAATCCTCTTTCTTGCACTATTGTATCATCCATGCATTAAGACTCTGGAGCTCTGCCTGCCTTTGGGGTCCTGCACATGGAATGGGGAACATTTCTAAGAATGCTATTCTGGATGTTCTGGATTTCAGCTTTCTAGCTAAAACCCTAAATTTGGCCTCCCTCCTGCACTTTAAGAACATAAGAACATAAGAAAATGCCATACTGGGTCAGACCAAGGGTCCATCAAGCCCAGCATCCTGTTTCCAACAGTGGCCAATCCAGGTCATAGGAACCTGGCAAGTACCCAAAAACTAAGTCTATTCCATGTAACCATTGCTAATGGCAGTGGCTATTCTCTAAGTGAACTTAATAGCAGGTAATGGACTTCTCCTCCAAGAACTTATCCAATCCTTTTTTAAACACAGCTATACTAACTGCACTGACCACATCCCCTGGTAACAAATTCCAGAGTTTAATTGTGCGTTGAGTAAAAAAGAACTTTCTCCGATTAGTTTTAAATGTGCCCCATGCTAACTTCATGGAGTGCCCCCTAGTCTTTCTACTATCCGAAAGAGTAAATAACCGATTCACATCTACCTGTTCTAGACCTCTCATGATTTTAAACACCTCCATCATATCCCCCCTCAGTCGTCTCTTCTCCAAGCGTCATTGGTACCCACATGTACCAAGACAGCTGGCTTCTCCCCAGCACTATCTAAAATCCTATCTATGTGATGTATGAAGTCCGCCACCTTCGCACCAGGCAGGCAAGTTACCAAGCCATGTAAAATACGTACTTTGAAGAGTGAGGATTTAGTCACTCACTGAATGTGCATTTTCATGGACAAATCCAGTTCCATCATTACTCCCAAATTCATTATAGGCTGTACAATAGGAATGTTATAGCCTTCACAACAGAAAAACAAAAGACGGTCAGTCACGGGAGTCTAATGCAGTATAATCAGCTTTGTTTTGTTCACATTAAGAAGGAGTTTATTATGATGTAACCATGGCATACCACCCAAGATTTTCAATCAAGAAGGCAATCATATGCTCCTGAAATTCAAACAATTCTTCAAAGTTGTAGACAGCATCTTCTCAGAATCAAAGTGTGGATTCAGACCTGGCCAAAGGACTATACATATGGTGGGGACAATTGTGATTAGTTTGCTCAATTTCCAGGTGCACAGGTGCTATTGTATGCAAGGGAAACTTCCTGCAGATTCAATTTTTGTAAGGAAGATGATGATGATACACACTCTTCCAGTCCAGGGAGGTAAGATGGCCTGGACTTTAAGGGACAATTTTCAGACTTTCCACATTGTGACAAAGTCTGTGGGTACATTTTACCTGTGGACTTTACCATGGTTTCAATTTGAAACTGGACATTTGCACCTGCTACCTTTCCTGCAGGTCTGTTTTTCATGGACAATAATATGTAGATTAGAACATGCAATCTGTGCAGGTTATTACCTCCCCCTATCTAAACATGCCCCCTGAAAACCTCCTAATGCAGCCAAAAGTATGCACGTGCTTAAATACAAATTTCTGGCCACCTTTCCACATGCAAATTGCTCTTTACATGTATGAAAGGCTTTGAAAACCATCCAGTCGAGGAGCAGGATGATTATTTTTCTTCTTCTCTCTCTCTTTAATGTCTCTCTGTTAGTGTTTGAATAATTTCTAATGGTGCTACTCTTACGTGTGTTATGGAAAATATTAATACAGATAAAGTGGCAAAAAAAAAAAGATTCATTCATAAGATAGCAATGAAGCAAGGAGGGGGGTATTGTTGGCAGCAGATTTTCATCTGCCAGATGTTGACTGGAGCATCCTTATTCCAGAAACAGAAGCAGGCAGATCCCTGGGCTCCCTACAAGGGGCTCTTCTCAGGTAAATGGTAACAGAACCCACAAAAGAGGATGAGATACTGGACCTGCTTCTCACAAAAGGGGAAAGTGTTTCTAAGGTCATGGTAGGTGACCACCAAGCTCCAGTGATCACCAGACAGCATAGCTAAATGTAAAAGCAAAGGCAGAGAGAAGATCACCTGAAGATCAGATTCCTGGACTCCAAGAGTCCATTAGGGGAGGCCTTCACATGTACTGGTCCAGAAAAAAACACTACCCACAGAAAAAGCAGGTGCAAGAAAGTGAAAGCACACGTGGCAAGTTTCAAAGTGAAAGTGCACATGGCCTTTGACTTAGAGAACTGGTGTAAAGCCCGTGAGCAGAAGGCAAGTGTACTGAGCGGGTGAGAGGCAGAAGTTCCAAACCCTCAGCCCAGCTCCCTGAATGAATCTGCCTGGAGCAGGTGAGAGATTCTGGCTCCTGGGAGTGGCAGCGCAGTGCTGGGAGCATCTGTGCTCAGACTTTTGACAGGCAGAGAGGCCCTTGCACTCCCTCCTCTTCCCTTCCGGTCTCTCCGAGGGTCTCATGCTTCCGTGGTTATTATCCATTACCAGAGCTTTTGGCTCGCTCTTGAGTTGAGGCTGGGCACCTAGTTTTGGTTTTTGTAAGTGTTTTTTAATTTGATTTTTATAGCTTTGATTTTGTATGTGCTTTTTAATATTTTAGTGTTTTATGGTAGGTATATAATTTTTGTTATCCACTCAGAATGTTGGATGATGTGAGTCATAAGTGTTTTAAATAAATATCTATACCCTAGCGGAGAGAAGAGATACAGAGAATACGAGAAAGACATTAACATACCTCAAAGGTATAAATGCATATGAAACAAACTTTTTTTGGTTGAAAGGAAGCTCTAGAACAGAGGTCATGATAGGAGACACAATGGGGATAGACACAGAAATAACATAAGGAAATATTTCTTCAGAGAAAAGTTGCTGGATATATGAAACAGCCTCCCGATGGAATCAGTAGAAGTAAAAAAGACAGAATTCAAGAAAGCCTAGAGAGAGGACCTTTAGTTGCACGGAAGTGAAGGTAAAGCTGGAAGTTAGGCAGGCTGTGCGGTATTATAGCAGGAAGGGAATGTGGACAGAGGCTGCTCCTTATGGTCTTCATCTGCCATCACAAATTTATGTTTTTAACTTTTCTGGCACATGGTATCATCTGTCTGATCACTCACATAAACGAAGAAGACTTCCCTCTACTCCCTGAGCCCATAACCCCCACGCCAATATACTGAGGGAAAAGGTTTTCTGTTTCTGAAGGAACATACATCAGAGCTGCTCCTGCTCACCTGCTCAAAGTCCTGGGAAACTCCAGTAGCCAGGTAGATGCAGTAGAAAGCCACTGCCATCAGTGCCAGGATGAGCAAATTCAGCAACAGGCGGATGAGCATGAGCAGAGCCTTCTCCTTCCTTGACTGCTGCTGCTTCTGCTGGTGTCTGCTCACTTCCTGTTGCTCCATCTGTCTCCAGGAGAGAGCAAGGAACAGTCCAATGCAGATATGAATAGAGTAAAGAAAGGTATACTGAATATATGGACCAGAGACACAGAGGAGACCGAAGGATATGAGAGAGAAACACTTCAAGAAAGGAGAAAAGCACACAACCAGAAGGCAGGGGGACAAACACACACAGAGGTAACAGATGTATTCAGATGCACAGAGCACCAATGTACTGAGGCATAAACATACACACGCAGTCGGAAATATAAAATACACACAGCCCAAGGACAAGGAGACAAATATATACATACAAAGGCAGAAGTAACACAGATTTATACATGAACAGAATCCTAGGAGAATGGCCAAGACAGAACTTCTATCTTTACCCCCAAAACTACCTCCCTCATCCCCTCTGTCAATATTTCTGTGGATAACTGGCATCCTCCACTTTTTCTCTACACATATCCAAAACACTTTTACAATGTGTCATTTCTTTCATCACCAAAATCCATTCTTTCCTTTCTGAATATACTCCCAGAGCCCTTATCCACTCTCACCTCTTGCTTAAAACTACTGTAACCTGCTCCTCACTGAAACATCTCTCTCCATGACCTTCAGCACTTATTTTCCGTCAGTGTCACTACACCCATATAACCCCTCTTCTCAAGTCACTGCCTTGGCTCCCAATGTATTCCCACTTGCAGTTCAAGCTTCTCTTAGTCACCTGAATATAACTCACCTTGAGCTACCAATGAGAAGGCGTGAGCTAAATAAATAAGAGAGCCTTCACTCTGCGATCCTTCACTACCTCCTCTCTCTACACTCCTCCTCTCGAACTCCGCTCACTGGGCAAGTCATTCCCTTGGCCTCCATTGCCACTCCTGACTGACTCCATGCTTTCCCCTGGCCTGTGCCGTACAACTTGGAATAGACTTTCTGAGTCGGTGTATCATTCTTCCTTTCTGGTCTTATTCAAATCCAACCGAAAAACCCACTTTTTAAGGCTACTTTAAAATTGTAACCCTTGGTTCTTCTGACCCTTGTTAGTGTTAACTATTCTCCATAATAAATGAATCTCCCTAATTCTCTTATTTATTCTGTTTGCCTGTCATGAATATATTGTAAGCTCTATGGAGCAGGGACTGTCTCTTATGTATATTTGTATAACACTGCATATATCTAGTAGACTTACAGAAATTGTAAGTAGTACTAGACATATATATACACCCAGAGTGCAGGGTGACACAGCAAGTCACAACTAAAGGGCACGGGACATTCACAGATGCACACACAGAACACCAGAAGACATATATACAACAAGGAGACTGAAGATATACACATACACACAAACATGCAGGCAGAGGAGAAACACACGTGTTGTCTCTTACTTTCAGGGAGTTGCTGATGCTGCACTGTTTGAGAGCCACTGCATCCATGCTGTAGATACAGAAATCCCAGCCTGCAAAGATCCTGGAGCTAAAACCAGTCAGATAATATCTGCTGGGCCATTGCCTCTGGATCCTGCTCTCCACCATTCTAGGAAGAGAGAAGAGTCTCATATTAATATGAATATCCCTCCCATCAACAAGTCATGGATACAACATGAACTAAAACATTCAAAAAGACAGGCAGCCACCAATACAGTGTGACCAGGGACATGTGAGAAAGAAGGAAGTTTGAGACATATATTTATTTGTATTTATTTATTTAGATATTTTTATATACCGACAGTCGTTGTGAACATCTCATCGGTTGACAGAGAACAGAATGCAGCAACAGGTTTTACAATGAACTAGTAACTTGCACATGTGAAATAAAAACTACAGTGTAAAGGGACTAATAGCTAAATAGGGGGAAAAGGGAGTATATACAGGGCATGTAACCAGCTTATACAGGAGGAATGGGAAGCAAATACAAGGGGAGAGAGGAGCATAGGAGCGGGCATAACAAGCTTATACAGAGAGCATAACAAGCTTATGCAGAGGATATAACAAGCTTGTGCAGAGAACATAGCAAGCTTATACAGAGAACTTAAGGTTTACAGGGCGAGTAGGTAGCCTGATACATAATTTACAAAGATGAGAAGGCAAGTGGAAGATCTGAAAAATAATTAATATAAGAAGTAGCTTAAGTACATTAAAATCTGGAATCACATATTACGTGTATCGCTTAAGGTATGAGAGGAGAGGTTGTCTGTAGTATCGTTGGGGAAGGCGAGAATACAAATGTGAGGACAGGAGAGGAGAGATATCGTCAATAGATCCCATAGGAGGATGGGCAGCGAGGTAGAGGGGATAGGGGGAAAGCTGCTGAGGTAGCTCAGGTGTAGGCCTGTTTAAATAGCCATGTCTTGAGGTTATGTTTGAATTTTTTTGGGCATGATTCTTGGCGAAGATAGGATGGCAATTTATTCCATAGAGTGGGACCTGCCATGGAAAAGGCACGGTCTTTGGTGGAGGTAAGTTTAGATAGTTTGGGTGAGGGTGTGTGTATTGTTGCCAGGTATTGGTTTCTAGTGGGTCTGGCGGGGATGTGAAATATGAGGTGTTCTCTGAACCAGTGCATATTGTGGTTGTAAAGTGCTTTGTGGATAAGTGTAAGTGATTTGTATATGATCCGGGATGTGATCAGTAGCCAGTGCAAATGCTTGAGGACAGGGGTGATATGATTATTTCTGTGGGCATTGGTGAGGATACGGGCGGCGGCATTTTGGAGCAGTTGTAGGGGTTGTATTGCATTTTTGGGGAGGCCTAGTAGAATGGCACTGCAGTAATCAATTTTTGATAGAATAAAGGCTTGGAGTATAGTGCGAAAGTCATTGAGGTGTAGAAGGGGTTTAAGTATTTTTAAGATGTATAGTTTGAAGAAACCGTCTTTTAAAGTGGCATTGATGAATTTTTTTAGGTTAAATTGATTGTCGAGGGTGACGCCGTTGTGAAATTGTAATATCAGAGGGCGGTGTGTTAAGAAATTGTGGGTTAAGGTTAATGTTGTGGGGTGAGATGAGGAGTAGCTCAGTTTTAGTGGTGTTGAGGGCAAGGAAGTTGTTTGAGAGCAAGGTGCTGATAGCAGAGAGGGCGGTTTCCCAGGTCTTAATGGCTTCTTGTAGGGTGTCTGTAACAGGTATCAGGATCTGAACGTCGTCAGCATATATGAAATGCGCAAGACCTAGCTCAGCAAGGAGATGGCAGAGGGGGAGGAGGTAAATATTGAATAGTGTGGAGGATAGAGATGAGCCTTGTGGTACTCCTTGTGTTAGAATTGTTGGTTTCGATATGCAATTACCAATTTGTACACTGTATTGTCTATCGCAGAGATAAGATTGAAACCAGCGGATTGCGGTGCTGGAAATGCCAATTTCTTTAAGCGTTCTATTAAAATGTTGTGGTTGACTGTATCGAATGCAGAAGAAATGTCTAGAAGGACCAAGATGTGCGATTGGCCTTTGTCAATGCCTTTAAGTATGTGGTCAGTATGAGATATGAGGAGGGTTTCGGTGCTGTGGTGTTTGCGAAAACCATATTGTGAAGAGAGGAGAATGTTGTGTTCTTCAAGATAGTCTATAAGTTGTCGATTAATTGTTTTTTCTAATATTTTAGCAATAAAGGGTAGGTTTGATATGGGGCAAAAGTTGGCCAGATCGGAGGGGTCGAGGGTGGGGTTTTTTAGGATGGGATTTACTATGGCTTGTTTGAGTTGGTTTGGGACATTGCCAAGAGAGATAGGTCTGTTAATGATGCTCGATAAGGGTTTGGAGATGATGTTGGGGATGGTGAGGAGGGCTTTAGTGGGGATGGTGTCGGAGGGGGTGTAACGAGGGTTTAATTTTCTTTAGGATAGATTCTATTTCTAATGATGAGATAGTCTCGAGTGCATTAAGTCTAGCAGTGGTGTTGCTGGAATGTGAAATGGAATGCGGCCTCAGATACAATGTGACCAGGGACATGTGAAAAAGAAGGAGGTCTCTGGTATAGTATGACCTGGAATATGTGTGAAGAAATATGGCCACTGATAGAACATTTCCAGCATTGCCCTCTGCTTCATGGCAGAGAGCTATGCTGCCGCTTACCCAACTAATCAAACTTAATATTTCACTTGGAAGCAGCTCCAGCACTGCTCTCTACATTAATGGTGGGGGTGAAAAGGGAATTAGAACATAAGGTTACTAAGAGCCAAGAGAAACAGTTAAGTATGAGAACAAATGTGTGAAGCTTGCTGGGCAGACTGGATGGACCGGTTGGTCTTCTTCTGCCGTCATTTCTATGTTTCTATGTTTCTATATGACTAGTGACACATGAGAAAAAAAAAGAGGTCTCTAATATATATAATGTGATCTGGGACACATGAGAAGAAATGCTGCCACTGATACAATGTGACTAGTGACATGTGAGAAGGAAGCAGACCTCTGATATAATGTGACCTGGGATATGTGAAAAGGAATGTGGCAACTAATACAATGTGACTAGTGACGTGAGAAGGAAGGAGGTCTCTGATATACCATGAAATGGAACATGTGAGAAGAAATATGGCCACTGATACAACATGACCAAAAGCACATGTAAAAGAAAGATGATGACTATAACCAGACTCCATTCTGGCTGCACAACACCTCATATTGTTGATTAAATTCATGAATCACTGACTCAGCACCTGAAACAGGACAGGGGTCTACCCCTAGATAGATCTATAGTTATTTACATTTTTTCTATGCTGCTTTTGTTGTCAACAAGAAAGTTCATAGCGTGTGGTGCTTCTGCCTGGAAGTGCATCATTTTTGGTTGTAGGTCACACAAGAAATAGCTGACATCCTTAATGTTCCCATCCATGTGACGCCTGAGTTGGGTTTACTGGGAAGATGGAATAGGTCCTTAATCCTGGTAAAATGTAGAGTATTTGTTAAGATTTGTGGACCCTTGGCCCGAGGTGGGGGCTAACGCTATCTGAGGGGTTGGGCCCCGCAGGTCCCCACCGTCGGGAGGCGAGGCTGGCCGGAAACAGAGGTAAACAGGAACTTCGCCAGTACCGGACCCTCGTTCCCCGCAGGTTGAGCCCTTGGGTGCCGGGGCTGGCTGGTCTTAGGAGCACCTCTGTGTGGCTGGTCCCGGAGAGAGTAGGCGGCTGGAGGCAGAGGGTGTCAATAAGGTTAGGTATAGTCCAAGATCGAGGTACTCTTGGAGGGAGAGAGAGAGAAGGCCTCAAAGGGTGAAAGGCCACCACAGTTCAGAAGACAATAGGGTAGGGCCACGTGGGAGTGACCCTAAGGAGAAGAGGTGCAGAAGCAGAGGTTTGTATTGTGGTATGCTGAAGCAGGGCTAGAGCAGAGAATCCACTGTAACAGGTACGAGTAGAGTAGTAGCGCAGAGAGGCTGCCTGAGAAACTGCAGCGCAATAACGGGACCTTGTAATGTAGAAGCGCTGAGACGTGCCCCGAGGAGCGGGGACACAGAGACACAGTCCAGTAATGTCACAGCGCTGAGCCAGGTCTTGAAGAGTGAAAGCACTGAAGCCGGATCTCCAATGTAGAAGTGCTGAGGCTGATCCCATGGAGTGGGAGGCGCCACAGTGGGGTCCCAAGTGTAGAGGCGCTGAGCCAGGCCCAGAGGAGCGGGAAGCGCAGAGACAGGGTCCCAGGCGAAGAAGTGCTGAGCCAGGCCCTGAGGAGCGGGAAGCGCTGAGACAAGGATATTGACGTGAAGCACGGGGATCCGTAAAGCAGGAACATCGGGTCCGGAGTACTGGAGCAAGCACCAGAAAGAAACCAGGGAACTCATTGCCAAGTTGGTTAGTGGTGGCTGGAGGTAGTCCTTAAATATCCCGGGCCCATGATGTCATCAGCCGGGGACGAGCCTGAAGTTCCCACCATTGGCCCTTTAAAGGGAGGACAGATGGCAAGTGCGTGCACGCGCCTAGGGAGGCCCAGGGTTGGAACGCTGGTCGGCGGCATCCCAGCCGCCACGTGGAGCACAGGGAGCTAGGAGGAACGTGCCGGTGGCAACTGGCAACAGCCGCGAGTATACCAGGAGTAGAGAGCCAAGCATGACATGACGTAAGTTGAGCCGGCCATGGCCGCCCGCAGCTGGCAGCCATAACAGTACTGGTTGGGCAGCTTTTATTAGCTGCCAGATTCACTAGAGCAACTTTTTGAATGTTAACCCAAGCAGTGAATATTGGCGCTCTCAGGTACAAGACATAGCTGATATTGAAAAGCTAAGGACTGACCTTAAAGGTGAAAATGCTAAATATAATACTATTTGGGGGTCTGTATTATGCACATCTTGTTATAACTTAATGTTCACCGGAGACAGAATTGCATGCTTTTTTTTTTTTTTATTATGTATTAGATACTACAGGGATTGCTCTGATGTGAAGTTCTTGTTGAATAACAACTCACTATCTCAATCTGCATATTACATGTTTGCAGTATTAAAATTATCTTGTCGCCACCAAAAAACTGTTAAATAAAGAGTTGTAAAAAAAAAAAAGAAAGTTCAAAGAGATGTACAAAAAATAAAAACATAAAATACAATAATACACAATAAAACATAACAGTATAAAACAAACCCAACCATACCAACACAAAATAAATGAAGTAAAAGAAAAAATAAAAACTGAAATAAAATATTTAAAAAAAAAGCAACATCAGAAATCAATGCATTCTGTAGGGCACAAACTCCCAGTTTAAGTCTGTGCTTTCTTACCTTTTCCCAACCCAGAAGAAGCAGAGGATGATATATCCCAGAATACTCAGCAGGTATGCCATGCAGATACTGTAGCATGAGCCCATGGTCTCTCTGAGTCTGTAGTGTCCATAGAAGAAGAAGGATGTCTCCAGGATACCCTGAAAAAGACAGCATCATATTGACAAACAGACTCACCCACACTTTACTGCACAAGAGAGAAAGAGAGAACTATAGCGCCTGCTGCAGGAGGCTGAGAGTAATGGCGTATAGGGTGATAACACTGGCTACAAGAGGCAGAGACAGGAGCAGCAATGTAGCACTGACTACAGGAGGCTGACAGTGAGGGGAGCAGGGCTATAGCAGTAAGGGCTGGAAGCCAAGAGTGAGGGGAACAGGGCTACAGCACCAGTTGCAGGAGGCTGAGAATGAGGGGTGAGTGGCTATGGCACCAGTGGCAGGAGGCTGAAAGAGGCCAATATTCAGTGCTGTTTGTCTGGCTAAATTCAGACTTAATTCCGATCAATCAATCCAAACACACTAGCCCAAAAAATGAACGTAATCTGGGGACTGTCAAAATTAATTCCAAAACACCAAAAATCTCTCGTCACCCAGTTGTGTATTTTTTTCTTTTTTTAAATGTACAATCAACAAAATGTTTTTATCACGCCAGAAACTTTCTTTGTAGAACCCTCTAGAGTACAGTTTATATGACAGTGTATCGGCAAGCTAAGTTGTTATTTTTTAAGTCTTTCCTTCTTATAAAAAGAAACAGTCATTTGAAAACATTGCTATGATCGGACCTAAGTGCAGTGATACATATATATATATATATATATATATATATATAGATAAAGCTTTTTATTAAGATAAAACACAAAATAAATATACGTGGAGTTAATAAAGTAAAGAGGGACCCAAGTGAGAACGCAGTTTGTGGATTATATAAACTGTACTCTAGAGGATCCTACAAAGAAACTTTCTGGCGTGATAAAAAAATTTTGTTGATGTACATTTTAAAAAAGTAAAAAAATACACAACTGGGTGACAAGAGATTTTTGGTGTTTTGGGATTAAGTTCAGTCTTAGTCAGACAAATAGTCAGATTTGAAAATTCCTCAGCACAAACCATCCCCAAGATAGCCAGATTTTGGGGCCAATGCAATATTTGTGCGTAGAAAATGGGCGCTCAATGTTGAGCGCCCGTTTTCCTAACATGCACCCAGCCACCTCTCCTGGGCACATGATGCAATATTTAAATGAGGGGTTGCACTAAAAAGTAAGTGCTAGGAAAAATTGTGTGTTTAGGGATGTGCACTGATTTTTTTTTGTGTGTCGTTTTCGTTTCGTTTTTTTTGTGCTTAATTTTACTTTTTAAATGGTTCAGGGGTGTTTTTTTTGTGTTTCCCGAATTTCAGACTTAATGCGCACTAATATGAAATACAGGGCTGGTAAAGGTATGCCACACTCAAGGACTCACTGATAAAAACAAAAAATCCTGCTTTCTGTGATTCCTCCTATTAGTACTAAGTAGGAGGAATCACAGAAAGCAGATTCCGGTAAAAAAAAAAAAGTCTCAGGTAAAAAAAATAATTCTGGGCACCCAATATAAACGTACAAGATACACAGTCCAGGTCGTGTATCTTGTACGTGTTTATTGAGCCAGTAGCACAATATACACAACTGACAGCCACCTCCCCTGTGCGCCTGATGCTGAGGAGGCACTAGGGACTAGGGATGTGCATTCGTTTTAGATGAAATAGACAATGGCAATGAAATTTGTCTATTTCATTTTGTTTCAAGAGCAGCCCGAAATGAAAAATTTTCCGTGTTGCAATGGGCACATTGGCCGCACGGACAATTTTTTACATCACTGGTATTAGCTAATAGCCTCATCTACATGGAATTTACATGTGATGAGCTTTATTAGCTTCGTGTTGGTTTGGATGCGCTAATCCCTGAATTGCATTGGGGGTATGGATGGACGTCCAAAATGCGTGTTCAATCGCATGTTAAGCTGTGCGCTAGGTGCAGTGCGTGGTATTGCATCGGCCCCAATGTGTTATCTGGTTAAAAATGTATCCGGCTAACATAATAAATGATGGAAAATAAAGACCAAAATGGTCCATCTAGTCTGCCCAGCAAGTTTTTTTAGGGTAGCAACTGCCACTCCGTGCAGATTACCCCAAAGCCTTCTGTTTAGGCAAGCTCGGGGGCAGGGCGGGGGCATTCCAGGGATGATTTTCAGTGTTGTCCATCTAACATAGCTGGAAAACTTTAGGACAGATGAAGAGCAGTCCTAAACTTATCCAGTTAGCTTTATGATAGCTGAGGGTATTCAGCAGTGTGCCTGTGCCACTGAATATCCCAGCAAAGTTTGCCAAGTAAGTTTGCTAGCTGAATATGGACCTCAGAGTGAAGAGAGCAAGGCTTTAGCACTGGCTATAAGAAGCCAGAGTGAGGGAAGCAGGGATATAGCCCTGGCAGTGGCTGCAGGAAGCCGAGAGTGAGGGAAACAGGGCGTTGATAAGCTGGATATCCCTTGATGGAGGACACACACTCACTTCGCCGGTGAAGATATCCAAGAAAACTGCATGTGTGGCTGCTGCTCCACCCTGCACTCTGGAACTGAAGTTCTTACATTGTGTGTCTAAACCAGAGAGAGGGAGAGAGAGACTAGCAGGAAGCAGCTGCTGGAGATGAAACGTTCCTACCCGTGGGATACCTTCTGTCTCCATCCCTCCTGACCCTTGCATGTAGCACTCTGCATCACATGACAATCTCCAGGTTATAGGGATCAGGTTGAATTGCTTCATTATAAGTATCCTGAAGTGGGCTTGGACGAGTTCCTCACCCACAGGATCAGTTCTGATACAGTTATTTACCTCCCCTTCCCCTTCCCTTACCTGCCCACTTCTGATAGAATCACTCACCCCTGGTTTGGTTCAGGACTTCCACTTCTGGCACCTCTGGGGTTCTGGTGAAGAATGAGATGGGCACAAGCACGAACCCAGCAAAGACAGGGACAAACACCAGGTTCAGGATAAGCAGGAACCGTAGTAAGGTAAAATAGGAGAGGATCCCAGATCCAAAGTGCCCTGCAAAAAGCAGAGAATGAGAACTCATCACCCCTCCCACTATCACAAACACTGACCCTGCCATAACACATCCGTGACATACTAACTCTGCCATAGCACTCCCAGTCACAAATTATCACTGACTCTTCTATAACACGCCCAGTCACAAAATGGTCCTGCCATAACACCCCTGAACACACAATGACCCTGCTATAACATGACCGGACACAGACTAACCCTGAGTTAACAGCCCCAATCACACACTGACCCTGCCATAACACACATGGTTACACACCAACCCTGCTATACTACGCCTGGTCACACACTGATCCTGCCACAAAATGCCCGCTCATGCACTGACCCTACCATAACACCACCCGGTTACCAGCTGACCTTGTCATAATATGCCTAGTCACACTCTGACCCTCCCATTAACATGCCTGGTCAAACACTAACCCTGCCATAACACCTCCTCCTGTCATATAACATGACTGGTCACAGTCCAACCCTGTTACAATGGTCACACGCTGACCCTACTATACCATGCTCAGTCACATATTGATCCTGCCATAACTTACAGGGTGACACACCAATCTGCTATAATCACAAGCTGATCTGCTGTAACATGCCCAGTGGCACACACTGACCCTGCTATAACTAGTGCTGTGTACGCCTGCTTCCCAGGTGACAGCTTAGCGGACACCTGGGTCCTATTGTACCTTCAATCTCATGAAGAGAGCTCTTCCAAAGCTCACAGGCTGAGAAGAGATTCTGAATCTCTTGACTTAGTTTCCGATGTGAAAGTCGCTGACTCTGTGTCCAGTGCTCCCAACCAGAGATTTGCCTTCCTTCTGCTCTTCGCTTCTTCCTGTTGGAGGAGCAGACTGTTTATTACATCCTCTCAGGTGCTGGCACCAAATCTTTTGTTCCTCTCACTCAAAGGGGCTGCATCCTGGAATCCTTTATGGCCTCCACTCAGGGGGGTCTGTATACCCAGATCCTCTGTGCCCCCCACAGAGGGGCTGTACCTCCAAATCTTCTCTGTCCCAAATTGAGAGGGATTGTACCTCAAAACATACGCTTTCAAATGCTGGGAGAGGCTATAACCCTGAATCCCACTTGCCCCGCCTCAGGAGGGGCCATAACCCCAAATACTCTCTGTCCCAGTCTCAGGGGGGTTGTATCTGTCCTATATTGAAAAATGCTGTCATCCTGTAATCATGCGTGTGATAGATATATACATCTACAAATCAGACAATAGGTTAGAAAGATGCAACTGTATGAAGCACATTTCTCCCTACTGCTCTGGTGGATCATAAAGTGTCCCAGACCTCACAACAAATTTCTCCTGCATGGAGAGAGGAAGCTCCTTCAGGGGTCTCCTGTCATCTTCACAGCATTCCCAGGTCTGTCGAATCTTAAACCCTTGGCTATGGGCATCCAGGCCAGATCGTTGAGTGCCATGCCAATGCAGCCTTCTTTTCAGGAATTGGCTGCTCATCATGCTATTGGGTATGCAAAGTCAAAAATTTGAGTTCTGTGGATAAAAGTTACATTTTCCAGGTTAAAAAAAACTCAGAAAATTGAGCAGAAAGCTAAGGCAAGATAAGGCAGCAAATTATCGGGGGATACAGGGTAGTGTGGAACATGCAGGAGGACAGATAGACACAAGGGGAAGGAGTTAGGATAGTTTATAGGGAGCTCAGGGTAGTGCGGATCATGTAGGAAGAGAGACACGGGGTAGCATGGCTGGTGGATGCTGCAGAGGGCACAGGATGAGATGCAGAAACAGTTTCCTTTTTTATTTCTTGTAACAAATACACTGGAGGGTGGCCAATGTAACCCCAATATTTAAAAAAGGCTCCAGGGGCGACCTGGGTAACTATAGACCAGTGAGCCTAACTTCAGTGCCGGGAAAAATAGTGGAAACTATTCTAAAGATCAAAATCATAGAGCATATAGAAAGACATGACTTAATGGAACACAGTCAACACAGATTTACCCAAGGGAAGTCTTGCCTAACAAATCTGCTTCATTTTTTTTGAAGTGGTTAATAAATATGTGGATAAAGGTGAACTGGTAGATGTAGTGTATTTGGATTTTCAGAAGGCATTTGGCAAAGTCCCTCATGAGAGGCTTCTACGAAAACTAAAAAGTCATGGGATAGGAGGTGATGTCCTTTCGTGGATTACAAACTGGTTAAAAGACAGGAAACAGAGAGCAGGATTAAATGTCAATTTTCTCAGTAGAAAAGGGTAAACGGTGGAGTGCCTCAGGGATCTGTACTTGGACCGGTGCTTTTCAATATATATATAAATGATCTGGAAAGGAATACGACGAGTGAGGTTATCAAATTTGTGGATGATACAAAATTATTCAGAGTAGTTAAATCACAAGCAGACTGTGATACATTACAGGAGGACCTTGCAAGACTGGAAGATTGGGCATCCAAATGGCAGATGAAATTTAATGTGGACAAGTGCAAGGTGTTGCATATAGGGAAAAATAACCCTTGCTGTAGTTACACCGTGTTAGGTTCCATATTAGGAGCTACCACCCAGGAAAAAGATCTAGGCATCATAGTGGATAATACTTTAAAATTGTCGGCTCAGTGTGCTGCAGCAGTCAAAAAAGCAAACAGAATGTTAGGAATTATTAGGAAGGAAATGGTTAATAAAACGGAAAATGTCATAATGCCTCTATATCGCTCCATAGTGAGACCACACCTTGAATACTGTGTACAATTCTAGTCGCCGCATCTCAAAGAAGATATAGTTGCGATGGAGAAGGTACAGAGGAGGGCAACCAAAATGATAAAGGGGATGGAACAGCTCCCCTATGAGGAAAGGCTGAAGAGGTTACGGCTGTTCAGCTTGGAGAAGAGACATCTGAGGGGGGATATGATAGAGGTCTTTAAGATCATAGAATCATAGAAACATAGAAATGACGTCAGAAGAAGACCAAACGGCCCATCCAGTCTGCCCAGCAAGTTTCGCACTTTTTTTTTTCTCATACTTATCTGTTACTCTTGGCTCTTAGTAACCTTTTGGTTCTATTTCCCTTCCACCCCCACCATTAATGTAGAGAGCAGTGTTGGAACTGCATCTAAGTGAAATATCTAGCTTAATTAGTTAGGGGTAGTAACTGCCGCAATAAGCAAGCTACACCCATGCTTATTTGTTTACTCAGACTATGTAATTCAGTCCTTGTTGGTTGTTGTCTGTATATAGATCCACTTTTCTTCATTCCCCCTGCCATTGAAGCAGAGAGCTATGCTGGATATGCGTGAAGTATCAGTCTTTCTCCCCTGCCGTTGAAGCAGAGAGCTATGTTGGATATGCATTGAAAGTGAAGTATCAGGCTTATTTGGTTTGGGGTAGTAACTGCAGTAACAAGCAAGCTCCTCCCCGCTTTTTTGTGAATGCAAATCCTTATTTCCACATTTCCTCTTGCTGTTGAAGCTTAGAGCAATGTTGGAGTCTTAGAGCAATGTTGGAGTCACATTAACCGTGTGTATGTTTATTGAATAAGGGTATTATCTCCAGGTAGTAACCGTCATTCCCTCGAGCCACCCACTCTTCATTCACGTCCTCTAGACTTTATGGATCCACAAGGGTAGATTTTAAATATTTGCGCGATCGCGTACTTTTGTTCGCGCACCAGGCGCAAACAAAAGTATGCTGGATTTTATAAGATACGCGCGTAGCTGCGCGTATCTTATAAAATCCGGGGTCGGCGCGCACAAGGGGGTGCACATTTGTGCAACCTGCGCGCGCCGAGCCCAGCGCGCACTGCCTGTTCCCTCCGAGGCCGCTCCGATTTCGGAGCGGCCTCGGAGGGAACTTTCCTTCGCCCTCCCCCCACCCTTCCCCTTCCTTCCCCTACCTAACCCACCCCCCCCCCCCGGCCCTATCTAAACCCCCCCTACCTTTGTTGGCAAAGTTACGCCTGCTGAAAGCAGGCGTAATTTTGCGCGCGCCGGCCGGCAGCCCCGCTCGTGTTCCGGTCCCGGGGGCTGGTCCGGAGGCCTCGACCACGCCCACGGGCCAGTGCCACGCCCCCGGGCCCGCCCCCGAAATGCTGCGGCACGCCCCCGAAACGCTGTGTCGTTTTGGGAACACCCCCGGGCACGCCCCCTCCCGCCCCTTTTCAAATGCCCTGGGACTTACGCACGTCCCGGGGCTTTACGTGCGCCGGCGGCCTATGCAAAATAGGCATGCCGGCGCGCAGGCCCTTTAAAATCCACCCCACAGTGTTTATCCCATGCCCCTTTGAAGTTCTTCACAGTTCTGGTCTTCACCACTTCCTCCGGAAGGGCATTCCAGGCATCCACCACCCTCTCCGTGAAGAAATACTTCCTGACATTGGTTCTGAGTCATCATGAGAGGTCTTGAAAGAGTAGATGTGACTCGGTTATTTACACTTTTGAATAATAGAAGGACTAGGGGGCATTCCATGAAGTTAGCAAGTAGCACATTTAAGACTAATCGGAGAAAATTCTTTTTCACTCAACACACAATAAAGCTCTGGAATGTGTTGCCAGAGGATGTGGTTAGTGCAGTTAGTGTAGCTGGGTTCAAAAAGGTTTGGATAAGTTCTTGGAGGAGAAGTCCATTAAAGGCTATTAATCAAGTTTACTTAGGGAATAGCCACTGCTATTAATTGCATCAGTAGTATAGGATCTTCTTAGTGTTTGGATAATTGCCAGGTTCTTATGGCCTGGTTTGGCCTCTGTTGGAAACAGGATGCTGGGCTTGATGGACCCTTGGTCTGACCCAGCATGGCAATTTCTTATGTTCTTAAAAAAAACAACAAAAACCCCTTCATTTTTTAAATTTACCCTCCTGAAAGCTTTATTTTAATGTACCTACCTTTTCTTTGTTTCACTTACTCTTTGGGGAAAAATCTAGGAACTGTCCTTGCAAAGAGAATAGCTGAAAGCTTGTCAGATTACAGCCAAGTGGAGCTGAGCGAGCACTGAAGTTCTGTGGAGAGCTTATTCTAGTAAACAGAAAGTAACTTACCCAGTTTACACCCAGACTGTCCTTCCTCCATTCCTTCCCCACTCAGTCATCAATCCATCTTCAAGGAGCAAGGCTGATCCTACTATGTCCTGGGCAGATTCCTCCGAGGCCGTCCCTGGGGCAGCTCCGCTGAGGTGCATGAAGTTCTGCACAGCCCCATGCATAAGATGCTACCGGTAAGCCAAAGTGCAGTAACCTTGTGACGGGAACCAGAAGTACCCACAAAGCTTCCTGAGTCAGAATCAAAACAGCTTAAGAGGAAGATGATTGAGACATCATAGAGTAAGGCATTCACAGTTCTGTGGAAAGAAACAACAACAGTTGGAGAGGACATGTGTCCTTTCTGTCTACCCTGATGTGGGGGAGGGGGGGTCTGTGATTGGGTAAGAGGAGCAGGATTCTGATGGGGTGAGAGGGACAAGTATCTCATCTATTTATTATCACTTCTTGGCTTTCTTGCAGGGTCTGAGCAATGAGCTGAGGATGGTCCCTTTTTAGCCTTTTGGTTGAGACTGAGAACCTGCACAATAATGATCTCACTGAGGATCACTGAAGTTATGACCATAGCCAAAGAAAGAGGATTAAGCATCATACGAAAAAAAAAAAAAACCCCCGAAAATTCTATCATTTATCATTCATAAAATCTGCCCTCCAATTATTTCTGTGTCATCACCTTTAGAACTCTGTTGCCGGGTTTCTGCCTGCTATTCCCACACCTGTCCACACCTTTTCTGATTTTCCTCTGCTGCCGCCCCCCCCCCCCCCCCTCCTCAATTAGGTCCTGCACACTTTTCAATGTCTAATCAGCCAGTTTGGCCTGACAGTTTGTACATGCATTGCTAAAGTAATTCAGGCCAGTCAGTAAAGTCCGCGGGAGAGCCAGCGCTCCGAGGCGAGCGCCCGCTCTCCCGACGCGCGCCCAGGCACCTCTCCTGGGCGCGTGCTAATAAGGAGGTGCTAGGGACACTAGCACGTCCCTAGCGCCTCCTTATTGGCGGAAGCGGCGGCTGTCAGCCAACGCTTAATTTTACCGGCGTCGGTTGTCAAACTTGCTGACAGCCACGGGTTCGGAAAACGGATGCTGGCAAAGTTGAGCGTCCGTTTTCCAACCCGCAGGCCACGGGCAGAATTTTTTTTTTTTAATTCTTGGGGTCTCCGACTTAATATCACTATGATATTAAGTCGGAGGGTGCACAGAAAAGCAGTTTTTTCTGCTTTTCTGTACACTTGCCCGCTGCTGTCTGAAATTAACGCCTGCTTTCTGAGAGTAAAATGTGCAGCTTGGCCAGGGCCGGATTTACACATTTCTATGCCCTAGGCCAAAGCACAATTCTGCGCCCCCTCCCCCTCAAAAGTTGAGGTGTAGTTCATCAGTGCGTAAATGTCCGGCTACGGTTCAGGATACTCCAGCGGTAATGCAAATTCTTTCTCGACGTTTCCTGAACCCAGCATTTTAGCGACTTTTGAGGATTCCAATTTTTAGGCTGATTTGAATAGTCAGCGTGATGTTATTAATGGCAATTTATAGTCGCCGTCTACAAACAGAAACCGGTTTTTTTGTATATCACGAAGGCAATTTTTCTTCAGAGTCAGAACATGATGCAGGCTGTAAATATGAAATATCCTATAACTATTCCCTGCCAGTTATTCGAAACGGATTTAAACTTGCGACGAGTGAACCCAGAAGCAAAATAAAACAGACTAAAACCAGTAAAAAAAAATTTCAGCCCGCGGGACCCGCATCACCCCGCAGAAGTTCTTCTGTCCGATCTGACCTGCGCTGAAATATTTTGAACCCGACCCGGCTCGCAGGTTCGGGTCGGGCCAGCCCGCAAAATGCAGACATCTGCCTATATAACCCATACGAGGTACGACGATTACTTCTTTGGTTAGTTCATATTATTCACCCAGATGGCGTATTAGATACAAAAAACAGCAAATAAAATAGACATAAAATGCAGAAGATTTACATCGATTCTCATCTGACATTATAGAATTTTATTGAAATGTTTTGCATTTTGTGTCAAACTTACATTACACCACATTAAATGATGCTGCATAAACAAGCCATAAGTTGTGTATGTTTCATGTTTTGTAATAAATATCGCAGCCCCCTTATAATTTGGCGAACACCCCCCTTCAACTTTTTCTGCTTACGACTTTCAGCCCTGAGTTAACAAAACAGTATATAAAAGTAGTAACGATATAGTTTACATACCTATTATCAGTAGATATGTAGAAGACAAGCGATATGAGCGTAATGAATCACTTGGAATCACTATTGTAACGCCAAATCTGGAATTTTCCTTTAACGCGTGGTTTACGCTGAGTGTGTGAGAGAGAAATAGCAAATGCTTTTTGCCTGTGACTGAGCAAGACAGCGCAAACTGTAGAGATGGGCAACGTAAATGTACCGCTCAATTTATTTAAAGTGTATGGATGTAAATTAAAAAACCCAGCATTTTATATGGCCTTTTCAAAATAATACTGAAAAGTTTGTAAATGTTTGATTGTTATTTCTGCTGTATATATGCCCTCCTGACTGCTGCACCTTAGGCCATGGCCTAGGTTGGCCTTATGGGAAATCTGACCCTGGGCTTGGCTGCACATTTTACTTTCTGTATTGCGGATTCTAACTAATAGTTTCGGGGGGGGGGGGGGGGGGGGGGGGGGTTGGCCGCACATTTTTGACGTGCTATTACCCCTTACAGTATAAGGGGTAATAATATCACGTCAAAAACGCGCGGCCAAATGGGGGCTAAACGGTGTGCTCAGCTGAGCGCACTGTTTTGTATCAGCCTGAAACGATGATTAAAAATAAAAGAGAAAAGAAAAATAAGATACATGTTTAATATAAATAAAAATTATAAAATAAAGAAAAAGCAAGACCAGACAAGGCAGTAACAAGAGCAGTTCTGCTCTCTGGTGCTAATCCGCTTGTCCTCACTCAGACCACGTTTCTGAGCAGGTGGCAGGGTAGGATATATTTTGGTGTTATATCTGCTGTTTTTGCCGGATTATACGGAGTTTTTCCTACTTATCCTTTTGTGGGAAGTCTCTCTCTGTCTAATCTATGCTTGCAAATGCATGCAGGTTCTTACAACGCCTTATCTCAGTGGGGGAGGGTCTGTGATGGGGGAAGAGACGGGTGCATGGCTGGTGCTGGGCTGGGATTTCCACATATTTAGGGCTTGTAATGTATCTGACAGCCATAAAAAAAGGTGGAGAAGAGCCCCAGGGCTGCAGCACAGAGGAGTGCAAATGACTGCAGACCCAGCCTGTCTCAGCACGTTTCCGAGTGACTCGGAGACTCTCCGGAAGCAACTAAAGAGACAATAAGTAGGAAACGGCAAGGGTCTACGAAAAGGCAGACAGTAAACACGTTCCTGCTTCATCTAGTTCAGGTTTTGCAATTCCTGTGAGGCAGGAGGTTTCTATCCTCCGCTGCCCAAGATCCATGTGTGCACAAATCAAAGGGCTCGTCTGGGAGTTGAACCCGGGACCTCTCGCACTCAACGCCAGAATCGTTCCTGCTTCATCGCGCAGGAGATTCTTGTGACTACGTGTCCCAGGATGCTTCCTGCTTCCAGGTAAAGGAAGAACTCCCAGCTGAGGAGGACTTCAGAACAGAAACCTTCCCTGCTCCGAGCCCCTCTGTACCGGGAGCTGGAGCTAGGGCTGAGAGAGGAAGGGCCGCGAGATTTCAAGGAGGTAAGTGGAAAGGGAACGATTTCTTTTTCTTTCCTCTGCTAATGTTGACAGGTGAAATCTATATTTCAGCCTTTTTATTTCACAAGGAAAGGGAGAAGAAGGGAAATGTATTTGTATTTGATTTTTAGATATAGCTCACCCGTTTTCATTTGGTAGTTCAAGACAAGTTACATTCAGGAGGTACATAAGGTATTTCCCTATCCCCAGAGGATTTGCAATCTGAAGTCCTGATGTGATAAGGAGCGCTTAGCTATGTGCCCATTTTGTGTGTAGAACTGTACTCCCCATGTAGAAAGGAGTTTACACGTGTGTGTGTACAGTATAGTGTTCCTTGCTTCATGCAAATCCTATGTAAGGGAAGGCACTAGCTCTTACCCTCCAATGCACAGAGGTTGCGTAGATTTAACTCAGGCTTTCTTAACACTGGGAATTTATCTGCATGTCAGAGGTGGAGTACAGTTTCTGGTGCTAGTGTTAGACTATGGGGCTGAATTTGTGGTGCCGAGGTTCTGTGCCAGGGATTTATGTGCATCAAACATGATTTATGCGGGTTTTTTTCAACACAAATTTTATGTGCGCAAATCATGTTTTTCTGCAACAAACCATGGTTGTGCTCCTAAATCTTGGATTGTGTGCATAAATCATGTTTCTTAAGCATTAACCATGGTTTGGGTGTATTAAATGTGATTCACATGCATAATTTATTTTTTCTCACATTTTTGGGTTTATGTGCTTCATTTTTTTAAACTAATGCATTTGCATACTATTAGCTTACTGCATCAAGTATTAACTTTTTTTTTGTTATCAAGTGTGTTAAGAAAATGTGTGCTGAAGTACAGCACACACTGTTTCCTTCTGTCTTATTACACTGGGTCCTAAGTTTGTACCTGAGGCAATGGAAAGGATTGATGTCAGAGAGGGAGGAGAAGAGAAGACTTCCTCTCCCCTACTCCCCCCCCCCCCCCCAATACCCAAGGCCTGAAGCTCTTCTCTCTGCCCCTGTCTTCCGCTGAGCATCCTGCTGGCAGTGCTAAGAATCGATGTCTTCCAGGCTCTTCTAGGTCTGCAGAATTAATACTCTGGCAGGTGATGCTATATCGGCGCACGTTAAAGGGGTGCTCATGATTGAGCGCCTGCCCCCTAAACGCGCGCCAATCCACCTCTCTGGGGTGCCCAATGCAAAATGTAAATGAGCTGCCACAGTAAAAAGGAGGTGCTAGGGGAAATTGCCTGCCCCTAGCGCCTCCTCGATAGTGGGCCCCTGGGAGAGGTGGCTGTCAACTACTTAGGAAAACAGATGCTCAATTTTAGAGTGTCCCTTTTCCTAATCTGTGCACAGCCACATTAGGAAAATGGATGCTCGTTAATTGAGTATCCATTTTCCTAATCTGACCACTAGCAGCCTTTAAAAAAAAAAAAAAAATCTGACCTCTAGCAGCCTTTAAAAAAAATCTGACCTCTAGCAGCCAAAAAAAAAAAAAAAAGTGTTCTTTTTGGGACATTATAATTTTGTTGTCCCTCTGACTTAATATCTCCATGATATCTCCATGATATTAAGTCAGAAGAAGTACAGAAGCAGTATTTTCTGCTTTTCTGTACACTTTTTGGGCTTCTCCAAAATGAACGCCTGCTTTGAGCAGGTATTCATTTTGGAGAGTAAAAATGTGGGCCTTGGTGCACTTTTTTTTTTTTTTTTTTGCTTGGGGGGAATAGAGAAGAGCCTCATCAACATGCATTTGCAAGTGATAAGCGCTATTACCTATGCGTGTGACTGGATGCGCATTTTGGATGCGCTAACCCCTGTTTTGCAACGCGCGTCCTGCAGCCAGCACACGGTATAGCATTGGCCTGTGGATGCTGCTGTGGGTTGGAAACAGAAGAGAACTAAAGCGGACCCAGAAATGTGCCTAATTCAGAGCAAGCAAGCAGGTTACACCAGTACCTGCCAGCCATGCTGGGGCACTTTCAGGAAGAAGAGAGTCCTCGTGTTAAGTTCACAGTTGCTCTTAGTTGTTTATAAAAAGGCACCACATAGTTGCAAATGCAAGAACCACTGATCAGGCCTGTTTTTGAGCTCATGTTTCTAAGTTTTTATGCTGAGATAAAATGCACCATACCTAAAGCAGGCACTGAGGATACAGGATAGATTGGTCGCAGGGTTAGTGGGAGGACTTAATTATATTGCATAGTCTCTGGGTGACTGCATGGGAGGCTGTGTGGGTTGTACTGAAGGAAAGGCCTCTTTGTCTGGTGATAGGCTGAATGCTTTTCTCATTCAGAGACCACTTGACTGAGTGAGGGCTGTGCATGAGACACAAAGGCACATTATTCTCTATTGCCTGCATGAGCCAGCTCCCACAGCAGAGAGAGATTAGGAGCTATCACTGGGCTGGAACATGGAAAGCACGATCTGTCCTCCCCCATGGAAAAACCTCTCTTGTTTTTTGCTATGTGAGGCCTCACATAGCCTGGGGGGGGGGGGGGGACAGGATCATCAGGATGGCAGAAAAACCAGTAAGGCTATTGCTAGACCACTAAACTCATATTTCTTGGACCCCCCCAACCCTCACTGGCTTCGTCAAATTTGCCATCACTATGTCATTCAGGTGCTCCCTGATCTATTAACAGAAATACACAGTGACATTGTAAGTGTTGGCAAATAAGTACATCTTGCTCCACCCAGTCTGTCCAGCTGCACCTGTACTGTGTTGCACTGCAAACCTTACTCAGTCTTTGATCATCTCCCACCACGGCCCTATTCTAGGTTTACAATCAGTCACTGGTTTGATGAGTTCAGGCATCCAACACTTTCCCAGTAAAAGTATTTCCTCACCGGGGCCGATTCTATTAGGCAAACTAGGCCGTCGCCTAGAGTGTCAAAAAATGTTTTGTAGAGGGGAGGCACTAAAAACCCCAGAAACCTCCAGGTGCCACCTAGCCACTTATAAGGTGTGGCATCACACAGTACAGAGGGTGAAAATAGGGGTTTAGGAAGAAGGTGAAAGACAGAAGAGAAAATAGGAGGCTGAGGAAGGAGTGAGAGACAGAATGAGGAATGGAAAGGCTGGAGAGGGGGAGAAAGTGAAAGATGGTAGAAGGAATGGTGTGAGCGTGAGCCCTTCATGTTGCGGTGAAGTTGACGCTGCCTCGTAATGGGCCTACAAGGCCCGCTCTGACAGCTGGAGAACGCACTTTGACACGAGCCAGGCTAAGGCTTCACCTGAACCACCCTCCTTCCCCGCGGGTTGCGCTCTTGGGTTCCAGTAGCTGGCAGGACTTAGGAGATTCAAGGGCTAGGCAGAACCCAGAGGCAGTTCAAGAGTTGAAGCAGGTGGCAGACAAAGTACAGTCCAGGTTCGAGGCTAAGGTCAGATCCAGGTGACAAGCAAGGGGTAGGCCTAAGTCCAAGGCTGAGATCAGAACTGGAGAGACTGTCCAAGGCAAACAAGAGACAGAGAGGGATAGACAGATAAGACAAAGCATGGCAAGACTCTGAAGACAAGAGTAAGAGAGATAGACAAGACAAGGAAATAGAGATAGGGCAAGGCTGGAAGGCAAGCTGGACGAGGCAAGGCTGGGAGTTAGGCTGGAAGAGGCAAGGCTAGAAGGCAGGCTAGGGACCTGTTATTAAGGCAAGGTAGGGATGTCTGCTGTGACCTTTTATAGGGTTGAAGGAGACGACATCATCCTTGGGCGCTGTGGTGTTTTCCTGCCATGGTCCCTTTTAAATGCAGAACCATCGGGCTCATGTGCACCTAAGCAGGGGCTGGAATGGCGGTTCTGGCAGCATCCTGCCGCACATGGGGAGATCGGTGGTGTGTGCCATGAAGAAAGGTGCTGGCGGCTTCAAGGAAAGTGAGGTGGCTTGCATTGGTGTCCCGAAAGCCACAAAACATAATAGCTGGTGGGTAAATAAGAGATAAAAAGGGAGAGACTGAAGACTGGAAGGTGAGAGAAGGTGAGCACGAGGGGTCAAATCTGGCTATAAATGGATAGAGATGTAGAGAAGAGAAAAATGGAGAAAAAGATGAACGGAAAAGATCAATGTCCGAGAGTGATGTAGACAAGGAAGGGAAGAACACAGAAGGAGAGAGAAGAAATAAAAAGGAGATCCTGGAAAAGTACTTAGGAGAAGACCAACAATAGAAAGTGGAAAAGAGAGACTAGGACCAACCCAGTTAGAAAAATAAAATACTTCGTCAACAAAGATAAGGCTTTGCATCAAAACATACAGTTTTGTAAATTAGCTCCATACTTGTAAATATTACATTTTCTTTCATATATTTCTCTATATTATAAAATTTTAAGGGCTCTAGGTAAGCACTGCAGTGCTTGTGCACATGAATACACATACCGATGCTCACCTGGAGCTGAGGTATAGGCCAGTATGCTGCTGAAGCTAAAGCCTCATGTAGTGGGGTTCTCACCAGCTGCATCAGCGTGGTGGTGGGTGTGAAGGGTAGCGGTTGTGTGAGCCCTTTGTGGTGTAGTTAACGCAGCCTCGATGGCGAACCACCCTGAGGTCTACCCTAGCAGCTGGTGAATGTACCCTGTAGAGCAGAGCTTTCCAAACTTTTCATGTTGGTGACACACTTTTTAGACAAACATAATTTCACGACACAGTAATTCAGTCTACTAGCAAACCAGAGGTTAAAGGTTAAACGAACGAAACGTATTTCGACAATTTATGTATGTTTCCTTAAATATATACATAAATAAAATGTTTCCCGGCACAACCTATCTCATGAAAACCTTTCATGTATATTAAAAATATATAATATTCCAAGATTAATGTTATTGTTATAATTTATGAGTAACAAAAATAAAACAAATTGTCTGTCCCCCACACACTCATCTCTCTCCTCCCCAAGCACATGTCTGGCCCCCACACTCTTCTTTTTGATTGTTACCAGTTAAGTGCTTCACTCCCTTCAGGGTTCAAGCCTGCCATGGTGCATAACACCTTCCATGATCACCAGACACTGTTGCTTGCAGTCAGTACTCCTCATGGCCAGGGAAGCAGCAGCCAATGACAGGGACAGCTGGGCTCAAGTCCCACCCACCAAGCCCCCAAAAAACCGTGATTGACAGCAAAAATCGCCCAATAATAGGCAACCCACGAACTGAAAAAAAAAAAAAGTGAATCGCTAGAAAAAAAAGCCCAAACTCGCATCAGAGTTGCCCAGGCTTGCGCGACACACCTGCACACTGCAGGCGACACACAGTTTGGAAAGCTCTGAGAGGGACAGTCTGGAACTTCACATTTACCAGTCACCTCCCCCACAGGTTGAGCCCTTGGGTTTTTGCAGCCAGCAGAACTTAGACAAGTCCATAGGGCGGTAACAATAACTAAAGTCCAAGAGCACACTGGGATCAGGACAAGCAGCAAATTAACGGAGTCATAGACAGGCCAAGGTCAAGGAAGGCAGCTAGCAAGAGTGGTGAGGTCCAGGCGGTAGGAAATCAGGGTCAGGTCCAGGCAGCAGGCATTCGTGGTCAGGTCCAAGCAAGGGGTCAAGATCTGGAGAGTTAGGCCAAGGGTAGAGGAAGACGCTGAAGACACCGAATAAGATGGATAACACAAAGCAAGGCTGGACAAGGTGGGCTGCATGAAGAAAGCTGGAGAAGACAAGGCTGGATGAGGCACAGAAACATAGGAATCAGGAAAGCCAGGCAACACATCCTACAAGGCAGAAGACCCGTTGCTAAGGTGAGATACTGCTGCAAGGTCCTGGCTTAAATAGGTTGGTTGACTTGACATAATCAGAGGGCGCTGCTCAGCCTTTCTTGCGGTGGGGGCCATATAATGCACACATGTGCACCTAAGGAGGATCTGGCACAGGAGCAGCATGACAGCATGTGGGGCTGCACCCAGCAGTGCCGAGGAGAAGGTGGTGTCCCAGCCGCAGGAGTGTGCCGATGGCATCCTGGACTGCTTGTGGCATTATCGGAGTGAGCACAGCGGCTCATGGGCCATCCCATGAGCCATGTTCCTTATAGTACCCCCCACATCCAATGCCTGACCCCCACACCCAAAGCTGCCCCCTCCATCTTCTGGGCTTGGATTTCCCAGATAATCTTCTGTGGAATGCAGATATGAGTTGAGGAGCTTGCAGGTTGGAAGTTGGCTTCCAAGTGTTCTCTTCGGGTCCATAGTTCTTCCAGGATATGAGATATTGCAGTTGGTTTCGGACTCTTAAGTAATCTAAAATCTCCTGGACCTTGAAGTGAGTGTCCTCCTCTGTAGCAACTTCAGTGGTCTAGAGGGGGAGGTCTGCCTAGCCAAGAGAGAATGGCAGGTTTCAACAGTGAGGCATGGAAAACATGAATTCGTAAAGATGCTGGCAAATCCCCAAATTGTGTTACCCTACTCTCGGCTCTCAACTACATGGGCTTCACACAAATTATAAAAGCCCCTACCCACAAAGCAGGTCACACTTTAGACCTTATTTTCATTAATCAGTGCATCTCAAACACAAATACAATCACATGTTCACCTGTCCCTTGGTCGGACCATCAAATCATCAACACGACCTTCAAGCTTTCACAACATCCTCCACTTTCGTTCCCAAAAAACACTATTCAATTCAGGAAACCTTGTTCTACAGACCTTCTCATCAATCAGTTCACTAATGAATTATCACATCTCGATCTCTCCAACGCATCTACAGCCACCACCTCATGGTGCAACATCACCAAAAAGATCGCAGACATTACCTGCCCTTCCATCACAAAAGTAGTACAACCTTCGCCAGACAACAGGAAACCCTGGTTCACCCCAGAACTGAAGCTGCTTAAACAAGAGCTAAGAAATAAAGAACACACTTGGAGGAGAAACCCATCCCCCACAACATTAGCTATTTATAAAACCTCCCTCAATGCTTATAGGATCACCATACTGAGAACAAAGAGAGATTTTTTCTCAAAAAAAATACATCATTTCATATTTGATTCAAAAGCACTTTTCTCCTACGTTTCAGCTCTCACTAAACCATCACCTCCTACCATTCCTGATGATCAAGCACTCAACAAAGCATCAGAACTAGCAGAATACTTTAAGGATAAAATTGACAAACTGACTATCTCTTTCTCATCATCTTTTTCATATCCCCCTTTCCCTCACATTACCTCACCTCAACTAAATACAACGCTGGAAACTTTCGAGACCACTTCAGCACTTGAGATAGAAAACATACTTAAAAAAATGAAACCGTCATCTCATCCCTTAGACACAATTCCTACTAACCTTCTCATCGCAATAAGAAACTCCATATCAAAACCAATTGCAGACATCATTAACTGCTCTCTCTCCCAGGGTCTAGTTCCTGACCAACTTAAATTAGCCATTCTCAAACCTCTACTTAAAAAACCTAACCTTCCAACCACAGATCCAGCTAACTTCCGCCCAATAGCTAATCTGCCATTGATCGCCAAAATTATGGAAAAGATAGTCAATAAACAACTATCTGAATATTTGGAAGAAAACAACATTCTTGTATCTTCCCAGTATGGCTTTCGGAAATCGTTAAGCACTGAATCTCTCCTTGTCTCTCTTACCGATTCTATTCTATCTAATATGGACAAAAAAACAACCACATCTTTTGATACTACTAGATCTCTCTGCAGCCTTTGACACTGTCAACCATTCATCTCTATTAAAATGTCTGGCAGATATAGGCATTAAAGGAACAGTCTTCAGCTGGTTCAAATCCTTCCTAGCAAATAGACAATTCAAAGTAAAGATTAACAACAAAGAATCACAACCGATCCCTTCCAACCGGGGGGTCCCTCAGGGTTCCTCCCTTTCCCCTACCCTCTTCAACATTTACCTCTTACCTCTATGTCATCTACTTACTAAACTAAACCTAACTCACTATCTCTACGCGGATGACATCCAGATACTCATCCCAATCTCAGAATCCTTACAAAAACCTTGGCTCACTGGAACAATTGTTTGCAACAGATCAATCATCTTCTCTCCAGCCTTTGCCTCATTCTTAACAACAACAAAACTGAGATCCTAATCATCAATCAAGACATCAACATCAAACTTCTAAACCCAGCTGACCTACTCAACTCATCCACTCCCATATTAAATCACTCACCACATGTTCGAGATCTAGGTATCATGCTAGACAATCAGCTCAATTTTAAAAAATTCATAAGCACAACCACCAAAGACTGTTTTTATAAGTTACAAGTCTTAAAAAAATTGAAGCCTCTTCTTTATTTCAACGATTTTCGGATGGTCCTACAAGCCATTATTCTATCAAAAGTCGACTATTGCAATTCGCTTCTCTTTGGCCTTCCATATTCATCCATCAAACCCCTCCAAATGCTACAGAACTCTGCAGCCAGAATCCTTACCAATACGAATAAAAGAGATCACATCACCCCCATTCTCAAGCTCCTCCACTGGCTGCCTATAAAGCAAAGGATCCTATATAAAGTACTCACCGTAATTCATAAATCCATTCACAATATCTCTCCTCTTCAATTATGTAACCAACTACGCCCTCACTCCTCCTCTAGACCCATCAGAGGAGCATATAAAGGCACACTCTATGTACCTTCAACAAAATCCTCGCATCATAAACGTGCCATATCTACAGCAGGCCCCATTCAATGGAATGCGCTCCCACCAGACATTCGGCTTGAGTTCTGCCACTCTTCATTCAAAAAAAAAACTTAAAACCTGGCTCTTTAGCCAAGCTTTTCCAGGACCATGATCATCATTTTTTCCCCTCCAACCAGCAAGAACATATCTTCTTCACAAACCCCCATTTTCCATACCACTACCTACTTCGGTATCTAATCTCTTGCTGCAGGACACTTGAGACTTTCTCACTTATACGTTATAATTTTTATGCTCAATAAGACCTGTCAACTTAATTGTTTAAGTCTTTTTTTTTTTTCTCCTTTATCTTTTGGTCATCAATGTTACAATGTTATTGTTAAATTTTGAACTTATGCACACTGTTCCAAGTTTCATAACCTTGTTCTATGTAATGCCTTTTGGCAATTTTCATGTTCTGTTTCAATGTAAACCGATGTGATCTTTATTTCATATAGGAACACCGGTATATAAAAATCTAAAAATAAATAAATAAAATTTGAGCTTGTAAGCCACGGGGCCTAGTTGTTGCTCAGTGGGGAATGTATCCACGAATCATGGCACAAATTTCAAAGATAGCATCTTCAATCATATATTTTTAGTTCTGAGCCTAACTAAGCTTCCTGGGTGAAGTTGAGGTACTGGGCAAAGTTTCTTGTCTGTGTGTTTTTAGAAATGCTCCACCACTTGCTCTAGAAGATGGTGTGTCTTCCACCATAGTTACTGGAATTCCTGTCCCATCAGGTTACCTATTGGGCAAGAGTCAGAGACCAGAACAGGTTTGGGTGTATGGGGATGGCATCCAAACATGATGTAGAAGGGTGTTGACCCAGTGGTCTGTTCAAATGGTTATTATGCGAGAATTCAGCCCATGGGAGGAGGGAGGCACAGTTATCCCGACGTTGATTCATGTAAGCTCATAGAAAGATCATGAAATTTTGATTTACTCACTCGGTTTGTCCATTGCTCTGGGGATGGTAAGCTGAGATAAAATCCAACATAATTACAAACTTCCTGCACAAGCCTTTCCAATAGTGGGCTGTGAACTGAACCCCCAGGCAGAAAGGATGTGAAGAGGGAGCCCATGCAGATGGAAGATGTGTTGAATAAAGAGTTTAGCTATTTCAGGCATGGATAGGCAACCCAGAAGAGGTATGAAATGAGCCATCTAAGAAAATCTATCCACTACCACCCATTTGGTGATGTTGCTACCAGAGAGGGGAAGGTCAGTGACAAAGCCAGTGGCCAAATGGGTTCAGGGTTCCTTGGAAGCTGGCAGCAGCTGTAAATAACCCCCAAGGTCATGCTTGCACACTTTTATTCTTGGCACACATGGGGCAAGACTCTACATAATGCTTCATGTCTTTCTTCATTTGAGGCCACCAGCAGTGTTGATGATAATTCCAAGGTTCAGATGATACCTGGGTGTCCTGCCAAGTGAGAGTCATGGGCCTACTGAAGAACCTTCTTTCATAGATGCTGAGGAACCATGGTCTTCCCAGGAGGAACTGTAAAAGTGGCAGCAACCACAATCTTCGCAGGGTTGATGATATGCCGTGGGAATTTCAGAGAGCCCTCAGTATCAAAGAAACATGAGAGGGCATCAGCTCATTGGTTCTTCTCAGTCGAATGGAACAGCAACTCAAAGTCAAACTGATTAAAAAAACAACGACCAGTGGGCTTAGACTCTGTGCTTGTGCTAGATGCTCTAGGTGCTTATGATCTGTATAGATAGTTGCTGGATGCTTGGTTCCTTCCAGCAAGTATCGCTATTTTTCCAAGACTAGCTTGACTACTAGTAGCTCACAATTTCCAGTGGTATAATTCTTCTCTGCCAGACAAACATTTTTGAAAAGTAGGAGCAGGTCAAAAGTGTACTATTATGGTACATTCAGGTACTGTAGGTATTTCCCTATCCCCAGAGGACTTACAATCTAAGTTTGTACCTGAGACAATGGAGGGTAAAGAACTTGTTCAAGGTCACAAGGAGCAACAGTGGGACTTGAACACTGGTCTCCTAGTTCATAGCCTGCTGCTCTAACCACTAGGTACTCCTCGGAGGACAGCACCTACCCGAAGGATAGACACATATACCTCCAAGATGAATGGCTTGGATGGATGGATCTAGATGGTGTAGGCAAGAATCAAGTGAGAACTCTTCTTTGAGACACTGGAGAGCCTGAATAGCATCCTTGGTTAGTTCTTGGTGTTCAAGCCCTTTTTAGTAAAGGCTGTGAGTGGGGCCGCTAAGGAGTAGTAATCATGGAAAAATTGCCTAGGAAGCACTGCAGCGATTTAAGTTCCACTGGCCAAGGTCACTCTAGTAAGGCTTTTTATTCGTCTGGGTTCATGCAGAGGCATTGACGAGAGATAATATATCCCAAGAAGAGAAGTTCTTCCTGTTTGAAGGTATACTTCTCTAACTTGGCATAGAGGTGGTGCTCGCTGAGCCTCTGGAGGACCTATTTCACATGATGACGGTGCTCTGACAGTGACCTGGAGAAGACTAGGATATCATCCAGGTAAACTACCACATGGAAGTAGAAAAGGGGTCCCAGAAGATCTTGTTTACAATAAATTGGAAGATGGCAGGGGCGTTGCATAAACCAAAGGGCATCATTAGGTTTTCATAGTGCTCATCATGGGTGTTAAAGGCGATCTTTCATTCATCGCCCTCTCAGATTCTGATCAGGTTGTATGCACCCTGAAGGTCCAGCTTGGTAATTATTTGTGTGCACCGAAGGCAGCCAAAGATCTTGGAGATTAATGGAAGAGGATAGTGATTCTTCTTGGAAATAGAGTTAAGACCACAATAATCAATGCAGGGACTTATGAAGCTTCTGTCCAAGTTCTCTTTAATATATTTGGTCATAGTCTCTGTTTCAGGAGCAGACAGTGGGTATAATCTGCCTCAGGGCAGAACCTTGCAGAGGACCAATTGTATGGCACTATCATAGAAATGATGAAGCAGCAGGACTTCTGCCTGCTATTTGCTAAAAACATCTAAGAATTTGGTATATTGTGGTGGCCGGAAGCTCTGAGGTAACTGTTTGAACCACAGGCACCACAGGAGAAACTTTGGCAAGGCATTGCTGATGACAGCTAGGACCCCATATTCAGGCCAATGCAATACAGACTTGCTAAAACTGTGCATCCAAACTGGGCGCTTGATCCCTAACGCGCACCCATCCACCTCTCCTGGGCACGCGATGCAATAGGCAAATAAGCCGCTGCATTAAAAAGTGGGCGCTAGAGGAAATTGTGCATCCCTAGCGCTTCCCCGGCATCGAGCATCATGATATTAAGTAATAGGAACTACAGAAAAGCAGTATTTTCTGCTTTTCTGTTAACTTTAGGGGCTCCTCAAGACTTAATGCCTGCTTCAGGTCAGGCATTAATTTTTGAGAGCAAAAATGTGCACGTCAGGCACACATTTATTTTTTACATAAGTGGGTAATAGCTAATAGCCTCATCAACATAAATTTACATGTGATGAGCACTATTAGCTACGCGCTGGTTTGGATGCGCGTTTTGGATGCACTAATTCCCTTATTGCATAAGGGGTTATGGACGTGCATCCAAAATGCGCATCCAAGAGCTCGTTAACCAGTGCACTAGGCTTAGCACAGGATATTGCATTGGCCTGCTAGTAATTTGTATCATTGTCCAATCAATGTGAGGCTGATGTAGGATGAACCACAGTGACCCAAGGTCGCTGCGTTAACTGCCTTGGGGAATACCTAGCGACTGATCTGCTGTCCATGCAGAATCCTGGTTTGCATCATTAGTGGTACTGTGGATCTTGTGACATATCCGAGTAAAGGTTCTCCGTAAATGGAAGAGATCGAGAGTGGGATGTCCAAGGAAATCCTCGGTACGTGGTAGTGTTGGACCAGAGCCTCGTGGCTAAAGCTGCCCCCAGTGCCGGTATCCAGAAAGGCAAAAGTATCGGCAAGAATGTCCCCAAGAGATAGAGGTATTGGTATTAACAGTTGTGGAGAGGTGCAAGGATGACCTAGGGTGGCCTCTCCCAACAGGCCTAGGTCCTTGAGTTTCCCAGCTTATTCGGGCAGTGATTTGCAAAATGCCCAGATGCAAAACAGTAGAAAAACAGGTTCAGGTTACAGCATCTCTGCTTCTCTTCTGCTGATAGCTTGAAACGATCCACCTGCATGGCTTCCACTGGTGCAAGTCCCAGCTCTGGAGGAGAGCAGGAGGTTAAAGGATGCTGGAAATTCAGGGCAAAGTGAACAGGGTGGCAAGCCGAGCCTCTCTCTTTGGCCCATTTCTGGAACCTGGGGTGTAGCTGTATGGCTAGGCTAATCAGGCTTTCCAAGGTGTCCGGCAGGTCCTGGGCAGCCAGCTCGACTTTAATGCAGTCCAAGAGTCCTTGTCGGAAAATCGCAGTCAGGCTATCACTGCCCCATTGAAGTTCAGAGGCCAGGATGCGGAAATGCACTGCGTACTCCCCCACAGACTGGGAGCCTTGCCTAATCTGTAGGCGTTCAGATGCCTTGGAAACCGTGTGACTGGACTCATCGAATACTTGATGGAATTCTTGCAGGAGGCGCACAGGGTCCCCCAAGTGTGGATCATCCCTTTCCCAAAAGGGATGAGACCCAAGCCAGTGCAGTGCCACCCAACAAGGAAAGAATATAAAAGTCACATTCACTCGGTCTGTCGAAAATGAGGATGCCTGCAATTCAAATTGTATCTGACATTGGTTGAGGAAATCTCTACATCTTAGTGGATCCCCATACAAAAAAAATTTCAAATTCGTTTGTCAACGCAGTAATACGAACACAAACTCCTTCCATTACCAGGCACATTGTGAAGTAACACAAAACCCTGCAGAAAAGTTACTTGGAACCCAAATAGCATACCAGCCATAGCAAAACATCACTAATTTCTAGAATGCAAAAGCAACACCACCACCTATGAAAAGGCAGCACTGCAAATATTACTGGGCCCTAGAACAACACTACTATTCTTCCCAACAAGAAAAAGAAGTGGTCCAGTAGTTAAAGTAATAGGTTGAGAAGGTATGCATATTATCTTTAAAACCCTTGTTTCTGTAAAGCCTGTTGCTGTTAAATGTTTTACTGTTTTTTAAACTGTTACATGTAAAGCCTGTTGCTAATTTATTGTTTCACTGTAAACTGAGGTGATGTATGTCTATACGTACCGCGGTATAAAAGAATCTATAAATAAATAAATAAATAAATTCCAACCCATTCACATGCCTTGTGACCTTGAGCAAGTCGCTTTATCTCTTGTTCCCTCAGGTACTCACTTAAGGCCAGATTTTCAAAAACATTTACATGCTTAAAACTGGGTTTTACATATGTAAATTCACTTTACCCATGTAAATGGCTTTTGAAAATTGCTACAATAGTATGTTTTACCAGATAGAGATTCAAATGTGAATTAAAAATATGGCTGTTCAAAAACACATGTAATTTAACTTAAAAACATCAAAATATACAGATCCACAAAGACAAGAAGGATAAAAGATGACAATCGAATCATGAAGAATAAATCAAACGAAATAATGCAAGATTCTCACAACAACCCACCGACTAAGATGTGAAAACTATAATTTCGTTTTGTTTATCCGTACTCTATGTCAAATGTACGAGTTTAATTTTATACGTACAAAAAAATTTCACTTAATAGAAATGAATGCCTGCTATGAATATCTCCCTGTTACCAATCTTTCCGTGGCCAGAAAAGGGGCAGGGGGTGATAGTGTGCAGCTGGCCGCTTCGCGGAGGAGCATTTTCACCCACCACAGTTGCGGCTGCACTACACACTATTGCCCCCATAGCGCCACTGCAAAAGGTGTTATTTCCGGTGCTACTGCTGGCAATAATGTGTAAAACACTATCGCCCGCAGCGGTACCGGCATAACTTTTTTTTTTTACCCTGCCCAAACCCCACCCTAACTCCGCCCCTTTCCCTCATTTAAATGTTAAGGTCACGATGCAGTCGTTATCACGTAAGTGGGCTTTTGAAAATTGATAACGCCCTTACGCACGCGATAATGGCCCATCGCGATTTGAAAAATGACCCCTTTGTTTGTTTGTTTGAGTTATGATTGTTTTGAGATTTGTTTTGAGATGATTGTCACTTTGTAAACTGTTGTGATCTATATATGGAACAATAGTATATAAAATGTCTAAATAAATAAGTTACATTTACATACGTAACTCCTTTAAAAATTCACTTGTTAGATTGTAAGCTTTTTGGGGATGAGATTTAATGTATCTGAATTTTAAAAATGCTGTTAAGCCATCTTGAGCATTATTTGGAAAGGTGAGCTAAATATCCACATTTATTATTAAGAATACACCTTCTATTGAGAAAAGAGAACAAGCTGCAGTACACAGAAATTACACATTGGCAAAGTAGCTAATGTTGGTCACACACAGTGCTGCTTTCTGGACAAAAATTTTAATTTAATTTAATTTTAAAAACTTTTCTATACCGTCGTTTAGTGATATACCATCACAACTGTTTACAAATAGGCACATAAATAAAATCGAAATGGATTGTACTTTAACCAGAGGGTGCTGCAGTTGTTCATCACATTCAGAATGCATTTTTTTTTATTTTGAGGGACCACAGGACATATTAAGGAGGTGGAGGAAAAAAAGATGCCAATATTGGGGAGGGGAAAAAAAGCCCTGGTCACAAAACAGAAAAACCCTCTCCAAATACAGAATAAGTGACCATAAATTTACAGTAGAAATGTACAGACAAAAACTACCTCTTGTCCACTCTAGCCTCTCCCACTCTCCTCCTATTCCCTTCAGGAGGTGATGGGATACAAAGGGCGGGGCTGGATTAGGGAGAAAAGTGACTCTTCCTTGCTGTGCTCTGTCTGCTCCAGGTTCCACCCCCTTCTCCCCATCCTGTTCCCTGCATAACTGCCTGAGAAGGGAGGGGCTGCAGCAGGAAGCAGGGGGCTGTTCTCTGCTGCCTGATGTTGAGGGCACTGTCCAATAGAGTCATTAGGGCAGAGCCTTGTGTGCTCCTGCAGAGAAACCTCTAGTGCTGCCTTTTAAAACTGCCGAGTTCCAGGTGATCCGCCTGAGCCTGCCAAAGGGAAGAGCCAGCTCTGCTTTTTCTCTTTCTCCAGTATTGGACAGCTCATAAAGTCTGTTTTTTGGGGGTTTGCATTTCAGTTTTTATCTGCATGTTTCTCTTTCTGATTTGTGGTCTTTTATTCTGTATTAGGTCAGGGGGGGGTCTGTGCATGTTGTGTGGGACCAAGTGAGAGATTCTGCTAGCTTGTGGTTCCCGTGAAGGGATCTGTAGCAGTCTGATTCTGTTCTGTTTCCCCAGTAGATGTATTGGTATTTCTAGAGGCTGTAATATTTACAGCTGCTGTTTTGTAGGTAGGGCTGTTTGAGTCCTAGGAATTAATGTTGTTATGGGAGGTTTTCTGTATGGGGTTCTGGGAGGTCCATATTCAGCAGCGCAGGGAGGGGTACATTTTTTTTTTAGATGAGATTAGTGGGTCTTACCCAGTAAGTCTTCTGTTGAATATATTCTCCTAAAATTACCTCAGTAACTATAGAACAGCATTTCTCTGATCAGACTTCAATATCATTCAATATCAGTGCTATTCTACCCATATTTAAGCGCTGCCTCCAGAATGCTCCCACCATTCCTATTTGATCCAGGTGAAATTTTTCCTGTGAGAAATTACAATTTTTTTTTTCCTAGGCAACTGCCCTTTCAATATTGACTTTTGAGTGTCTTTTGCCGGTTTTGTGGGGCTTCACAAATAGTGACTTTCATTTTCAGTGTTTTATTTTCCCTAGGAGTTTTAAAGTGGTTATTAATGGAACAAAAATTACATTTAACTTGAAAAATGACAAGTCATTTTTTTCTCACTGATTTTTTTTCCTATTTTTGTTGTAATATACATTGATAAATTCCCAGGAAAAATAAAATAAAAACTGAAAATGAAGGTCCCTGTAATCACAGGCAGTGGAAGAAGTGTGCATTACAGTTCCTAAGGTGATGCCACAGTATGAATATATTTCTTTGTATTGGGTGAGTTGTAAGGGGAAATGTCCTAGCTCCGTTGCTGGGGAGACTTTCTGTGTATGTGGAGGTGCATGTGGGGTTTATATTAAGACTCTTCCTTCCTGACCACTCCCATATAGAACTTCACAGATAATTTTACTAATATTGTCTTTTTTTTTTTAACCTACTGTTTATTAATCTTAGAAAATACCAACAAAACAACCAGTGTTCAAGTTAATGTTTCCATAACTCCTCGTGTGTCCCAAAGACAAAACTAATATTAGAAGAGCAGTGACATCTTTGCCTTTAAGCAACAGACTCCCCTCCCCTCCCAGCCCAAGGCCAAATCAAATTTATATATCAACTTCTCCATGCGGCTTCCATAAAGTAACAAATCCCCACCTCCCATTGTTTTATATTTCACATTTTTTCCCTCTAGAAATTTAGTAGCCAGCTTGGTATTTTTACGGGGTGATTGAGACTGACCAGGAGTATATGTATTCATAAGAGGACCTTGGAATGTTTTCTTATTAAGTCTTTTATAGCTAATTTAAAGGGAGGGGAGGGGGTGGAATAGGCATGTGTAAATGTCACTTTAATTTGCCTCCTTTCAAACCTAGCTTGCCTCCCTGTTACCCCACAAACATTTCTGTCCAGTGATACCACTGAAAGCTGCCCACGACATTTCTGCACAGCTAAATCTTTGTGGATATGGTGATATCTTTGCAGAAATGCCATGCGTTAAATTCTGCAGCCTTGCATGATGAAATGGTGTGACGGGAGAGGATCAGGCCCTCTGAGTTCTGCTGCTTCTCCAGCTCCTTACCAGGTTAACAGCGTTGTCGTATTCCCACACTGACTAGTCTGTCAGTGGAACAGCATCAAAGGCCTTACTGAATAACTAGGAAACATACGCTGCACCTCCTCATCCCAACACCAAAGCCAAGCAGCAGCCTTCGATGCTAGGACTGGATGTTTCCAATTCAGGGCAGAGAGTAGGCACGCCAGTGAACCTCACTGCTCACGTTGCGGGGAACCCGGGGCAGTGCTGGGCGAACCTCACTGTGAACTAAAATTATTCTTTGTAAAAGTGATGCTTAAAAAATAAAAAGGACCTTTATGTATTCCAGAAATTAATGCAATCGAGTATTGAAAGAAGGTGAGAGCCTGCAAGAGGGTAAGGGGAGGATCCAGCCCAGAACCTGGCTGACAATGTCTATCCTCCATGCTCCTGAGAGTGGAACAGGCATCAGGTGAGGCTCTGCCCATGTCTCTCTCATCCTAGCTCCTATTGCAGAGAGATGATGCCCTGGTGATGTGTATCACTGATTACCATATTATGCTCTGATTGGTTCTTTGGTTTTCTGTAGCCAGGATCTGGGTCCATACAACGAAGGAGCTGTACATGACTCCTTTTGCCGCCTTATTCAGGAATGCAGCCAGATAATGGAGCGGGATGAGGAGGAGCTGGAGTTAGAGAAGCTGCATCTGGGGGGCAAAGGTAATCTCCCCTCCCCCCATCGCACATGCACACACATACGCACCAGTTTATTTTTGTCTCCTCGGCGGGTCCTCATCACCTCTCCAGTCACCAAAAACTATGAAGCCTCTGAGATGTGCCATCAGTGCCACGCTTTGGTCAGTAGTAACACTGTAGAAAATGGCAGATAAAAATCCATGAGCCTGTCCAGCCTGCCTGGACAGGCTCTGCCCTGCTAAGATTATTTCCCAGCTGTCAGCCATGGGAGCGTGTCTGTTTGCAGGTTATCACTCTTTTTTCGAGTCAAGTGTTTGTTGTCTTCCTCATTTTGGTTCTCGACCATCATGGGGAGATCCCGTGTTTAATTTGACACCCTGCATCTCGCTTTCTTATCGTTAAATTTTGTAATAATCTAAACCGTTACCAAAACCAGTGAGGCTGTTGCCCGAATGTCCTGCCCCCCATGGTCTTGCTGGATGATTCCTGACCACCACCGACCTGCTGGCTTTGATCCAGTTGATATCTGGTGAGTTGTAGGATGCGGATACTAGCCCGGTTACCCTGTGATCCAGTATCGCTAGATGAGTATGTATATGCATGCCTGCACATGGGCATTCCAGACTGGATCTCCTGACTTGCCAAACTCTGATGCCCTATAACAGCAGGATCTGTGATACATTGTTGTCTCTTGCTTACAGATAATGTGGCATACTTGATACCCCCTGTACACCATATAGGTACAGAAGATGACCTAGATGAGGTGGCACAGCATCAGAATTTCTCCTCAGACACACTGAGAATCCTGGCCAGCATGCCAAGCCGGACCATCGGTGAGCAGGCCTTGTGCTGAGTCATCCAAGTTTTCTTCTTCTTGAGGACACAACAAGGGAGTTGAAATGTGAATAGCAGTACCAGTTCTTAAAGAACATGTGTGGTGAATTGGACCAAGGGCCTTCCTCTCTATGAAAGAGCTGGCAGGTACCAGTTTGGAAGGCCTTGAGTGGTGTTCTCCAACATCATATTCAGGAGACGCATATAAATTGTCAATATAAAGTCTGCATAAATTCCCATAAATAAGAGGGATATTACAAAAAATGATTATGGGAGTAGAAAAGAGTTAGTGAGCCACAACCACCCATCCAACCTGACCCTGCCCTATAGAAATCATATATCCAAACCCCTATCCCACAGGAATCACCCAACTCACCCGATCCTAGCCTACTGGCACCACCTTGTTAATTAATTTCTGTTTTTTTAGGAACCATTGAACCAACCCAGCCTTGCTTTGCCCCACAAGGATCACCATAATCTAAACCAGCTCTACCATGCATGGATCAGACTTATTCACACCTGCCCCACAGGGACTGGGAAATAACTCAACCACCTTATCAGCCCAATTTTGTCCTTAACAGCAAACCAACCCTCAGGGCAGGTTTAGGGGGGTGCAGAGCCAGGGGCAAATATACCAGCACAGATGTTCTAGTCAAGAAGGTTAGTGGCAGAGTGTGAGCTCGTGTTCGAGCTTTTCCTCGTGCCCTGCTAGAATCCTCTGCGTTTGCCCCTAGACTGTGGTGTCCTGATCCCTTTTTTATTTAGTTAGTTAGTTAATTAATTAATTATTTTTCATTTTAAGCGGCAAATCAGAGCCAGTCATGGTTGCCCCATTTGCCACCCCTGCCAGCCTTGTCCTGGATAGGGAAGGACTATTTACGTCCATCTTTCCAAAGGATGTAAACTGTGCCTGGGAGCGACCACCCAACACAGTCACAGCCTAACACATAAGGATTGAATGCGACTTGTTAAGATAACATTTGGAGGATGGTTTTTTACAGTGATTTACATGAGCAAGAAATGTTTTCTGCATGTTTAATCGACTTCCCTTAATGTGTTCCACAATACGTGTGCTTGAGAGGAGGCATTCACAGGGGTGCATGTAGGTCGGAGTAGTTAAAATACATGTATAGATTACTTTTTTCCATGGAAAGCAATTTGCGTAGAGCTGAAAATATAACTACACAAAAGGAAAGTGCAGATGTGTGCAGGTACTTTGTATCTGCAGCAAGTTTCATGGCAAAAGTATGTGCATACTTTCACTTTGAAAAATGGGGTAAAGTCCCGGCAGACATTCTCCTGTTGTAGACGATGTGGAAATTGTCCCCCAAAACATAAAAAGTTGTGTGGGGAATGTACAACTTATGTACATTCCTCACACATACATACATTATTTTTATATATATATATATTTTTTTTTTTAAATTTTATTTTTTTTTTATTGCCTTGCAGGCCGCAGTCGAGGGGCTATTATTTCGGAATACTATAACCGCACAAATAAACTGCGCCGCAGGAAAAGCCGCCCTTCCATCCATGACCTGAGGCGCGTAGCTCGGCCCAGTATTCGACAGTATGACCTGGAGCGAGATTCTGGCAGTGAGCTGGAGGAAGGTGAATCGGCATGTCCTGCAGGTTTCACCAGTGTTGGCAGTCTGAATCATACTAGTGCGGGGGGTCTCAGAGCCTGGACCTGTGAATCCTGCACTAGTAAATGAGGGGGTGAATTCTGCCATTTCTGCTGCTGCCTCCTTGACATGTGCAGGCATTAATGTGATAGGCGGGTAACTCTGTAAATGCTGAACGGGCGTTTATTGCGGATTATTGTGCACATTAGTAAACCAATACAGATTTTATCACTGTAGGGGGTATATTTATTAGGTTGTATAATGTGTTGTTTTGGGTTGGGTTTTTTTAAATATTCTGTGTTGAGCAGATTTTTAATCCCTGGAAACGTGGATAATTTTCAAATCAAATAAACTGAGATGGTGGAAGGGAGCTCTGGGTGGCAGCATTAATACAGAGCTTAATTTGGGGGACTGATGATGGGGATAAGAAGCAGCACTGCTAGGAAGAGAGCTTATTATTAAAGAGGCTGATTTGCAAAGGGGTTACACTCCTAAACTGGGTCCTTTGAAAATATACTAGGCCCGAGTTTCACTAGATGCCTAAACTGAGAGCCCTAAAAAGTGGACAGCTGCAGGAAGTGGGGGAAGGGGGGACAGTTAGAGAAGGGAAACAAATTTAGGAGCTTAGCACTGATTTTCAGAACTAGGCAGCTAACTTTAGGTGCCTACATCTAGGCAAATGAATAACAGAGCCTAAATTTAGGATGCTAAATGTGACTGAAACCAAATGCATAGAGTTTCCAAAATTTAGGCACTCAGCTTTTTTAAAATATCAGCTTCTAAGTTTTACTTGATTGCCACTTTTTGTTAGCCCTCATGGCAAATTAATTCAATTAAAACAAAAACAAATTATACATTATACAGCTAAATAGTTTTAAAACTCAACCCAATCAATCTTCCACCCCATCCCCCCCTACACGCCCATGTCCATGGCTAAATGCTCAGGATTCAGAGAGAGCTGTTCCTAGAGCCGTGCCATGACCTTTGGATGTACTTGTCCTTCCCTAGAAAAGAGGAGTCTCTTGGTGACGGAACTGCAGAACCTTTCAGCTGGACAGCGGGACCGCTTGCTACAAATGATGCCTGTCAGCCTGGCAGAGAAACGAGCGCTGAGGTCTGTGCATGTCTTTATTGTCCCACTGCCTGGAGCTGCGGTTCCCTGGCACACAGGGTAACATAGAAACGATAAGGCCTAATGGGCCCAGGGCAGAGGCGCTGTATCCTGGAAGCAGCAGGGAGAGGCCTTGTTAAAGGTTGTATTGTAGTGCTGTGCAGTGCTGGAAGTCGTACATGAATGGAAAATTAGTTCTTACCTGTTAATTTTTCTTCCTGTAGTACCACGGATCAGTCCAGACTGTGGGTTGAGCCTCCTGTCCAGCAGATGGAGACAGACCATCTGCTGGACAGGAGAGGGTATCCTATATCAGGACAGAGCCTACCCTGCAGCCCTTCAGTGTAACCATTGTGAAAGCAGATAAGAATAAAGATAACCAGTAAAAGATCAAGCAAGGAACAAGAGAACTCAGAAAACCTAACAATTGCAAACATTGAATGGACTCTGTATATGGATGCTCTTGCATAAATATCCATTTCATCAAAACAGATGCTTCCAGTGCCTTTAAGTATAATCACAGATGAAAAACATCCAGTATCCTGCAAACAGAGGAAGAAAAGCTTTGAGTGGATGACAGAAAAATACAGGGAAGTGTGTCTGGACTGATCCGTGGTACTACAGGAATGAAAATTAACAGGTAAGAACTCATTTTCCTTTCCCTGTACGTACCCGGATCAGTCCAGACCGTGGGATGTACCAAAGCTTTCCCTACAGAGGGTGGGACAGAGATAGTCCCTCTCGAAGCACCTGCCGACCGAAGGAACCAAACACTGGCACCTGTACATCAAGGCGGTAATGTCGAGCAAAGGTATGCAGGGATTTCCACGTAGCTGCCCTGCATATTTCCTGCGGAGAGACCGATTGACTCTCCGCCCAAGAAGTAGCCTGAGAACGCAAGGAATAAGCCTTTAGGCCCTCCGGAACCGCCCGGCCTTGGCAGATATAGGCCGACGAAATAGCCTCCTTCAGCCACCGAGCGATCGTAGTCTTCGAAGCTTGGTTGCCCCTATTTGGACCACTCCACAGGACTAAAAGATGATCGGAAACCCGTAAGTCATTGGTAACCTGAAGATAACGCAGTAACACGCGTTTTACAGCAAGGCGGCGAAGATCACTCCCAACTGTTCTTGCTATATCCTCAGGAGAGAACTCGGGAAGCTCCACCGACTGATTGACATGAAAAGAAGAAACAACCTTTGACAAGAAAGAAGGTACAGTCTTGAGAGAAACTCCTGAATCAGAAAACCGCAGGAAGGGCTCTCTACAGGACAATGCTTGACTTTCCGACACCCTTCTGACGGAGCAGATAGAAACCAGGAAAACGGTCTTGAGCGTCAGATCCTTAAGGGTAGAGAAAAAAACAGCTGAGCTGTACGGCCCTGAGGAGCAGGTGCAGGAGTCCGAACCCTGCTCGCTTCTTTGCTAAACAGAAATAAGCTGCTGAGTAATCAACAAGCTCTTAAAGCTGAAGTGCCTCAAACATTTTTTTTTTGTTTTTGTTTTACTTTGAAATGCAGGGGAATGAACTTCCCTGCTGGCACAGCCGGGGAATTGAGCGTCCCGGGAGAGAGAGGCAGCTAAATAGGGGGAGTGACTGGTCCACCAGTATCGTCCCAACAGAACGTTCACCGGGAAGGGAGCCTAGGCTGAACAACACAAGAGTGAGGAGACAGCACTGTCTCCTGAAAGAAACAGAGCTTTTTCAAAAGTTTGACAGAACTGTCTCTTTTTTTTTTTTTTTTAATTTAGAAAGAACAAAGATACTTGCTTGATCTGACAGAGATAGAGGAAAAAAACCCAACAGGGCAAAGGCTAAGGAATTAAGCTAGGGAACCGCAGGGTGAGCTGCCAGCATCTGCTGGAGACAGACAAATACTGAAGGGCTGCAGGGTGGGCTCTGTCCTGATATAGGATACCCTCACAGTTTTGGTCTGTCTCCATCTGCTGGACAGGAGGCTCAACCTACGGTCTGGACTGATCTGGGTACCTACAGGGAATTATTCTTTCACCCTTGACATGCTGCTTGGGACGTGGCCCATTATAACCATGTGAATGCTCCTGCGTAGTGCTAGGTCCTATTGGAGGTTTAGAAACACTTGGAGGCAGATTTTATAAATCTGCGCACGCACGTACTTTTGTTCGCGTACCAGGCGCGAACAAGAGTATGCGGGATTTCAATAGATACCCGCGTAGCCGCGCATATCCATTAAAATCCGGGGTCGGCGCGCGCAAGGCTGCCCAAAATCGGCAGCCTGCGCGCGCCGAGCCACACAGCCTGCCTCCATTCCCTCCAAGGCCGCTCCGAAATCGGAGCGGCCTCGGAGGGAACTTTCCTTCGCCCTCCCCCCACCTTCCCCTCCCTTCCCCTACCTAACCCACCTCCCCCCTACCTCTATCCCGAAAGTTATTTGCGCGTGCCGGGCCGGCTGCCGCGCTCCATGTTCCGGTCCAGGGGCTGCTGTCACGCCCCCGGGCCGGAACCACGCCCCCGGACACGCCCCCAAAATGCCGCGTCACTCCCGGTACGCCCCCCGACACGCCCCTTCATGCAAGCCCCGGGACTTACGCACGTCCCGGGGCTTGTGCGCGCCGCCGAGCCTATGCAAAATAGGCTCGGCGTGCGCCGGGGGCGTTTGGGGTAGGTTTTCGGGGGGTACGCGCGTATCTTACGTGCATACCCCTTTGAAAATCTACCCCTACGTGTATAAAAAGCTGCCATCCTGTTATGACCGATGGGCCCCCACTGTTCTTGCATGGATCCTGTGATATCTATAGTGACTGAGCTGAGCTGTCTCTCCTTTGCAGGCAGGTGACTTCTGTTCAGCCAGCACGTATTCAGGGGAGGGGTTCACTGTCCTTCTGCAGTCAGATAAAGTATTACATCATTATGGTAAGTATTCACATTACAGCCTTTAAACCAGATTCTGAATGCTTAAGTCACTTTGAAAATAAATATTTTGGTACTTTATCTTACACCATGACTGAAAAATATAGAAAAGCTAGCAAACTAGATTGTGGACAATCCTAGTAACTATTATGGTATGCGTGGGCAGGATTCAGTAATTTAGACTTTTTCATAATGTCTCTTTCTTTGTACTAAAGATCCTCAGTTGTTACCTTGACAGAAGACCTAGATTGAGGAAAGCTTCATCTTTATTTGGGAGTAATAGTTACTCATTGTGCAGGTATTTTTTTCGGGGGCGGGGCTGCAGTGTATTGTGTACAATTCTTCCGGTTACAGTTGTTGGTTGAGATGATGGTTTTATGCCAGAGGTTTGCAGGAAGCAATCAGTTTGTAATACAGTGATGTCTGAACATGCAACCAGCTAGGAATGTAAAATATTTGTGGTGAAATATATTTTCTGTTTCTAAACGTGCAAAAATTTGCATCAGAACGTTTAAAAGAAGTTGCTGGACTAGGGTAGTAAATGCAATTTAATCTGAAGAGTATAGCAGACTTACTGAAGAGCAAGTCCTATGAGATTTGGAACTGCATTGTTTGGTTTGACCACGGAGATGTTGAGGGGGCAGTTGTGTCCAGCTTGTGTTTTGATCTGGGGTGAAGTGGGGGGGGGGGGGCAGGTGTGTCCAGCTTGTATTTGATCTGGGGGGGAGGGGATGGGAAGAAGGGGTGGTTGTGTCAGGCTTACGACTGGCCAGGAGGAGGGGAGCGAGGAGAGGGAGCAGTTGTGGCAAGCATTCGTTTGGCTTTGGGAAAGCTGCTCTGACTTTTTTTTTCTTCTCGCTGTTTGGTGCAGGGTTTCCGAAGCCTGTGGTATGCGCTTCTGTCCTTCGTCTATTCCCTGCAGCCCTGGAGATACTCCTTGAAGCAGATCAGTGGTCGCTTTGGATCCAGTGTCCTCTCCTATTTCCTCTTTCTCAAGACATTGCTCCTGTTCAGCATATTCCTCTCCCTCATCAGCCTCCTCTTCATTGTTGTCCCCCAAGCTGTACATCCTCCAGCAGTAACAAACAGCAGGAAGTTCACCGGGATGGAGCTTCTCACCGGGGCAGTGAGTGCTGAAAGGAACAGGGGAGATTCTTTTTCTGCTCCACTCTTGCCACTTCTTTACCTCTGTGTTGGTCTCTTTCAAAATTCGAAAATCTTTCTTGGCATGAAAATTTGTACTGGCCAAAATAATACATAAGGTGGTGAAAAGAATTACCCAGCTTGCTGGTCAGTATTGTCTCTGCTCAGTTTACATTTTGGCAGGAGATGACGTTTTCTTCTGCTATAGCTGCTTGACTCAGCATTTGGTGAGGGTCTGTCTGTGTTCTGTAGGGGTGACTGAGGTGAGGGGCTCTGCTCGCTTGTAGTTTCTGTGTAGGGATCTGTAGCAGTCCAGCTTGTTCCGTTTTCCAGCCTGCCCTGCACCCCCAGTATTGGCTGATCCAGGGAGCAGAAAACCGGAACTGGGCTTCGAACCACATTCCTCCACATGGCAGTGCCGCTGACCCACCGAGCTGGCCTGCTAAGCGTTTGTGTGTTCGGGTTTTTTTCCCCCCAGGGTTTTGTTACTTTCCCAAGTGCCTGTTAGTAGAGGGACATTATGTTATCATATATGCGCAACTCGTTCTGCCTCATTCTTCGCCAACGTTTCTGTTTCTCTCTGGCTCTCCCTTTCTCTGTGTACATTCACCTGTTGTTTGATCACTTGTGCTTCTCTCTTCCCTCTCAGGGTTCCTTTACGTGTTCTGTCATGTATTATGGCTACTACAGTAACTTTACTCTGAATGAGGCCTGCATCCAAGGTTTCAATGGCAGCCACTGTGAGAGTACAGTTGGGCACCTAGCCTATAACATGCCGCTGGCATATGCGTTTACTGTGGGGACTGCCTTCTTCATCACCTGCATCATCCTCGTGTACAGGTGAGACAGGTGTGCTCTGGTGCACAAACCTTCCATTACACTTGACTTTCCGGAGGTAGAACCTCCCTTCACATTCTGTTAACTATTGCATTTCCAGCAATCCCCATTATGAGTGCTGGGAGTGCAATCTCTAAATATTTGAAATAAATAAATAATTTAGAATTAGATCAGTTGAGGCTCCATCAATTCACTTGCTCTACAGACAAAGGTAAGTTGTAGGTTCTGATATCTTTTATTGGTCATTTAGAAAATAAATTTAAAAAAAAATGTTATCAAAGGTGCAATTTTAGCTTCATAGGTCCCTTCCTTGCAAATCCCCCAGAGCAGTTCCAATCTGCATCTCTGTGACAGCTACAAACCCATCTGGGAGACTTGGAAGGTCATATGCAATGTCATTTATTTACAGTTTCTTTTTGTTGGTTCAATACAAGCTTCACGAGCCTCCAAAAGCAAACTCTTTCCTGGTACCAGTTTGGCAGCAGTTGTGTTGATCTGTGATCCTTGGGTCCTCTCTTGCTCTCCAGCATGTCCCGCTCTTTTGGAGAGAGTTACCGCGTGGGAAGCACTTCAGGAGACCTTGCCAATAAAGTCTTCTCCTCCTGGGACTACAAGGTCATGCAGAAACGCTCTGTCCGGCTGCAGCATGAAAACATTTACATCCAGCTGAAGGTAAGGCCAGCACCTGCCTCTTGGGTGCATCCCCTAAACATGGATTGGGGTGAGATGGGTGAAGGTCAAGAGCCTGGGGTGGAAGAATGAAAAGGTCCTGGCTTGGAGGAGCTTAAGGAAAGAAGGGTCTACGTTGAGGTCGGTTGGGTGATGGGGGTGCAGGACTGGATTGGGTGTGTACAGCTGGGCAGAATAGTAACATAGTAAATGATGGACAGAGACTAAGTGGCCCATCCAGTCTGCCCATTTGAGATTCTTCCTGTCTGGTTTTCTGCCACTTTGGGCAGGTAAACACATAAATCCCCCATACTAAAAGCAACGCCAGCTCCTCTCCCCCTCCCCATGTTTTTTACGCAACCTTTTCCTACCACTGCCCTCCGTGTCTATCCCAAGCATGTTCAGATTCTGTTACAGTGCTCCCCTCCACTGCTGTGTCCTCGGGCAGAGGGGGAGAGCTGCTTTTTAATATCTTGCAACCTTTTCTTTGCAGGAGTTGCTTTGTGACAGGCGGCGGCACACCTCCCAGCAAATAACAGCCTGGGGAAGGCTGCAAACCCTGGCAGTTCATTCCCTGGTGTGGATTCTGTCCTTTGGGAGCGTGCTGGGTTCTGCCATTCTTGTGTATTATTTCTCTGAATACATCCATAAGGTGTGTGTGGAGATCAAGGAGACTCTGTCCCCAGGGCTGGTTTTCATTCTTGCCCTCAGATTGTTGAAAGCTTCAGCACTGGGTGTGGAGGCTGGGGATGGAAAAGCAGGGAGAAGAGCAGAGACAAGAGAAGGGGGAGCGGGCAGCCCATCCATTCATCTTCCCTTCCCCCTTCCCTTCTCCCTTCCTTTGTCTTCTCCCTCCTTCAGTTCACTCTCCCTTGCACCCTTCAGAAGTCCCTCTCCTTCCTTCCCATCCTTTGTCTCTCTTCGCCCTCTTTGTATCAGGCAGGATGCTGCTACTACTATCAGTACTTATCATTTCTATAGCATTAGCAGAGCACTGTGTATACAGGGACAGCTTTTGCAGCGTGCAACCTGTGTGGTCGCACAGGGTGTCGGCACTTGGGGACCGCAATGCCCCCTCCCGATGCTGCTGCTGCTGGCCTAAGAAAAGCCACGGTCCCTCCTCCGACGGGGCCCACGGGGCATAGAAGAGTTACTGCTGAGCACCACTGCTGCCGCTGCTTACTCTGCCAACAAGAGGGCAGCACTGGGGGACCCGGTGCTTATAATCACTGCTTCCTGCCAATATTTTGAACTGCACGGAGGGGGTGGGGGGGGGGGGTGTGGGGAGAGAGAGACTGATGAAAGGAAGCAGCATTTAGAAGTGCTGGGCCTCCAGTACTGCTCTTCTTTCCCTGGGACAGGATTATAAGGTAAGAGTGAGGAGGGAGGAAGGGAAACAGGGACAGAAGGGAAGAGCAACGCCACAGGTGATAGCATGAATAAAGCTACTTTTTTTCACCCCGGGGGGGGGGGGGATTTCACTTTTTGCACAGTACGTGTTTAGACTAGCGTCATCCCTGATGCTACAGATACACAGAAGCAACTACCCTGTTGAGCTTACAGTTTAATCAGGACACATAGATAAGTAAGATTTCAGGAAATATATTTGTCACAATAAATAGAGTTAAAATTGACAAGGCCATGATTAGAGAGAGCCAGGGTTTAAGCTCTCAAAGCATCCTTAAAAAAAAAAGAGGAGCTTTGAGGTGGGACTTGAATATGACCAGAGAAGGGTTGTGGGATGGGCTCCACTGCCCCATGTGGTTGTTTTCCCATTTTACTGGCATGCCCTAGGTGGAGGGGGGGCATAGAGGGTAATGTAGTTCACTTACTGCTTGGGGGGGGGGGGGGAGCAGGGGTGCCACAGGCTTTTCATTGCCTTCTCTCTGTTGCAGTATTACAGGGGCAAAGTGAAGCGCAGCAGTGAAACGCAGCTGGAGGTCCTGCTCTTGCCTCTCCCGCTGCTGGTGTCTCTCATTAACCTGCTGCTGCCCTATTTCTATAGCCTGCTGGCACTCTGGGAGAAGCAGGACTCGCCTATTCTGGAAGTCTACATCGCCATATGCAGGTGGGAGGACCATATTGAAACGCTTTGTCCAGACAAGTTGAGACTTAGCCGGGGCACACCCCCGAGTTTTGAATTCCCTGGATAAAAGAGGCAGGTCAGGGCATTCCAGGGTGGGGGCTTAAACTTAGCGAGTAGTTTGGTTGTGGTGGAGAGCAGATCTGAATTTATCCAGGGTAACCTTCAGCATGCAGCCAGATAAATTTTCTCTCTGTTTATGGTGGGGGACAGAATTTGTAATTCAGCAATGGCTTTATTCTTCCCCACCCCTTACAATACTGTAAAAAAAACCAAAAACATCGCTAAGTCTAGTTGTGGCCCTCCCGCCTCCCGCCCCCCCCCCCCCCCCCCCCCCATCCCACATCACTTCTCAGATTGTAAAAAGAAAATGTTGGGGCTGTAATACCCAAGCCCCATCTTCCCTGCCCTCCCCGCCCCCCATTAAAAAGTAAAGACGACTGCCGTGACTTGAGCTTCCCCCAAACCCCATGTGGAGCTCAGGTCATGGTGGTCACCATGGCCTGAGCTCCACTTCTGCTTCTAAAAAAAAAAAAAAAAAAAGTGTGGCCCCCCCCCCCTCCCCGAACCCCCCGAAATTATCCCAGCGGGAGCAGTTCCGAGCAGGGGTTGGTCAGCTGCCGATGAAGCGACCAATCCTGAAGAGCGTGCGGTGAATAAATGAATGTCTTAAGTGCTGGTGCCTGCCAGCTGTGCCCTGCGCGAGAGTAGGTAAGCGCTTCTCCTGCTGACTTCGGGCGGGCAGGGAGGTGGAAGTGCTGGCACGCTTTTTTTTTTTAAGAAGCAGAAGGGGAGTTCAGGTTGTAGCACCTTCTGTTTTTGAAACAGCATGGACTCTCTCGAGCTTTTGGGATCCTGCCAGGCACTTGTGACTTGGACTGGCCCCTGTCGGTACAGGATACCGGGCTTGATGGACCCTCGGTCTGACCCAGAATGGCAAATCTTATGTTCACTTGGTGGTGGGTGGGGGGAGACTGAGGCCGTGGCAGCCACCTGGAATTATAAAACTGGGGGGGGGGAGGGGGGGCTCAGATACTACGGCTCCAACAATTTTATTTTTTACAGTTTGGAGGGAGGGGAGAGGATTGGTCTGCTAGGTTCCATGATGTGTTTTCCTCAAATATTAAATAAGCCGACGAGCAGCAGACGACCCTGATAACTTTAACTTTAGCCAAGTGTACTCAGCAGAAGATAAGTTCCATTGGATATTTGGCGAAAGTTAGCGGGATAACTCTGCTGCTTGCTGACTTACTGAATATGGCCCTCCAGGAGTTCAAGGTCCTGGCTTTGGCCCTGTCCCAGCCACTTTCAGTGCAGCCCTGCAGGGGTATGGGGAGTGGAAAGTATCGTACCCACAGGAGTCTTTAGAGTGTGCTTACTGCCCTTTTTGTTCTGACTTCCTGTGATTACACAGCTTCTTCAGAAACTTGGGTTATCTCTGTGAGCCATCTGGGTTTTGTTTTTTTTTGTTTTTTTAACAATCTGTGCTTCTTTATGAATTTACATCTACCAGAAGCCGAGCTGAAAACTAGAAATGTTTCTTTAACAGGCACTGTACACTGAAATAGACATGACCCAGCATTTAACTCCGGCTCACTGTGTCACTTCCCTTGACACGAATTCCCCAAAACATTTCCTCCCAGTTTCTCCATCTTTGTCTCCTTTTCTGATTATCCATTCCTTTCATGGCCCCTTTATTTCAGGAATTTGATTCTGAAGATGTTAGTCTTGGGTGTTCTCTGTTACCACTGGTTGGGACGGAAGATGAAATACCTAGAGAATAAGGTATGTGGCTGGGTCACAGCTGGAATTGCATGACATCTGGCTGTTAGAGTATCCCCTTCCCCTACCCCTTTATCATGTGAAACAGGTATAGACAGACCCAAGTCCAGAAGTTTTCAGTTTCTTTTACACAGGATGAGGGAATTTGCGCCTAAGTGTGTGTGTGTGTTGGGGGTGTATTTGATGATCTAAACTGTGAATAGGGGAAACTGGAGGTCCTGAGTTGGTTCCCTTCTCCTCCAGCGTGAAAGTGACAGACTGGGGAGGCAGGTGGCTCCTCCTAGGTGGGCATCCTTCCCTTCCTACTCTTTTGCCCTCACCTGCTGATGCCTTTCTCTCTGTCTCTCTCAGTGTTGGGAGACCTTCCTCGGGCAGGAACTATACCGTTTTGTAGTGATGGACTTTATTTTCACGCTGCTGGACACCTTCTTTGGAGAGATGGTCTGGAGGTAACTTGTGCACTACTGCTCCGGCTCCTTCCTGTTCAGATTGGGAGACTCTGAGGGCCTGAGGCTCTTGCTGACACTGCACCCCTGCACAGAACCAGCTTCTCCCAACTGGTTGCTCGGGCTGCGGAGAAAGAGCTGTATCCCCTCTATCCCTTGGCTCAGAGCCGGGATTGTTCTTCCTTGTCTCCGTCTCTCTGTCTTGTGATGTACAGCTACATTTTCCATAATTCCTTCCTGGGAGTTTGCTAGTAAATCTGACCATAAGAAGGACACTGTCCGTCCCTTTATGCATGGGGTCGTGGCACACAAGCTGAGGGTAGGAGAACTCTCCAGGACTGGCTGAAATGGAAGAGTGCAGTGTGGCACTCATTAGCAAAGGAAGCTTTATTTACTGAAAGCGGTGATGAAGTGGTGTCTCCAGTTTGAGAGCCCTGATGCTACATTTATTTATTTATTGTAACATTTTTATATACTGATAGCCGTATGCAATTGTACCGGTTTACAAGAAACAGGAGGAAGGCCAGAAACCAGGCACGACCGTTACATAGAACGCATAAGAATAACATTTGAACGTATTTAGAGGAACATAGGAAGATAATTGATAACAAATGAGCAAAACATTGATAATTAAAAAAAAAAATGTAGTTAACTTGGTCTTGTAGTACTATGATATAAGGGATATCTCCTTTATTTTGCAACAGCATCATTCTGGAGAAGAGGCAGAAACGAAAACCAGAGTTTGACATTGCTCGCAATGTTCTGGAGTTGATTTATGGACAGACTTTGGCCTGGTAAGATTCTGGCTGTCTGTGTCCATTGGTGGCACGTGGGGCCTAAATTATTTACTTATTTATAAACATTTGATATTCCACACTTTACCAAACTCTTCTCAAGGTGGATTACATTTGTGCATTAGTTTACAGTAAGCTTAGGGACACACGAAAGGGGGAGGGGTCCATAGAAGTTATGAGTAGAGCTGCAAAGAGGATTATAGTGGTTATCTATGGAGTAACATCAAGTATGGTAGCAATATAGGTCTACTTAGATGGGTTAGAGAGCAAGGGTAATGGAAGATACTATAGCACAGATGCATTGGAAAAAGGAAGTAGAGTCAACAAGAGGAAGTCAGGCAGTGGTTCATGATACCGTTTCATGATACAGTTGCATGATCAAGTGATAGAAGGGAAGCTCTCTCACTGTTTTTGTCACAATTTTATTGTTGCCTATGTCTGTCTCCAGGGCTATGTGCCTTGATCAGTTTCTAATAAATACCTCCTTAAGTAATTATGATTCTGTAAATTTGTGCCAGACAGTGGGTTCCTGCTGGGGCATCTCACTTAGGGATGCAGTGATGCATGAGTCGCACTGTCTGAAGATCAGCTCTGGGTGAGGGGAACCTAATAGTTCATGAATTGCTTGTGTTTCTTTTGGCTTAAATAGTGAGGAAACTGCAAATCAGTTTATGAAGAAAATACTGACCTTGTGTGTCTCAATTGCATCCAGGGGATGCTATTGCCAGCCCTTCCTGTGGTTCTAAGTCTTGCTTTCTGTATTTCTCTCAGGTTAGGGTTTCTTTTTGCTCCTCTCCTCCCAGCTGTACAAACGCTGAAGCTGCTGCTGCTGTTCTACATTAAAAAGGTAACCGAGAAGGAAACGGGACGAGTGTGCTAAAGTGCTATGCTTTATAGCAGGGGTAGGGAATTCCGGTCCTGGAGTGTCACAAACGGGTCTGGTTTTCAGGATATCCATGTTGAATATGTACGAGGTACATTTGCATGTACTTCCTCCATCTGACATATACTACTACATCTCATGCATATTTATTGTGGATATCCTGAAAAGCAGACCCATTTGTGGCACTCCAGGATTAAAGTGGCCTACCCCTGCTCTACAGCGTAGATTGGGTTCTTTATTTAAATCATTCTTGATTTATAGGGCTGTGAATGGAGTGATGGACAGAGTGGCAGGTATCAGGCACGTGGCTGCCTGGGCTTGCCAGCAGGCATAAGGCACATAGTTGCTGTGATTTTAATGGAGAATGAAACCTTGATCTTGTAGTGTTTATCTTACCTCTTTATTTGTAGATGAGCTTGATGATGAACTGCCAGTCTCCCAGCAAGCCCTGGCAAGCCTCTCACATGAGTACCATTTTCATCACTCTTCTGTGCTTCCCATCATTCCTTGGGGCAGCCATCTTCCTCTGTTACACCATCTGGTCGTATGTAGTCTTTCAATTCTTGTAGCGGGCTTGGATGATCTCTGATACCTTTGTGCCGGCCACTGATCTGACTCCCAACCTTTCTCCTCCCCATCTGTAGGGTGAAACCATCAGCCACCTGTGGTCCATTCCAGACTCTGGAGACCATCTCTGAGGCAGGAAAGGTTTGGGTTCAAGAGCTGGAGAAATCTAACCCTAGGCTCCCCTGGTTTACCTGGATCTATCACTATCTGGTGGAGAACACCTTCTGCATCTTTCTAGCATCAGGAGTGCTGCTGTGAATACATCTCTTTTCAAATACTTTTGTTTTGGAGAGTATGAAAGCTGTGTATGTGGGACACAATGCTGGCAGCTGCTGCTGCTGTGATTGATTGCTTGTGAGGCTGCAGATGTACCGTGTTTGTGGGGCACAGTGCTGGTGGCTATCGCTGCTGTGATTTTGAGGCTGCAGCAATAACTTGTATGTGGGATCCAGTGCAGGCAGCTGACACTGTGTGCTTTAATTGCAGGATTGTCATATACTTCCACATTCAGGTGGTGAACGGACAGCGGAAGATTATCCTTTTGCTAAAGGAACAGATTGGAAATGTAAGTAGCATTGTTCGTCAGTAATTTGACTATCGTCTGCTACTCTCCTGGGCTTTTATGTCCAAATTCCTGCTTGTTTCGGCAAAGTAGATAGGCTGTATGGTCTTTTTCTGCCATCACATTTCTCTGTATTTTTTTTTCATTAAATCTTTAGCTATCACACTGATCACCCCTTGAACCTTTTTACATTTTTCCTCCTAACGCTGACACAGATCTTTGTCTCATCTGCAAAAAGCCAACCTTTCCTTACCAATCCCTCTGATATAGGATTAAGGGAGTTTTAATTTGTAGATGTGTTTCCTAAGTAATTCATGATGTTATTAAAAATGAAGGAAAAAAATACAGCTCTGATAATAGAAAAATAAAACTATACAATACAGGAAGGACAGCAGTGAGGACAATTCTCATATTTTGGTGCTGGTCCATATTGTGTCTGGTCAGATAACATTTCAGGCTTGGTAGTGGGTATGCATATTTTAGTGTTTCTCTAATTTCCTTCACAATGACAAGAGATTTTCCAGCTCATTCTTTTGTGGGTCTCATTTTCTGTGCTGTGAATGCCAGACCTCGAGTGCCACAGACAGGCCAGGTTTTCAGGATATCTACAATGAATATGCATGAGAAAGATTCGCATGCACTGCCACCATTGCAATCAAATCTACCTCATGCATATTCATTGTGGGTATCCTGAAAACCTGGCCTGTTTGTGGCACTTTGTTCGCCATCACTGGACTAGACAAATCCTTTCCCATTTTCTGCAAAGTGCAGATGCCAGTTGTGTTGCCAGTGACAGAGACAGTCTTCATGATCTTAAACTTGCAGCACGGAGACAAGAAAAACTGCAGAGTGGGGAGACTGAGGGTATCTCTTGGATCAGGTCCTGGGATAGCTAGTTAGCTTCTTAGTAGTATTTCAAGCATGTCCAGGCTATTATGAGAGAATTCTTTGGAGTCATCCCTAATCTGCTAAACTTTAATCACTGTAAATATATTCTGTGTTAAGAATGAGAAAATTTTACTTACCTGATAATTTCCTTTTTCTTAAAGTGGATAGATGGATTCAGGACCAATGGGTTATGCACCCCTACCAGCAGAAGGAGTTAGAGCAAACTGATGTCACAGTATATATAGTCCTGCAATGACATCAGCCTGCCAGTATTCTCTTCAAAAGCAACTGCTGACAGACTAGTAAAAACTTGATTAAAAACAGATAATCATTTCTGTACTCAACCAACAAGAATCACTGAACTCAGGCAAGAACATATGCATACTAGTCTAGGGACTGGATGAACACTTACTAGTAATCCCCTGGAACACATAGCCACCCAGGAGGACCATCACACAATCATTCGGCAGCCAAGGGCTGGAAGCTGAATCCATCTATCCATTTTAAGGAAATTATCAGATAAGTAATTTTTCATTTCCTAGCATATGGATAGATGGATTCAGGAGGCAAATATGATAAAATAAGACCAGTCTTTTTGGCTGAGGGGATTCCTTTATTAATTAAATACTTAAAAAATCACATGAAGATAAAATATGTCCAACACAGGCTGAGTTTCGCCCTAACATAGGGCTGCATCAGGGGCTGTGCTTTAACAAAGTGAAAAGTTGGTTTTCCCGATTGTGCATCCAGAGAAGTGGTACATTAGACAGAAAAATAAAAAAAGTGCAGAGTCAACCCTTGACGCTGCTCTAAATTCAAGACGTTCCCATGCTGCATACTTGGAGGCATTAGTTTAATATAAAACGGGTTGGTCTTTCCAGCCACTGCACTGAAGAAGGGACAGCAAGAAAGTGTGTATATGTATATGTGTGTGTATATATGTATATATATATATATATATATCATACTGTGCAACCAGTGAACATTGAAGCATAATCAACTTTTCATTTTAACAAAGCATTGCCCCTGACACAGCCCTATATTTGGGCAAAACTTGGCCTGAGTCAGGTATATTTTATCTTCCTGTGATTTTTCGAGTGTTTAATTAATAAAGGAATCCCCTCAGCTAAGAAGACTGCACTTGCACCCTAGTTTATGGCACCACTTCCAGAGTTGCCACCATCAACCTGAGTACCTGTAGATAGGACCATAGTACTCACCAAGATACGCACCTGAGCACTAATTTTTGAATATGAGCTTCTGGTACAAAAACTTTGCTTTGCATTGTGTTGAATCGCACACCCAGATACTCTGACTGAGCTGGCTGAAGACTTTCTTTGGCTAGGTTTACCACCCAATCGAGCTCCTGTAACAGGGAGATCACCTTGCGGGTCACCAGACGGCTCTCTTCCAGAGACTTGGCCCGAATCAACCAATCATCTAAATACGAGTGTACTAGTATCCCATTCTTTCTCAGTTCTGCCACTACCACCATCATAATCTTGGAAAAGGTTCTGGGAGGGGTGGCTAGACCAAAAGGCAGCGCCCAAAACTGATAATGGCACCCCAACATCGCAAAATGTAGAAAACATTGGCGCTTAAATGTACCAGTAGAAGAGGGAGAGGCCACCGCCTGAGGGACTGACCTGACAGGTTTAGATGGGGCTGAGGACTGTGCCTGAATAAAGGATTGCAATCCCTGAAAAAATTGTAGCCAAGAAAAGGCAGAAGGATCCATGCTAAAACCAGGAGGCACCTGTGCTGTGCCCACTGAGCTGCCATCTCCTGCTGCGGAACTAGTTAAGGGAGTTCCAATATCGGGTGTTTCTCCTGACCCTTCTTTACCCATAACCTCATCAGGGTGGGAAGAACCAGGCTTAGTAAAATCAGAGGAAGATAATTCTCCCTGAGCCTCCAAACAGCACTGGCATAAGTTATAGGGCAGGCCGGGCTGAGATGCCCAATATGACAGGTGCCACACAAGGCAAGGAGCTTAGGTTTCTTAGCTATAGGCGCCATCATACATTATTAATTTTTATATATGTGTCCAAAATTTAGGTATCCAAGAAATAGGTATCCCAACTTAAACGCCCACAAATGTACACCCAATTTGTGCGCACAGGATAAGCACAAGTCCAACCCCACTTAACCTAGACGCCCATGTCCCCACTCAACTAAGCGTCCAAAACCTGGATGCGCACCGAGAAGCAACACTGAACCGATGGCCTATAGAGGGCAGCTGAATGGGCAGGCAAAAGTATGCAAAAATGGTGATGCAGCCGACCTCAGGGTGTGCATTGGAAAAGCCTCGGAGCTGGGTCTAGCCAAAAGAGGCTGCTCAACCTGCCAGGTTGCCCCCATTCCTGAACCTCCCTCTGGGCAGGACGAACATCAGAACAGCGCGCCGAGCTTGGAGACCCGGAAAGGGGGAATCCCTAAACAACCTTCCTTCACTGTCTTTGTAAGGTATCTATTTTTTTTTAATGTACCTGAGCTCAGCTCTTCCTGCACCCTCTACATTTTAAGCTGTACAATCCGCTAAGTCCATGCCAGCTAAAATGAAAACAGCTACCAGATCAAGGCACTCATCTGAGGGACCACGGAAATCACCTCAGGAATTCTCAACTGGTGGAGGGACCATTTGGTATCACCGCAGGAGAGCAGTGCTTTTTCTTTTTTAAAATTCTCCTGCTAAAATCTGAAGCACCCCCCAGTAGGGAGATGCATGTCCACCATCTGCTGGAGATTGATAATACTGGCAGGCTGATGTTACGGCAGGACTATATATACTGTGACATCAGTTTGCTCCATCTCCATCTGCTGGTAGAGGTGCATAACCCACTGGTCCTGAATCCATTTATCCACATGCTAGGAAATTGTAGTTTTAAGTTTCTTGTCTAAGAATGCTAAGTTCATATTATTCCTAATGGTAAATCTAAAAGCCTTACAATAAATTATTATTTGAGACAAACAGGAAGGTGTGAATCCATGGGCTGTGTGGGTCACATATAAAGGTAAAATAATTGATAAGCTTCTATAGCACTGTCTGCCCAGGACAGAGGAGGAAGGGGGTCAACACACAGGGTGCAGGATCCTCTCTACTCCCACTTTTATTAAAAGGGACAAAGTTTGCCCATTTCTAATTGTCTGTAATTGTTTGTCTTAAGCAAATGATTAAGCATAAGCATCAGTGGAGCTGCCAGTCCCCTTCCGAGCTGCTATAATACCCAGGATCTATTCTGCCAGTTCTGCTCTGAACTCCCAGAATAGTCCGAGATCTGTCTTGCCAGCCCCTCAGAGCTACCAGACTATCCCAGGATATATGCTGAGTCCCATTATCTTCTCCATTTCCATCTCCACTCAACTTCTCTTCTGTAACTGGGTGTATTTCACTTCTACCATATTTGTACTCTGTCACTTAGCAGTGGGCCCTATCCTTTTTTTTTTTTTAATTCAACCTCTATAAAATATATTAAGATTTGCCTATAGATAATAAAACTTACGATTGTGCAAAGATCTGTGGCACACCCACAGGGTTTAAACTCCTAAGAAGAGGAGCTCATGCTCTCCTATCATAATCACGTACAGTATGGTTTAATGATTGCTACATCCTGACTCAGTCTTTTTTATTTTTTTAAATTGCTTTTTCTTATAAGTCTCCGGCTGTATTATAAAATAAAGTATGCAAATTCCTCAAAGTTCACCTCAATACAAGCAAAAAATGAATATAAATTTCCAGTTTATAATGCATTATTTAACTGGACTGGAAGTTTTGATTGTCTCAGCTGCCATTCACGCTATAGTACTGACAGAATCAAAGTCCTGACTTGGTCTAAGTTTTAGATGCCAAAGTCTTTGTCAATCTTTATTGTACTGGAGACTTTTTTTTTTTTTTTTAAATTGCCCGACTCAGGCCGAGTTTCGCCATTCATGCAACGGCTGCCTCAGGGGCTAAGAATAAATCACAAAAATATACAATAATTAATAAAACAAAATCTAGACAAGTAAAAAATCAATGATTCATAAAATGGTGACATTTAAATGACATGACAATTAAGTAAAATAAAACAGGTAACGTTACGTTTACCTAAATGTGCAGAAGATCAGGGCGTATCTTAAAATATACATATTTTGTGAAGGTGACATGAGTTCTGTAACGTATTACAAAAATGTTTCCTTTTTGTGTACATTTGCATTATGGATTTTACCTTAGACTCTCATTTGAACTTGGGACCATTAGGAAAGCATCAAGCTTATACATCAATATCGTTTAAAAATAATCCACAGTAGGAGCATATCGATATAGAAATATCAATGCACATGATTTAGTCAATGATAGTCTTTTAATCTGTGTAAAATGTGAATGGAATAATAAAAATTGAAAATGATTCCATTGTATGTTTTTGTCATTTATTCTTAGTCCCTGAGGCAGCCGTTGCATGAACAGCGAAACTCTGCCTGGGTTGGGCAATTAAAAAAAAAAGTCTCCACTGCAATAAAGATTGAAAAAGACTTGGCATCTAATCCTCCTTTGTTTTCCTAATGGCTTTTTTAGATTGCCTACCTTCTTGTTTTCTGGGTTGGTCTAAGTTTTAGCGTCTCGGCCTGCTTCAGGGAAAGAGAAATAGCATCTGCTATATTAAGACAGCTTGCAAATCTTTAAAGCTGTCTTCTACAATTCCAAGATTTGAGTTGGCATGTACTGAGGTGAACTTTGGGGAATTTACTTATTTTCAACAATTTTTATTCCAGTTACATCGGGGCCCCATGTTAGGCAGATTACAAACAAAATAACTGAAAAATAACATAATAAACAATTAGAATACAATATTGGCACACTTTCTTCTTTACATAAAGTGCATCACCTTCCCCTTGTCCTTAATGAATGGAGTCTAGTCTGGTAGGATTATAGCTCAGCCATAGTTCTCAATGTACTCCATAAAACCATGTGCCAGGGACAAGGGTGTGAGATAGGTAGGAACTCTTGAGCCTAGACAGAAGGGTTAAGGGGTGTGAAGGTAGGTGCTATTGTAGCAGTTAATAGACTGCGGCCAGTGTTGTTCATCCCACTGTGACACATAGCCACTTTGTTGCTAGTTTACCCATGGTTTTTGTTTCTTATTGCAGGAGGGTGAAGACAAGAAGTTCCTCATCCAGAAACTTCAGGAGATCTATGGGAGGCAGAAAAGGAAAGATAATATGGGAGGACAATCTTGGGTGTGCCAAGTAATGGGATCAGACATGATATCGGAGGAGAGAGAGGCAAACTCCTAAGTCAAGGGAGTCCTTCAAGGATTAAGGTCATGTCAAGCTGTCCTGCCCAAAACAAGTAACATCATCTGAAAAAGAAAAACCAGCCTCCAGCCCTGTGGGTGATACCACCTGCTCTGTCTAGTCCCAGCCTAAGGACTGTACTATGCATTATCTGGCCACTGCCAGACCAGGGATGGTAACTTGTGTTCTCTGTCTACTCCTAAATTAATAAGTGGAGGCCAATACCACACACAGGTCTGATATCAGTCCACATTGGGGATCAAGCTTACTCACCCATATGAGAATAGTCCAGTATGGGGGAGGCATACTGCTCACCACAGTGAGCGGTGGGGGAAATTGATATTAATCATAAAACTGATAATTGGGGGGGAAGGAGGAATGCACTGATACTTAATCCATTTTCTAGGCTGTAGCATGACACAATGATCCTTTAAGGGTCCTGCTCGTGTTCCTTCACAGGCTCTGCATCTGTAATGAGCGAGCCAGCAATCACTCAGGGATCCTGCAGAGGCTGATCTCCAGAAAAGAGTTGGGGACTTTAGCCAGCAGATATCCAGGTCCTATGATCTGTGAGCCATTGCCGATCTGTGGCTGTATTGTTCAGCATTATTGAAACACTGAACTTCACAAAATAGTTTTGGCTTGTTGGGCACATATCCCGTCAATGTGTTTATATTGTAAGAAAGTCTTGTACGGTGAAGACACTCGGCCAGAGCTAGTTTCTCACTATGGCTTACTGTTAACAAAATCATGGGATATTGAGAAGACATTACACACATACAGACCGGTTAGCAATATATTTTATTACAAAATTTGGATATAGTTCAAAGTCTTATCCTATGTTCTTGTACTACTGGAACTAAACTTACACATTTCTACTTTTCTGTCCCAAAAATGTATTTTGGTATTAAAAATCATCACCCAAAGTGCTGTATACCAAATCAACACTGGCCTGAGCTTGCACTTAAGTGAGTGATCTGAATCCAAATCTCCTGCTTCTCAGTCTGTTATTATAACCATTAAGCCACGCCTGGTGAACATCCACACATAATGAAAAGAATGAGGCAAAAACCATAAATTTAACACTCAGCAGGGCGGGGCCAGGTCTTTTTATCCTAGCACCCCCTGGCATGGCTGGGATTCAGAGGAGTGGAGGAGAGTTTATGCCTCATGCCCATTGATTGTAACTAATTCTCTGAAACAAAATTTCTATTAATAAATTTCACATAAACACTTACACAAAATTCTCAAGGACCCCACTATAAGGTGCTTTGGGTCTTGTCTAAATTTCCAAGATTCTGTATACTTTGTAGCAGGTGCCTAGAATTTCCTCCCTGGTTTTTCTGATAATAATACTAAGTGCTTGTTCAGAAGCAAGGAATAGCTTAAGCCTCCCATCGTAGCTTTAGCCCTTGTTTCACACTCCATCCATGCCGCGTCACGGGCCCCGCTGCAGCTTCAGGCTGTCTTCCGCTCTCCATGCATATTCAGTTCCTGGAGGCAGAGTGCAGCCACTGGAGCACAGCAGGCAGACCCGTGCCATCTCGTGCGCTTATTTCCAGCACTGTGATAGACTGTTTAGCACAGGAAATGATGTCATTCATTCTGAACAAGGACTTTAACTCCAGCAAAGACATGGAGCATGGAAGGTCACTAGAACCAGATGAAAGAAAGAAAAAACACAGTAGTAATGTCTGTGAAATCCTGGAACCATATTCACTTTAATCTCTTGTCTCAATAACTCAGAAACAGTGCCATCTTATTGGGGGGGGGGCGTGAGCATCCTGGGCCCTGCCGCTGTAGTAACCCCCGTCCCCAAAACTATTCTTTCCTATATGCTTGGGAGTGTAGCCATGCATATTGGTGTTCTAGGGCCCTGAACCCTCCTAAGGTCAGTTCTTCTCAAAAATACCAGCAGAGAGGAAGATCCCAAAAGGTACATTCCTGCAGAGAGAACACTGAACTCCAGTCTATTCCTCCCCTGATGCAGGCCATTTCTGGAGATGTTGCCTTTGTTGCAGGAGCTCCTCTGACGCAGGGGTACAGGAAGAGATTGAGTAATGGAGCAGATTCATTCCCCACTCTGCACCCATTGCGTCTAGGAGAAAACATTTTTGGGGGCTGGCTTCAATGCAGTCTACTGTTTTTAACTTAAAATGTAATTTAACTATGTTTGGGTAAGGAGTAAGAAACCCGAGCACTCGCCTTGCATGAGGCCTTAGAACCCCGCGTGTGCCTGTGCAGCTTTGGTCTCTCTGGTTGATTTCATTTCCTCATTTTTTTCTCCTCCAAATGAGGTGCTACCAGAGCAGTAGTATAACATACACACACATGACCCTTTTTCTGCCCACCAAGTCACAGTTCCAGCCTCACGAGTTTATAACGTTTGCTAATGCATTTTATTACAAGTTCTCAGGTTATAATAAAATATTCATTCTGAGTGTCAAAAATATCTTGCTTACATTTTATTGAAGAGAATCAGGACAGAGGCTGTAGCCAGAAGATCAGCAGAGAGGACAGACAACAGCTGGACACAGGATGCAGAAACTTGGGTTTGGTTGGCAGCATCGATCACAAACTAAGGGTGAAAGAACAATATTTTGGGGTGTTTTGCCTAACATTTTCATCCTGCTATAATCCTTGTATTTGCAACTACCCAAAGAGTGTTCCCCCTATTTTTATGTCTCCCGTTCAGCTCCTCTAGCCATCACAGGGACAATCTTTGGCTCAGGACCACAAATCATAGCGCCCTCTGTAACCAAGCTGATATGGATCCTCGGTCTGATCACTAGAGGTAGCTGTTGTGCAATGACTAGTTCTCCGACGAGGGGCGGTGAACATATTGAAATCCTCAGCTCTGTGTGCAGTAGCAGACAAAAGAGCAAAGTATTTTAGGAATTATTCAAAGGGGAATATAACAATGCCTCTATTAATCCATGGTGTGAGTCCACTATGACTACTGAGTGCAGTTCTGTCGTCATATCTCAAGAGAAGTAGCAGAACTGGAAAAGGTAGAATATAATGCTAGGAAATTTAGGAAAGGAATGAAAAATAGACAATGCCTCTGTAATGCTCCATAGTGCAACTGCTCGAGTATTGTGTGTAGTTCTGGTCACATCTCAAAAAAGATGTAGCAGAATCAGAAAAAGTACAGAGAAGGGCGACCAAAAAGATAAATGGGGATGGAATGATTTCCCTATGAGGAAAGGCTACGACTGTTCAAGCTTGAAGAAGAGATGGCTGAGGGGAGATATGATAAAATGAGTGGCGTGGATCAGGTAAACATGAATCGGTTGTTTAATCTTTCAAAAAGTACAAAGACTAGGGGAGATGCAATGAAATTACTAGGTAATACATTTCAGACAAATAGGGAAATATTTTTTTACTCAACACAAAATTAAACAAATTCACTGCTGGAGGATATGGTGAAAGATGTTAGTGTAGCTGGTTTAAAAACGTTTTGAGCAGGTTCTTGGAAGAAAAGTCCACAAACTGATAGGAGACAGCAGGTAATGGTAAATGGAACCTACTCTGAAGAAAAAATGGTGTTAAGTGGAGTGCCACAAGGATCGGTATTAGGACCGGTTCTGTTCAATATCTTTGTGAGATATTTGCGGATGATATTTGCGGATGATATTTGCGGATGATACTAAGATCTGCAACAGAGTGGACAAGCCGAAAGAAGTAGAGAGAATGAAAAGTAATTTAAGAAAGCTTGAAGAGTGGTCAAAGATTTAGCAGCTGCTTTTCAATGCCAAGAAGTGCAGAGTCATTCATCTGGGATGCAGTAATCCAAAAAAAACCTGTATGTGATGGGGGTGAAAGACTGATATGCATGGACCAAGAAAGGGATCTTGGGGTGATAGTGGCTGGCGATCTGATGGCAGCAAAGCAATGAGACAAGGCGGTAGCTAAAGCCAGAAGAATGTTGGGCATAGAGAGAGGAATAATCAGTAGGGATGTGCAATCATGTTTTCCTGAATTAGGCAATTTCAACGAAAGTGCCTAATTCAGAATGGTTCGGGAGAACCGAAAAATGATCAAATTTTTTCCGGTTAGTGCATAGAGTTAGTGTGCACTCACTGGAAAATCAGGGCCCCCGAAAATAATTCCCAAACCACAGGAAAAACAAAATTCCTGCGGGGGGCCACGAAACAAACCCAAACACGAACTAAGAACCCAAAGCACATCTCTAATAATCAGTAAGGAAAAGGAGGTAATAATGCCCTTGTACAAGTCCTTGGTGAGGTCTCACCTCGAGTACTGTGTTCAGTTTGGGAGCCCGTATCTCAAAAAGGATAGAGAAAGGATGGATGCATTCCAGAGAAAGGTGACCAAAATGGTGCAGGATCAGTATTGGAAGACTTAGGAGCAGAGGCTGAAGGATCTAAATATGTACACCTTGGAAGAGAGGCGGTGCAGGGGAGATATGATACAGACCTTCAAGATACCTGAAAGGTTTAATGATGAATGAACGTCAAACCTTTTCCATTGGAAAGAAATCAGTAGAACTAGGGGTCACAAAATGAACCTCCTGAGGGCACAACTCACAACAAACACCAGAAAATATTTCTTCATGAAGAGGGTGGAGGATGCCTGGAATGCCCTTCCTCTGGAGATGGTGAAGATAAAAACAATCAAAGAATTCAAAGTGGCATGGATTAAACACTGTGGGATCCCTAAAGGCTAGAGGATGAAAATGAAGAAAAGAGTGCAGGGGGATAACATGTTAGTGCGGTGGTTACTGCCCTGAAGCAATAAGCCTTGATACTTTTGATGCAACAGCAACATTGCTCTCCGCTTCAAAAGCAAGGGGAAAAGAGGAGTTGGATTCAGGCAACAACCAAGGGCCCCAACGTTTACGGTCTGGGGGACTGATAAGCATGGGAGTAACCTGCATGGAGCAACAGTTACTACCCTTAACAGAAGACAAGGCATTACTACCCTCAACCAATAAGCCTTGATGCTTTTGACACAACTACAACATCACTATCCGCTTTGGTAGGGGTGGGGTGAATGGAAGAGATACTGGATTCAGATGATCACCAACATGGGCCCTGACTTTTATGGTCTGGGGTACTGATACACAGAAATAAGTGAAAAAGTACAGGACTGGCTAAGGCCAAGTCCATAAGCATCAGCGCTGTCTGAATTTTAAAGAAGGCTCATCAAATAACTGCACAGAGCGGCAGTTGGTACCCTTAAGAGAAACATAGGGTAACCTGTACGGTGCAGAAGATACTACCATAAGAAGTTTGCTGGATGGACCATTTGAACCTTTTCAGCTGTCATTACTAGGTTACATTATTAAGGTGGACTTGGGGATAAGCAGCATGGAATCTAATTGACCTTTTGGAATCCTACCAGGTAATTTGTGATCTGGATTGTCCACTGCTGGAAACAGGATACTTGGCATGATGGATCTTTGGTCTGACCCAGCATGGCAAATCTGATGTTCTTAAAGAGAAGGGCAACAAAAATTATTATAGGGATGAATCAGCTTCCTTATGAAGAAAGGCTAAACAAATTAGGGCTCATTAGCTTGGAAAAGAGAAGGCTGAGAAGGGATATGACAAAGTTTATAAGATTTTCAGTGGTGTGGAATAAGTAAATAGGGATTGGTTACTTACTCTTATCAAATTATTATTAGACAGACTTGAGTGTCTCCATACTTTTGAAAGTGAGCAATATGGAATAGACTTTCCCATTAGGATCTGCTGGGTACTTCCAAGTGCCAGACTGACCACTATCAGAGACAGGATGCTGTGCTCAATGGACCATCGGTCTGACTCACTTCTTACATTCTTATGTAGAAGATATTGGGCTTGATGTACCTTGGTCTGTTTCAGCATGGCATCTGTTATGTTCTTATCTGCCTCTGCAGTATCTTCTGCATGTCAGAGTCACTTGAGCCACCAGGCTGACCTGAAAGTAATTGAGGCAGCATCCCAGCTTTGAGCACTGTCTGGAATGGGACCCCACCTACTCAAGTTATAAACGTCCTCTTTCTGGATTTCTTAAGCCCCCTGTGGATGACGGACAACAATATGGACCAGCCACAGGGTTTATAATACTGATGACAGTAGATGACAAATATAACAAAAGATTCTGTCTAGACAGTGGAGACTCACCAGGACTGAGTTGCAATCTCTATAGTAACTGGGCCATATGGGGCCCATACAGCCCCCCAGCTCCCGCACAGTGATCTTTCTCTTCTGGATCACAAGGTCAGTCAGGTTTGTGCCAACCTGCAGAAACAATCACCATTACTAAATTAATGAAAAAAGGAGGGATCTACTGGAATATTGGACTATGATTCAAGAGAAATCCTGTGACACAAATTCTAGGTCCCTCTGTTACTGACTCTGGATGAGTTTGACAATTTCTAGTCTCCCTGAGCCTCTCCAGCTGAAAACAAGGTATTTATCTTGATTTGGCTTTACAAATCAACCAGGGCTGGATTTAAAAAGGTGGTGTGCATAGGCAAGCAGAGTAGGGGGTGGGGTCCCCTTCTGAAATATTTGTAGGGTATGGGAGATTCCCCCCCCACCCCAGGTTATTAAAAGGAGCAGGAATTTCCATCACCTCAGACGTGTGGCACCACCTGCAGCAGCAGCTCCTTGAAAAAACTTCAGTATGGGGCCTGGCCACCCTTTCATGCCAACAGGCCCAGCAGCACTCAACCCCTTCCTCCTGATAGATTTCCTTTTACCATGGAAATCCATGTGAGAGTCAGGGTGCCCAGGCCCTGTGCTGAATTTTTTGTTTTTCAAGGAACTCTGTTGTGGGCAACAATGCTCCAGTACCTATAAAGATTTGGCACTGAAGGCAGCTGCCTATGCCTAAATCCAGGCCAGCAGTCAAATTACTTTAAAAAAAAATTCCCTGTCTATTAGATACAAACAGCTGATCCAGTCTTATAACTGTTCTAACAAAATGTCAATTCAATTCAGGTACCATCTTCTGCGATTCTGCAGCTGTGGAACACAGGATCATCCTAGAAGATCAGGGCCTGGGTCAAGTAGCAGCAGTGTTGACCCACCCATTTCTCCCTCTCTCCACTGGCTGCCGACTTGGAATTAGTAATCTGAGGACAGTAGCACTTTCTCTTCCCTTGCTGCCTGGGCCAGAGTGTCATGCTTCTAAGTGCACAATGCAAAGCATGCGCATGTGATATTCTGGCCCCTGGTACAAGGGAAGAAGAAGCGGCCCAAGCCACTACTACCGCTCTCCTCAGTTTACCAAACTCAGATCAGTGGAGGATTGAAGCAGATACTTGTTGCGGAGGTATTTAAAATGTGTGAGCAAGGGGGATTGAAAAGGGTATAGAGGGAAATAAATAATTGGTAAGAGTGAATCTCCCTCTTTCTACTTGACCCCCCTCTCTCTTAATCCTGAATTCCCCCTTTTCTCCATCTGTCCCACTTCTTCCTGCCCTATATCTATCTCAAATCCCTCTGCCCCCCACTTCCCCAAGATCCCAACCACATCTCCCTTCTCATACCCCTATTTTCTATGCCTCTGCTCTCTTCTCAACACCAATCACTAAAATCCCTTTTCCCCAAAAAATAACTAAATTATCTGGATACACAAAAGGGCCACAAATGATTTTTTATAAAGTAGAATACAAGTTTACATTATTTAATATGCAGATCTATGCAAATTATATCTGAGAATTTTCTAGTTCTTGCCACAGAATCTACCCTAGAACTGCAATAGGAAACCAGGGACTGTGAATATAATTGCTTGAGACTAGCTTACAGATGAACTATCTTGACATACATACTTTATGCCAGACATTACCACCACAGGTTTCGTGATATTTATTGATCCCACCCAACAACTGCATTCCATTTCCGAATGCTGCCCATCACAGGAGCACAAGAACACATAACCTTTGTCTTCACATCACACACATTGTTAAATTACATCAATCACGCTTCCACCACTCAGCAAAGTTGCCAAGCTTTGAGTATACCGTTGGAAGAGTAGGAGGCACATCTCTTAGATCTCCAACATCATTACTGGAGCTCATCTATGCAAGCCAAGGTTAAAGAAAAGCAGAAGAGTATGACAACAATCATTGCTACAAAGATAAAATAGGAGACCTCATATGCCAGTGGATCCTAAACCTGTCCTTGTGACCCTAGCCAGCCAGGTTTTCAGAACAGGCACAATGAATAAGCCCAAGATAAAGTTGGCTCTACTGGGTCTCCAATGTATGCAAGTATCTCTTAGTTTAATTGTAGCTATCCTGCAAATCAGATTGGCTATGGAATCACAAAAACAGCCATTATCTTACTCAGCTCATACCCAGAAGATCCTGCCAAAGACAGGCCATGGCTCATCTCCAGCCCTCTTTATATTCTCCTGGCTGACAGACGCCATGAACCTAGGTCCAGCCTTCACTAAGTACCCCACCTGCTAAAACAGGGGTCCTGCCCTCCATATGTTCCCCCCTACTGAGAAACGCTTGCGGCCTAGATCCTGGTCCTATTGTGTTCCCCTCTCCCCTAGGTCCTGACCTCACCATGTTCCCCCCACCCACTTCCTTTCCCTTCGGTCATGCCCTTACTATGCTCCCTTCTTTCTCAGGGTCCTGCCCTGTGTTCCCCGCACCCCCGATCCTGTCCTCACCTCCCCTCCTTGTATATGGCAATTGCGCAAGACGCACCCCTAACAGTGGACCTGGTCCCGCTTTCACTGTGTTTTCCCACCTCCCCCCACGGATCCTGCCCTCACTGTGGTCTTCCCTCCCCTCCTTGTCCATAGCGCCCTGTTACAGCTTGCACTTCCCGAAGGCCGGCCATGCCCCGGGTCCTGCCCTCCCTGCGTCACCCAGAGGATATTTTGAAGCCTCTTCGCCAATAACGTCTTCCCACTGCCAGAGGCTCCCAGCAGCAAACACATAGCTAAGCCTCTCCTAGCAGTTCAGGTCAAAGATCAGACCTTCACTCCCAATGGTACCGCCAGGCCCCGACCACTTCTCAGTTGAGGCTTTCCATTGGGCAGTTATAACTGGGAGACGCAGCTTCCCAGAGTTGATTGGTTCCCTGACGCGTTCGTCAACATCTGCCTTTGCAGCTATTAACCAATCGCGGCCAGAGGCTTCCGGGGTTTGGTTGTGAGCGGAAGCGGAACCGGGCAGACGCGGCAGAGGCCTGGTGTAGTTGTGTGGTTTGGGCCGATTTGGGTTTTGGTGCCGTTTCCAGAATGGGCCGAGGCAGCGGAACGTTTGAGAGGCTGTTGGGTAATGGCGGGCTCTGTGTAGAGCGTCTAATCCTGATTACGGCCTGCTCCGGGGTGTCCTCTTAGAAAAAGGGGATTGGGCCGGGGACAGGGGAGATGAATCGGGGATGGGGGTAAGGGGCATCATACCGAGAATAGGGGAGATGGGGTGGGGAGAAGCGGTACTATGCCTGGGACAGGGCGAATGGACCAGGTCGGGGAGAAAAGTGGCTGGAGACTACGGGGATGCATCAGAGCGGGCGAGAGGAGAAGCCCTAAGCTAGACAGGGGGGATGGATTGGGCTGAGGGTGTACTTTGCTTTAAGTAATGAATGTAAGAACATGATTTTTTTTAAAAATATATATATGTATCTTTGTTCCTTCTAGATAAAGCCACCAGCCAACTTTTGTTGGAAACAGACTGGGAGTCCATCCTTCAGATCTGTGATATGATTCGGCAGGGTGACACCCAGTAAGTGGTATCTGGCAACTTTTTTTTTTCCTCCCTCCGTTTGCATTAAGCAGTATCAAACTGCGGGGAAATGTGTGGGGCTGCAGGGTAGAGAGGAGGTTACAGTTTGACTTCACCTATTGCTTTCTTGGTGAAATGTTGCCTGGATTCTTGAGGAAACTCAATTTGGATTTCATTACCCGAGTGGGACTTTGTCATGGCCTGCAGAGCTGGCTTTATCCTTTTCTCCCAGCTCCATTTGGGTAAAATCGATTTCCTTTTTATAGTAGTGTTGTCAGGAACTGCTTATGTTAAACATTATACAAGAAGTTCCACCCAGAATTAAAGGAGCATACTTTTCAGGATGCTCATATGTGTTTACACATGCCTACAGTCTGCATATATGCATGGATCCAAAAATCCCCCCCTCCCCTTTGTTGGAATCCCATACATACATTTATTTCATAAGCCTGGAAGCAAAAAAGAGATCAAAATCTGGAGCCAGCTTACAGTGGCTTTAGATTGGAGGTGATTATATGTGGTAAGAGTGCAAAAATATAGATAGATAAGAAAATGTCTCTTCTGTATATTTTGATGGGTGTAACACTATTAGTAGTAATGAAAGTACATTGTTATTATTCTGTTGCAATTATGCTTGCCACTGGTTTTATGCTGTTGCTGTCTTTTTTTTTTTTTTTTCCCCAGAGCTAAATATGCAGTGAGTGCTATCAAGAAAAAAGTGAATGACAAAAACCCACATGTGGCTCTGTATGCACTAGAGGTAACCTTACTATGCTCTGTACATGTAGGAGAGAGGATGTTACAGTGTGCCTACTCTCTACTTTTTTTATTTATGTCCAATGTTCTATATCAGGCGATCAGTCAATTACTTGTACAGAGATTTCTGCAGCTTGTCATACAGTCATTGGGTTAAAGCAGACTGTAGCATGTAAGATTTTTCAGAAATCTAAATCTCAAACTAACAGACTTAATAGCTGCATCCAAATGAATACATACTGGTATTATTATATATATTATATATTTTGAGTTTTTCTATACCGGCATTCGCGATGGGAATCGCATCATGCCGGTTTACAATTAACAAGGGGTGAAAAGGAAGATATAATAAGAACATTAACAGGTGCTGAAAGAAAGGTTGCAGTTACAATAAAACAGGGAATTACACAACTTGGAGCAGTGAAAAGGCGATAGGAATTTAACAGAGAACAAATTTGCCAATTAATGGTGTTTACAAAGTTATGGAATTTGTAAAGTTATTGATTACCATGTTAAGGTAAAGTCTGAGCGTCAGTTAATGGTTCAGTTGGGGTCTGGAAAGGCTTTTGGAGTCCGCATAAGTGGAGATCGATCCATGAATGCGTCCACAAGATATATTACTTTTGCTGGTCATATAATGGTATATATGATCCTCCATGCACAAATTGTTTAATTTGTGAACTGAAGAGAATACACGTAAGCCCCTGAGGCAGCCGTCTTGATACGGTGAAACTCGGCCAGAGTCTGGCCACCTTTGTGTCTCCACTTCAATAAAGGAATTTTATAAGACCATTGGCATCTATTCCTTTCTTCATCCTGACGGCTTTTATAGATCGCCTTCCTTTGTGTTTTTTGGGATTCTCTGTAGGACTCTCTGGGTCTGGAGGAGGTATATTTTCTGAATGGGATTTGTAGGTTAAGCGGAGAGTATTGATGGATGGCTTTGTAGATAGTGGTAATGGACTTATATATGATTCTATAGTGAATTGGCAACCAATGTAGGTCTTTGAGGATTGGAGATATGTGGTCTCTTCTCCTTGTGTTTGTCAATATTCTGGCTGCCGTGTTTTGAACCATCTGAAGGGGTTTAGTGTGAGATGACGGGAGACCTAGTAGAATAGAGTTGCAATAATCTAATTTAGAGAAGATTATTGATTGCAGGACTGTTTTGTAGTTGTAAGAGTGGTTTTATTCTTTTTAAGACATGAAGTTTATGACAGCAGTCCTTGGTAGTTTGATTAATAAATGATTTTAGGTTTAGCCGGTTATCAATGATACCGTGTTTCCCCGAAAATAAGACATCCCCCAAAAATAAGACCTAGTAGAGATTTTGCCGAATTCTTAAATATAAGACCTCCCCCGAAAGTAAGGCATCCCTTATAAACAGGGGCGGATTGACCTATCAGGGGATCGGGCTTCCCCCGGTGGGCCGGTCAATCCTGTGATGTCATTTAAAAAATTTTTTTTTTTTTTAATAGTTTCCAAAGTATTAGGGGCAGACGCGAGCAGTGGTATCCCGAGGGGAGCCGATGCGCCCGGGCGCTAGGAGGCTCATGCGGCCGCTGAGCCTCCTTGCCCAAAGAAAAAGATCACGTTCAAATGCGTTGATGCTCTTCCTCCTTCCTGCCTGTGCGGCCCGGAAGTAAACGTTGCCGGAGCCGCATGGGCAGGAAGGAGAAAGAGCATCAGCGCTTGCAGAAGAGGAGCCGCCGCGGGCTGCTGCGAATCCCAAGTCGCAGCGGCCCAAGAAGAGGAAGAGGCCCGGTAGCAGGGCTGAGGAAGAGGCCCGAGAAGTTCAGGGCCGCTGCAGAGCCCATCCTGTGGCGACCCGCGAAGAGGAGGCCCAGAGGTGAGAGAGAGGCTGAGGGTCTATAGAGGGTGGGTGCGTGCGTGTATGAGATGAGTTGAGAGAGTGTGTGTGGGAGTGAGGATCTGAATGTTTGCAGAGGCAGCATGTGAGAGCCTCTGTGTGTGTGTGAGAGACAGTGTGTGACGGTGAGAGCCTATGCTTGAGCAAGACAGCATGTGGGAGTGAGAGAGAGCCTGTGTGTGTGAGCGTCAGACAGCATGTGCCAGTGAGAGACTGTGTGTATGAATGATTGTATGAGAGACAGCATGTGACAGTGAGAGCCTGTGTGTGTGTGAGAGAGAGAAATGCATGTGAGAATGAGAACCTGACTGTGTTGGAGGGAAGAAGACGGAGAGAAAAGAAATACGGAAGGAAAAAAGGACAATATAAAAGGAATTGGCAAAAAAATAAGAAAAGCCTGTGACCAACCGATTAGAAAACTAACATCAGCCAGCAAAGGTAAAAAAAAATAAATTACTTTTTAGTGATTGGCACATGTAATCTTTGGGAATGTGCAAGAATAGCACTTTCTCTATGCGGATCTCACAATGTACGAGATCAGCATGGAGAAAGTGGAAGCCCACGGGGCCTGCACAGAGGCGGCAGCAGAATGGGCTTCAGTGTCAGTAGCAGCAATCGGCACCTCCCCAATAGCCATGTGGCAGCAGTGACAGTGGCATCAAGATTACTGACATCTGGGGATGGTGGCAGTACCAAGCAGTGTGCAGAGGTTCAAAAGCAGCAGAGTCAGCCCAAGCTGACTACCATGAATGCTGCACACTCTTACCTCTCTCTGACAGCACACTGGTGGGTCATGGCTGACGCAGGGGCAGCCAGCAGCTCTATTAGACATCCCCTGAAAATAAGGCCTAGTGCATCTTTGGTAGCAAAAATTAATATAAGACACTGTCTTATTTTCGGGGCAACAGGGTAGCTCCTAGGTCTCTTACTTGTGAGGTTTATAAGTTGGCTGGTGGATTTGTGGAGATGTTACTGTTTTCAGGGGAAATTAGAAGGAGTTCGCTTTTTGAAGAATTTAGGATTAGGTTTAGACTGGAGAGGAGGCCGTCGATTTCTAGAAGGCAATTTTCCCAGAATTCTAGAGTCTTTGTGCAGGATTCTTTGAGGGGGATGACGATCTGGACATCATCCGCGTATAAAAACTGTTTAAAGTTCAGTTTGTTTAACAGTTGGCAGAGGGGGAGAAGGTAAATGTTAAAGAGCGTGGGTGAGAGGGAGGAGCCCTGCGGAACTCCTAGAGAGGAAGGATAATGCTGAGATTCTGTGTGTATTTTGACCTTGTAGCCTCTGTTCCCAAAGAATGATTTGAACTAGGACAGTGCCGTGCCTGTTATTCCAATGTTCGCTAATTGATTTAGGAGGATGGAGTGGTTAACAGTATCAAAAGCGGCCGAGAGGTCCAGGAGGATCAGTAAGTAGGCATGACCTTTATCGAGGCCCATGATGAGGTAATCTGTCAGGGATATGAGTAGTGATTCAGTACTTAAAGATTTTCGGAAGCCATATTGGGTAGGGAACAGTATTTGTTCCCTACCCAAAATGGCTTCCGAAAATCTTTCTGGAAAGGAAGAACAGGACAACAGTAGTTGTTGTCCTGTTCTTCCTTTCCAGTTTATATATTTTAAAAACTTGGAATGTGGTTGTTTTCTGAGGGAACAGGTATAGTTTTCCATATTGACCACCATTTCTGGTTTCTCCTATCTCAATATCCTGGTGGGTGATTCCTGTTTTATTGAGCTTATGGTAATACATTTCTTAGCCAATGGGTTAAAATCTTCAATAAGTATTTTTCATAATCTGACATATCTTTCATAATCTCAGAATATGAATGAGTGGGTCTAATGTGAAGTCTATTTCCCTATTGACCCTTTCCAAAATATGTATATGCACTGTCCCTTGTTAAATTTTCTCCAGCATTTTTCTCTACTTTGTCCCTTATATTTACTGTTGTACTGGTGTTATACTGCATTTTTTCCATTTTCATTCTCTGTTGGAGAGATCAAACGAGTGAGGATGTTTAAGCAATTGTTAGGCTTGAAAATAAATTACTCCTACATCTTTCCTTTTTAGGCGTACTAACTGAAATTTTGCTACATTTTAGTATTACACCCAAATAAATAATAATAAATATGGGTGTAAAAAAAATTAGTTGGGATCAGCCAGGGTTTGTGAGTAAATGAAATTGTTTGGCACATGAGGCAAACAGTGGCTAGAAGCACACAGTGCTTTTGGTGTGGACTCTTGGAGGTAGCTTGGATACATTTTGGGTTTAAGTTGATATTGTCAGTTAGAACAAGGTCCTTGGTGATGTACACAGAATATCGAGCATTGCAAACAAAATGAAATCCTGGAATTCTTTCTTCAGTATGCACAAGATAGCCCTGTTCTTACCCTTTTTTGTATTAGCTATTGACCCTTCAGTTATTAACCCGAGAGACTTCAAGAGAATAAAAAATGGGCGTTGTGAAAAGAAAGTAGCTTTATTTGCAGTTGACAGTTTGTTAGTAAATTTCAAATTCCTGAAAATGCTCCTGTGCATTTTGAAATGTATACATTGGTCTTGGGGTTTATTATAACTTTGGAAAAAGTCTGAGGTGGGATTGCCAACTATCCTGATTTCCCCCCCCCCCCCCCCCCCCCCGGACTGTACAGATAGTGGTATTGTACTCAAAAAGGAGGGCTAAATGTTCAGAAATGTCCTGATTTTAGCTCTCCAACTGATCTGCCCTTGTAATTATACAATATAGTATATGCTTTGGTTTCTATTCTATAATCAATATGTGTTGGATACACTTATTTGTGTAACTTGCATAGGCATCAAACCTAAAATGTTATAAAACAGTAGTTTGGCCCCTGGGATGTAAAAGAAGTTTGAGAACTAATAGTCAAGATATAAGGATCCAAAGGGGTAGATTTAGGGGTAACATCAGAATTTATTTTTTTTTTATTTTATAAAAATGGTGGCTGCATGGAACAACATCTCAGTGGAGGTAATAGAAGCAAAAACAATAATTTAGGAAAGCACTGGACAAATACAAAGGTTCATTAATTACAAAGAAATTAAGGAAAGTCAGAGATCACCTAGGGTCTGCAGCATTATAATAGGAAGTAAATTCGGCAGACTAGATGAGTCCTTATCTGCTATCATATTCATATTTCAGTGTCTTTCTAATGGTGAAGAGTGGCAATAAAAGATGCATGTGAGTGTGAACCCCATCAATGAAGCTATTAAATAGCATACCAAATGTTCAGAAATTTGACAGTTGAAAGTTGGCAACCCTCATTGGAGGCTCTGCTTATTATTGAATCATTTATCTCTGCAGTGAGCATTTATCTCTGCAGTGGGCAAGGAGACACATTGGGTTTCCTGTTCATACCTCGTATCAGTTCAGACTCCTGAGTTTTGCCTCCCTGCTACTTCACCTAGTGTGCAGACTAGATGCAGTCCCTCAGTATTTTTCTGCCTCTTGCAAATGGTAGAGGTGTAAAACCAATCTGGAGTTAATTTAAAAAAAAAAAAAAAAAAAAAAGGATTTTCAAGAGCTTCCTCCGAGTGGGTTGTTAGGTCCCTGGTGGGGGCTATCCTCCCTCTTTGAGGTGGATGAGCAGATTGACCTTTGCTGCTGGCTCAGCCCTGGACCCCTTGATCCCCTGGAGAACTCTGAAACCAGTAGCTCCTCTGCAGCATTCAGGAAAGTATTTTTGTGTTTATTATGGGAAAAAAAAAAAGAAACAACCTGATTGTTTTATATGGCGGCTTAGAGAGAGGTTCTCTACTTCGACTGGTTCTCTTGAGTGATTGGTGGTCACACCAGGCATAGGTAAGAGCCGGCAGTAGCGGGGGGTCCCAGCATTGATGCAACAGTTGCAGCGAGCAATGAGGAGGCAGCGTATGTGGGATGCACATGGTGCGGCCATGGATCGCTGCAAGGCCTACTGCTAATGCTGGAATATATGTGCCTGGCACATACATTCAAATTTGTGCACGTGCTGCGTCTCTTGGGGAGGAGAGGGCAGCTCGGCCAGTGCAGATTACATTTTGGCACGTAAAAGACCTGCAAGATCATTTGGGACCCACCGCACATCCTTTTCCCGTGAACCATGGGAATGGTGGCCATCTTGAGGCCAGTCGCATCGGCACAGGAGCTTCCCAGAGAGGCAAGGGGTTCCCATCACCTGCTGTGCAGAGTCCCGCTGAGAGGCTGGAAGCCTTGGAAGATGAGGCTTTAATGCAGGAGAATTCGTAGGATTCTCAATCCTTTTCCTCAGATTTTGTGTAACTTCTGTATAGAGTCTATCTGGTTAGAAAGGCAGCAGGGGAGAAGTGCCCTTGTACCCAGGGTCAGTTGCAAGGTGAAAAAAAGACATTGCCCAACATCCGGAGGGTGCTTAACTTGCCTGGGCAGCGAGGTGGCCTTTTCTTACTGTAAATGGTGCTTTCCATAGGATGAATTAGCCATTCGTTCCCGCCCTTTTCCTCTGGACAGCATCCCTACATGTTATGGATGAAATCTTTTTTTTCACTTTGATATAAACTGAGGAGACTTCTGGAAGGCTCATTCGTGCGGGAACTACTGCGCATACCCAGTAGGGAGTAGGGCAAAAAAAGCCTTAGCTTTGAGAGACAGCTCTGCCTAATGCCTCCTTGATGACATTGCCCATTCAGCATGGCTAATTCATCCTGCTAACTACAGAAACAGTTTAAGGTATGCAAATGTGCTGCTTTGCTAAATTTTTGTACATCACCTTGGGCAGGCTTATCAGTAAACAAGTAGCAAACGAAATGAAATTGGATTACAACTTAATGCAGGAGCATTCACCTTCAGAGTCCAGTGTATGGTTTATGCTGACTTGTAGAAATAATGCAGATGTTTAGTTTTGTAAGTATTTTATGACTGCAAATAAATACCATATGGCCTGTCCACATTTTGAAGCCTTTGTAATCTTATAAGGAAGGACATTTGTCTTGTTTCCATCATGAGCTGAATTATTGTCGTTGACTAAATAATATGCTTGCAAATATTTTGAAGGCAATTTTTTTTTTGTAATTTTGAATACTTTCAGTTGTTCAGTTCCATCTCACGTGGTGAGAGACCTGGTGTAAACATGAGGTCCAATAGACTTATCATTTTTGGGAGTTATGTCTTTGATTTTATGAGCGGTATTCATAAGTGCTGCTCATCCATGGACTGAGATTATTCGTTACTGGTAGACCTGTGATGGGACTGGACTACAGAGAGTTTGACTCTTTAATGTTGTCCCATGTGCTATAGTAATACATTCACTAATTGTGATGATGATTTTAAGTTTGGAAGTCCTTTCTCTTTGGGGAGTTGTAAGATTTTTAACTTGACTTTGAGGCATGTTCCTCTTCAAGTGATTTGAGAGATCTTGAATTTAGTTTGATAAACACATCTTTTCTCAAGCCACCTTTTATCATTCCTGCCAGTGTGTTCTGAAGGACTTTAGAAGCTCATGGTTAGGGTTGGTAAAATGAAAGTTTGACAATCACAGACACTTGTGTACAGTTCTGGTATAGTTGTAGAACCATTGAATGATCTCTTAGTCATTGCTGAGTCTCCTTCTGCAGGGCGGCTGTAAATCAGTGTCTGTGATCACTGTGGCCCCAAAATCTTTAACATATTAATTGTGAGAAAATAACACAAAAATAGACAAAAGCTAAAAGAAATGCAATGCAGCAGCTAATGATGAGAGCAGATTTCTCTCTGAGGTTCCCATTCTTGAGTGTCCCTTTAAAAGTCCCGCTGCTTCTTTGCAGGTACTGGAATCTGTGGTAAAGAACTGTGGGCAGACAGTCCATGATGAGGTGGCAAACAAGCAAACCATGGAGGAACTGAAAGAACTGCTCAAGGTACAGAGAAGGGAGGAAGTAGCTCACAAGTTTGCAGTGAACATGACACATGCTCTCCCCATGCTTTGTTTTGTGCTTCTGACCCTCTAGATGCCTCTTGGAGGATTTCCTAACCTGTGAGGCATGGTATTTTTAACTTCCTGCTGATGACAGTATGGTCACCTGAGACTGTAAGGCTGAGCAGATGTCCCATGGTTGACTCTTGGGTGTGGTATTCCAGGTTCCCTGTATGTACCCGGATCAGTCCAGACTGCTGGGTTTTGCCTCCCTTCCAGCAGATGGAGACAGAGAAAGTTTTCACAGGCACCGTCTCTTAACTTTGTGTGCCACCTGTCTCCAGCAGATGGAGGTGATGCAAAACCTGTGGTTCTGATCCAGCTATACATAAAAAAAAAAAAAAAAAAAATCAGTGGTACTACAGGAACAAAAATTAGCAGGTATGAACAACTTTCCTATAGCCAATCTGTCAAAGGCAAAACTATGGAAATTGAGGACATTATAAACCTATATTTTCTGTCTCCCTTTTTCATATAACTTCCTTTCACTTTTTTTCTTCTGGTATCTTTTTTTCCCCTCTGTATTTCTGAAGGACAGAGTCTCTTAAAGCTGTGACTATGTGAACTGTGGAGATTTGCGCTTCAGTCTTTTTTTTTTTTTTTTTCAGCTTTTGTTCCCCATTCCCTATAGTCTGCTTTTCAGCTGTAGAATACAGTGTTGTGCTATTGAGGTCAGATGGTGTTTATAGTTTGATCGTGCTCAGGTGCAGGAAGTGCATGTGGGTGTGTTTTGCACTACTGCCCTTGCAGACTCTTTACAGTTGAGCTAGAATGGTGCTTAATTCTCTCACATCCTTAGTTTCCAGCTGTGACAGATCAGTGTGTTTTAGGACTAACCATCTTTTTAATGTGCTTTCATTTTTCTTTCTTTCCCAAACAGCGGCTGGTGGAGGCAAATGTTCGTAATAAGATTCTGTACCTGATCCAAGCCTGGGCCCATGCCTTTCGCAATGAGCCCAAGTATAAAGTGGTACAGGACACCTACCAAATCATGAAGGTGGAAGGTATGGGCAGCTGATGGCAGCTTGTAACTCTCTAGCAGTTGCTTCTCAGTATTTCCTGTTTCGGTAATCTGTGGACACCTCAGTGACTGGGAATCATGTGACTTACAGCAGGGTTCCATTCTCCATGTGATGCCTGCGTGATGCTTGGCTCTTCAGCTGTTCAAGCTATATTCATACTTTATATGATCAGCAAATAATGCCCCGATATATCTGGATTCATAATGGTAGTAGCAGCTAAGCTAGGAGCTTTTTCAGGACTTTAAACATTACTAGTTTCTCAGGAATAAAATAGGAATTAGATAAATAAGAGAGGTGGTAAGGATTTTATCTTCTGAGAATTTTATAAAATAAATTCTGTTAGCGGCGGAAGAAAGAGCAGGACATTTCGGCCTTTGCATGAATTCTGCACAGCTTAGCTGTTCTTTGCTTCACATTATATCTCCTGGAATGGGAAAAGAGCCTCAGGACAAAAGGGCAGTGCTGGGGGGACAGAAGGATTGGGGGAAACCTCAATTCTGAGCAGGTGCTGAAGGCCTGGTGGGGGGGCCTCAGGACAAAGGAGCCGTGCTGGATGGAGGCAGAAGGATAAATGAGTTTCGGGTGAGAGGGACAGTGCTGGACAGTGAAAGGAAGAGGGGGAACCTTAAAAGGCCTGGATAGGGAAGCCTCAGGACACAGGCAGCGCTGGACAGCTGAGGGAAGTCTCGAGAGGAGCCATCCTGGATGGGGATAGAAAGATGAAGGGTCCCTCAGGACAGAAAGATGCTGCATCATGGGGAAAGAGAAACACAATACTCAGACACAAACAGTAGCAGAGGACAGGAGAAAGGGTGCAACGCAGCTGACATTCATTCTCCAGTCTTTTCCTTAAGATACCCGTTTTGTACAGTTAAAATGCTTTGGCTCTCAATCACTGGAGTTGCTAAATCTTGAATTCAGTTATGGCCCTAGAAAATGTTATGGCAGAGCCACTTGGGCCCTGACTGGCAAGAACTGAACATTGCCAGTGTGGACCATGCCATGTTTGGGCATAAGTGAGATAGTCATGCCTAGTGCCTAGAAATTTGATGGATTTATCTGCCATTTTTAGAGCTGATTATCTGAAATGTTTGTCATTGACTGGTATTTAAGGTTAGGTTAACAGCATTAGTTTCACACTGATAATGGTGTGGAAAATTCTGGCTGATTGTGTGTGTTAATCTGTGGATATTCTCTGATTATCCCTGTTTATGCAGGTCATAATTTCCCAGAATTCAAAGAGAGTGATGCCATGTTTGCTGCTGAGAGGGTAAGTTCCTGTGGAATTCCTCTGGGAATCTTAATTTAGACTGAGTTAATTCTGAGAGACAAGGTTGGAACTTCAGTGCCTTGAACTGGATGCATGAGGGTGGCGTGGGGGTTCCTGGGTTAGAGAGGAGTCTGTGGGTCTGGCAATGTTGATGGTGAGAGATGGGATTTTTCCTCTTTTCAAGGCTCCTGATTGGGTGGATGCTGAGGAGTGCCACAGATGCAGAGTGCAGTTTGGAGTGGTGACCCGGAAGGTGAGTCCTCTCATGCCACTTATTTTCTACATTTTCTACTCTTGGCAGTGGCTGCTGCCCCCTAGCTGAATGGCTCATGATATTTTTGCTGACCAGCTGCTCAACATCTCTGACGTACACTCTCCATGCCACTTGTTGGCCAGCAGGGACTACCACAGTGGCAGCCATCTCTCCTCCTTCCTCAAGCCTGAGCGCACCACCATCTCCATGGCACACCCATCCAGCCATGATGAATGGGAGATCTGAACCTGCAACTCCCATACCACATTTAATGATGTGGAATAGCGGCAGTGATTACATTATGAATCTCTTTGGTCTTTATTTGCCAGTAGATCTGTGGGAGTTTGTGTATCGCTTTATTTTTCTGTAGCCCAAAGATACAATTAGATTAAATTGTATAAATGAAACCCAAGGCTGTGCTGCCTTTCTTGGTGAGAGAAACAGAAAATGACGGCAGACTGTATGGCCCATCTAGTCTGTCCATCCATCCAATTTAGCATAATAATTCCCATCACTTCCTTAGAGATCCCCTATACGTGTCCCATGCTTTCTTGAATTCAGATACTGTTTTTGTCTTCACCTCTTCCATTGACAGGCTGTTCCATGCATACACCACTCACTCTGTAAAGAAATGTTTTGTAAGATTACCCCTGAGTCCACCTCAGGAGCAAAGAGTGAGTTTCTATAGACCTATCCTGCTAATGTTTGCCTGTTTCTCTGCAGCATCACTGCCGTGCCTGTGGGCAGATCTTCTGTGGAAAATGCTCCTCAAAATATTCTACCATCCCCAAGTTTGGCATTGAGAAGGAAGTGCGGGTTTGCGAGCCCTGCTATGAACAGCTTAACAAGTCAGTATCTTCCCTGTGGAGAAATCGTCGGCAGGGCTGTGACTAGAATATGGGGGGAGCAGAATAGGGGCCAGAGGGCTGTGACTGTGATGACCCTATAGTCAGGAATTTGGCTTGGGTGTGAAAATGACATTGATAGTTGTAGTGTGTGGGTTATAACGCTGTGCTTCTCAGTGTTTTATTTTCTCATACCCTGTACATACCCAGATCAGTCCAGACAGTGGGTTATGTCCCCTTTCCAGCAGATGGTGTCAGAGAGAAACTTGAAAGGAGCCCCTATATAAGCAGGTGCATCCTCTGCATCCCTTCAGTATTCCTCTGACTCCAGCAGATGCAAGGTTTAGAACCTGCGGTCCCCTCCTTTCTTTCTTCTGGTTTTAGAACACTAGCTTTCTTCTTTCTTGTTGGCTTTTGTTCTTCTTTTGGATGGATCAAGTTTAATTTGACAAAAAAAAAGATTCAGACTGTAAGAAGTTAGAGTTCTCAGTGCCGGGGCACTAGCAAACTTGCAGGCAGAACTGTCTCCATATTTTGCCTTGTTTTTGGTATTCAGGGTAAGTTCTGTATGATTTTCTTCTCAGGTCTGAATGTGTTTCTGTCACTTTCTGGGGTGATTGTTGGTGGTCCAATCACTCCCCCTTCTTCCAACGACTCGCTGCCCTGAGAAGCCGTTTTTCCTCAGGGCGGCATTCCTCTGCTCAAAAAAAAAAAACAAAAACAAACAGGAGGAGATTTCAGAGGGAGTTTACTAAAGTCGTTGGTATTTGAGCGGAGGTTTATTCCCGCTCTAGTCTGCATTTGAGGGTGATTTCTTAATCAGACAGCCTGTCTCCCTCCCCCATGCCGTGATTTTCGCGATGTGGAGCCTGCGGAGAGCCCGGATCGAGGCTCTCCAGAGAAGGCCTTTCCTCCAGGTGCCTCCCCGGTGGGGAGGGTTCATTGAGCCCAGCTGCTCGATTTGCAGCACATTCGCAGTTGCGCCGGCCTCCGGGGGGACGGCAGCTAGGGTGTGCATTCGTTTTGAACTTATAGGTAAAACGCAACTTTTTTTTTTTTTTTTTTAACTTAAAAAAGTGATGAGGCGAAAACGATCGGATTTCCAACTTATTCAACATAGCTATGTCAGGAGGGCCCCCCCAAGCTGGCCAAAAGTTCCTTTTGGGTCCAACGAGGGTCCTGGAGCGAACCCGCGGGGAATCACGTGACGTCCGCGTCACTCCGACGTGACGCCGACGTCACGTGCTCCTCGCAAAGGAGTTCAGAAATGGCGTCCTGACTCCCCGCTAGACCACCAGGGAGTTTTGGTAAGTCTTGGGGGGGGATTAAGGAGGGTGAGGGGTTTAAATTTTTATTTAGGGAATCGGTGCACGTATGGACATAGACTCAACTTATGGAATTCTCCATATGTCCATATTGACCGAAATTGACCCCCCCTTTCGACTTATGGACTTATGAACATAAACGTTTGGTCTGCACATCCCTAACGGCAGCCCCGTTCCCGTCTAGTGTGGGAACAGTGGCCATTTTGTTTTCTGAACCGGCTGCTTCAGCGTAGCCCGCGGGGGACTCGGAGCTCGGATTTTCACCGTCCCTGCCTCTTCTCACCCCCTGGACCTCACTGCAGCGTCGGGGGCTCCTCCCGACCCCCCGCCCCCCCCCCCCCCCCCCGGGCTGTTTTCGACTGATTTTGTTCTTCCACAACGCTTATCTAGCTCGGCTGGGACAGCAGCAAGTGCCAGTTCCTGGACCACCCCGTCCCAAACAGATTAGATTAGAGCTACCTAGCGATAACACGGGGTCTCGGACTGCCCCGGGGACCTCCAGGGTCCATCTGGTCCCACAGCCCAGTGGTCCAGCTCCTGCGTTTCAGGACCCTCTGCTTCCTACCTTGCCTGATCCTGATTTGGATGATCAGGCGGCGCACATACATGTCGAGGGAGATGACCCTAGGGTCCTGCACTTTTTCCAAAGGGAAGAACTGGATTCTCTAATTCCCCATATCCTGAGGGAATTAGATATCTATTTTCCGGAGGATACCCCTGGAACCAGTACTGCGGCTAAAAAGGAGGATCCCATCCTGGCAGGGCTACGTCCACCAGCAAGGACTTTTCCTTTCCACGAGATGCTTCTCCAGTTGTTATCCAGGGAATGGGACACCCCTGACTCCACTCTGAGTGGGCAGAGCTATGGACAAACTCTATCCTCTCCCTGACGAGTACCTCAAGCTCCTCAAGGTACCCAAAGTAGACTTGTCGGTGAAGGCGGTCACTAAACAGACGACTATCCCGGTCATGGGTGGAGCTGCTCTCCGGGATCTCCAAGACCGAAAGCTTGAGGTCTAACTCAAGAGGATTTTTGAGGTGTCTGCTGTTCTCTCATTCAGCGTGCGGGACTCAGATGGTTTCAACAACTGTTCAGTGCAGAAGATCTGCCTCCAGAGGAGGCAACGTTTGGAGTCTGTCATAGCTTAAGGAGCAGATGCGCTACACGACCTCCTCCAGGTTTTGGCCAGATCAATGGTCTCTGCGGTATCTGCTCGACACTTCCTTTGGCTTCGCAATTGGTCAGTGGATTCTTCATCCAAGCAGCAGCTGGGATCTCTACCTTTTAAAGGGAAGTTGCTCTTTGGAGAGGACCTGGAGCAGATCATTAAGTCCCTTGGGGAGAATAAGGTGCATAAGTTGCCTGTGGATCGACCACAGAATTCCAGACCATTCAGCTCTTCCAGGAGTCGCTTCAGGGATCAACGACGTTTTCGCCAGTCTAGGCTGGTCTCTGAGGCAGCCTTTGACTCTGTCCCAGTCCTGGTCCCATTCCTTTCGAGGTCGCAGACCTGCCCGAGAATCCCTCCCAGGGGGGGTTCGTCCAAGCCTTCGCAATGAAGTTGGGCCGGCCTGCTCCTCAACACCCAGGATAGGGGGACATCTTCGTCTATTCTACGAGGAGTGGGTCGGATCACTGGGGCCTGGATATTATAAAGCACGGCTACGCTTTAGAATTTTCTCAACCATTAAGAGAGAGGTTCCTTTTCTCCCCGTGTGGACCAGCGAAAAAGCAACTCATCGTGCGTCAGACGCTCGACAGGCTCTTAGCTCTGGGAGCCATTCTTCCTGTCCCACCAGCGGAGCAAGGGTCAGGCCATTATTCCGTTTACTTTGTGGTCCCCAAAAAGGAAGGATCCTTCCAACCAATCCTCGATCTCAAGATGGTCAACAGAGCCCCCAAGGTCCCTTGCTTCAGGATGGAAACATTGCGGTCCATCATTGCGGCAGTTCACAGGGGGGGAGTTTCTGTCTTCCTTGGATCTGATGGAGGCTTATCTCCATTTTCCGATCCTCCAGGAGCATCAGCGTTTTCTGCAGAAAAAGCGCAGAAAACCTACCCTTCGGCCTTGCAACTGCTCCCTGCACCTTCACCAAGGTCATGGTGGTGGTGGCTGCGGCGGCCCTATAGAGGGATGGAATTCTGGTCCATCCCTACCTGGACGACTGGCTCATTCGGGCAAAGACCAGGGTCCTATGTCTACAGGCCGTCGAAAGTCCCTGGCATGGGTGGTCAATTTCGCCAAGAGCAGCCTCACTCCTTTACAATCTCTCGACTTCTTGGGAGCACACTTCGACACCATCATGGACAAGGCTTTTCTTTGCCCAGATCGGGCCCTGTCACTCAACTCTCGGGTACAGAGCTTCAGTTGCCTTCCGCTCCCCTCGGCATGGGACTATCTCCAACTTCTGGGCTTTATGGCTTCAACTATCGATTTGGTCCCTTGGGCTTTTGCGCATATGCGACCTTTGCAGAGAGCTTTACTCTCCTGCTGGAAACCGGTGTCACAGGAGTTTCAGGTCATCCCACCCTTATCGGATCTTGCCAAGGACAATCTGGTTTGGTGGCTCAGTCAGGACCACTTGCTGAAGGGAGTGGACCTGGAGGTCCCCCAGTGGGTAATAGTCACCACGGATGGCAGCCTCTCGGGATGGAGGGGCTGTGTCGAAAGCAATCGACCCAGTGGCAGTGGACGTCTGTTCAGGCGTCTTGGCCGATAAATCATTTGGTAACCAGAGCAGTCCGCCTAGCTTTGAAGCATTTCTTCCCCCTTGTTCACCATCGGGCCGTGAGGATACTCTCTGACAACGTGACCACAGTTGAGTACATCAATTGTCAAGGAGGGACGAGGAGCAGTCATGTCTCTCTGGAAGCGGACAAGCTCTTGACATGGGCGGAGTGTCACCTCTCTCGCCTAGCGGCGTCCCACATAGCCGAGGTGGACAATGTGCAAGCGGATTTCCTAAGCAGACAGCACATAGATCCCAGAGAGTGGGAACTCTCGGAGGACGCGGCGACTCTTCTCTTCCATCAGTGGGGAACCCCCCACATGGACCTCATGGCCACGCAAAGGAATGCGAAGGCTCCGCACTTCTTCAGTTGCAGAAGGGAATACAGCGCGGAAGCAGTGGATGCCCTGGTCCTACCATGGCCACACCATCTCCTGCTCTATGTGTTCCCGCCATGGCCCCTGGTGGGAAAGGTAATCTGGAGAATAGAAAGCCACCAGGGACCAGTAATCCTAGTAGCGCCCGATTGGCTGTGGAGACGTGGTTTGCGGATCTGATCAACCTCAAAGTGGACTGTCCTCTTCGCTTGGGGCATCTACCGAACCTCCTACGTCAGATTCCAGTATTTGTCAACAGGGCAGATCGCTTCTATCTTGCAGCCTGGCTTTTGAGAGGCGCAGGTTAAGAAGACGAGGTTACCAGGAGAGTGTTATCTCAATCCTCCTCAAGGCCAGAAAGACATCAATGTCCCTCTCCTACATCAGAGTATGGAAGGTTTTTGAGGTCTGGTGTGAGTCCATCAACTTGGCTCCTCGTCACGCTTCAATTACTGAAATCCTGTCCTTTCTGCAGCTGGGTTTGGAGAAGGGTTTAGCCTACAATTCTCTCCGAGTACAGGTGGCAGCCCTCTGTTCTCTCATCAGACATCTGGATGGGGCCCCTCTGTCCTCTCATCCTGACATAGTTCGTTTTCTGAAAGGGGGTCAAACATGTGAAACCTCCGGTCCATGCTCTATGCCCTTCTTGGAGGCTCAATTTAGTACTCTGGGCCCTGACCGGCCCCCCTTTCGAACCATTAAGAGTGCTATGCTTAAGGATTTAATGCTCAAGAAAGTCTTCCTGGTGGCCATTATTTCTGCCCACAGGATCTCGGAACTTCAAGCCCTCTCCTGCAGGGAGCCCTACCTCCGTTTCACGGATTCCGGGGTATCCTTCACCACAGTTCCATCTTTTCTGCCGAAAGTGGTATTGGCGTTCCATGTGAATCAATTGGTGGAACTTCCATCCTTCTTGCAGGAAGACCCCCCAGAGAGCTCCGCCACCTTGATGTCAAACGCGTTCTTATTCGCTATTTGGAGGCGACCAACAATTTCCGCTTATCTGACCACCTCTTCATCCTCTGGAGCGACCCCAAGAAGGGCAGAAAGGCTTCTAAAACCTCCATTGCTTGTTGGTTAAAGGATGCGATTGTCTCGGCATATGTGGGAACAGGTTGACCACCTCCAGCGGGGCTCATTCGCTTCGAGCTCAAGCCGCTACCTGGGCAGAGAGACAGGCGGTATTGCCACAGGAGATCTGCCGTGCTGCTACCTGGAAATTGCTACATACCTTTGCGCACCAGGGTTTGGCTCTTTTGGCGCTCAAGTCATTCGAGCAGGGCTTTCAGGGGCCCACCCTATGTAGGGAAGCTTTGGTACATCCCACTGTCTGGACTGATCCGGGTAAATACAGGGAAAAGAAAATTATTCCTTATCTGCTAATTTTCTTTCCTGTAGTACCACGGATCAGTCCAGATGCCCTCCCTAAGATTATATGGGGTTGGGATTGTCTCTTAGCTGTGGTGTGCATCTATTCCTGACACTTAATGTCATTGGTACATGATTCTCTTTGCAAGTTCTTTTTATTGTTCACACATTTAGTTTTGTGTTTTTTTTCTACTGCTGTTCTAGTTGCACAGTTCTAGTATACTTGCTCCATCCAATGTTTTCTCTATGCTTTGATATTCTGAATACTGAAGGGATGCAGAGGGTGCACCTGCTTATATATAGAGCTCCTTTCAAGTTTCTCTCTGACTCCATCTGCTGGAAGGGGGACATAACCCACTGTCTGGACTGATCAGTGGTACTACAGGAACGAAAATTAACAGGTAAGGAAGAATTTTCTTTTTGTACCCTTCCACTCCCAAGCAGTGAGCAATCGCAGCACAACTAATAAAGCAGTTTACATACGGATCATAATACAATTGTGAGAATAGATCAAGGGAGATCTATACAACAGAAAACAAAATCTCCTAACTGGAGTTAGATTTACAATCCAAATAGAATTTGGACCCCAATCCAGAGATAACATTATTGTAAAGCATTGACAAATATCATAAAAACATACCAAAGCTAGTAAAAGGTCCAGTGCCTGACAATCAGGACCCAAAATAATCTCAATACCAGCACTGTGATAAAATTATTATTTAAAAGCAGCCTTGCATAGCTTCCTATAGGTGACAGTCTGTTATTAGCTTGAGATTTTGCAGGATGGTTTGCACAGTGAATTATTAGTGTGCAATAATTTAATTTTATGCAGAGTTTTTTAAATTACAAAAATTGAGAAGATTGCAGGGTTCACCCTGGAACATACCCCTCTATAGAGGGACTGAGTTTTTAAGGCTTTATGAACCAAATAGATTATTTTAAATTCCCTGTGCGTACCTGGATCAGTCCAGACTCCTGGGTTTTGCCTCCCCTCCAGCAGATGGAGACAAAGTTTTGACAGGCTCTGCCTTACATACAAAAGTGCCACCCACAGTCTGCCGTATTATTCTGTCTCCAGCAGATGGTGGAGATGCAAAACTCACAGTCTATACTGGTAACTTAAAAAAAAAAAAAAAAGATTAGAATAGTGTTAGTCAGCTAGGACTTGGTTTAAAAAAAAAATAAATATATATATATATAGTCTGTAACAAGAAGAAGAAAAGCTTCAATAGATTGGACGGAGAGTGTCCTGGGGCCTTCCAAGGGGTTGTGTCAGGTCCTGAGGGGACCATCCCCCCTGGTCTTTGAGGCGGCTGCGGCCAGGGTCGAGGGTCCTTTGGTGCCAAGGTGCAGCAGTGCTTGGGGTGATACCGGGGAGCCCGGATCACTCATCCCAGCAGGACCACACCAGAACAGGACAGGATCTGCGCTTCAGGTTGTAAAAAAAAAAGAAAAGTTTTCAAACTTAAGGTCGGCTCTTCTTTACTTTGTTTTCACTACTGCGGGCAGAGGGGGAGCTGATTTTGGTACTGAATTGTCGCTAGCTTGCATTGTTAGAGTAAAAAAAAAAAAAAGTTATTTTTCTTCAGTCTCCCTCATGCTGCGCCGAGCATTGTGCCGCACGCGCCTCTCCCGCGATGGGTTGTATATGTCCTGCTTTCCCGGGGGTGAGGGAACCTCTGATGCAGGCAGGGTAGGGGGTGATTCTCCGTGGGAGGTTGGTCGCGATGGCTTTTGGCAGTCTGCCGGCGTCTTCAGGCAGCCAGCTCCTGCTGAGCACGGGAACCGGCGCCATTTTGGGAGCCTTCTCTTCGGCAGCTCAGCTCATGGTGGGGGAGGGGAATCTCCCATCTCAGCTGTCGCAGCAACCAGCACCAAGGCCTAAATCACCTATGCTGCTTTACATGTGCAGGGAGATGAGAGAGACACAGATTCCACTGATTCTTCCTCCTCCTTTTCCTCAGAATTCGTTTTAAGGCTCCATAAGGCCTTTAAGGCCAGAAAAGCAGGTAAGAAGCAGTCTTCTAGTAAGACAGTCTCTTCCTCTCCTCCTTTTAAATCTAGGAAGCAAACCCGGCCTGAGGGGCCAGGAGGGCCCGCGAAAGCAAAGCGTCCCTTACGTTCTGTGGCTCCACAGACTGACTCGGACACATCCTCGGACACGGATGATCCAGATAGTCCGGATCTTCCAGCCCAGCTCCCGAGCGGGGTAGAGGGCGAGGGGGACCAGCAGCAGAGTGCTGCTCGAGGGTCCCTTGTCATAGAGGGGGACGACCCTAAAGTGGTGTGCCTTTTAAGGATGGAGGAACTGGGGCCGCTCATTCCTGCCATTTTAGGAGAACTAGGAATTGACGCACCTCCGGAGGAGTCTCGCCTGGGGTCTATGGACCCTGTGTTATTGGGCCTGTGGGGTCCGCCTGCGTCCTTCTCTTTTCATTTTTCAGCTACGGACCTAGCTGAATGGGGTCTGTAGCTGACCCTGGGATGTCTCAGGGAATGGGACACCCCAGATTTGGGGTTGAAATTCTCAAAGGCAATGGACAAGCTTTGCCAGAGGAAGCTTTGGAGATCCTGAGAGTTCCAAAAGTAAATGCAGCAGTGTCAGCAGTCACCAAAAAGACCACTATCCCTGTCACAGGGTTGGCAGCCCTCAAGGACCTGCAGGATCGAAAGCTGGAAATGCAGCTTAAGAAACTTTTTGAGGTCTCAGCACTGGGAGTCCGAGTGGCAATGTGTAGCAATTTTGCCTTATGAGCAGGACTCTGCTGGGTCCAATAGCTCCATGCCAATGATTCACTATCTGAAGAAGAAGCTCTTCAGGCAGGGCACCTCGAGGTGGCGGTGGCTTATAGTGCGGATGCCTTTTATGACCTGCTATGGACGTCGGCCCGGTCCATGGTCTCAGCTGTTTCAGCACATAGATTATTGTGGCTACGAAACTGGTCTGCGGACGTTTCATCGAAGTCACAGCTGGGGTCCTTGCCCTTTAAGGGCAAACTTCTGTTTGGACAGGAATTGGAAGATATGATTAAGAGCTTGGGTGAGAATAAGGTTCATCGACTACTGGAGGATAGACCAAGGTCAAGAGGATCTTTTTCTTCTAGGGCTCCCTTTTGTGGAAGTCGTCGCACTTGAGCACCCAGAACGACCACTTCTTCCTTTCGGCAGAATGTGGGCAGACAGCAGTCATGGGTCCCAGTCCTTTCGTGGATGACGTTTTGGTAAGCCTGGAAACTCCCAGTCTACTCCAGGTGGTAAATCTTCACAATGATGGGCAGCCGGTCCATTCCTCGGGTCCAGTTATAGGGGGCAGACTGTCTCTGTTTTTCGAGGAATGGACCAATCACATCAGACCAATGGGTTCTTTGTGATAAACACGGCTACGCTTTAGATTTTGCACGCCGTCCACGCCCTCGCTTTCTAGTCTCTCCATGCGGGTATGCCGCAAAGCGTCGAGCGGTAAAGCAAATATTGTAGCGTCTCCTCGATCTAGGCGCAATTGTTCCGGTTCCTCCGGCAGTACAACAAAAGGCTCGTTATTCCATTTACTTCATCGTACCAAAAGAAGAGGGGTCCTTCCGGCCAATTCTCGATTTAAAACGGGTCAACAGATGTCTTCGAATACCCCGCTTCTGCATGGAGACGTTATGATCTGTCCTTGCGTCAATTCGACCGGGGGAGTTTCTGGCATCTCTGGTTCTGGCGTAGGTGTATTTGCACGTCTGGATCCGGGAGGATCATCAGATTTCTGAGATTTTTCATCCTGTGACGGCACTACCAGTTTCAAGGTCTAAGCTTCGACCTTGCTACAGCCCCCAGGACATTCACCAAGATTATGGTGGTGGTGGCAGCGCAACTGTGCAAAGAGGGGTTGCTGGTGCACCCGTACTTGGACGATTGGCTGATTCGGGCGAAATCGGAAGTGCTTTACAAGGCAGCGATCCGGTGTGTTCTGCAGTTCTTGAATGTGCTCGGCTGGGTAGTCAACAGGGCCAAAAGTCATCTAATTCCCTCCCAATCGTTGGAATTTTTGCAGGCTTTGTTCAACACCAAGCAGGGAAGAGTTTTCCTAATGTCCAACCGCATTGTCAAGTTGCAGGGACAGGTAAGTTTTTCTGTCCAAGCATCCTCCGAAGGTATGGGATTACTTACAGGTTCTAGGTTCTATGACTTCCATGCTAGAACTGGTTCCCTGGGCCTTCGCGCATATGCAGCCTTTGCAGTCAGCATTACTTTCCCGTTGGAATCCAGTTTCTGAACAATTACATCGGCTCCTGCTGCTGACAGTCAGCTCGGTCCAGCCTGGATTGGTGGCTACTCTCAGACAATTTGACCCATGGCGTTCCCTTGGTAGTCCCGGAATGGACGGTGGTGACCACGGATGCTAGCCTCTCTGGCTGGGGAGCGGTTTGTCTGCGGAAATCCATGCAGGGGCAATGATCCTTGGAGGAGTCTCGATGGTCAATCAATCGACTAGAGACCAGAGCAGTCCGGCTGGCATTGCAGGTCTTCCTCCCTCTCATCCAGGGGAAGTCGTTTACAGTGTTGTCCGACAATGCGACTACGGTAGCTTACATCAGTCGCCAGGGAGGAATCAAGAGTCAGCCGGTGGCATTGAAGGCTCGCCTGTTAATCAGTTGGGTGGAGCGGAATCTGGTCAGCATTGCGGCGTCTCACATCGCCGGGGTCGACAACGTTCACGCGGATTTCCTAAGTCGACATCATCTTGATCCAGGAGAGTGGAAGTTGGCGGACAGAGCCTTTCAACTCCTTTTTGACAGATGGAGCACTCCTCACATGGATCTGATGGCGACGCTCAGGAATTCCAAGGCTCCGTGCTTCTTTGCTCACCGTAGAGACACTGGAGCAGAAGGAGTAGATGCTCTAGTGCTTCCTTGGCCAACGGGAGTCCTGCTTTGTCTTTCCTCCTTGGCCTCTAATCGGCAAAATCCTCAGGCGCATAGAGAATCACCCATCGGATGTGATCTTGGTGGCTCCAGAGTGGCTGCATCGTTCTTGGTTTGCAGATCTGGTCAATCTAGCGGTGGAGGGTCCCCTGCGGTTCCCGCCTCTTCCGAACCTTCTTCATCAGGGGCCCTACTGTTTCAATCAGGCTGATCGCTTTTGTCTGGCGGCATGGCGTTTGAGAGGCACCATCTAAAAGGACAAAGGTTACACCGATGCAGTGGTGACCACTCTGAGTTTGCGTAAACAGTTGACTTCCCTTTCGTATGCCTGCATCTAGAAGGTCTTTGATTCTTGGTATATGGACTGGGGGGTTATGCCCACCTGGGCGTCCATATCGGATATCTTGTGTTTCCTTCAGGCGGGGTTAGCGAATGGTTTATCGTGTAATTCCTTGAAGGTGCAAGTGGCGGCTCTTGGATGTTTATGCGGTACCATCCATGGCATAGCGTTGGCCGCGCATCCTGACGTCTCCCGCTTCCTTAGGGAAGCGAAGCATTTGCGTCCTCCGGTGAGTCAACCATGCCCTTCTTGGAATCTGAACTTGGTCCTTACGGCTTGTGTGCACCGCCCTTTGAGCCTTTAAAGAGGGCTATGTTGAAAGATCTCACATTGAAAGTGGTATTTCTAGTGGCAATTTCCTTGGCTCTCAGAGTTTCCGAGCTTCAGGAGTTGTCGTGCAGAGAACCTTTCTTGAGAATATCAGATTTGGGGGTCTCATTATGAACGATTCCTTCATTTCATCCAAAGGTAGTTTCCTCCTTTCATTTAAATCAATCAGTGGAGCTCCCGTCCTTCTCTGATCTGGACAGGTCAGATCCTCTCTCTAAGGACTTAAAGAAGTTGGATGTGCGTAGGGCTCTGCTACAGTATCTGGAGGTTACCAACAGTTTCGAGTCTCTGATCACCTCTTTGTCCTCTGGAGTGGTCCGAAATGAGGGAATCTTGCATCTAAGACTACAATATAGAAACATAGAAATGATGGCAGAAGAAGACCAAACGGCCCATCCAATCTGCCCAGCAAGCTTTCAGACTTATTTTTTTCATTCTTATCTGTTACTCTGACTACTGAGTTCAGGGCCCTTATTGGTAAATTTTCGGTTCTAATTTCCTTCCACCCCTGCCATTGATGTAGAGAGCAGTGCTGGAGCTGCATCAAAGTGAAAAGTATCAAGCCTAATTGGTTAGGGGTAGTAACCGCCACAATAAGCTTATTTGTTTACCCAGCCTGTGCAATTTAGTCCTTGTTGGTTGTTGTGTGGATATAAATCCTCTTTTCTTCATCCCCCCTGCCGTTGAAGCAGTGAGCTGCGCTGTATATGTATTCAAATTGAAGTATCAGGCTTACTTGGTTTGGGGTAGTAACCGCCGCAACAAGCAAGCTACTCCCACACTTATTCATGAATGCAAATACTTTTTCCCACGTTTCCTCTTGCTGTTGAAGCATAGAGCAATGTTGGAGTTGCATTAACTATGTGTATGTTTATTGAATTAAGGGTATTAATCACCAGGTAGTAGCTGTCATTCCCGCAAGCCACCCCCAGGCCTCTTCTCTTCATTCACATCCTCTAGACTTTATGGATCCACAGTGTTTATCCCATGCCCCTTTGAAATCCTTCAGTTTTGGTCTTCACCACTTCCTCCGGAAGGGCGTTCCAGGCATCCACCACCCTCTCTGTGAAGAAATACTTCCTGACATTGGTTCTGAATCTTCCTCCCTGGAGTTTTAAATCGTGACCCCTGGTTCTGCTGATTTTTTTTTTTTTTCCCCCCAACAGAAAAGGTTTGTCGTTGACTTTGGATCATTAAAACCTTTCAAGTATCTGAAAGTCTGTATCATATCACCCCTGCTCCTCCTTTCCTCCAGGGTATACATATTTAGATTCTTCAATCTCTCCTCATAAGTCATTCGATGAAGACCATCCACCTTTTTGGTCACCCTTCTCTGGACCGCTTCCATCCTGTCTCTGTCCCTTCGGAGATACAGTCTCCAGAACTGAGCACAGTACTCCAGGTGAGGCCTCACCAAGGACCTGTACAAGGGGATAATCACTTCCATTTTTCTTACTCGATATTTCTTTCTCTATGCAGCCCATCATTCTTCTGGCTTTAGCTATCGCCTTGTCACATTGTTTTGCCGTCTTCAGATCGTTAGACACTATCACCCCAAGGTCTCTCTCCTGCTCTGTGCACATCAGCCCTTCACCCCCCCCATCGAATACATTTCTTTCGGATTTCCACACTCCATATGCATGACTCTGCACTTCTTGGCATTGAATCTCAGCTGCCATATCTTCGACCAGTCTTCCAGCTTCCTTAAATCCCGTCTCATTCTCTCCACTCCTTCCGGCATGACCACTCTGCAGATCTTAGTATCATCAACAAATAGACAAACCTTACCTTCTATCCCGTCCGTGATGTCTCTCACAAAGATATTGAACAGGACCAGTCCCAACACCGACCCTTGTGGCACTCTGCTCATCACTACTCTCTCTCCCGAGTAAGTTCCATTTACCATCACACGTTGTCTTCTGTCCTTCAACCAGTTTGCTATTCCGGCCACCACCTTGGGCACTCACTCCCAAACTTCCCGTTTTATTCACAGGCCTCCTGTGCGGGACCGTATCAAAAGCTTTGCTAAAATCCAACTAGATGACATCGAGTGCTCTTCCTCGATCCAATTCTTTAGTCACCCAATCAAAAAAGTCTATCAGATTCGTCTGACAGGACCTTCCCTTGGTGAAACCATGCTGCCTCTGGTCCCGCAATTCTGCTGCTTGTAGATAGTTCACTATTCCTTCCTTCAGCAGTGACTCCAATACTTTTCCCACCACAGAGGTGAGGCTAACCGGCCTGTAGTTTCCAGCATCCTCTCTGCTCCCACTCTTGTGTAGAGGGACCACCGCTGCTCTTCTCCAATCACTCGGCACTTCTCCCGTTTCCAGGGATCTATTGAACAGGTCACGCAGGGGAGCTGCCAGCACATCTCTGAACTCCCACAGTATCCTGGGATGAACCTCATCAGGCCCCATGGCTTTGTCCACTTTCAGTTTTCCTAGCTGTAAACAGAGTTTCGTCTACTCCACTCCCCTCCAGTTTCTTGTTAACTAGCGACGGTCCTTCTCCGGGGTCTTCTTTAGTGAAAACTGAACTGAAGTATTCGTTTAATATTTATGCCATTTCTTCATCTGTCTCCACCCATTGATCCTTTTCACCTTTCAATTTCACTATACCACTTTGGACTTTTCTCCTTTCACTGATGTATCTGAAAAATGTTTTGTCTCCTCTTTACCTCTTTGGCAATCCTTTCTTCCGCTTGACTTTTCACTTTCTTGATTACTTTCTTTATCTCCCTCAGTTTTACCAGATATTCTTCCTTGTGATCCTCCCTTTGGGATCTTTTATATTTCTTAAACGCTGTTCTTTTATCTTTTATTTTATCAGCCCACCTCCTTTGTGAACCAGATAAGTTTCATTCTTTTCTTGCTTTTCTTTACTTTTCTTACATGTATATTAGTCGCTTCAGTAATTGTTCCTTTTAGTTTGGCCCACTGTTGTTCCACATCTGTCGTTTTCTCCCAGCCTTTTAGTTCTTTCTCCAAGTGGCTAAAGGAAGCGATCAATTCTGCGTATTTGCTGCGAGGTAGGCCTTTGCCAGTAGGGCTTCGGGCCTACTGGCAAAGGTCTCAGGCGGTCTCATGGGCGGAATGTCAACTGATTTCGCGGCAGGAGATTTGCAGAGCTGTTACATGGAAGTCCTTGCATATCTTTGCGAGGCATTACAGGCTGGATGTCCAAGCGCCAGGACCAGGAAATTTTGGAGAGGGTGTGTTGAGAGCGAGCCTCTCCGGAACCCATCCCAGGTAAGGTCAGCTCTGGTACATCCCAGGAGTCTGGACTGATCCGGGTACGAACAGGGAAAAGAAAATTGATTCTTACCTGATAATTTTCGTTCCTGTAGTACCAACGATCAACCCAGAGTCCTGCCCATGGCTTGCATGCAAGTAAGGGAGAGTCCGCTCATTCAGCATTGGTTTAGTTTTGGTAAGCAGATCGATTTTGTTTAACCTGTTTTTATGGTTTGGGTCACAGTTGGGGTTAGTGATCTTGTTCGAGTTTACGGTACCTGTATATAGTTAGTTTGGTTTTGAGCCATTCTGCTTTGACATTAAGTAATACTGGCAGGCTGTGAGTGGCACCTTGGTATATAAGGCAGAGTCTGTCAAAACTTTCTTGACTCCATCTGTTGGAGGGGAGGCAAAACCCAGGAGTTTGGACTGATCCATGGTACTACAGGAACGAAAATTATCAGGTAAGAACCAATTTTCTTTTCAACCTTCTAACAAATGGGAGCCAATGCAAGGTCTTAAGAACGGGCGAGAGATGTTTTTAAGATTTGGTCCCTGAAACCAAATGTACTGTACTCTTTTGCACTATTTGGAGCCTTCTTAGCTGGTTCCTAGGGAGGCCTATATATAGGAAATTGCAGTAGTCCAGGCATGTAGTAATAAGCATATGGACTACTGTAATTCGGTTATTTTTTTCCAGAATTGGTTGTAAATTACTTTTTCCACTTTTGGAAAACTTGCAGTCTTTTGATTTCCTTTCTAATATGTTTTTATATGTTCACATGAGAGTCCAAGTCCTCTTCCCATCCTCTTTCGAATTTTAGCCTCCTAATTTGGTATTATGGCTCTGTCACATGTAAATACTTGTGGGAAAGAAACAGCCATTGATGATCTCCACAGCCATAACATTTCTGGTTTTTGGTGATCTAGGTTTAGCTTATTAAATCAGCCAAGCCTCTGCATCTCAAACATGCATTAAGCCTCTTCACTTTTTTTTCTGGCAATTAGTACCTGGGTCACAGTATATTTATATGTCATCAGCATATACAGTGTCGCGAAAAATTAGTGACTCATCTAGGATGGTCTACATTTTAGCATAATTTTCCTAGCATGTAGCCAGATGGACTAAGGACCAATGGGTTGTGCTCCCCTGCCAGCAGATGAAGATGGAGTCAAGATTTCAAAACTGATGCCACCATAGATAACACCCCTGCAGTGACCTCAGCCCTTCAGTATTTCTCTGTCTCCAGCAGATGTAGACATGCTTTCCCTATTGGGGTTGCTGTATCTTTTGGAAAACAAAATTCAACTTTTAAATTGGAGAAAAGATTGAGCCCCGCTGTCCTGAGATGATACCTAAAAGTCCCTTCCTCAGTTGAGAATTCCTGAGGTGATTTCTGAGATCCCTCAGAGGTGTGTCTTGGTTCGGTAGCCGGTTCCCAGTGTGGACTTTGCTGCTCAAGCAGCTGAAGGGTAGTGAGTGCAGGAAGCCGAATGCAGCATTGACTGCCAAAGCCCTCTCCCCCCTGCAGCCGGAGACAGTCTGTACTCAGCCGGTAAGCGTTGAGCCAGGTAAGTTGTGTTTTGTTTTGTTTTTGGTTTTTTTTAAAGGAAAGTGATTTACTTTCAGAGAAGAGGGGTTTTGATAAGACTTCCTCTGGTCTCCTTGCTCGCTGAGCCATACCAACATTGTTCCTAATCCCGTGGGGCATAGGGAAGTGGGCTTACGAGCAGTGGACTAGACCCTGCTTTAAACTTGGTCGGCACACTGTGTGGTAGGCCGCGGCGGCGCCATCTTGCGCGTGTCTTTGTGCGTCTCGTATTGCCCGCCATAGGACATCGGTATGCTCAGTGTGTCGGCTCTGCGCATGCACCGCACACAACGTTGTGCGCTTACTTAAGTGCACAACAAAAAGTAAGCGCAGGATACAGGAAAAGCTGTTCACATGGGCTGTGCGTGTGCCTCGCTGCTCCCCTGCCTAGGTGCTCAAAACTTATTTGCATAAATTTTTAAGCATGAGCTGCTCGAACGCACAGTTACCGCCACCAGTGGTGCTGGCAACCAAGAAACATAAGTGCCTTGCTCTCTGTGCTGCCTGTCATATTCGTGCTTCCCAGCCTGACCTGGATTCCAACTTTTATCAGCACTGTGAGGAAGCCCAAGGGAATTTGACCTCCCTGGACTTTGCTGAGACCGGTTCTTCCCATTCAGATGATAGATTGGCAACCTTAACTGGAAGTACTCCGGATCTGAGTAACTCCTTGGCTGGGTCTTCTATGGGAGAGGGAAACTTAAGATCTTAAGTCCTGAACCAGAACCCGTTCGGGCCTCCGACGTCTGTGAAGCTGAACCCGCAAGATCCACGCAGTAACGCAGTAGGCAAACGAGTCCATATGGCTTCAGCCCTGATCCACGTGTGGTCCATGACCCTCCTCCGGTTGACGAAGCCGTTTACCCCCTTTTCCGGCTCGCTGCCACCGAGGTGCTGTGTCCCTGGCAGGGGTCTTATCCGTCGACTTGTGGGGTTGAAAAGTAATGGGTAGCTGAGCCTTGTGAAAAGCCGCAGTCGCCTCCGCGATGTTTGTAATCCTATGAGTGATTCCCTGAATCTGAAAGGCCAAGCCAAAAGGGAAAGTCCAGCGGTATCTGATGTCCCTGTCTCGTAGAGCTGTAGTAACTTCCCTGAGCTCAAACCTTTTCTTGAGCGTGATTGGAGCAAGATCCTGGTAGATGGAAATAGAAAAATTACGCCACTGGATGTCCTTCATTTGGCGGGAGATTGTATAAACACGCTCCTTCAGCGTAAAACTGGTAAAGCACAGTACAATATCCCGTGGCTTTTGGTCGCGGCGGGGTCCCAGGGCGCGATGTGCCCGCTCAAATTGCACTGCAGAGGGTGCGCTCCTGGACTCTGAAGTGCTCTCACCTCCTTGAAGTAAAATGTCTTTACATATCAGGGCTGCAGTGCTTGCCACATCCGCAAACTCCGGATCCTCTGGGACCCCTCGGATCCGTAAATTATTTCGTCTGCTCCGGTTCTCTAAGTCTTCAACTTTGGCTTGAAGAGCATCTATTTCGGCAGCAGAAGTGTCCTGACGGGCAATGAGGGAATTAATTGCGTCTCCATGGCCATCTATCCGGGTCTCCGTGTCGTCCACGCGGCGTCCCACTGCTGCCAGGTCTTCTTTAATGTCAGCCATAGACGCCATGAGGTCGGATCTGTGCTGCTTTAAATCCGCCCGCAGGTCGATGAACCACTGTCTGGCCTCCTCCCGGGTGAGGAGAGAGGCTAGGTTCGCCGCACCGGGCCCCTCCGACTCGCTAGGCCCGGAGCCTGCATCTGTCGTTGCTGCCTGCGCCGAGCTCGGCAGGTCGGCGCCATCTTGGACGAGCTCCGCGGCGGCCTTGTCAAAAGAAAATTGTCGGAGGTCCGTCTGTTTTTTCTTGGCGGCCATCGGGGATTGCTCAGCACACTCCCCTACGGGGTCCTGGGCTAAAAGCGCTGGGATCCGCGGCGAAAATCGGCTATTTACCGGGGTTTTTAGGCTCGGGGGGGAGGAGCAGAGCCGACACACGTCCTCTCACATGAGCTGCAAACAGCGCCCCCCGGGAGAAGGAAACTTGACTGGGCCCATCCCAGTTCCCCCTGGGCTAGGCATGGACCCACCGGCCTTTTCTTGGGTGGAATGTTTCCATGGACGAAAGGCCTTTGTACAGGCACAGTCTACTTCCTTGCTTGCCCCAGTCCGGACGGAACCCTAGCCAGCCCCCGCTCCCTCTCCCATTCCTGTTGGCAGACCTTGAGACATGCCCTGCCTGACCAAGGGTATCCCTAGTGGAGACCCTGATGGCCCAGACGAAGAGCAAGATCCTTTGGAAGAAGGGGAAATTCCCCCAGGATTGGAACTGTATCGAACCATGTTACGGTTCTTTCATAGAGATGTGTTGCCGGCCTTGGTTTCCCAGACCCTAAAATTGCTGGAAGTTCCTGGGGCGGACTCTGACAGAACCAAAAAACCTCATTCTGATTTCCCTACGGAAAGCCTCTTGCTACTTTCCAATACTGGAAGCCATGCAGTAGTTGATTGACCTGGAATGGGATGCCCTAGAAGCAAGTTTTTTAAAGGGGGGGCGGGCGTTAGAAGCTCTGTACCTGCTGGATCCAGCAGTGAGAGAATATTTGCGTTTCCCTAAAGTGGATGCATTGGTCTGCACTGTCTCTAAGCAAGCAACTATCCCAGGGGAGGGAGGAGCGGCCTTTAAAGGATGCACACGATAGATGGAGTCTATCCTTAAACAAGCCTTTGCAGTAGCAGTGACCTTAAAGTTTTGCTTCTTGTTGTGCCCTGATAGCTCGTTCATGCCTACTTCTCTCTCAGGAGGTGGATGACTTGGGAGTGAACGTCAGTTGATGTCCCAGGTGCGTCAGTTGATGAACAGAATATGCCTGACAGTGTGGAGCTATTTTCAAGTTCTTGGTTTGATGGCGGCAACCTTGGAAGTATTTTATTTATTTAAACAATTTTTATATACCGCACCAAGGGGTAGTAGTCTATCCGTCTAGGCGGTTTACAAAGTAAAACATACACATTATCATTCACTTGCCGTGGGTGAGAGCTCACATGCGCCCACTTCAATGCTCACTGCTGTCATGTTGGAACATGCAGTCTCAAAACTATTCGACCAATGGGAGTCTGCTCTCACCTCAAGTGGTGGTTGCTGGAGGCTCATCTGAGCAGGGGGCTGTCCCTGTCTATCCGAACTGGCTGGTTTTTACAATGGACGCGAGTCCCTGGGGCTGGGGAAGTCATTGTCAGGAACCCACGGCCCAGGGACTGTTGGATGGAGGAAGAGGCCCTCTGGAACATCAGTCGCCTGGAAGCCCAGGCAGTGAGGCTGGTGTGCTTGCAATTCAGCCACAGAGTCCATGATCAAGCAGTCTGCATAATATCTGACAATGCAACGACGGTAGCCTACATCAACCACCAGGGAGAAACAAAGAGCCAGCAGGTGTCTCAGTAGATAGACCTCCTTAGGGAATGGGCAGAAATAAATCTACAGAAGATATCAGCCTCGCACATTGCAGGAAAAGACAACATCATAGCAGACTTTCTAAGCAGGGAGAGTCTGGATCCAGGAGATTGGGAGTTGTTGGCCAAAGTCTTTCAACTGATAATAGATTGATGGGGCCTCCTGTTCATCAACCTGCAGACCACATCTCACAATGCGAAGGTTCCACGATTCTTCAGTCGCAGAAGAGATCAGTTGACCCTGGGGATTGATGCTCTAGTTCAGACCTGGTCAGACAAAGAGTTGCTATACACCTTCCCTCCGTGGTCCCTGCTGGGCGGATCATTCGCAGAATCAAGCACCACAGGGGATTAGTCCTACTAGTAGCTCCAGATTAGCCCAGGCGTCCATGGTATGCAGACATGTGGAGGCTCCTGGTGGAGACCCCCTTGTACCTCCCACCACTGAGGGACCTGCTACAACAGGGACCGGTCCTTCACTAGGCTCTGACTTGATTCTGTCTTATGGTCTGGCCCTTGAGAAGGCTCGCTTGATGAATAGAGGATATTCTGCAGCGGTAATTGCCATTTTACTCTGTGCTCGGAAGTTCTCTACAGGTCTGGAGAGTATTTGAGGCCTGGTGTGAGGAACGCGGTGTCCCCTCCTCTCTCCCCCCCCCCCCCCCCCCCCCCCTTTGGGCGGTCAAACTCCAACTTATTCTGGCATTTTTGTAGGACGGCTTGAATAAAGGTTTGGTCCTTAACTCCTTGAAGGTGCAGGTAGTGGCTCTCTTCTCCTTTGGCCGCTGCGCGGTCTTTCCTTGTGTTTATTAACCTCGAAAATGGTGTTCCTGGTGGCTATATGCTCAGCTTGTCACATCTCTGAACTTACAATTATTGTGTTGGGAACCATTCCTCTGGATGACTCCAGCAGCGTTGCAGCTTCATACTGTTCCATCCTTCTTGCCCAAGGTAGTCTTGAGTTTCATTTGAATCAGTCCATTTTGTTGCTTTCCCTAGATAAGCACAGGGACATGGAGGAATATAGTCTCCTCTGTCATTTGAATGTCTGTATACTTTTGGTGCGGTATCTGGAAATTTCAGAACTGGTCCGAAAGACGGATCACCTGTTTGTCCTTCGTGGTGGAAGGAAGCAGGGCGAACCAGCTTCGTGGGCTATCAAAGCTTGCTGGATTAAGGAGGTGATCACAGGAGTCTGTGTGGAGGCAGGAAAGCCATTACCTTATCGGGTTAAAGCTAATTTTTCCAGGGTTCAGGCAGTCTCATGGGTGGAAGTTAGACTGTTGTCCCCCATTGACATCTGCCAAGCAGTAACGTGGTGGTCCTTGCACACCTTCTCCAGGTTCTGTCGCCTGGACATACAGGGCTGAGAAGACTCAGCCTTTGCAAGGGCAGTATTAACCAGACCACTGGCAGCCTCCCGCCCCGATTGGGAGAAGATTTTGTACATCCCATTGGTCCTAAGTCCATCTGACTATAAGCTAGGAAATGGAGAAATTACTTACCTGATAATTTCATTTTCTTTAGTGTAGACAGATGGACTCAGCATCCCGCCTCCGGCTGCTCAAGAATGGTGCTAAGGATTCGCCCGTGGAGTAGATATTGATTCTAAGAGATTACGGATAAGCCGTCACCCAGTCCCTAGATCAGGGCATCTATAATCTTGCAGGGATTCAGTGTTTGGTTGAGTACAGTTACTGTTATCCATTTTTATCAAGTGTTTTCGATAGTATGTCCACAGTGGCTTTTGAAGAGAATACTGAATGGCTGAGGTCACTGCAGGGGTGTAACCAGGGTGACGTCAGCTTTCAAACCTCATTCCATTTCCATCTGCTGGCAGGAGAGAATAACCTGAGTCCATGTGGCTACACTAAGGAAAACAAAATTATCAGGTAAGTATTTCCTCCATTATACTCAAAACATGTTTAGATCCTAATATAAACTCTGATAAGAAAGAACACTATTGAATAAATAACTCAGACCAAAGGATATGTATTGATTATTGTGAAAAAGTATGTGAACCTTTTATTCAGTAATTGGTGGCTCTTCCTTGAGCAGCATTAACTTCAACTAAATGTTTCTACTAACTCTTAGTCTTATATAATTCTTGAGGAATTTTGACCCATTGTTCCAAAGAGAACTGTTTCAATTCTGTGACATTTGAGGGCTTCCTTTCTTGAACAATTCACTTCAGATCTTGCAACAGTACTTCAGTAAGGTTTAGCTTGGGACTTTGACTTGGCTAATCCAAAGCAAGAAATCTCTTCTCCTTCAGCCATTTGGTAATAGATTTACTTGAATGTTTAGTCATTATCTTGCTGCATGACCCTCTTTTGGCTTCAGTTCAGGTAGAGATGGCCTGACAGTCTTTCCTAGCATTTTCTAATATAAAGCGAAATTCATGGCTCTGAGTGACAGCAAGCTGTCCAGGTCCTGATTAAGCCAAATAGTACCATACCAAACACTTAAATTGCCATGCTCAACTTCTGGGATGAGATTCTTATTTTGGAAGACAGGGTTTGCTTTTCACCAAACAAAATATTTGTTGTGACTGAAAAGTTCAATTTTTTACTAATCTGTCCAAAGAATATTATTCCAGAAATTTTGTGGATTATCCAGATTTTCCTGTTTGTACCTAAATCAGTCCAGATTCCTGGGTTTTGCATCCCTACAAGCAGATGGAGACAGTGTTTTACTGACACTGTACATAGTCCTGGGGGAATTCTATGCTACTGCGGAGCGCAGAATTTGCGCAGCATTCCCCCCCTGTGCAGAATTGCCAAATTCTGCACAGAAAATGGCAGAGGAGACCCCAGCATGCCGCGAACGGAGCGCGTGAAGATGAAGGCCCCGGTGAGAGTGAATGTGTGTGTGTTTATTTAGTTATTTAAACTCTTTTCTATACCGTCGTTAAGCTAGAAGCTGTCACAACGGTTAACAATAAGGCACTTAAAATAATGTTTAACTGTTACTTTAACATCTAGACAGGTGCCTGTAAGGTACGGTACAGAGTTTCATAATAGCTATAAGATGCTAGGTGAGGTTGTGTGTTTAGGTTTATCAGGTCGGTTCAAAATTATTAATAATTTACATGTTATCTGTTACTGCTTAAAAGTAAAAACACTCATGAGTAGGGGTGTTGTGTCAAAGCACAAACTCATCGCTTTCTACAATTCTTTGGATTCTATTCTCCATTCTCTTTGTGGTATGCTTGTTTAAATAGCCATGTTTTAGGCTCTTTTTGAATAGTTTGATGTCTTTTTGCAGTCTGATTTCTGATGGCATGGTGTTCCATAATGTGGGCTCTATCCCTTACTTGAGTTAGTCTTGCAGTTTTAACGGAGGGAATAGTTAGTAATGCCTTGTTTGCGGATCTCAGGCTCCTGTTGGACGAGTACATTGTGGTTTTTTTTTATATGGATTAATTTGTGTATGGTACATAGTGATTTGTATTGGTCAATTTTCTCAGTGGAAAAGGGTAAATAGTGGAGTGCCTCAGGGATCTGTACTTGGACCGGTGCTTTTCAATATATATATAAATAATATATAATATATATATATAAAACTTCTGGATTAGTAAAAAATTGAACTTTTCAGTCACAACAAATATTTTGTTTGGTTATATATATATATATATATATATATATATATATATATATTTATTTTGAAAAGCACCGGTCCAAGTACAGATCCCTGAGGCACTCCACTATATATATGATCTGGAAAAGAATACGACGAGTGAGGTTATCAAATTTGCGGATGATACAAAATTATTCATAGTAGTTAAATCACAAGCAGACTGTGATACATTACAGGAGGACCTTGCAAGACTGGAAGATTGGGCATCCAAATGGCAGATGAAATTTAATGTGGACAAGTGCAAGGTGTTGCATATAGGGAAAAATAACCCTTGCTGTAGTTACACCATGTTAGGTTCCATATTAGGAGCTACCACCCAGGAAAAAGATCTAGGCATCATAGTGGATAATACTCTAAAGTTGTCGGCTCAGTGTGCTGCAGCAGTCAAAAAAGCAAATAGAATGTTAAGAATTATTAAGAAGGGAATGGTTAATAGAATGGAAAATGTCATAAAGCCTCTGTATCACTCCATGGTGAGACCGCACCTTGAATACTGTGTACAATTCTGGTCGTCTCATCTCAAAAAAGATATAGTTGCGATGGAGAAGGTATAGAGAAGGGCAACCAAAATGATAAAGGGGATGGAACAGCTCCCCTATGAGGAAAGGCTGAAGAGGTTAGGGCTGTTTAGCTTGGAGAAGAGACGGCTGAGGGGGGATATGATAGAGGTCTTTAAGATCATGAGAGGTCTTGAACGAGTAGATGTGACTCGGTTATTTACACTTTCGAATAATAGAAGGACTAGGGGCATTCCATGAAGTTAGCAAGTAGAACATTTAAGACTAATCGGAGAAAATTCTTTTTCACTCAACGCACAATAAAGCTCTGGAATTTGTTGCCAGAGGATGTGGTTAGTGCAGATAGTGAAGCTGGGTTCAAAAAAGGTTTGGATAAGTTCTTGGAGAAGAAGTCCATTAATGGCTATTAATCAGTTATACTTGGGGAATAGCCATTGCTATTAATTGCATCAGTAGCATGGGTTCTTTTTAGTGTTTGGGTAATTGCCAGGTTCTTGTGGCCTGGTTTTGGCCTCTGTTGGAAACAGGATGCTGGGCTTGATGGACCCTTGGTCTGACCAAGCATGACAACTTCTTATGTTCTTATTCTCTGTTCAATGGGTAGCCAGTATAGTTCAATTAGAGTGTCAGTGATATGGTCCCTTCTACTTTTTCCAGTCAGAATTCTCGTCGCTGTGTTTTTTTCAGTTTCTGGAGTGTTCTAATTGTTGTGTATGGTAAACCCAGGAGTAGGGCATTACAATAGTCAGTGCTTGCAAAGATTAATGCTTGTAGCACCGATCGGAAGTTGTTTGTTAGCATGGGTTTTAATCTCCTAAGAGTCATAAGTTTGTTGTAACCTTCTCTTATTTTGAAAGATATATGTTGTTTCATATTCAGTTCAGTGTCAGTTATCACTCCTAGGTTGCGTACTTTTTCAGCTAGTTCAATCTTTTGGTTGTTTTTGAGTGTGCTAGGATTTTGGATAATTTCTAGATTTTTTTTATTTTTCTAGATGTAGGAATTCTGTTTTCTCTGTTAATAATTAACTCCATTGGTTGAGAAGCTGTTTGATAATATCTAGATACATATTGGCTAGGTCCAGAGTTTTTTCGATTGTATTGTCAATGGGAAGAATTAATTGAATATCATCAGCGTATATATAGTGCATTATGCCGACTCTAGCTAATAGGTGGCATAGTGGCAGCATGTATATGTTAAATAGTGTGGCGGATAGGGCCGACCCTTGTGGGACTCCTGTTTGAAGTTCTATTTTATTTGACATTGTATCTTTGATCTGTACTTGGAAGTATCTGTTATTTAGGTATGATTTGAACCATTTAATTGTATTATTGCCCAGTCCTATTTCTTCTAGTCTATTTAGCAGTATTTCATGGTTTACTGTATCGAATGCCACTGATAGGTCTAGCATTACCAGTATATAATGTTTACCACTGTCAAACCCTCTCATGATGTTGTCTGTTAGTGCCAGCAGGAGAGTTTCAGTGCTATAGTTTTTCCGAAATCTGTGTTGTGACGGGTATAAGATGATGTTGGTTTCTAAGTGTTCTGCTAATTGGTTTTGTACAGTTTTTTCTATTAGTTTTGCAAGTTCTATTAGTTTTGCAAGTTTTGATACCGGCCTATAGTTGCTAAGGACAAGGGGATCACTATTTTTTTTTCTTTAAAATTGGTTTCACTGTTGCTCCTTTAAGTGTATCTGGCATGGTTCCTTCTGTTAAGGATAGATTAATGATATTGGTTAGAGTCGGAGAGGCTGTGGAGGCTAATTTTTTTAAGTCTATGGTTGGTATTGTGTCTTGTGAAAGTGGGGCAGGATTTAGCTTTTTTAGCTTTGACTCTACTTCTAGTTCTGAAATTTCAGTGAAAGCTGTCAGTTGTTTAACATCTCTTTTTTGTATTTTGATTGTTTGTGTTGATGATTTTGGAATCTTTGTTTTTAGGTTCATAATTTTGTCCTTAAAAAAATTAGCTATTTCGTTACATCTATTTGCTGGTAGGTTTGGGGAAGATTCATTTTTGACATTTGTGAGGTTTTTAAATATGGTGGATAAGGTTCTGGGGTTGTTTGCAAATTTTTCAATTTTAATACCTTAATATTGCTTTTTTGCGTTGAGGATTACTTGTTTATAGTAGGCGAGAAGTTTTCTGTATTTTGTCAGGTCTTCTGCTGTTTTATTTATCTTCCATTCTTTTCCTTTTTTTCCTCAGATTTCTTTTGATTTCTTTTATCTTTTCATTGTACCAGGGGTTTGTTTGTTTGGCTTCTTTGATGTTAATCACTTTCGGGCCGATACAGTAAAGTCCGCGGGAGAGCGGACTAACGCCTGCTCTCCCGGCGCACGCACTGGCCCCTTGCCGGTGCGCGCGATTCACTATGCAAATTAGGCGGCGCGGTAGAAACGGGGAAAAGGAGGCGCTAGGGACACTATTGCGTCCCTAGCGCCTCCTTTTTGACAGGAGCGGCGGCTGTCAGCGGGTTTGACAGCAGACGCTCAATTTTGCCGGCGTCTGTTCTCGAGCCCGCTGACAGCTAAAGGCTCGGAAACCGGATGCCGGCAAAATTGAGCGTCCAGTTTTCGACCCGACAGTCGCGGGCCGAATTCAAATTTTATTTATTTTTTTACTCTTCGGGACCTCTGACTTAATATCGCCATGATATTAAGTCAGAGGGTGCACAGAAAAGCAGTTTTTACTGCTTTTCTGTGCACTTTCCCGGTGCCGGAAGAAATTAGCGCCGACCTTTGGGTATTGGCAATACGGCCCCCGTGCAGGAGGTCGCTCCCGGACCCCCGCTGGACTTTTGGCAAGTCTTGTGGGGGTCAGGAGGCCCTCCCAAGCTGGCCAAAAGTCCCTGGGGGTCCAGCGGGGGTCCGGGAGCGATCTTCTGCACGCGTGACGTCGGGAGCCAGGAACCAAAATGGCGCCGGCGCTACCTTTGCCCTGTCACATAAGGGCAAAGGGCCACCGGCGCCATTTCTCAACGCAGCCATGGCCAGAGAGCTGGAGATCGCGCCGGGACCCCCCCCCCCCCACTGGACCCCAGGTAATTTAAAACATTTTGGGGGGGTTCGGGAGGGTGGGGGATTTGTTTTAAAGGTTCGGGGTGGGTTTTAGGGTTGTTTTGGTGTGCCGGTTTTCCCGCCCTCCCCCGATTTACGATTTTTAACGATTTACAAAAAAAAAAACACGACTATCAGATTTCCCTCCCCCCCCCCCCCCCCCCCCCCCCCCCCCCAGCCAAAATCGATCGTTAAGAAGATCGATCACACGATTCACACCCCTAATGCACAGGGCATGCCGGGCTCCATCTGATATTACCCCCATGTGTGAGGACTGACATCCTGCTGTCCTGGGACAGCGCCTGTTGCGGGTAAGCAACTTTGCTTTATCCCACAAATCTCTGTAATTCCTACTCTCAGGAAAGAGAATCTTGATCCAAATGGACAATCAGGTAGCCATGTTCTATATGAATAAGCATGGAGGCACAGGTTCACGCACCCTTTGCAATGAAGCCTTCCGAAAGGGTTTGTAGGCTGGTCATCACAACACCCATCTCCAAGTGACCTGTCTACTGGGAATCCAGAATACATTGTTGAGCCATCTCAATCATTGCGGGCAAATGCTGCAGGGCGGCTGTTCCTCGTAATGTTAAAGGGAATGTGAATGATGAGACATCGGAGGATTCCGATGGGGAATTGGCCTTCTCACCTCTAGAAAAGGGAGAAATTGCATATGCTTGAGAGCTGCTTCAGACTCTACTCAAGATGTTTTTCTTTTTTCACAGAGATGTCCCAAGTATGTTGGTTCAGTCCCTGAACATGTTGAGTGTGGCTTGAGTTCAATTTTAAGTTAAATGTCCTGTTTCTCGCCACCCCCCCGGTATCCAAGTCAAGAGATATTGGGTTTAAAGTAGGTAAATGTGGCTCTCGAGGTTCCTCATTTCCACATGGAAAATCTGAGGTCCAACTCTGAGGTCCGTCATAGCGGTGCTACGCCAGGGAGAGATTCCTGAGGTTCATGGTCCTAAGGGAACATTTTCAGCTTCAATCCCTTTCCTTCGGCTGGCAACGGCTCCATGTACCGTCATCAAAGTGATGATGATGGGGGTGACCACATTACAAACAGAGGGTGTGTTGGTGCATCCATATCTGGATGATTGGCTCATTCGTGTGAAATCAGAGAACCTCTGTCGACAATCGCTAAAAAGGTACCGATGCACTTGAAGTCTCTAGGATGGATGGTGAACCTAGCAACAAGCCATTTAGTCCTCTTTCAAACTCTGGAGTATCTGGGAGCTCAGTTCGACACCCTGGCGGAGAGAGTGTTTCTCACAGAGAGCGACTGCTGAAATTGCAGACTCAGATTAGGCTTCTGCTAGAGCTTTCGGTGCCCAGGGTCTGGGACTATTTACAAGTCCTAGATTCTATGGCAGTGATATTGGAATTAATGTATTGGGCATTCATGCATATGCTGCCTCTGCAGGGGGCTCTTTTCTCCCGCTAGAATAACATAACATGAGAAATTGCCATACTGGGTCAGACCAAGGATCCAAGCCCAGCATATTGTTTCCAACAGTGGCCAATCCAGGCTACAAGTACCTGGCAAGTACCCAAACTAAGTAGATCACATTCTACTGATGCCAGTAATAGCAGTGGCTATTCCCTAAGTCAATTTGATTAATAACAGTTAATGGACTTCTCCTCCAAGAACTTATCCAAATCTTTTTTTTAAACCCAGCTACACTAACTGCACTTACCTCATCCCCTGGTAGCAAATTCCAGAGCTTAATTGTACGTTGACTGAAAAAGAATTTTCTCAGATTAGTTTTAAATGTGCTACTTGCTAACTTCATGGAGTGCCCCCTAGTCCATTATTGGAGGAGTTTCATCTTCCTCTTCCATTAGAGGGGGCAGCCAGGGTCAGTCTTCGTGGTGGCTTACTCGCACCAATCTCAAGCGTGTTGTGGAATTGGAGGGTGGAGGTGCAGGGCCAGTGGTCAAAACAGGAGGCCTCATGGTTGGTCTATCGGTTAGAGACAAGTGGTACATTTTGCATTGCTTGCCTGTCTGCCAAGATTATGCGGCCATCCTGTGTGGATCCTATTGGACAATGCAAAGATTGTTGCCTATATTTACTATCAAGGTGCAACCAAGAATCAAAACACCCAGGAATTGATTCTCTGGGCATAGCAGCACTTGTAGTGGTTGGCAGTGTCTCACATCACCGGAGTGAACAATGTTCAGGTGGATTTTATCAGTCAGAAAAGGTTAGACACTGGGGAATGGGAGCTATCAGAGGCAGTGATGTGTCTCATTCGTGGAAGATGTGGGTTCCCTACCAAGGAGAATACCAAGGCGTTGCGGTTTTACAGCCGCTGACCAGAATGCGGTACAGAAGGCATTGGAGCTCTGGTGCTGCCGTGCACTCGAGGAATTCTTTGTCGTCCCTTCATGGTCTCTAGTCAAGAGATTATGGTGGGTAGTGAAACATCTGGGCAATGTGATCCTGGTAACTCCAGAGTGACCACATCAACCATGCTTACCAGATCTGATCAATATGACCATAGACGGGCCCCTGAGTTTCAGACATCGACACTTCCACCAGTTTCAATATTTTTGGGTCAGGTGGCTCACTTCTGACTTGAGGCTTCGCTTCTGAGAGGAGACAACTGAAATGCAGGGGAAATTCCAAAGCAGTTATTTCCACCTTTATTGCAGGCTAGGCGACCGTCTACATCCTCAACATATGTGCAAATTTGGAGGATCTTAAGAGTCCTGGTCTGCTGTTGACTGAGTGCAGCCTCAGCCTGTTCAGGCTATGGTGTGCATATTTTGGCTCTTCTACAGAAAGGTTCTGCTCGAGGGCATGGCCTCTTAACTCTGAGAATCCAGGTAACAACAAAGAGTTGTCTCCAGGGTAAGGTGCAAAGGTATCCTCTGTCCGCACATCCTGGATGTTATACAGATCCTTCAGCGAGCTAAGAACTTGTGTCCTCAGGTATGGAGCATTTGTCCATCTTGGAATCTGAATCTAGTCCTTAGGCTCAATTTGAACCATTAAAAAGAGCTATGGTTAAGGACTTGACTCTTAAAGTGGGTTTCTTGGTGGCTATTTGTTCAGTCAGGAGAATTTCAGAGCTCCAGGTGCTGTTATGTCTAGATCCCTTCTTACAGATGTTGGATTCAGGGGTATCTTTATGCATAGTGCCGCCTTTTCTGCTTGAGGTAATCTGTGTTCCATCTTAGGCAGTGGAGCTTCCAGCTTTTCCGGAGTTGGATTCCTCTACGCTTCATGCAGGAGAGCTTAGGTTCTTAGATGGGAGGCATGCCTTATTGAGATATCTAAAGGTCACTTATGATTTCCGTAGGTCGGATCACCTCTTTGTTCTGTGGCGTGGTCCAAAGAAAGGAAATAAGTCGTCTAAGGCTACAGTTGTGCAGTGGCTGAAAGAAGCGATAGAGTTGACTTACATTTTTAAAGGGCGCTCGCTGCTGGGGGTTTAGGGGTGCACAGAACGTGTTCTCAGATGACTTCCTGGGCTAAGTCACAATAGGTGTCTCCACATGAAATTTGCTGGGCGACTACTGGGAAGTTGTTGCACACTTTTGCTAGGCATTATCATTTGGATGTCTGGGTTCTGGCTTCCATGTGCTTTGGTAAAAGTGTTCTTCAAGCAGAACTCTCCAAGTCCCACCTGAGTTAAGGGGAGCTTAGGTACAGCTCAGGAGTCTGGACTGATCTGGGTACGTATAGGGAAAGGAAAATTGGTTCTTACCAGCTAATTTTCGTTCCTGTAGTACCACAGATCAATCCAGAGATCTGCCCATTTACTGGGCGTGGGGGGGAGAAGAGAGTCTGTTGTTTGTACTGTTTGTTTGTATATAGTGTGGAGGAGTTGGAGGTTTTCAATGCTGATCACTTATGTTAAATTTGGTTAATGTTTTCCATTGTCTTTTTGGGCAACTTCATCTTCTTCCGGCTCGTTGGAGGAGGGAGTTTGCTTAGATAATTATGGTTGTTGCTGTCATCGTGGCATGGGTTCAGATCAGTACTGAGGGACTGCAGGTCACACATTGGGTTATGTACAGTGTCAGTGAAATTTTCTGTGTCTCCATCTGCTGGCAGGGAGGCAAAACCCAGGAGTCTGGACTAATCTGTATTCTTCCAGCAAGGAGGACAAAACCAATCATACATTTTTGTCCTCTGTCGACCTGAAAAAGTTGAAGCCTTCCTATTCTGCAGGGATACCTTGCAAAAGGCAATATCTAATGTCTACAATAAAAGTGCTTGTCATCTGCTATAGGAGCCAAGGGAAAGGTGTAGAAAAGGATGGGAGTCTTTCTGCTCAGGATTCCTGCTGACAGTTCAGTGATTCGGGGCTAGGGTTGCCAGCTGAACCCAGCTTGGCTGAACAGGCGAAAGCAGTCTTGGCCTTGACTCTTTGCCTGCATGAATTTGTATTTCTGATTATCCCATTGATTTCCATAAGAGAATAAGCACTGCAAATCCATGCATTCAGAGAGGCATGGCTCAACCTTCTTGGTCGACTGGAGTCAGTTGGCATCCCTATTTGGGAGCCCAGGCAGGAACTGTGTGGGGTGATGCACTCTGAGCTGCCTGGTATAACTGCATTACATTTGTCTTTATATCAGGAAGGCTGCTGATGGGAAGCCTGCATCTGGGGCTGAGCTACCTCCGGAGTACCTCACCAGCCCTCTGTCCCAGCAATCTCAGGTAAGCAGCACTGTGCAATCCTTGCAGTGAAGACCCTTGCTGCAGAACATCTGTAGGACTGCTTGTGTTGTGAGAAGAATTTAAGAGTCAGATTGCCAGTGCCCAGGCTGGAGGTACAGGGAGCACAGTTTTGACCCTGCTGTTCTGCTGGAGGGTGGTCAAATGGACAAGTCCCAGACATCAAACCTCAGCAGCACTGCACAATTTGAAGATATCCAGCCTTGCAGTGTTTTGCAATTTTGTGGGAGTGGTGTGACTCCTGAATTAACACCTCAGGGTACAATGAGCAGGACTTGCACACTTGAGTTGCATATAAGGAATAACTAGCAGCCTGAGGCAATGAGCAGGGCAGGTAGATAGTTAGAAGCTGGATGCAGCAAGTGGGTTAAATAGTGATGGGTAAGTGAGTGGGTGGAGAAGTGGTTAGAACTAAGTACCATCCTGGGTCAGACGAATGATTCATCATCCCAGTATCTTGTCTCTGACAGTGACCAATCTGGATATGGCGAGGCAGATAAGGGGAGTGGAAAATGAGAGAATGCTACTGGAGGGAGGGGAGCTGGAAGCTGCAACCAATGAGCAGGGCAGGTAATGGGGGAGGGTAGTGAGTGTGATGGGGTGAAGAAGGTGGAATTGGGAGCAGGTGTGGGGAGGGTGGAGTTGGAGGCAGTGAGTGGGGCAGGTGCTGGGAGTTGAGGAGCCTGGCAGCCAGGTGCCACCCATCAGTGCTTGTGATAGGGATGGGCTCCTCTTACATGACCCTTGTTTCGCTTTTTGTTTTTTTCAATTTTGAATAAGACACAGGCTGGGGAAGAGGAGAGAGGAGCAGCAGGGACAGAGGCACAAAGCAGCAGAAAGGTGAGCCCAGCTCTTAGGGAAATGTGCAGATTTTTTACCCCAAACACGCTGTACTGGTGTATAACGGAAAGCACCGGCATGTGCCTTCCTCTGCTGGGAACCCTCCTCCTTTGCAGCTCCCTGCCATACTTTCTGTGTTTGAGAGGCTGCAACAGAAGTGCAGTAATTTTAGTATGAATTTCTCAACAGTGCAAGTAGAAATCATAGCTGTCCTAAATGGAACTTTTCCAGCTTTAGCAAGTCTCTGGATGAAAGTAAGAATTCCCAGTTAGTGCAGTAAGGCTGTACATTCACAGATTGGGGGGAGAACCTTTCAGCAACATCTACTTCTTTCGAGGTTTTGCCCACCTCTCGGGTCAGGTGTCCTGCTGGGGTTTGTTTGTTATTTTTGTCATAAAAATTCAGTTCTGTGTCCATCAGCCATTCTCACCCTGCAGTGTCCATGCACCAAAGGGTATGTTGTACTTCAGAGAATTTGTTTTTGTTCATTTTGTTGCAGTAAGATAAACTGAAGGGTAAGCAACTTCCAGGGCAGAGGGGTTTATTGAATTTTGGTCAAGATTCTGTTTGTTACTCCTGAAGTGAGGTCAGGGAGCAGCCAGGCATTGTTCAGTCTGCTCCTGCATTTATTGCAAGAGATAGCATAACTGATCAGCCAGTATTAAATATACATGCCTCAAAACTGCTGCTTCCAGACTGTCTATAGTGGTTACTCTCCTGGCTGGCTTTTCTGGGTGTATATGAGATTTCTTCTTCGTTAACCTGTCTTTCCCTTATCTCTGCAGCTTCCACCCAAGAGGGATGAGGCTGCATTACAGGAGGAGGAGGAGCTACAGCTAGCCATCGCACTCTCACAGTCTGAGGCTGAAGAGAAGGAGAGAGTGGTTAGTTTTGGGAGTGAGAAAAAGAGCAATGGCCAAAAAGTTGGCAGAGGGAGGAAGGAATGAGTACAATGCATGGAGGCCTCTTTGTGAGCAAAATAATTTACTTAACATTTGTCCATGAAGGTTTATATCAATACTGAGACATTATTCTGTTATTTAGAGGCAGAAGACAACTTATTCTGTGTACCCGAAGACTGACCCTATACCGGTTACCTCCTCAGCACCTCCGGCCAGCACACTCTATTCCTCGCCCGTGGTGAGACTAATATATACTTCAGTACTGTGTCAGTTGCCTATAGGCTGGAATGGGGCCTGGTGCAGTCATACTGGTCCTAATCACTGCTGCCATGGCCACTCTTTGCAAGAGGTGTCACAGGGCTGCTCTCTACAGCAATGTTGCAGGGCTACTTGTGTGTTTCTTATTTTATATTGTACTGTTATTACTTGTTGGGAATCACCTTGTGCTACCCTGGAAAAGAAGAATAAAAGTCTAAATAAAATAATTCTTCAGCCACACATCTCTAATAGACTTCACAGTTACTTTAAAAACACTTTCCTAGTGTGTGGCCAGATGGACTCAGGACCAGTGGGTTTATGCTTCCCTGCCATCAGATAGAGACGAGTCAGGTTTCAAAGCTCACCCTAGATCCACCCTGCAGTGATCTCAGCTCTTCAGTATTTCTCAGTCTCCAGCAGATGCAGACATGCTTTCCCTATGGGGATTTCTGTACCTTTTGGATGGAAAAAGAAATTCTGCTTTTAAATTGGAGAAAAGATTGAGCCCTGCTCTCCTGCGGTGATACCTAAAGGTCCTTCCCCCAGTTGAGAATTCCGAGATGATTTCAGAGATCCCTCTGAGGTGTGCCTTGGTCTGGTAGCCAGTTCCCAGCGTGGACTTTGCTGCTCGAGTAGCTGAAAGGCAGCGGGTGCAGGAAGCTGAGCGCGGCAGTGACAGGCAAAGCCCTCTCCCCCCGCAGCTGGAGACCAGCTCTGTACTCAGCCAGAAAGAGCCGAGTCCAGGGCTTATGGGCTGTGCGTGCACCTCGCTGCGGCCTGCGTAGGCGCCAGAAATCTGTGCACATAAAATTTTAAGCACAAGCCATTTGAACATGCAGTTACCATCGCCAATGGCTCTGGCAGCAAAGAAATATAAGCGCCTTTCTCTCTGTGCTGCTTGTCATATTAGGGCTGTAAAGTCTGACCCGGATTCTTGCTTATGTCAGTACTGTAAGGAAGCCCAGGGAGAGTTGGGCCCCCCCCCCCCCAGGCTTTGCTAAACCCGGCTCCTCCCATTCAGAGGATGGGTCAACCACAGCCTTAACCAGTAGTATCCTGAATCTGAGTAACCCCGGGACTGGGTCATCCAGAGGAGAGGGAAATTTAGCGGTATCTACCCCGGTAGCTCCTGGGCTAGGCATGGACCCGGCCGTCTTCTCTTGGGTGGAATTCTTTCAAGGCTTTCAAGCCTTCGTACAGGCGCAGTCTACTGCCTCACTTGCCCCTGTTCGAATGGAACCTCAGCTGATAAACCCTCCCTCTCTCAGTCCTATCGGCAGACCTCGAGGCATGCCTCGACTCACCAAGTGTATCCCTGGCAGGGACCCAGATGGCACAGACGAAGAGGAGGATCCAGATTCCTTGGGGAAATCCCCCCTGGTTTAGAACCGCATCGGACCGTGTTACGGCTTTTTCATAGAGATGAATTGCCGGCCCTGGTTTCCCAGACCCTGAAGATGCTGGGAGTTCCTGGGGTGGTCTCTATAATGGAACCAAAGAAGAATCCCGTTCTGATTTCTCTATGGAAAGCCTCTTGCTACTTTCCAGTACTGGAAGCCATCTAGGAGTTGATTGACCTGGAATAGTATGCCCCAGAAGCAAGTTTTAAAGGTGGACAAGCATTAGAAGCTTTATACCTACTGGATCCGCAGCAAGAGAACATTTGTGTTTAAAGTGGATGTGCTGGTCTGTGCCATCTCTAGGTGAACAACTATCCCAGTGGAGGGAGGAGTGAAATTAAAGGATGCGCACGAAAGGTGGATGGAATCCATCCTTAAACAGGCCTTTGACGCAATAGCAATGACTTTACAAATTGCTTCTTGCTGTGCCCTGGTAGCTCGTTCATGCCTGTGCCTCTCTCGGGAGGCGGATGACTCAGGAGAGAATTCCAGAGCGGTTATGGAATCTGCCGCCACCTTTTTAGCTGACACTGGCTCGGACCTAGGCTGTACCTCGGCTAGAGTAGTGGCCTCAGTGATTGCGGCCAGAAGACAGCTATGGCTGCAGAATTGGTCAGCAGACTCAACTACCAATCTCACAAAAATGCCCTTTAAAGGATCACGCCTCTTCGGAAGCAAATTGGAAAAGCTGGCCAGTAAATGGTGCGAATTTCCTGTACCCTAGCTACCAGAAGATAAAAGAAAGCAGTTATAGCGCCCCTCACCTATGAGAGGTTGATCCAGGGCTGGGAGGTCTCAGTCCTTTCGGAATCAGCAGCCCAAGAGAGATCAGGTTTGGGTTTGTCATGACGACCCCACCCCCCAATGAAGTTTGCCGACCCACCCTCGGAACGCGGAGATAAGGGTGTCAACTGTCCCTCTTCTACCAACAGTGAGGTCGAGATCACTTTGGACAAATGGGTACTGGAGGTCATACGAGAAAGATATGCGCTGGAATTTCTCAGTCTCCTCTGGATATATTCACAATATCTCCTTGCCACACCCAACACAAAAAGCAGGCAGTGGAGACTACCCTGTTAAGGCTCCTTGGGATAAGGGCTGTAATCCCAGTACCTGCGCTCCATGAAAATATGGGGCATTATTACATGTATTTTATTGTACTCAAGAAGGAAGGTTCCTTTCGCCACATCCTGGACCTTAAGAGCGTCAGCTGATATCTGAGTGATTTATTTCCGCATGGAAATCCTATGCTCCGTGATAATGGCCGTATATTCAGAAGAGTTCTTAATCTCCCTGGACCTATCCGAGGCCTTCCTTCATATTCCACTCTAGCAAGAACATCAACATTTCCTACGCTTTTCAGTACTGGATGGCCAATATCAGTTCCAGGCACTGATCTTTGGCCTGGCTTCCGCCCCCAGAACATTTTCCAGGATTACGGTGGTCATAGCACAGCGTTGAGAAAAGAGGGAGTCCTGGTGCACCCGTACTTGGATGACTGGATGATCCGGGTAAAGTCTGTGGAAGAGTCTCCAGGTGACTAACATGGTGACCTCCTTGCTTCAGGAACTCGGATGGGTCATAAACCTGGACAAAAGCAGTTTCAAACCCTCCCAGTACTTGGAATATCTGAGAGTCCGGTTCGACACCAGACAGGGCAAGGTCTTCCTCCCGACCACACGGATAAGGAAGTTGATGTCTCAAGTGCGTCTGTTGATGAACACAATACGCCTGATGGTGTGGAGCTATCTTCCAAGTCCTCAGTTTGATGGTGGCAACTCTGGAAGTAGTGCCGTGGGCAAGAGCACATATGTGACCACTTCAGCGCTCCCTGCTGTCACGTTGGAACCCACTGTCTCAAGACTATTCGATTTGCCTCCACTTTCCGATGGAAGTATGCTCTTGGCTCCAGTAGTGGCTGCAGGCAGCTCATCTTGTCAGGGATGTACCTCTCTCCCCTCCGAACTGGCTGGTCCTCACAACAGACGCAAGCCTCTTGGGCTGGGGAGCTCACTGTCGGGAACTGAACGCCCAGGGGCGTTTGACCAAGGAAGAGGCCTTCTGGAACTTAAACCGCCTGGAAGCCCGAGCAGTCAGATTGGTGTATCTACAATTCAGCCATATACTCCAGGGTCAAGCTGTCCGTGTAATTTCGGACAACACAACAATGGCAGCTTACATCAACCACAAGGGTGGAACCAAAAGCCAGCAAGTGTCACAAGCGATAGATCTCCTTATGGAATGGGCAGAAATACATCTACAGATGATCTCAGCCTCCCACATCACAGGAAAAGACAAGTCAGAGCCGACTTTCTAAGCAGGAGAGTGGGTGTAGTTGGCCAAAGCCTTTCAGCTGCTAGTAGACGGCTGGGGTCTCCTATCAACCTACTGGCCGCATCTCACAATGCGAAGGTTCCCTGCTTCTTCAGTTGTAGAAGAGATCCCTTGACCCTGGAGTTTGATGCTGTCGTTCAGACCTGGCCGGAAAAGGAGCTGCTATACGCCTTCCCTCCGTGGCCCATGTTGGGCAGGGTCATTCTCAGAATTGAGCACCATGGGGAATTAGTCCTACTAGTGGCTCCAGATTGGCCCAGGCATCTATCTCCTGGTGGAGACCTCCCTGTACCTTTTACCACACACAGACCTGCTACAGCAGGGACCGGTCCTTCATGAGGATCCAACTCTATTATGTCTTATGGTCTGGCCCTTGAGAGGGCTCACGTGACAAAGCGAGGATATTCGGTGGCAGTGATTGCTACCTTACTCCATGCGCGGAAGTTCTCTATGTCCCTAGCATATGTGCGGGTCTGGAGAATAATTGAGGCCTGGTGCAAGGAACATGGTGTTTCCCCTCAGACGGTCAAAATCCCTCTAATTCTGGAATTTTTGCAGGACGGCTTGAATAAAGGTTTGACCCTTAACTCCTTGAAGGTTCAGGGGCGAGGTGAACAGAACCTCCTGTTGGCTCATTCCGACATGGCCCGTTTTCTGAAAGGGGTGAAGCACCTCTGGCCACCCCATCGGTGGCCGGTTCCCTTGTGGAATCTTAATCTAGTATTTGGAATTTTTGGCAGGGCACTACTTTTGGCCGCTGCACAGTCTTCCTTGCTTTTATTAACCCTGAAAACAATGTTCCTGGTGGCTATAGACTCAGCACATCGCATCTCTGAACTACAGGCATTGTGTCTGGAACCGTTCCTCCAGAAAACTCCAGGAGCGTTACAGCTTCGTACCGTTCCTTCCTTCTTGCCCAAGGTAGTCTTGGAGTTTTATTTGAATCAGTCCATTTCATTGCCATCCCTAGATAAGCAACCACAGATGCCTCCTCCACCATTTGAATGTCAGTAGGCTTTTGGTGTGGTATCTGGAAGGAAGCACAGTGAACCAGCTTCGTGGGCTAGCAAAGCTCACTGGATTAAGGAGGTAGTCGCAGGAGCCTATGTGGAGGCAGGAAAGACATTACCCCTTCAGGTTAAAGCTCATTTTACTAGGGCTGAGACAGTCTCGTGGGCGGAAGCTAGACTGCTGTCTCCTGTCGACATCTGCCAAGCGGCGACTTCGTCCTCCTTGCACACCTTCTCCAGGTTCTATCACCTGGATGTCCAGGCCCGGGAGGACACAGCCTTTGCAAGGCCTGTGTTAACTGGACCGCGGGCAGCCTCTCAATCTGATCGGGAGTAGCTCTTGTACATCCCATTTGGTCCTGAGTCTATCTGGTACATGCTAGGAAATGGAGAAATTACTTACCTGATAATTTCGTTTTCCTTAGTGTAGACAGATGGACTCAACTTATCCCGCCCATGGCTGCCCAAGAACGGTGCCAAAGATTCACCCGTGGAGGGGATATCGATTCCAAGAGATTACAAGTAAGCAGTCATCCAGTCCCTAGATCAGGGCATCTATAATCTTACTGGGGCTCAGTGTTTTTAGTTGAATACAGTTACGGCTATTCGTTTTATTCAAGTTTTTAATCAAGTTTTTTTCAATAGTATGTCCACAGTGCCTTTTGAAGAGAATAATGAAGGGCTGAGGTCACTGCAGGGGTATATCTAGTGTGATATCAGATTTGAAATCTGACTCCATCTCTATCTGCTGGCAGGGGAGCATAAACCCATTGGTCCTGAGTCCATCTGTCTACACTAAGGAAAACAAAATTATCAGGTAAGTAATTTCTCCAATTCAGCTGCTTTTGGTGTGGAATATCTATAGTTTTGGTGGTGATCCTACATGATTTCCAAAGCAGAGAGCAAATTGTATTTAGTTCTATGTGAGATTGAAGTAAAGTGAGCCCCAAAGGGGAGGCTCATATCTGGCCTGTGATAATGATATAAAGGGGAAGGGGTGGATGTATTTGGCTTACAGTCCCCAGAGGTTCTAACTTTCTGCTCTTTTTTCCATAGAACTCCTCTGCTCCTTTGGCTGAGGAAATAGACCCAGAGGTAAGGAAGTCCCTGGCAATAGGTTGGAGGCGAAGGGCAATTCAGCCCAGGGGCATTGGGGATGAACTGCAACTTATCAGCTGAGTAAGGAATTCCTCTTTTTTGTTTGCAGTTGGCTCGATACCTAAACCGGAACTACTGGGAGAAGAAACAGGAGGAGGTGCGGAAGAGCCCCACGCCATCAGCCCCTGTCCCTGTTACTGAGCCCCTCCCTCAGCATGGAGATCTTCATTCTGCTCCAGCTAATGTTGTTAGTGTTGTGGAGGTAAGATAAGGGTCAGAGCTTATTCTACAGCATGTAGAATTTGGGGGGAGGAGGGCAGATTGTCACCAAGGATGGGGAAGAGCAGTATTCCAGGTTATGATAGGGGAAGGAGAGGAGGAGTCAGCAGGCCAGGCTGTGTTTCAGAAGGGATCAGCATGGTAAACTGATTTGGTGGATAGGGATAATGCTGGAATGTGACACCTGAGTGAAGGAGGAACATGCAGAGTGTGACTAGTATTCATTTGCTTTCAGCAGCAGTACCAGAATGGTGAGTCTGAGGAGAATCACGAGCAGTTCTTAAGAGCACTGCAAAATGCTGTCACCACCTTTGTGAACCGCATGAAAAGCAACCATATGCGAGGCCGAAGCATCACTAATGACTCTGCCGTCCTCTCCCTCTTCCAGTCCATTAACAACATGCATCCACAACTGCTGGAGCTTCTCAACCAGCTAGACGAGAGACGACGTATGTATGGGGAAACTGGAGCCCTGGGGTTACTGGGTCTGGACAGGCCACCTACCCTTTTTTTTCCCCTCCCAACTTCGTATTGGTCAGTATGTGTTCATAGCCCAGATCAGTCAGACAAGTGGGTTTTGCATCCCTACCAACAGATGGAGACAGAAAACTAAAAAGCTTTTCTGGCTTTACTACTTAACTGTATTACTCTGTCTCCAGCATAAAGTAGAGATGCAAACCTGCAGACAAGCAAAAAAAAAAAAAAAGATTAGAGAAGGAGAAGAAATTAGGAAAAGAAGATTAGAGGAGATGCTCCCTGAGGTGTTAGGTTCCTTAGTGGGCCATCCCTCAGGTGAGCTGGGCAAGAGGGGGATTGGCAATCCCTGTTCAGCTTTAGCCCAGGGATTGCCTTTTTAGCATGGAGATAACGGAGAGTCCGCTCGTTCAATACTTCTTTATATTCTCTGCAGACAAGTTCTCAAAAGTTTTCAAGGGTTCTGCTCTTACTTTGGGTTAGTGATCGGGTTTTCTTTTCACCAGTCATAGCCAGTATGAAGTTCACAATGTTGTGGTTAATTGTATTAATTGGTTTTATGATGTTCTGCTTTGATACAATGTAATACTGACGGTAGGTGGCACCTCAGGGTATAGGGCAGAGTCGGTCAAAGCTTCTGTCTCCATCTGCTGGTGGGGAGGCAAAACCCAGGAGTCTGGACTGATCCGTGGTACTACAGGAACGAAAATTAGCAGGTAAGAAGAACCAATTTTCCTTTGGGCCTGTTGTGTCTGCCACTAACGGCTTAGTTCGGACGTGTTTTGTATCGATTGTGCGTGGGGGGAGGGCCCTTCCTCGGGGCCAGCAGCTGACAGGAGAGCTACCCAATCCCAGGGTCCTGTCAGAGGCCTCTGGGGGGAGATTTTGCCCTGACAGGCAGGAAGCAGGCACCTTCTCTTAGCCTCGAGATTCCCTTCCCCTTTTTGTCTCTAGTAGTGCAGGCTGGGGTTGAGGATCAGGTGGAGGAAGTCCTGAAGGGACCGGATTATGGGGGCAGTGATGGGGAGGAACTTGCCAAGGATTTTGTTTCATTCCTGCACAAGGCCTATTTGGCCAAGAAAGGTGTAGGGCCTAAGTCAGAAATTGCTGCAGAACCCAAAGAGGTCTAAAGGGTTCCTGGCCGGTTGGGTCTTAGCCATCCTATTGGGAAAGGGGAATTGGATGATTCCGAGGATTTGCAGGATGATCCAAGTGATGACCTGGCAGGTGCTGATCTGCAGATGTTCCTGGAGATGATCCAACTAATGGGTCAGGGAAGAACCTAGACAGAACTTGAGATCTGACTGACCCCAAGCAGATTACCAATTGTGGAGGGGGATGACCTGTGGGTGGTCCAGCTGTTCCATAAGGAGTGGAGACCCCTTATTCCCCATGTCCTGAAGAAATAAGGTACTGCAGGAGGAATCAGATAATGGCGTGGAACCAGTTCTGGATGGCCTTCAAGGTCGTCCCCCCCCCCCCCACAAAGACTTTTCTGCTCCCCAAGCAGTTAAGCTGGTGAACCAGGAGTGGGATGCTCCGGAAGCAGGTCTTAAGTTGGCCAGGGTGATGATGGAAGTTATATCCTTTAACTGAGGATATTTTGCAGCTTTTGGGGATGCCCAAGGTAGATGCTTCGGTGTTAGCGGTTACCAAGAAGACAACCATCCCGATCGTGGGGTCAGCCTCGCTAAAGGATGCTTAGGACTGGAATTTGGAAATCCAGTTGAAGAGGATGTTTGAGGACTTGGCCTTAAGCCTTTGAGCGGCAATCTATGTTAGCCTGATGCAAAGGGCCTGTCTGCGCTGGGTATAGAAAGCCCAGGAGAGGGCTGAGGGTTTCACTGACTATTATAAGCAGGCGGCCCAGTTAGAAGCTGAGGCTGCATATGTTGCCGATGTGCTATATGATTTGATCCGAACTTTGGTCAGGAGTAGGTTTTCAGTGGTGTCAGCACACTGTCTGCTGTGGTTATGGAATTGGTCAGCGGACTGTGATCCAAGTCTCAGCTCTGCAGTCTTTCCTTTAACGGAAAGCTACTATTTGGAGAGGACCTGGAGCAGTTAATGGGGGAGTCTAAGGGAAACAAGCTGCCAGAAGATAAGAGCGGCAGAACGACCTTTCCTGCTTGCTTCCGTTTCCAGAATGAGAAGCATTTTTGTCCTAATGAGTTCTTCGACATTGCAGAAGCAAAGATCTGGAAGGCAGCTGTCCTTTTGGGGTTCCTGAAGACTTTCCAGAGATGGTGCCACTCAGATACTGGAGGTAGTAAGTCCTCGCAATTAAGTCAAATTGGTCTACTCTCTCGAGGAAGTGGTCGGGGGACGCTTGACAGGATTTTACAGGAAGTAGACCAGGGTCACTTTGGACCAGTAGGTTCTAGAGGTGATAAGATGTGGCTATACTTTGTTCGCTATGGTCGCCGCATCTCAAAAAAGATATAATTGCAATGGAGAAGGTACAGAGAAGGGCGACCAAAATGATAAGGGGAATGGAACAGCTCCCCTATGAGGAAAGACTAAAGAGGTTAGGACATTTCAGCTTGGAGAAGAGACAACTGAGGGGGGATATGATAGAGATGTTTAAAATCATGAGAGGTCTAGAACGGGTAGATGTGAATCGGTTATTTACTCATTCAGATAATAGACTAGGGGGCACTCCATGAAGTTAGCATGTGGCACATTTAAAACTAATCGGAGAAAGTTCTTTTTTACTCAACGCACAATTAAACTCTGGAATTTGTTGCCAGAGGATGTGGTTAGTGCAGTTAGTGTAGCTGTGTTTAAAAAAGGTTTGGAGGAGAAGTCCATTACCTGCTATTAATTAAGTTGACAGCCACTGCTATTACTAGCAACAGTAACATGGAATAGACTTAGTTTTTGGGTACTTGCCAGGTTCTTATGGCCTGGATTGGCCATTGTTGGAAACAGGATGCTGGGCTTGATGGACCCTTGGTCTGACCCAGTATGGCAATAATTTACCACTAATGCATATCCTATTGAGAAAACACAACAAATAAGATTGATACAATTGCCTACATGCTAGTAAAATACCTCGCCTTAGACACACACAGACACACAGACAGACACACACAGACAGACAGACAGACACACACAGACAGACAGACAGACACACACAGACAGACAGACACACACACACAGACAGACAGACACACACACACAGACAGACACTCACTCACTCACTCACTCACTCTCCACCAAGTACAGAAAAGACCACACATTATAAATATGGAGACAAACTGGAATGGAAAATAAAAAAAAGCCACTCTGCATCCAGTGCAAAACTAGAGAAATATAGCACTCAACAGTCCCAGGATCTGCAATAATGCATACAAATTAATCTGCACAAAGTTACACCTGCATTATGGAACACATAACAACCCTATCTATGAAACGGCAACACTACAAATATTAAATCAGGTCCTAAACACTAATATACCTCCTATTAGGAAAACAGAATGAGCCAAGCTGCTATAGATCCCCACACAGAAATAATTGTAAAACTATACTAATAAATGTTTCAAAACAGCTAATGAACAGAATAAGGTCAAACAATTAAAACTCATAAAAATTATTTAAAATTTTCCAAACATCAATAAAATATTTCAAAACAGCAGACACATCACATAATAGTCAATCAAGAAAAATAAACTTAAAATGCCATCTTTACTTACCCTCTCCAACAACTCTCATACTCCTTTCCCTTGAAAGCACATACCAGGAGCAGCAGTGTCTGCTGAAGCTGTCCTCACGGTCCTCTTCTTTAGGGCCCACCAGTCAGTCAGACAATTAAACCCTACGACTAGTCTCTCTCTCTCACACACACCCCAGTCACCTCCCTGCCCAGTCTCTATCTCTCACACTCATTTTGCTTAGAGCCCCAATGCTGTGTTCCCCTTTAATTTCGCAGTGGCAGATTTCCCAGGGCTGCCGCTGCCTTCTCAGCCACGCTGAAGCAGCAAACATTTATTTTAGAAAAATATGCCACAGCACTCAAGCCTTTCTTCTGGCTGTCAGGATATCCCTAGGCTCCCACGGCCCCCCATCTGCCTGCTTTTACGGCCATTGGGAGCTCCAATTGCCCCATCTGTAATCAGCATGGCTAAGTGCCACTTACTGTTGCATCAGGGGGGGGGAATCCCTAGAGCAACCGGCCTCTTCGTGCTTGCTACTCACTGCCGCTTTGGGGAATCCCTACTCTATCGCGGTTCCCTACCGCTTTGGAAGTGGGAAATCCTGGCGCAGCTGGCCTCTTTTCTTTGTGGCTCGCCGCTGTGTTTAATTTCAGCACTTCCAGCCCATGGCGGTCACAGGGTCGGGCTTCTTCGCCGCCACAGGCCTGGACACTGCCACTCCTCCCAGCCCCCCTTCTTCCTGCCCCACTGGCCAATCAGCGGCTTCCTCCTCCCACTGGCAGGAAGAAGGGAGGACGCTTCCGATTGGCCTGCGGGGGCAGGAAAAAGGTAAAGGGAAGTATAACTGGGCCTTTGGGACACTGGGAGCTGCGACACACCAGTTGGTGCTTGGCGACATATTGGTGTGTCGCGACACACCGGTTGAGAACCGCTGCTGTAGAGAACAGTTTCGGCGGATTTCAGACTATGGGAGTGTCTCTGCGACTGTACCCTTGTTTTTGCTGAAGGTTGTTTTCTTTCCACCTCAACCAGACAGTAGAGCTTCCAGCTTTCCAGAGTTTGGCTGGGAGGGACCAAAGGCAAGGGAACTGAACTTCCTGGATGTTCATCAGAGTCTCTTACAATATCTTAAGGTCACTAATGACTTCCAGCAGTCAGATCATCTTTTTTTCTTGTTCGGAGGTGCAAAGAAAGGAACTAAGGTTTCTAAAGCCACTATTGCTTGTTGGTTAAAGAAAATAATTTTTTCGACCTATCTCTGTAAGGGTCGGACTGTCCTGGAGAGATTGCAAGCACGTTCAACCAGAGGACAGGAAACATCCTGGGCAGAGTGTTAGTTGGTGTCGCCACAGGAGATTTGTAGAACGGCCTCTTGGTTGTCCCTTCACACTTTCACCAAGCATTATCGGTTAGACGTGCGGGTACTGAAAGAGTCTAGTTTTGGTGAGTGTGTTCTGCGAACGGATCTTTCGGGTTCCCACCCAGTGTAGAGAGCTTGGGTACATCCCACTTGTCTGGACTGATCTGGGATATGAACAAGAAAGGAAAATTGGTCCTCACCTGCTAATTTTCGTTCCTGAAATACCACAGATCAGTCAAGAGACCCATCAAGAGACAAGTCAAGAGACAGCAATATCTTATAAGAGACTTCATAATATAATGTAAATAGTTATACTAACTGCTCTGTTATCTTACTCTATTTCTCTCCCCAGTTATACGATCCCTGTTATAATGTAACTTTAAGAACTCTTTGCACTTGTCAATGTTCAGTTTCTATTTTCACACCCCCTGTTATATGTAAACCGGCATGATGTGATTTTTAATCACGAATGCCGGTATAGAAAAACTCTAAATAAATAAATAAATCCCCTGCATTGTTGGACTTAGTTCCTTAGAGCAGAGATTAGTTTTGTATATAGTTGGAACCTTTGGACCAAAAGGAGTTTTTTTTTCTTTGTTTGGCTATGAGGCTCCAGTTCAGGGGGCTCCAACCTGAGTTTCTTTGTAGGAGGGGAAGTTGTTACTTGAGTTGATTGATGGCTCTACATTGGCGCTTGGGTAGAGGGCAATACTGAGGGACTGCAGATGGCACTCTGTTAAGTAGCAGTGTCTGAAAAGCTTTTTACTTCTCTGCCTCCATCTGCTGGTATGGATGCAAACCCACTTGTCTGGACTGATCTGTGTTATATCAGGAATGAAAATTAGCAGATGATAACCATTTTTCCTATCTTGCTTTGCCTTGCTTTGTTCGGTCCTGGTGACATCCTGCCTCATCTGCCTATGTGATGTACTGTTACACAGTAGTAAGCATATTTTGCATTTCCTTATTCTGGTTCTTACCAGGGGTAATGTGTTTATTCTTCCTGTAATGCTTGTGAAGAGAGAGTCCTAGTTGAGTTGGTTAGGTTGAAGACCAGAGGTCCAAGGAGTCCAAACTTCAAGTTTATCTTTAATGACTTTGTGCTTTGTAGTGCCTTTTTTTGTTCTGTGAGACAGAGGACATGTAAGAACACCTACCCAGGGCTTTGTGTAAAGTTTCGTGTAAATCCTGCCTTGTTTTTGTTGTGTGGATGTATTACGGTGTAACCTAATGGTTAAAGCAATAGGGAACCGTAAGTCAGGGTTCAAATTCCACTTCTGGAGCTTGGACAAGTCATTCTTCTTGCCCCAAGTACCCACTTAGATTATAAGCTCTTTTGAGAAGGGACTTACCTTCTCTGAATTGTTATAATTTGCCTTAAATTTAAGTTGAAAATGCATAATAGAAATACAGAATTAATACTATCAGTAGTATTTGCTGAAGCTCGTGTGCCCAAGCTTTCAGTGGTGATAGGAGAGCAGAATTTGGATGTGGCGCCACCACAGGCTTTTCTGCAGTCTGGTTGAACTCTGCAGACACAGGATGTAACCAGGGGGAAGTGAAGGGGCCCTGTGCAATAGGAGGCTACCCCCTTGGGGGGGGGGTGAGTGAAGGGGCCCTGTGCAGTAGGTGGTTACCCCCTGGGGGGGGGGGCGGGGCGGTGAATGAAGGGGGCCCTATGCAGTAGATGGCTAGCCTGTAACACATCTCACCCAGGGGATTGTCTTGGCTTTTTCACATGGGGATTTTTGGTGATGTACTTGAAAGCCTCAACCTCCTTGTTATCACACTCCCTCCTAGAACTGTTTTCTCCCTGCAGTGTACTATGAGGGTCTGCAAGACAAGCTGGCACAGATCCGAGATGCCCGGGGAGCTCTCAATGCATTGCGGGAGGAACATCATGAGAAACTGCGACGTGCTGCAGCAGAGGCTGAACGACAGCGGCAGATACAACTGGCACAGAAACTGGAGATCATGAGGCAGAAAAAGCAGGTGACATGAAGCACTCTTCCCTAAATTTGTGTAACATTCGCATAAGAAATGCTAAATTGGGTCAGTTCAAAGATCCTTGTAGCCCAGCATCCTGTACCTGACATTGGACAGCCAATCCGAATCACAAGTACCCAGCAGGATCCCAAATAACAGATCCATTCCTTTTTGCTCATAATCAGGGATAAGCAATGGCTTTTTCAAGTTTACATAGCTAATAGTGGACTTTTCTTCCAGGAACCTGGCCAAATCCTTTTTAAACCAAACTATGCCAACTGCTTTTACCCCATCCTCTGACAACAAATTCCACAGCTTAATTGTGTGCTGAGTGAAAAAAATTTTCTTTCTCTGATTTTTGTTTTATATGTTTGTGATAAATAGGAGTTTCCTAGCGTGTAGCCAGATGGACTCAGGATCAATGGGTTATACTCCCATGCCAGCAGATGGAGACTGAGTCAGGTTGCAAAGCTGACACTACCTCACATATAGCCCTGCTGTGACCTCAGCTCTCCATTCTCCGTCTCCAGCATATGGTGGACGTACCTCTCCCTATGGGGATTGTTGTACTTTTCATAAGGAGAAATTCTATAATTTAAATTGAAGGAAACTGAGCCCTGCTCTCCTGCGGCGATACCTAAAGGGCCCTCCCCCAGTTGAGAATTCCTGAGGTGATTTCAGAGATCCCTCAGAGGGTGTGCCTTGGTCCGGTAGCCTGTTCCTGGCATGGACTTTGCTGCTTAAGCAGTTGAAAGACAGCGGGTGCAGGAAGCCAAGCATGGTGGTGACGGCCAAAGCCCTCTCCCACCCGCAGCTGGAGACAGCCTCCGTACTCGGCCTGTAAGCACTGAGCCCAGGTAAGTTTAAAAAAAAAAGAAAAGGAAGATTATCTCCCGATTCAGAGACTATTAGATGGAGTTTCGGTAGGACTCCCCTCGGTCTCTGTGCTCGGTGCACCGTATTGATGTCGTTCCCACTGCTGTTAGGGGTAAGGGGAATTGGGCTTCCAAGCAGGTTGAGCAGCCCCCAGTGGGCTAGGTCTGCTATATGCTTGGTCAGCACACTGCGTGGTAGGCCACGGTGGTGCCATCTTGCGTGTGTTTCTGTGCTTGCCATTTTTCCCTCCGTAGGATGTCTGTGCGCAGTGTGTCTGCTCTGCGCATGCAGTGTGCGTATAATATCAGGCACGTACCTGTGCACACATCTTTGAAAGCGCGCGATATAGGAAAAGCTGTGCGCACGGGCTGTGGTGCGCATCGCCACGTCCCACCTGGACACTCTGAATTTGTACACATACATTTTTTTTTTTTTTTTGGTAAATTAGATTTTATTAACCATTTTTGAAATAATACAGAACATCAACCAACACTACATAGAAATGGTGGTACATTCAATAATATATATGAGTTCTGGGAAGGTGAAAAAACGATATTCATATAGTTATCAATAGTGAAACGCGACCTTGTACATGAGACTAGCCGCTATGTGCACTTCCGTGATATCCTCGCTATCCAGTTGTAAGATGAAGCATCCTCTGGGTAAGAGTATGAAATTTGCCATAAATGTACTGTGTCTCAACAATAAAGTACCACAACTTGGAGACCCTTAAACGTGTTATGAATTTGTACTTGTTCTCCATATCTGGTAAGGCTGCCAGATGACCATGTATTTGGGCTGGTTACGGTATGTACACATACATTTTTAAGCACAATCTGAGAGAGCACACAACTACTGCTGCCAGTTGTGCTGTCAACCAAGAAAACGAAGTGCCTTGTTCCCTGTACGTACCCGGATCAGTCCAGACCGTGGGTTGAGCCTCCTGTCCAGCAGATGGAGACAGACCAAAACTGAAAGGGTATCCTATATCAGGACAGAGCCTACCCTGCAGCCCTTCAGTATTTGTCTGTCTCCAGCAGATGGATCAGCTAGTCAGCCTTCTTTTTCCTTCTCTTCTTGGTGGATCAAGCACTTATTCCTTCGGGATTTTAGTAGGATTTTCCAATAAAAAAAAATAAATTCTTAGTTTTAAAGTTAATTGATTTCAGTGCTGTGCAGGAGGCGGTCCCGTCTCCTGGCTCTTGCTGGACTTAGGGGGGCTTCACCCCTTGTGCTGGGCATAGCCTAAGTCCGTTCACAAATGGGAGTTTCTCGCATCCCAGGACCTCGCCGAGGCGTATCTGAACATCCCGATCCATCAGCATCATCAGCGGTATCTGCAGTTCAAGGGGCTGGGTCAACATTTCCAGTTTTGAGCTCTTCCTTTCGGCCTGGCGACAGCTCCTCGCACCTTCACCAAGGTCATGGTGGTCGTAGCAGCATTCCTTTGCAAGGAAGGAGTCCTAGTTTACCCGTATCTGGACGATTGGTTGATTCAAGCGAAGTCACAGTAGGACAGCGAGTGATGTTCACCTTGCAGTCGCTTGGCTGGATCATAAATGTCCAGAAGAGTCCCTTGGAGCCCACTCAGTCACTGGTTTACTTGGGAGTGCTTTTCGATACCTCCCAAGGCAAGGTTTTCCTGGCGTCGGACCGTGTGATGAAGTTGCAAGATCAGGTAAAAGCCCTCCTTCAAAGGAAGGATCCTTCAGTTTGGCATCACTTACAAGTCCTGGGATCCATGGCCTCCACCTTGGATTAGGTCAGGTGGGCTTTCGCTCACTTGTGGCCATTACAGCGTGCACTGTTGTCGAGGTCAGCCTGGTGTCGAAGCAATTCCACTTACCGTTGCCTCTGCTTCCAGAGTCACTATCGTGGTGGCTCTTGCGCAGCAACCTGGAGCAGGGGGTAGATTTGGACCTGCCGAACTGGGTGGTAATCTCCACAGTCGCCAGTCTATCAGGCTAGGGAGCGGTTTGCCTAAACAAATCCACTCAAGGTCTCTGGTCCATCAACCGCCTCGAGACGAGGGTTGTCCGACTTGCCCTGCGAGTATTTCTGACCCTAGTCTAGAACAGAATGGTTCAAGTGTTCTCGGACAACGCGACGATTGCTAATCCCAAGCAGACTGTTAACTCCGAACTGAACAGTCTTGCAGTGGCACTGGAAGCAAGGCTTTTGTTTGCCTGGGCGGAGTGCCATCTCAAAGGAATCGCTGAGTCTCATGTTGGGGGGTAGAGAATGTTCAAGCAGACTTCTTCAGCAGGCAACATCTCGATCCGGGGGAGTGAGAGCTAGCTTCCGAAGCTTGGAACCTCATTTGCACCAGGTGGTGCGTGCCTCAGTTGGATCTGATGGCAACTCGGGCCAGTGCCAAGACAGACCGCTTCTTCAGTTGCCGACGAGAGGTGAGCTCAGTAGGAATTCTTCTCTATGCCTTTCCCCCCTGGCCTCTCATCGGTTGGCTTCTCCAATGCATAGAGCAACATCCAGGCAGTGTAGTGCTGGTGGCTCCGGAGTGGCCACATTGTCATGGTTCTGGTTCGATTAGCTCTGGCAGGTCCCCTGCAACTGGTTCATCTCCCACAACTGCTCTGTCAGGGGCCCATATTTTCGGATCAGGAGGATCACTTCTCTCTCACGGCTTGGCTTTTGAGAGGAGAGGATTGCGATTGAGGGGATATTCAGAACAAGTCATTTCCTCTCTTCTTCAAGCGCGATGACCGGCTACTTCTATGGCCTATGTTAGTCTGGAAGCTTTTTGAGGAGTGGTGCCTTCAGCGTTCCTTGGATCCGTTATCGACGGAGGTTCCCTAGGTGTTGGATTTCCTTCAACAGGGGTTGGCTAAAGGTTTGGCTTTCAATTCCCTTCGGGTCCAGGTAGCGGCCTTAGGTGCCTTACGGGGCAGGTTTCATGGTTGTTCGCTGGGGACTCACTCAGTTATTACCCGGTTCCTCAAGGGAATCAAACATTTACATCCTCCCGTCCGCCCGTTGTGTCCCGATTGAAGTTTGAACCGGGTGCTTTATGGAGCTCCCTTTGAGCCTTTACGCAGAGCTCTGGTTAAAGATTTGACCTTGAAGACAGGTTTCCTGGTGGCCATTTGTTCTGCTTGACAATTTCAGAGTTGCAGGCTTTGTCGTCTTGGGATCCTTTTCTTCGGATCTACGATGATAGTTTCGTTGCGCATGGTTCCTTCCTTCGTTCCCAAGGTGGTGTCTGTCTTTCATGTCAATCAGGCGGTGGACCTACCAGGGTTCCCGCAGTGGTCCTGAGATTCACCTCAGTAAGAAGGATCTTCATCTTTTGGATGTGCGTCGCGCTCTTTTGCACTATTTGGAAGTTACCAATGACTTCCGGCCTTCAGATCATCTATTTGTTTTATTCAGCGGTCCTAAGAAAGGGGACAAGGCTACAATTTCGTGCTGGATTAAGGAGGCTATCTGCTCGGCCTACGTTGCCCGTGAGCGTCAGGCCCCCTTGGATCTGAGAGCTCATTCTACTAGGGCCCAGGCTACCTCCTGGGCTGAGTGTCAGCTTCTTTCGCCACAGGAAATCTGAGAGCGGCAGTTTGGTCCTCCCTTCACACTTTCACCAAGCATTATCGTCTAGATGTTAGGACGCAAGATGAATTGTCCTTTGGTGAGAGTGTACTGCACATGGGTCTTTCCGGTTCCCGTCCAGTCCAGGGTAGCTTGAGTACATCTGTGTATGTTCAGGAAAGAAAAATTGGTTTTTACCACAGATCAGTCCAGAGGCCTTCCCCCAGTTGTCGTGCTGGGAGCCGTTCCTCCAGATGACTCCAGGGGTGTTACACCTACATACTGTTCCATCCTTCTTGCCCAAGGTAGTCTTGGAGTTCCATTTGAATCAGTCCATTTCATTGCCATCCCTAGATAAATTCAAGTCACAGAGGAATATAGTCTAATCTGTCATTTGGATATCAAGAGACTTCTAGTGCGGTATCTGGAAGTCTCAGAGCCAGTCTGAAAGATGGACCGCCTGTTTATCCTTCATGGTGAAAGAAAGACTTCCTTGATCCAGCTTTGCAGGCTCCCATAGCTCGCTGGATCAAGGAGAAGGTCATGGTAGCCTGTGTGGAGACTGGAAAGCCCATTATCTTCTCAGATTAAAGCTTATTCCACTAGGGCTCAGGTGGTCTCTTGGGCGGAATCCAGACTGCTGTCTCCTATTGATATCTGCCGTGCGGCAACTTGGTCCTCCTTATATACCTTCTCCAGGTTTTACCACCTTGATGTACAGGCCTGAGAGGACACTGCCTTTGCACGGGCGGTGTTGACCAGACTGAGAGCAGCCTCCCACCCCGATCGGGAGTAGAGTTTGTTCATCCCATTGGTCTTGAGTCCATCTGGCTACACGCTAGGAAATGGAGAAACTACTTACCTGATAATTTCATTTTCCTTAGTGTAGACAGAAAGACTCAGTCCCGCCCTCGGCTGCCCAAGATCTGCGCCACAGGTTCCCCTGTGAAATGAGCCTCGAATCCAAGGGATCACGGATAAGTGTTCATCTAGTACCTATATTCTTACTGGAGTTCAGCATTTATAGTTGGTTGAACACAGTTACCATTATCCATGTTTTAATCATTTTTAATCATATTTTGAGAATAGTGGAGACCTGAGGTTACTGCAGGGCTACATGTAAGGTGACGTCAGCTTTACAACCTGACTCCGTCTCCATCTGCTGTTAGGGGAGCGTAACCCATTGATCCTGAGTCCATCTGTCTATACTAAGGAAAACAAAATTATCAGGTAAGTAATTTCTCCATAGATATGGAGCACTGCTTCCTAAATCTATGTAACTCTTCCCTCCACTTGGTGTGCAATGCACTCGCCCCTCTCTTTGCGTGTGACGGCCTCTTCCCTAGTGTATGACTCTCCACTCCCCTTACCCTCTTGATGTGTGTCACAGTGGGGTGGGATGAGCATCCCTCCCATTATGTGACTTGCTTGCTTTCCTTCTCTTCCCCCACCCCATTTGGGTATGGTGATGGTGGCCCTCACCACTAATGTTGATGTCTTTCCCTTTCTGCAGGAATATTTGGAAATGCAGCGGCAGCTAGCAATTCAGCGTTTACAGGAGCAGGAGAAGGAACGGCAGATGCGGCTGGAGCAGCAGAAACAGACTATCCAAATGAGAGCTCAGATGCCAGCGTTCTCCCTGCCATATGCACAGGTATATGGAGTGCTGAGTTATACAACTCTGCTTACCTGCACAGAGCCAAGTCTTTGTTCTTCATTTAATCCTCTTCCTGCTGTTTGTTCCTGTAGTTGCAGACCCTACCCACTACTGGAGGGGGAGTGCTGTACCAGCCATCTGGGCCCACAAGCTTCCCTGGCACCTTCAGCCCTGCAGGCTCTGTGGAAGGCTCCCCCATGCATACGATGTATATGAACCAGCCCTCTCAGGCTGGTTCTGGCTCCTACCCATCCATGCCCGTGACTGGAACAGGTAAAGTATACCATGAAGCATAAAAATGTGATGGCAGAAAAAAGACCATATGGCGGGACTGAGTCTTTCTGTCTACACTAATTCAGCTTTATAATCCTTGCCACCCCCTCAGAGATCCCCCTGTTTATCCAAACTTTCTTGAATTCAAATACTGTTCTAATCTCCATCATCTCCACAGGAAGGCTGTTTTCATGCATCCACTACCCTCTCTATAAAGAGATTTTCTAAGATTACTCCTGAGTCTACCCCCCTTTCACCCTCACCCCATAAACCCTCATACTAGAGCCTCCTTTCTGTTGAACCTTGCTGGTAACCTTGCTGCTATTTAAATTTCCTTTTTATTCCCCAGATCAGTCCAGACTTGTGGGTTTTGCATCCCTACCAGCAGATGGAGGCAGAGAATAAAAACTTTTCAGGCACTGCTACATAAATGAGTGCCACCTGCAGTCCCTCAGTTTTTCTCTGTCTCCAGCAGATGGTAGAGGTGGAAACCTGCAGTAGAATTTTGAAAAAAAAATAGAAAAGGGAAGAAATGGAACAAGGAGAAGAAAAGAGTAGCATGAGGATTTGTGGAAGTTCTCTGAGATGTTAGGTTCCTTTGTGGGCCATCCTTCAGGTCGAGTAGGGAGTTGGAGATCCCTGAATTGGCTCAACCCTCAGCTTCCTGGGGGGGTGGGGGTAACAGCCAAGGCTGCTGGTTTTCTCGCCCTCTCCCATGCATTCTCTACCCCAGTTGGCAGCCAAAGCACCAGAAGCAGGAAAGTGTTTAATTTTTTGTCTGGGGGCACTGGAAGGGGGAGAATAAATAAATCTACAGCTCTAACACTAAATTTTCAAAAGGGAAACTGATACAATGAGGAAAATAGAAAAAAACTGAAAGGTGCAGCTGCAAAGGTTGTGTTCAACAGGTATGGACATTGTTTAAAAATACAATCCTAGACACTCAGTCCAGTTCCCTGTACGTTCCTGGACCAGTCCAGACTCCTGGGTGTTGCCTCCCCTCCAGCAGATGGAGACAGAGAAGTTTTGACAGACTCTGCCCTTTATCTTAAGGTGCCACATACAGTCAGTCAGTATTTCTCTGTCTCCAGCAGATGGTGGAGGCGCAAAACCTACAGTCTACTTGTTACTTAGTGTAAAAAAAAAAAAAAGGTAGACAGAGTAAGCAGGGAGTTTTTTTTCTTTAACTTAAACTTAGGTCTTAAAAAAGGAGGATTTTCTTCAGCCTACCAGGGAGTTGCCAGTTCCTGAGGGGACCATCTTCCCTGGTGCTTGAGGCAGCTGCGGCTGAGGGTCAAGGGCCCTATTGCCACTTACAAGCAGCACTGGATGTGATACTGGGGAGCCTGGTTCATTCACTCCAGAAGGACCAGGACCCATAGACTGCCAGGCAAGTTAAAACAACAAAGTCTTTATTTCGGTGCTCGGACTCTCCCTTCTCTCACTGCCGTTCTTTTTGCTGCCGTTTTCACCGCTCCGGGTTGTTTTTCTTCCTTCAGCGATGTTGCAGAGAACAGCATGTTGGGCGTGCGGCTCGGCGTGCATGCGCCTTTCTCGAGACAGCCTCTGCTCCTTATGTCTCCCCGGGGGGGGGGGGGGGGGAAGGAACCTCTGCAGCGGCCGGGGGCAAGGGCAGAGCGCTCGCAAAGCTCCTATGGGGGTTAGTAGACCACTGCCCCCTTCTCCTGATCCGTTCCCGCTGAGCGCGGGAACAGAAGCCATTTTAAGCTTTATCAGAGCAACGATGCGAGCCGCGGTGAGGGAGGGGATTCTCCCGCCTTCTTTATCCCTGCAGCAAATGGCCCTTGGGGGGGGGGGCGAACCAACGGGGCTTGGCTCACCTGCGACAGAGGAGAGCCCCAAGGGGGCTTCAGAGTCTTCCTCTTCCTCTTCCTTCTTGGAGGCCAGGAAGTCCGTGAAAAAGCAGGCTGGAGAGAAAACTTCTTTTGTGGTGCCAATTTCAAATTCAATAAAGTGATCCAAACCTAGGGGGAGCACTGGGTACTCAAAAGTGAAGTGCCCTCTAAAGATACAGATTCTTCCTCACAGGTTTCTGACCCAGAAGACCAGACCTTGCCATCCAAGCCTCCGCTGGGGGTGGACGGGATGCAGATCAACAGCAGGATTCAGTCTGCAGCTCCCATATTGTTGAAGGAGACGACCCGAAGGTGGTCCACCTTTTTAGAAAGGATGAGCTGGGTCTGCTTATCCCCGCGATTCTAGGGAAGTTATGCATCGAAGTGCCACCAGAGGAATCCCGGATGGGGGCTATTGATCTGGTGGTGTTGGGCCTGCGGGGTCCGACCACATCCTTTCCTTTTCATTTCTCGGTTACTGACTTGCTGTTCAGAGAATGGGACACCCCTGACCTAGGGTTGAAGGTTAGAAAAGCAATGGATAAGATATATCCTCTGCCAGAAGAAGCTTTAGACCTTTGATTTCCCAAGGTGGATGCGGCGGTGTCAGCAGTCACCAAAAAGACCACCATCCCAGTCACAGGAGCGACAGCCCTCAAGGATCTACAGGATCGAAAGTTGAAGCTTCAGCTCAAGAAAATATTTGAAGTCTGAGCACTGGGAGTGCGAGCTGCCATGTGCAGCAGTTTTTCTTTGAGATCTGGCCTTCGCTGGGTGCAACAACTGCAGGCCAACGCCTCTTTCAGAGAACATAAGAACATAAGAAATTGCCATGCTGGGTCAGACTAAGGGACCATCAAGCCCAGCATCCTGTTTCCAACAGAGGCCAAAACCAGCCCACAAGAACCTGGCAATTACCCAAACACTAAGAAGATCCCATGCTAATGATGCAATTAATAGCAGTGGCTATTCCCTAAGTAAAATTGATTAATAGCCATTAATGGACTTCTCCTCCAAGAACTTATCCAAACCTTTTTTGAACCCAGGTACACTAACTGCACTAACCACATCCTCTGGCAACAAATTCCACAGCTTTATTGTGCGTTGAGTGAAAAAGAATTTTCTCCGATTAGTCTTAAATGTGCTACTTGCTAACTTCATGGAATGCCCCCTAGTCCTTCTATTATTCGAAAGTGAAAATAACCGAGGGGAAAACTCTCCAGGCAGGGTGCCTGGAAGATGCAGTCGCTTATAGTGCGGATGCTTTGTATGACCTGTTGCGGACTTCGGCCAGGTCCATGGTTTCGGCTGTCTCAGCACGCAGACTTCTGTGGTTACGGAACTGGTCTGCGGATGTTTCTTCCAAAGCTCAGCTGGGCTCTCTGCCTTTCAAGGGCAAGTTGCTTTTTGGAAAGGACCTGGAGGATATGATTCAATCCCTGGGAGAGAATAAAGTTCATCGATTTGCCAGAGGATAGACCCACATCGAGGGGCTCCTTTTCTACTTGGTCTCACTTCTGTGGGAATCGAAGATTTCAAATGCCCCGGTCTACCAGTTCCTCCTTTAGGCAAAATTCGAGCAGACAGCAGTCCTGGTCCCAGTCCTTTCGAGGCAGACACTTTGGTAGAACCAGTAACTCCCATTCCCTGTATGAACTGGATCAGTCCAGCCTCCTGGATTTTGCCTCCGCGCCAGCAGATGGAGACAGAGCAAGATTTGACTGGCTCTGCCATATATACCAGGGTACCACCCACCGCCTGGTGTTAAGTCTCCATAATGAAGGGACGCCGGTCCATTCCTCTGTGCCAGTCGTAGGGGGTAGACTGTCTCTATTTTACGAGGAATGGGCCAAATTGACGTCTGACCAGTGGGTCCTCACCGTGACAAGACAAGGTTATGCTTTAGATTTTGCACGTTGCCTTTGGGACCGGTTTCTGGTCTCCCCATGCGCTTACAAGGAGAAACAAAAGGCGGCACAAGACACATTGCGGCACCTTCTTGAGCTCGGCGCCATTACGTCATTTCCTCCTGTGGAACGGAGAAGAGGCCGCTGTTCCATTTACTGCATGGTACCCAAGAAAGAGGGGGCCTTTCAGTCCATTTTAGATTTAAAACGGGTCAACCGATGCCTTCGGGTGCCCCGCTTCTGCATGGAGACTCTTCGGTCCGTCATTGCCTCAGTGCAAAAGGGAGAGTTTCTGGCATCGCTGAATCTAACGGAAGTATATTTACACATCGGCGTCCGGACCGTCTACCAGAAGTTCCTAAGGTTCTCCATTCTGGGACATCATTTTCAGATTCGAGCTCTGCCTTTCGGGCTTGCCACCCGCCCAGGACCCTTACCAAGATAATGGTTGTGGTAGCAGCACAACTCCGGAGGGAAGGATTCTTGGTGCATCCATACCTGGACGACTGGCTGATTTGAGTGAAATCGGAGATGCTTTGCCATTCGTCAGTCCACAGAGTGCTTCAGCTACTGAGATCGCTCGGTTGGGTGGTCAACCTTGCCAAGAGTCGTCTGGTACCCCTCCCAGTCCTTGGAATTCCTGGGAGCCCTGTTCGATACGCAACAGGGGAGAGTTTTTTTCCTTACCGCGGACTGCATTTGCAAGCTGCAGGGACAGGTTTGAGACTTGTTGTCCAAGCATCCTCCCAGAGTATAGGATTACTTGCTGGTTTTAGGATCGATGACTTCCACTCTGGAGTTAGTGCCATGGACCTTTGCTCATATACATCCTTTACAGTCAGCTTTGCTTTCACAATGGAACCCAGTCTCTGAGCAATTTCATCTGCCCCTTCCTCTTACGGATTCTGCAAGGTCCAGTCTCGATTGGTGGCTCTTCTTGGACAATTTAACCCGTGGAGTTCCCTTGGTAGTGCCCGAGTGGACAGTGGTTACCATGGATGCCAGCCTCTCTGGCTGGGGATCGGTTTGTCTGGGGAAATCCATGCAGGGGCAATGGTCCCAGGAAGAATCTGTGGTTGATCAATCGTCTGGAGACCAGAGCCATGTGTTTAGCATTACAAGCTTTCCTTCCACTCCTCCAGGTGAAGTCGGTCAGGGTACTGTCCGACAATGCGACCACGGTGGCTTATATCAATCGCCAAGGAGGGACCAAAAGCCAACCAGTGGCAGTGGAAGCTCAACAGCCGATAAGCTGGGCGGAGCAGCATCTGGTCAGCGTTGTGGCGTCTCACATAGCTGGCGTCGACAACGTTCACGCAGACTTTCTCAGTCGTCACCATCTCGATCCCGGGGAATGGGAGTTGGCCAAAGAGGCTTTTCAGCTCATATGAGACACACGGGGCATACTCAGCATAGATCTGATGGCAACGTTCAGGAATGCCAAAGCCCCACGCTTCTTTGGTCGCCACAGGGAGACAGGAGCAGAAAGGGTAGATGCCCTGGTTCTTCCCTGGCCAACAAACGTCCTGCTATATGTGTTTCCGCCTTGGCCTCTGATTGGCAAAGTGCTCAGTTGAATAGAACTCCACCCGGCAGAGGTAATACTCGTAGCTCCAGAGTGGCCGAGGCATCCCTGGTTTGTGGATCTGGTCAATCTAGCGGTGGCAGGGCCCCTGCGATTTTGGGATCTCCCGAACCTTTCTACATCAAGGGCCCGTCTGTTTAGAAGAGGCTGATTGTTTTTGTCTAGCGGCATGGCTTTTGAGAGGCAGTGCCTAAAGGGCAAAGGTTATTCTGACGCGGTAGTGGCTACACTTTTGAAATCTCGTAAAACGTCCACCTCCCTCGCTTATGTCCGGGTATGGAAAGTCTTTGAATCTTGGTGCGTAGAATGTGAGGTTGTTCCTACCCGGGCGTCAGTGTCGGATATTTTGTGTTTCCTACAATCTGGACTATCCAGTGGCTTATCGTGTAGCTCCCTGAGAGCGCAGGTGGCAGCTCTCAGATGTTACGCGGTACAATACAGGGGGTAGCATTAGCCACGCATCCGGATGTGGCTCGTTTCCTTCGGGGTGCAAAGCACTTGCGTCCCCTGGTCAGACGTCCTTCCTGGAGCCTAAACTTGGTTCTCACGCTCTGTGTGCTGCGCCCTTTGAGCCTCTAAAAAGGGCAATGCTGAAAGATCTCACGTTAAAGGTGATTTTTCTGGTAGCTATCACATCTGCTCATAGGGTGTTGGAGCTTCAGGCGTTATCCTGCAGAGAACCTTTCTTGAGAATTTCTGATTCTGGAGTCTCCTTACAAGACAGTTCCTTCCTTTCTTCTAAAGGTAGTTTCCTCTTTTCATTTGAATCAATCAGTGGAGCTCCCGTCCTTTCCAGATCTGGACCGGTAGGATCCCCTTTCAAGAGACTTAAGGAAGCTGGATGTTCGCATGGCTTTGCTGCGTTATCTGGAGGTTACGAACACTTTTCGTATGTCCGACCTCTTTTTGTGCTGTGGCGTGGTCCACAAAGAGGCAATATGGCATCTAAGAATCTGATAGCCTGCTGGCCGAAAGAGGCTATAAGTTCAGTGTATTTGCTGTGTGGTAGACCCCTACCGGTTGGACTTCGGCCCATTCTACCCGTTCTCGGGCAGCGACTTGGGCGGAATGCCAAGTCTCGCTACAAGATTTGCAGGGCGGCTACATGGAAGTCTTTACACACCTTTGCGAGGCATTACAGACTGAATGTCCAGGCCCTGGGTTCTGGAGGATTTGGAGAAGGTGTGCTCCAAGCCGGGCCTCTCCGGGTCCCTCCAGGTAAGAAAGCTCTGGTACATCCCAGGAGTTTGGACTGATCTGGGTATGTACAGGGAAAGGAAAATTGGTTCTTACCTGATAATTTTCGTTCCTGTAGTACCACAGATCAGTCCAGAGTCCCGCCCGCTTTATGCATAGAGGTAACAGTCCGCTCGTTCAGCATTTGTTTATTTCAGGTCTGCAGATGAATTTTGTTCACAGTGTTCAACTGGAACATTTGGGATTAGTGGGCCAGTTCAGGTAATGTGTTAGTTGTATATAGATAGTTTGGTTTTGAGCCATTCTGCTTTGATACTGAGTAATACTGACAGGGACTGTAGGTGGCACCTTAGGATACAGGGCAGAGTCTGTCAAAACTTCTGTCTCCATCTGCTGGAGGGGAGGCAAAACCCAGGAGTCTGGACTGATCCGTGGTACTACAGAAACAAAAATGATCAGGTAAGAACCAATTTTCCTATGTATTCCACGCATTAAGAAAAGTGGAAGAAAGGCAAAACAATTACCAGCATGGTTAAAGGTGAGGTGAAAGAGGCTATTTTTAGTAAAAAAAAAAAAAAAAAAATCCTTCAAAAATTGGAAGAAGGATCCATCTGAAGAAAATAAGAAAAAGCATAAGCATTGTCAAGTTAAATGTAAAACATTGATAAGACAGGCAAAGAGAGAATTTGAAAGGAAGTTGGCCATAGAAGCAAAAACTCATAATAAAAACTTTTAAAAATATATCCGAAGCAAGAAACCTGTGAGGGAGTTGGTTGGACTGTTAGAAGACAGAGGAGTTAAAGCGGCTCTTAGGGAAGATCAGGCCATTGCAGAAAGTCTAAATGAATTATTTGCTTCCGTGTTTACTAATGAAGATGTTGGGGAGATACCAGTCCCAGAGATGGTTTTCAAGGGTAATGAGTCAGGTGAACTGAACCAAATCACTGTGAACCTGGAAGATGTAGTAGGCTAGATTGACAAACTAAAGAGTAGCAAATCAACTGGACTGGATGGTATGCATCCTAGGGTACTGAAGGAACTCAAAAATGAAATTTCCGATCTATTAGTTAAAATTTGTAACCTATCATTAAAATCATCCATTGTACCTGAAGACTGCAGGGTGGCCAATGTAACCCCAATATTTAAAAAGGGCTCCAGGGGTGATCCAGGAAACTATAGGCCAGTGAGCATGACTTCAGTGCCGGGAAAAATAGTGGAAACTATTCTAAAGATTAAAATTGTAGAGCATATAGAAAGACATGGTTTAATGGAACACAGTCAACATGGATTTACCCAAGGGAAGTCTTGTCTAACAAATCTGCTTCATTTTTTTTAAGGGGGTTAATAAACGTGGATAAAGGTGAACTGGTAGATGTAGTGTATTTGGATTTTCAGAAGGCCCTCATGAGAGGCTTCTAAGAAAACTAAAAAGTTATGGGCTAGGAGGCGATGTCCTTTTGTGGATTACAAACTGGTTAAAAGACAGGAAACAGAGTAGGATTAAATGGTCAAATTTCTCAGTGGAAAAGGGTAAACGGTGGAGTGCCTCAGGGATCTGTACTTGGACCTGTGCTTTTCAATATATTTATAAATGATCTGGAAAGGAATAAGATGCATGAGGTTATCAAATCTGCGGATGATACAAAATTATTCAGAGTAGTTAAATCACAAGCGGATTGTGATACATTACAGAAGGACCTTGCGAGACTAGAAGATTGGGCATCCAAATGGCAGATGAAATTTAATGTGGACAAATTTAATGTGTTGCATATAGGGAAAAATAACCCTTGCTGTAGTTACACAATGTTAGATTCCATATTAGGAGCTACCACCAAGGAAAAAGATCTAGGCATCATAGTGGATAATACTTTGAAATCGTCGGCTCAGTGTGCTGCAGCAGTCAAGAAAGCAAATAGAATGTTAGGGAATGGTTAATAAATCGAAAAATGTCGAAATGTTTCTGTTTTGCTCCATGGTGAGACCGCACCTTGAATACTGTGTTCAATTCTGGTCGCTGCATCTCAAAAAAGATATATTTGAGAAGGTACAGAGAAGGGCAACCAAAATGATAAAAAGGATGGAACAGTTCCCCTATGAGAAAAAGCTGAAGAGGTTAGGGCTGTTCAGTTTGGAGAAGAGACAGCTGAGGCGGAATATGATAGAGGTCTTTAAAATCATGAGAGGTCTTGAATGAGTAGATGTGAATCGGTTATTTACACTTTCGGATAATGGAAGGAACAGGGGGCAATCCAAGAAGTTAGCAAGTAGCACATTTAAGACTAATCGGAGAAAATTCTTTTTCACTCAACGCACAATTAAGCTCTGGAATTTGTTGCCAGAGGATGTGGTTAGTGCAGTTAGTGTAGCTGGGTTTAAAAAAGGTTTGGATAAGTTCTTGGAAGAGAAGTCCATTAACTGCTATTAATCAAGTTGACTTAGGGAATGGCCACTGCTATTACTGGCATCAGTAACATGGGATCTGCTTAATGTTTGGGTACGTGCCAGGTACTCATAGCCTGGATTGGCCACTGGAAACAGGATCCTGGGCTTGATGGACCCTTGGTCTGACCCAGTATGACAATTTCTTTGTTCTTATGCTTCTGTCTCGCAGCTTGTCTTTTGAGAGGAAATGCTTGTAATGCAAGGGTCATTCCGAAGATTTCATCGCCATCTTGTTGCAAGCCAGGTGGCCATCCGCATTGGTCTGTTGAACAAGGTGTACAGCCTACTCTGGCTTCAGTTTCCCATATTTTGACCTTTCTGCAAAAAGACCTATTGAAGTGTCTAGTTTATAATTCCCTTTGGCTGCAGGTGGCAGCTCTAGGCGGTTTTCGGGGTAAGGTACAGGGAATGTCTTTGCTTCCCACCTGGATGTGATTTGGTTTCTTCATGAGGTGAAATACGGCCACCGGTGCGGAAGGTATGTCCTTCATGGAATCTTAATTTAGTTCTGAGGGTGTTGTCAGGCTCCATTCGAGCGGTTGTGGGGGACGACTCTAAAGGCTTTAACCCTGAAAGTGTTTTTTTGTTTTTTTTGTGGCAATTTGTTTGGCCAGAAGAATTTCAGAGCTTCAGGTGTTGTCTTATAGAGATTCCTTTCTGCAGTTTATGGAGAATGGAGTGTTGTTGCAAACAGTGCCCTCATTTCTGCTGAAGGTGATTTTGGCTTTTCATCCATTTTTCCTAATTTCGGTTTGTCAGGGCCACATGAGAGGGAGTTTTGTGTGTTGGCTGTGAGGCGGGCGTTTGTTGAAGTATCTCAAGGTGACTAATCGTTGCCGGATATTGTATCATCGCTTTGTAGTATGGAGGGGTCTCAGGAACAGATGCAAAGAATCTAAGGCTACTATTGCACGCTGGCTGAAGGATGCGATTGGCTCTGCATGTATTTGAAGAGGTCTGGTACTAGAAGCTCAAAGCGCTCCGTTGTCTTGGGCACAGGTGACCTCATGAGCCGAGTATCACCTGGTCTTGGCTCAAGAATTCTATCAGGTGGCAACTTGGAAATATTTACACACTTTCACCAGATATTACATTTGGATGCTCAAGATCTGGACTCCACGGGTTCTGGAGAGAGCATATTGCAAGTGTAGCTATCCCATTCCCACCCAAAATTAGGGGAGCTTGGGTACATCCTAGGAATCTAGACTGATCTGGGTTATGAACAGGAAAGGAAAATTTGGTTCTTACCTGCTAATTTTCATTCCTGGGAAGTCACAGATCAGTCTAGAACTCTGCCTGTTCAGTAAAGCCCACTCATGGCCCTATGTAAATGTTGCAGTGTGTCTTGTTTGGTTAAATAAGGGTCTACGTAGTGTTGGAACGAGTTTTCCCACAGAGGCTCTGCCATCGTCCCACTTGTTGAAGGGGGTTGAAGGGTCTCAGTTATTGTTAAAGTTATTCTCATCTTGGCTTGGGCACAGGTCATATTGAGGGACTGCCGGTGGCACCCTGGGTTAAGTAGCAATGTCAGTAAAGTTTTTCTTCTCTGTCTCCATCTGCTGGCAGGGAGGCAAAACCCAGATTCTGGACTGATAAGTGGTATTCTAGGAACAAAAATTAGCAAGTAAGAATCATTGTCCTATAGCTTTTTGTGAAGATGCAGTCTCCAGAATTGTACACAATATTCCAAAGGTCTCACCAAGGATCTATATATAGGAGCAATATCACCTTCCTTTTTTCTGCTGATCATTCCTTTCTCTATGAACCCAAGCATCTTTCTGACTTTTGCTATCACCTTATCCATCAGTTTGGCTACCTTAAGATAATCAGATACGATCACTCCTAGATCCTGCTTTTTTTATGTGTTTAGAAGAATTTCACCCCTATACTGTACTTCTCCCTTGGGTTTTGCAGCCTAAACACACAATTCGACATTTTTCAGCATTAAATCTTAGCTGCCAAACCCTAGAACATTCCTCTGCTAAAAAAAAACAAATATTTCCTGACAATCCTTCCACAATGTTGCTCATGAAAATGTTAAAGGACTGATCTCAGCAGCACACAGTAACAGCCCCTACTCCTCGGAGTTAACTCCATTTACCACTACCTTTTGTTGGCCTTTCACTTAACCAGTTTCTAATCCATTCAGTCACTTTAGGGTTCACACAAGGGTGCACTATTATAAGTCAGTCACCTATTTAGAACCTTGTTAAAGGCCTTACTGAAATCCAAGCACTCTTCCCCCAATCCAACTCTGTCACCCAGTCAGAAAAATTGATCAGATTTGTCTGACAAGACCTATCTCTGGTAACACTATGCTGCCTCCGATCCTGCAATCCATTGGATTCCAGAAACTGCACTTTTCCTAGCTTGTAGCCAGATGGACTCAGGACCAGTGGGTTCTGTGCTCTTCTGCTAGCAGATGGGAGATGGAGTCAGATTTCAAAGCTGACATCACCCTAGATATACCCTTGCAGTGACCTCAGCTCCTCAGTATTTCTCCGTCTCCTAGCAGATGCGGATGCTATCCCACACTCTAGCACAGTGTTAGAAAATTTACAGCAAGAAGACAAAATTTACCTTAAAGAAGATCGAGCCCCGCTCTCCTGCAGTGATACCTAAGGGTCCCTCCCCCAGTTGAGAATTCCTGAGGTGATTTTTGATATCCGTCAGAGGCATGCCTTGGTCCGGTAGCCAGTAACCCCAGCGTGGACTTTAGCCCTAGAGTGGCTGAAAGGCAGCGGGTGCATATCAGAGCGCGGCAGTGAAGGTAAAGCCTTCTCCCCCCGCAGCTGGAGTCCATTCCAACACGTAATCGGTAAGTGCCGAGACCAGGTAGGCTGGAAATTTTAAACTAAGGACTCCGGGGCTCGGAGTGCTGTACCAATTTCTAATTTCGCTCAACGAGGTAAAAGGGAGCACTGATCGGGTTGAGCAGCTTTGGTTGGGCTAGGCTTTGGTCCGGTACAGGGGATTCGGACACATAGAGACCCTCAGGGGGCCGCCATCTTACGCGTGGGAACATCTGTGCCATCTTCCCCTCTCAACAGGCAGTACGCGCGGGGAAGACCGGACGGTCAATGTGCCCAACTTGTGCGCCAAACTTGTGCGCCTTCAACTTAGATGCACGCACAACTATACACACAGCTGCGCTCAAAACTACACACCGCATTATACTCACACGCATATTGATTGAAGCACATTACATGTGCGCCTAGACATAGAGGCAATGGCACCGGCGTCCAAGAAGCCCAGAAGGCACTCTCTTTGTATAGCCTGCCACATCAGAGCCGCACAGCCTGATCTGGAGTACTGCCTGTGTCATCATTGCGAAGAAGCCCAGGGGGGACCCAAAGCCTGGTCCCGCACTGTCTGAGGATGGGTCTGGAACTACTACATACGATAGCAACCCAGATCTGTGCAACTCTGAAATGGCATCTCCACAAGAGGGCATCTCAGGGGCCCCTACTTTGACTCCCTCTGGGGTTAACATGGACCCAGGGAGCTTCTCCTGGCTAGAATTTTTCCAGGGGCTGCAAGCCTTTGTTCAGACACAATCAGCCCCGGCTGCGACCTGAGTTCAACCCCTGCCAGAAGCACAAGTTCCTCCCGGCTCTGCTCGGATGCCTCGAGACTTGCCTCGCCTAACCAAGAATTTCCCGGACTGGGACCTGGATACCTCAGATGATGATAGTGGCTCTCTGGAAGAAGGAGAAATTCCTCCAGGCCTGGAACCATACAGAACCATGCTTCGCTTCTTCCACAGGGCTGAATTACCAGCCCTTGTTTCCCAGACTCTGGGGATCCCAGGCATGGACCCTAGGGCGGAACCAATGAAGAACCCCATCTTGGTGTCCCTTCGTAAGGCCTCAAGCTACTTCCCAATGATGGAAGCCATCCAGGAACTAATTGACCTGGAGTTGGATGCCCCGGAGGCCAGCTTTAAAGGAGGTTGGGCCTTGGAAGCCTTGTACCCTCTGGAACCAGTGGGTACAAGGCTTGCGTTTCCCAAAAGTGGACACCATGGTCTGTGCTGTCTCAGAGACCAACCATTCCCATTGAGGGAGGGGATGCATTGAAGGATACTCAAGATAGATGATTAGAATCCATCCTTAAGCAGGCGTTCGATGCAACAGCAATGACACTGCAGATTGCTTCCTGCTGCACACTGGTGGGGCGCGTTCCTGCTTTCTCCTCTCGAGAGAGGCAAATAACTCTGGTACGTATACCAGTGAAACGACTGAACCTGCAGCAGCCTTCCTGACGGACGCAAGCTCAGATCTGGTGCGTACCTCAGCCAGAGGAGTAGCCTCGGTAGTGGTGACCAGAAGACAGTTATGATTGCGGAATTGGTTTGCTGACGTGACCTCTAAAGCGAATCTCACAAGAATGCCCTTTGAAGGATCTCTCTTATTCGGAAGCGAATTAGAGAAGTTAGTCAGCAAGTGGGGCGAATCCCCAGTACCTCGGCTACCAGAGGACAGGGGTAAAAGATCGCAGTGCCCCTCCCCCAGAAGAACCAGGGGCAGAAGCTCTCAACGATTTCAACCCACAGGAACTCGCAGTTTCAGGCACCTCGGCCTTCCAGAAGGTCCCAGCCCTTTCAGAACCGACAGACCAAGAGGGGAACAGGCCAGGGGGCAGGCTCCAACCGTACTCCCCAATGAGAATGGGCCTACCCATCCAAAGGAAGAGGAAATAGGGGGTCGACCAACGATGAGTCGAGATCACGTCGGACAAATGGGTACTAAACATCATTCAAGAAGGTTACTCTCTGGAATTCTGCAGCATCCCTCGGGACAAATTTATATCACCCTGCCACTCCCACACCAAGAAACTGGCGGTGGAAGCCACTCTCTGGTAACACTACTCAGACTGAAGGCAATAACTCCGGTCCCTACACCCCAACAAAATACAGGATGTTATTCCATCTATTTTATTGTCCCCAAGAAAGAAGGATCATTTTGACCCATCTTGGACTTCAAGAACGTCAACCGTCATCTGCAGATACTACACTTCCATATGGAGACTCTCTGCTCCGTAATAATGGCAGTACAACCGGGAGGGTTTCTAACCTCCCTGGACCTCTCTGAAGCCTACCTTCACATCCCAGTCCATCAAGATCACCAGCGTTTTCTACACTTTTGGTACTGGGACAACATTACCAGTTCCGAGCGCTACCCTTCGGACTAGCAACCGCCCCCAGGACATTCTCCAAAATTAATGTGGTTGTGGCGGCAGCACTGAGGAAAGAAGGGATCTTGGTATACCCTTACTTGGACGACTGGCTGATCAGGGCGAAGTCTTTGGAAGAAAGCAGACAGGTGAGCAGCAGAGTCAAGAAACTACTGCAGGAACTCGGTTGGGTCGTGAACAAGGCCAAGAGCAGTCTACAGCCCTCTCAGTCTCTAGAGTACCTGGGAGCCTGTTTTGACACCAAACAGAACAAGGTCTTCCTCCCTCTCCCGATGAGGAGGAAGCTGATGGAAGTGTTATGACGATTGATGACCAGTACACGACCCAAGGTATGGATCTATCTTCAAGTCCTCGGGCTTATGGCATCCACCCTGGAGGTCGTTCTGTGGTCAAGGACTCACATGCGACCTCTCCAGTGCTCCTTTCTATCATGCTGGATCCCACTGTCCCAGGATTACTCAATCCACCTCCAACTCCCAGCAGAGGTACGTTCTCAGCTTCAATGGTGAATACAGGAAGACCACCTGAGCAGGGGAATAAGCCTATCCCCACCGAACTGGATCGTGCTCATCACAGACGCGAGCCTATGAGGGTGGGGAGCCCACTGTCAGGAGCTGACGGCCCAGGGACAATGGAACAAGGAAGAGGCAGGATGGAACTTAAACCGCCTGGAAGCTCGAGCAGTCAGACTAGCGTACCTGCGATTCAGCCACAGGCTCCAAGGAAAAGCGATCCGAGTAATGTCTGACAACGCTACAATGGTTGCCTACATCAACCGCCAGGGAGGAACCAGAAGCCAGCAGGTGTCTCTGGAAATAGACCCCCTCATGGCATGGGCGGAAGTAAATCTACAAGGGATCTCGGCCTCCCAAATCACAGGGAAAGACATCGTCTTGGCGGACTTCCTCAGCAGAGAAAGCCTGGACCCAGGGGAATGGGCACTGTCGAACAGAGCATTCCAACTGATAGTAAATCGCTGGGGTCTCCCAACCATGGACCTTCTGGCCACCTCTCAATGCCCGAGTCCCCAGGTTCTTCAGCCGAAGACTAGAGCTACACTCCCAAGGAATCAACGCCCTCATCCAGACCTGGCCAGAAGAGGACTTGCTGTACGCCTTCCCCCCCTTGGCCACTACTGGGCAAGAACATCCACAAGATAGAACACCACAGAGGACTAGTTCTACTAGTGGCCCCGGATTTGCCAAGATGCCCATGGTACACGGACATGCAAAGACTCCTTGCGGGGAGCCCCCTGTGCCTACCTCAGCACAGGGACCTTCTCAAGCAGGGCCCAATTAAGATCTGTCTCTATTCTCTCTTACGGTCTGGCCCTTAAGAGGACTCGCCTGAAGAAGCGCAGTTACTCGAAGGCCATGATTGACACCCTGCTCCGCGCACGGAAGTTCTCAACATCTCTGGCACACATACAGATCTGGAGAATATTCGAAGCCTGGTGCGAGGATAGTGGGATATCCCCACAGACGGCCAAGATTCCCATGATTCTAGAATTTCTACAGGACGGTATGAAGAAAGGGTTGTATCTCAGATCCCTCAAGGTCCAAGTAGCAGCCCTCTCCTGCTTCACTACACCTCTAAACATTGAAGATGGTATTTCTGGTGGCAATATGTTCTGCCCGTTGCATCTCCGAGCTGCAGGCACTATCCTGTTGGGAACCATTCCTTAGGTTCACTCCTGGAACAATACAGCTTCGCACCATTCCCTCCTTTCTACCGAAAGTGGTCTCCGAGTTTCATTTGAACCAAGCCATCTCCCTACCATCTCCGGAGTAATATAAGGACTCTGAAGACTACCACAGCAGACTCCTGATGCGATACCTGGAACAATCGCAACAGGTGTGCAAAACGGATTGCCTATTTGTGCTCCACAGTGGAAAGAATCAAGGTGAAGCTGCCTCATGAGCGACCATAGCTCGCTGGATTAAGGAAGTAATCAAGGCAGCCTACATAGAGGCAGGAAAGCCATTACCCCTACAGGTTAAGGCTCATTCTGCTAGGGCCCTGCAGTATCCTGGGCAGAAGCCAAACTGCTGTCACCCGCCGAGATCTGTCGAGTGACGACGTGGTCCTCCCTACATACCTTCGCCAGATTCTACTGCCTGGATGTCCAGGCTAGAGAAGAGGGCAGTATTAACTGGACCATGGGCAGCCTCCCGCCCTGTCCAGGAATAGCTTTTGTACATCCCACTGGTCCTGAGTCCATCTAGCTACATGCTAGGAAATGGAGAAATTACTTACCTGATAATTTTGTTTTCCTTAGTGTAGACAGATGGACTCAGCATCCCGCCCACAGAAAAGGAGGGCCTTGGAAAGAGAACCTCGAGATTAAACAATTACGGGTAAGCCGTTGCCTGCCCCTAGTTCAGGACACCTGCAGTTAGTCTGGTGTCGGCATTAACTTGGTTGAGTGCACTGGCGGTCTCCAGTTTTTGAAATCAGTTGAATCAGTTTAATTAAGTTTGATCCGTTTTAATCAAGTTGTTACGCAAGATATACCGTATTTTTCGCTCCATAAGATGCACATTTTTTTCCCCAAAAGTGGGGGAAAATGTCTGTGCATCTTATGGAGCGAATATAAAAAAAAATAATAATAATTAACTACAACCCCTCACCCTCCTGACCCCCCAAGACTTGCCAAAAGTCCCTGGTGGTCCAGCGGGGGTCCCGGAAGCAATCTCCTGCTCTTGGGCCGTCGGTTGCCAGTAATCAAAATGGCGCCGGTGGCCCTTTGCCCTTACTATGTGACGGGGGCTACCGGTGCCATTGGTCGGCCCCTGTCACATGGTAGGAGCAATGGACGGCCCATGCCATTTTTTAAGATGGCGCCGGCAGTCCATTGCTCCTAATATGTGACAGGAGCCAACCAATGGCACTGGTAGCCCCTGTCACATAGTAAGGGCAAAGGGCCACCGGCGCCATTTTGATTACTGGCAGCCGACGGCCCAAGAGCAAGCAAGAGATCGCTCCCAGGACCCCTGCTGGACCACCAGGGACTTTTGGCAAGTCTTGGGGGGGGTGGGGTCAAGAGGGTGGGGGGTTGTAGTTAAATTTGAAGGGTTGGGGTGGGATTTTGTTTGGTTTTTTTTTCCACGAAAGAGAACGATAAAAGTTTTCTGATCCGGGGAGTGGACCGAAATGGCCCTCCCTAGACCCAAAAACGAAACGGGGACAAAATAAATTGTATGCACACCCCTAATTTGCTCCATAAAACACACAGACGCCCGGGAACAGAGCCGGTTTAACACACTATTTTTTTTTTTTTTTAATTTTCCCCCTCTGAATCCTATGGAGCGAAAAATACGGTGTATCCACAATGGCTTTTCGAGGAGCTGAGGTCACTGCAGGGAAGGTATGGGTGTCCATTGCTCCTACCATGTGACAGGAGCGAACCAATGGCACCGGAAGCCCCTGGCACATAGTAAGGGCAAAGGGCCACCAGCGCCATTTTGATTACTGGCAACCGACAGCCCAAGAGCAGGAGATCACTCCCGGGACCCCTGCTGGACCACCAGGGACTTGGCAAGTCTTGGGGGGGTCAGGAGGGTGAGGGGTTGTAGTTAATTTTTTTTTTTTTATATTTGCTCCATCCGTCTCCCATCTGCTAGCAGAAGAGCACATAACCCACTGGTCCTGAGTCCATCTGTCTACACTAAGGAAAACAAAATTAAGGTAAGTAATTTCTCCAGTCCTCTGTTTTAGCAGCAATTCCATTAATTTGCTCACCACAGAGGTTAGACTGACCAGCCTGTAGTTCCCAGCCTCCTTCCACTTTTGTAAATAGGAACCACATCTGCCCATCTCCAGCCCTCTGGAACTACTCCCAACTCTAAAAATGCATTGAAAAGGTCTGCAGCAGAGTTGCAAGGAGAGATCTGTGCAGTATCCAACCCTACATTCACCTGCTAGCAGTTCAAATTTTTACTGACAATTCATTTTAAAATTCTTTCATCAATTGCCCTACAATTCCCCTGAAGTGCTGGCATCAGCTGTGTTAACAGGAATTGCATGGTGCCTTGCTCTTGCTGCTTCAGAGTAGTTTGTGCTGACTGACATCACATGGATGATTCAGTCAAATCCAACTCCTATCTATGATGCTTCTAGAAGTTCAAGGGAAGTGCATGGGGACAGCTTGAAAGGAGGACAACACTGTAACATAGTGAATGATGACCACTAAAGAAAATTTGGTCCATCCAGTCTGCTCAGTTGTCTCTGCTTTGGGTGGAGGAACATATAAATTTCCCTTCTCAAACCAACACCAGCTTCCTCCAGCTCTCCTCCCCGTCATGTCTCTTACCCAACCTCTCAGCCCTCTTCCTACCTCTGCCCTCTATATTTGTCTCAAGCATGCTCATTGATGTGAGGGTTGGTACAATGGCTGCTCCATGCTTGTTATCCCAGTCATCTTGGGAGCTGAATGCATTCATACTGCTGCTGTTTAAGGTTGTAACCAAGATGAGGGTGAGTGGCATTGCATGTAAGAATCTAGTGTGTGTAAAGAGCCTCAGCCTTCACACTCATCATGCATCTCTGTTTTGGAATAGATCCCAGTATGGTGAATGCCTACATATACCAAGCAGGAGCAGCTTCAGGACAGACGGCACAGCAGGGACAGCCTGTGCCCACCACCAATTCAGCCTATTCCTCCTATCAGCCAACTCCGACGCAGGGCTATCAGGTGCGAGAGCAAGGATGTCTACGTGTCTGTCATAGTCTCCTTCCACCCACTGGGTGTTGGGCAAGCACAAGGACTCATAAGCTCTTAGTGTTGTTTCTGCAATGTTTATTTGCTTTGGTTCACTATGTCCTTTAGACCTTTACCTATCTCTGTGGTCATCCTCTGGCTTCCCATCCATTTTATTGTATGTAAACTGTTTGGGGTAGCTTATTCCAGGGCATCCTACTACATTGGCCCAAACCAAGTAATTTATTTATTTGGATTTATTACCCCACTTTTTGAATAAGAAATTCACTCAAGGTGGAGTGCAATATATTAGGAAGCACATAATAAGAGATCATTAGCAGCACAATAGAGGAACTTGCATATTAGGGATTGAAATTCAAGGAAAGTCAGCAGTGATACCAGCTGTAAACAAATATATGGGTTTTAAATTAAATCTGTAAGGTAGGTCAGCAGTAATAAACTTTAAACAAATATATGAATTTGAAAATAAATACTAATGCTTCACCTAGTCCAGCAATCCCCTATTTGTTCCATTTCTGCCTCCTGCATATGAGAAGGAAGGATTGGACTTATGGGAGGCTGAAGTGTAAGAGTAGTAAAGGACAGCGAGTGAAATACCCACAAGCAGGGGACATCAAGATTTGGTCCAAGAGGCAAAGGATCTTTCAGGGTACAGAACTGGAGCTGTTGAGCATAGGGTGGTGGTGGTGGTAAGACATTGGAATGAAGGCATGCTAGATTTTTTTTCTCACAGGACAAGCAGGATGGTAGTCCTCACATATGGGTGACATCATCAGGATGGAGCCCAATCACGGAACACTTTTGTCAAAATTTCTAGAACTTGACTGGCACCTACTGGGCATGCCCAGCAGGGGTCCCCCTTCAGTCTTCTTTTTTCCACGCAGCAGTAGCAACGTGGGTTAAGGAGCTCTCTTGAGATTCCTGACAAGAATTTTCCTCACAGAACGTTTTTCAAAAGATTCTACCCCATAGGGGTCCCCCTATCGATATCCATACTCCGCGGTCAAAAGGTAAGGTTTTACCCTTGTTGCAATGGATTCCCATCGAGTTATCCCTTTGGGGCCTACCAGCCATCGACTGCACTGCGGCTAAATTTTTGTCGGAGTCATGGCGTCGGGTTTTCATCGGTGCCCCGACTATTCTCGAACAATGTCCATCACTGACCCGCACAGGGTCTGTGTTATGTATTTGGGGTCCAACCACGATGTCCTAACTTGCACCAAATGTGCCCAAATGACACCGAAGGGCCATAAGGCTCGTTTAGAGAAAATGGACTTTCTCTTTCAGTTAAAAATCCCAACTCCATCGATAGTTTCGACATCGTCCGAGCTTGTGTCATCAACCTCTCGCCAGCACCCAGGACACTGCTGCTGTTTGACCGGCGTCGACGATTCCAAAGGTGTCGATTGCCTCCTCAAGAAAAGGACAGAGGAGAACATCGTAAAAAGCATCGACATCTGCATCGGAAGGCTCAGTCCACCGATCCAGGCAAGCCCTCTGCATCAACGTCGACAGAGCCACCAACAAAGAAGCCCCGTCCAGAAAAGGCCCCATTCTCTTCTGTGACCGGGTCACCGAGGCGTTCCCCCACCTTCAGTGGTGCCGGGATCTGCGATTCCACCTTCAACGGTGGACCCTCCGGCTACGCCAGTGCTGCCTCCTACTCCAGTGCCGGGGTTCCACGCCCCAGACTTCCACGAGGAATTGGATCGGATGATCCAAGAGACATCAGTAAAGCACTAGGGCTTCAAACATCCATTGATGCCGGTACCGGTCCCCGAGCCAGTCACCGTTCAGATTCCTGTAGCACTTGCACTGCTACTGGGTAGACTGGATTCGTTGATCGGTGCCCTTCCACCGCTGGAACCGAGAGCACCGATGGGTCTGGTGCCATCCACACCGATTCCATTATCATTGGATGATGAGGAAACACAGATATCCATTCCACCATCGGTGCCACCTCCGATGCCACCAATGCCTAGGCCTGGTCCTTCAGGATTAGCACCATTTCTCCCCACTGGAGACCCACTAGATGCTGGAGATCAGCCCTATAATCCTTGGATCGATGATTCGTCCCAGGATACAGATGATCTACCATCAGAGCCCTCTCCCCCAGATGAAAGACATCGCACTCCACCAGAAGATCTGTCTTTTATTAATTTCATCAAGGAAATGTCTGAAACCATTCCTTTTCAACTTCAGTCGGAAGAGGACTCTAGGCACAAGATGCTGGAAGTACTCCAATTTCTAGATGCGCCTAAGGAAATCAGGTCTATACCTATTCATGAAATCCTGCTTGATCTCCTGAAGAGAAACTGGGAACACCCATGTTCAGTCCCACCTGTCACAAGACAGATGCCACCTATCTGGTGCACTCAGCTCCTGGGTTCCAAATGTCACAGTTGGATCATCAGTCTGTGGTTGTTGAATCAGCCCAGAAAAAGGCACGACGGTCAAAACCTCATTCCTCCATACCTCCAGGGAAGGAACAAAAATCCCTGGATGCCTTTGGCAGGTGTGTCTTCCATGGCTCAATGCTCATATCTTGCATTGCCTCTTACCAGTTATACATGACCCAGTATAACAGAGACCTTTTTAAGAAGATCCAGGATTTCTCTGATTCTTTACCAGAGCAACTCCAGGCTCAGCTTCATACTCTGGCTCAGAAAGGTCTGGATGCTGGAAAGCACAAGGTCCACATTGCATATGATATCTTTGACACTGCTTCTAGAATGTCTGCAGCAGGGATTAGTGCAAGAAGATGGGCCTGGCTCAAGTCCTCGGACTTAAGACCAGAAATCCAAGACAGGTTAGCAGATCTACTCTGTGTGGGCGATAATCTCTTCGGGGAAAAGATCCGAGAGACTGTTGAAGGACCACCATGAAACGCTGCGCCAGCTTTCTTCTGTGCCATCTGAGTTCCCTTCCGCCCCTAAGAGAACTTTCAGGCGTGACTCTAAGCAGCCGGCCTACAAGCCAAGGAAATTTTATCCTCCAGCTTCTAGAGGACACTCTTCCAGACCTTACCAAAAAGGTCAATCCAGGCAGACTCTGCCTCAGAAGTCTCAGCCAGCTTCTCAGCCTAGACTAGCGTCAGGGTTTTGACTCCTTCCTAGAGAGTATAAGCCAACCTCCTCTTCCATCCATACTGGTTGGCGGTCGCCTCTGCCATTTCAACAGCGCTTGGCATACAGTCACCACAGACCAGTGGGAACTGGCAATAGTCACTCAAGGTTACCACCTAAATTTCCTGACTTTTCCAGCAGACTCTCCACCTAGGCTGACGTGGGGACGTCCGACCACTTTCCCTTGCTCGAACAGGAGGTCTTATCCCTCCTCAAATCCCGAGCAATAGAACCAGTGCCCCTCTCCCAGCGGGGGCAGGGATTTTATTCCCGGTATTTTCTAATACCAAAAAAGTCAGGTGGCGTACGCCCAATACTGGACCTCCGCGCCCTAAACAAATTTTTTGCAGAGAGAAAAATTCAAAATGGTAACCTTGGGCTCTCTACTTCCTCTTCTACAAAGAGGAGATTGGCTATGCTCTCTAGATCTCCAAGACGCTCACACACACATCTCAATTACTCCATCTCATCGCAAGTACCTGCGATTCCTGGTCGGCCCTCGTCATTTCCAGTACAGTGTACTACCATTTGGCCTAGCATCCGCTCCACGAATATTCACCAAGTGCCTGGTGGTGGTTGCAGCTTTCCTCAGGAATCAGGGTGTGCATGTTTACCCTTATCTCGATGATTGGTTGATAAGGGCTCAGACTCAGCAGGGCGCACTAACCTCCCTGCGTCTCACTATCAACACCCTGATCTCCTTAGGGTTTCTAATCAACTATCCCAAATCCAAGATAGTTCCATCCCAAACCCTATCCTTTATAGGGGCTGACCTAAACACTATGCAGGCGAAAGCCTTCCTCCCCCAGGATCGTGCTTTCACCATAGCATCTCTGGCGCATCACCTACAGACTCGAGTGTCTTCAACTGCTCGTCACTTCCTCATACTGTTGGGTCACATGGTGTCCTCTGTGCATGTCACTCCAATGGCTCGCCTAGCCATGAGAGTGATGCAGTGGACCTTAAAAAGCCAGTGGATTCAAGTTTGTCAGCCAATGTCCAGCATTATCCAGGTTTCCAAATGGCTCCGTCTGTCACTAGCCTGGTGGATACACCACTCCAATCTCATTCAAGGCCTTCCATTTCAGGCTCCAGATCCTCAAATTACCCTAACAGACGCATCCAACCTGGGTGGGGTGCACATGTAGGTGACCTGCAGACTCAGGTAACCTGGTCTCCAGAGGAAGCCAAACACCAGATAAATTTCCTGGAGCTACAGGCGATCAGATATGCCCTCAAGGCCTTTCAGGATTGCCTATCAAACAAAGCCATTCTGATTCAAACCGACAATCAGGTTGCAATGTGGTACATCAACAAACAAGGGGGCACGGGCTCCTACCTCCTGTGTCAGGAAGCTGCACAGATATGGCATGGGCCCTTTCCCACTCGATGTGCCTCAAAGCAACCTACTTGCCGGGAGTGGACAATGTGTTGGCGGAGAAGCTGAGTCGCACTTTCCATCCGCACGAGTGGTCTCTCAACCCCACGATAGCGGACACGATATTCCAACGTTGGGGTTACCCTCGCATAGACCTCTTTGCATCGGTCCACAAGCACAAAGTAGACCACTTCTGCTCTCTCATTCGCAGTCATCACTCACAACCAAGAGATGCCTTCACCCTCTCCTGGGCCAGCGGTCTCCTTTATGCGTACCCTCCACTTCCTCTCATTTCAAAGACTCTCGTGAAGCTCCAGTTGGACAAGGGGTTAATGATCCTGATAACTCCCCACTGGCCACGCCAGGTGTGGTTTCCAATCCTCCAGGGTCTATCAATACGCCAGCACATTCCTATGGGGAAGGATCCCCTTCTAATCACCCAGAATGAAGGTTCCCTGTACATACCAGGATCAGTCCAGACAGTGGGTTATCTCCCCCTTCCAGCAGATGGAGTCAAATAGAACTTTGAAGGATGCTTCCTTATAAGGTAGTGCACCCTCTACTAATCCTCAGTATTCTCTTGACTCCAGCAGATAACAGTGGTGGCTTTTGTTCCCCACTTAGATGACTAGAAAGCTTTTTTAGGAATTTTCTCTATTTTCCTCAGCTTTCCTTTCTTTTGGATGGATCAAGTCTAATTAAAAAAAAAAATCTTTGAATTTTGAATTTTCTGAGGGAATTATTTGGAGAGCTTTCCTGTAGCCTCTGCTAGTGGGAGCATTCTATAGCTTGCAGGCAGTACTATTTGCAGCTCTCCCTACCCCTCCCATCTCTGTTGTCGGGGTAAGTTTATTTTTATTTCCTTTTGACAGGTTATTTCCTCTCTTCCTCTCTCCGGGGTGCAAGTCGGTGGTGCCGACCTCTCCCCCTGTGGCTGCTATCCGACCTGCTGCCCCTGAGACGCCGTTTTCCTCTGGGCAGCCGGCACAGAGAGGCATTAGAGGCACAGAGGAATATCTGTGGGTCGCTGAGGGATAGAGAGAGAGCAGGACTGAAGCGGAGGCTATTACCCGCTTCTTACAGCCACGAACCTGGTGCGCGTGAGGAAGAACAGGCTGAAGCGGAGGTTTTTCCCGCTTCCCGCAGCTTTAAACCTTGCCTGTTTCTCGCGTTAAGAACAGCTGGTTCCCTCGCGGCTCCGTCGGGGTTCCCCATGCCTCATTCATCCAGGTGCTGTGCTTGTGGAGAGCCCGGGTCGAGGCTCTTCCGCGAGGGGATTTGCACAGCTTGCCTCCCTGGTGGGGAGGGACCCTCTCAACCGCTGGGCCGCTCTGGTTCTAGTCTTCTGGCGTGCCTCAACACTCAGGGGCCAGCCCCGATCCCGCTGACAGCGGGAACGGTGGCCATTTTGTCTCCAGATTCTGCTGCTCCGGCGCTAACAGGAGAAGAACAGGATGCTCCTTTTTCATCTCAGCCGCCGGTTTTGACACCCGTTCCACCTCTGGAGCCTTTTCCTCCATCAGGGGATCTTCCCGCTCTTCTTCCATCGGGGCCACCTCCGTTTTCCACAGATTTTGTTCTCCTGCTTCACAATGCTTACCTGGCCAGAATGGGCTAGCACCAGGAATTTTTGTCTGGACCTCCTCCTCCTAAGGTACCCAGAATGGCTGATTCTACTGAGGTCTTGGGAAATGCCCAGACCGTGGGGAGTGCCCAAGGGTCAGCGGTCCCGGGACCCAGGGGTACCCCCAACCACCTCAAGCGCTCCAAGGGTCCTTTTGGTACACCCCTCGGGGGGGGGGGGGGCTGTTCCTCAGCAGGACCCCCACCCTATGTAGGGAAGCTTTGGTACATCCCACTGTCTGGACTGATCCTGGTAAGTACAGGGAAAAGAAAATTATTCCTTACCTGCTAATTTTCCTTCCTGTAGTACCAAGGATCAGTCCAGACGCCCTCCCTGACTGTTTTATTGGGTTTGGGATTGCCCCTCTGCTCAAATTGTTCTTCAGTGCCTTTTTTCCTTTGGCTGGCTAATGGTTCATTCTGCAAGTTTGTTGTTTGACACTGTTTTGTGCCTTTTGCACACTGTTACTTAATTCTATTGTTCTTGATCCATCCTGATTTTCCTCTTTGCTTTGATATACTCCATACTGAGGATTAGTAGAGGGTGCACTACCTTATAAGGAAGTATCCTTCAAAGTTCTATTTGACTCCATCTACTGGAAGGGGGAGATAACCCACTGTCTGGACTGATCCTTGGTACTACAGGAACGAAAATTAGCAGGTAAGGAATAATTTTCTTGTACCTGTCACCCCAACCTCCAGGCTTTGTCTCTGATGGCCTGGATGTTGAAAGATTAATACTCCAACCTTTTAACCTTTCAGAGTCCAGTATCCTGAGTCCTTGTGGCTTCACGAAAGCCTTTAATGAGAAGGTCTTATCGCTCTAAATGGAAGAGGTTTACAGTCTGGTGCACTTCCATGTCCATAGACCCCTTCACTTGTTCCACTGCAAGGTTCCTAGACTATCTCTGGCACCTGTTACAGGAAGTTTTTAGGCCTAACTCTTATCAGAGTGCATGTTAGTGCAGTGTCTACGTACCGTAAGGGTATAGGAGATGTCTCCATTTCAACACAACCCTTAGTATCACGCTTCATGAGAGGCTTGCTCCATTTAAAACCTCCACTGCGCCCTCCTGCCCTTGCTTGGTACCTTAATGTGGTTTTGGGACGTCTCATGAAACCTCCGTTTGAGCCTCTCCACTCCTGTGATCTCCGCTATCTCACCTGGAAGGTAGTTTTTCTTCTTGAGATCACGTCCACTCGCAGAGTTGGTGAATTACAGGCATTAGTTACCTACCCACCTTACACTAAAAGTCTGCATGACAGGGTAGTGCTCTGCACTCACCCTAACATTTTGCCGAAGGTAGTGTCGGAATTTCATATTAACCAATCTATTATCCTACCTACCTTTTTTCCCAGGCCCCATTCGAACCCAGGAGAACAGGCTCTGCATTCTTTGGACTGCAGATGTGCTCTAGCTTTCTATCTGGACCGCATGTTGGCCCACAGGAAATCCACTTAATTGTTTGTTTCTTTTGATACCATCAAATTGGGAAATTCTGTGGGAAATCAGATCCTCTCCTCCTGGTTGGCAGAATGCATCTCTTTTTGCTACCAGCAAGCAGGCATTCCGCTACAAGACCGTGTAAAAGCACACTCTGTCAGGGCCATGGTGACATCAGTAACGCACCTCTGTTCAGTGCTGCTTACTGATATTTGTAAGGCTGTTACCTGGAGTTCTCTCCATGCTTCCGCAGCCCATTATTGCTTAGATAAGGCTGGCAGACAGGATTCCATCTTTGGCCAGTCTATTCTACCTACCCAACCTGTTTTCAGCTTAACTTCCCAACATCCTTCCACCGACCCGTTCAGGATGCCCTCCTAACCAAATTTCCACCCCTGTTGTTGTGCCTGTTGCATGTCTTTGGGTGCATTTGGTGCATTGCTAGGGCATCCTCAGCTTGGTACTCACCCATATGTTAGGACTACCATCCTGCTTGTCCTGTGAGAAAGCAGAGTTGCCTACCTGTAACAGGTGTTCTCACAGGACAGCAGGATGTTAGTCTTCACGAAACCCACCTGCCACCCCGCGGAGTTGGGTTCGTTTACGTTTTCTTTTATGTTTCGCACATACTTTTACTATAAGACGAGACTGAAGGGGGACCCCTGCTGGATGCAGCGTCCGGGCATTGCTGGGCATGCCCAGTAGGTGCCAGTCAAAATTCTAGAAACTTTGACAAAAGTGTTCCGTGATTGGGCTCCATCCTGATGATGTCACCCATATATGAGGACTAACATCCTGCTGTCCTGTGAGAACACCTGTTACAGGTAAGCAACTCTGCTTTCTGGGGTGGGATTTTGCTACTGCAGCTGTATACTGTGTTTTGATCCTCTTAATCCTGTTTGTTTTCTTTGACAGAATGTATCATCCCAGAGTCAGAATGTTCCTCCAATATCCCAGAATCCTCAGCCTGCTGGAATGGGCTACATGGGGAATCAGTCAGTTGCAATGGGATATCCAGCCTATAACATGCAAGTAGGTTGGAGATATCTCACTATTTTTAGAGATCGTGGATGGGAATGCTAGGGGGAACAAGGTTCAATAGAAAAAAATCAGGGTGTGGCATGGGACAGCATTTAGAAATAGCCTGTTCTTAGTACAGCTTGGTAGTTCTGGGTATATATACCAACAGGCTCTTTTTTTTTAGATCCCCTATTCCCACAGCTGTTATCCAATTTCTGAAAAAAGTCACTTTCCAGAGAGGCATTTCCTGCTAGTGCTGAGGGGTTAATGTTCTGAGCTTTGGAGCCTGAAGCCCTCCCACCCTGTAATTTAGTTAATGCCTGCAAGGAAGATTTATAATCAGCTCCTTTAGATCTGTGGTACAGTGCTGGCACTGTGACTGCAGCATGTTCCTGGACTTCCTAGTGTTCTTATCCCTGCTTGTACCAGAACACTTGGATAATCCAGCCCTAATTTGTAGTGCTGGATAGAATTGCATCTCTCTTCTGTTTCTGTATAATCATTACTTCATTCTCGTGGTTAGAATCTCATATCAGCTCTACCTGGACAGGACCCAGCTATGAACACACTGCCCCCTCAGCAACCGTATCTACCTGGCCAGCAGCCCCTGTACCAGCAGGTGAGTACACACCTCCACAGGCTCCGATACAGGCCACCCGACCCTTAGTCCTGGAAGCTCTCTTTTCCTGAACTGTAGACTCTGATAATTTATTTTATTTAAAAGATTTTATTTACTGCCTTCCTGGCCTAAATGAATCTTTCAAAGTGGTGTACAACAGAATAAGAATTACAATGCATAAAACAAAAATACACTAACTACATATAATAATAAGACAACGCCCCCTGCTGGGATTCTGATTATATCAACCAGGGATTTGTACATAAGAGACAGAAGTGATTACACTAGTTGTCCTAAGGAAAGTAAACATAGCAGCAGATGTGTGCAATGTGTTTTTATCCAATTTAGAATGCTTTTGATTGGAGGGAGGGAATGCTGATGGCAGATGACTCTGGTGGTAGTTGTAGCAGTAGTGATCATGTTTCTTGAAGCACTTTCTATTTGTTTGTATCTTTAAGATGGTGCCTCCTGGAGGTCCCTCTCAGCAGCAGCCACCGCCGCCACCGTCATCGCAGGGGCAGCAGCCACCGAGCAGCGGCGAAGCACAGCTCATCTCCTTTGACTGATAGCTGTACAGAACAACAAGCACCCTGTAACACTAAATAACACTGTCAAACAGAAATCATTTCCCCCGTCCTAGTTAGTGCTGCAATGTGTAACTGCCAGCTGTAAATCTAAATCTCACACTCACCCCCTGCCGAAGGGGAGCTGCTGAATATCCTGTAGATTAAGAAAATGAGAGCTGAGAGCGGATCCCAGACCCTGCTGTTTCCACAGTGTACATGGTCTCTCATGCTGCTTTCAGTGTACTGCTCATTCTCATCCCCTTCACTCTTGGTGCAGCCCTTCTATGCTTAATTCCTTGATATGTGTATGCGTGCAATCAGCTTCTGCTGTCACGTGCTTGTGCTCGTCCTGCTTTGGGTGACTCTCTTCTGCACACCTGTGCAACTCCCAGCTTCTCCTGACTCTCTGTCTTGCACATGTGTGCTCTCCTAGTTTCTCCCTTCTTGCTCTCTCACACACACACATACATACACACGCACACATACACATATTCTTCTGGTTTCTCATTTACATGTTGCCATTCTCAGACCATGCTTGATGAAGTTACTAAAGTCTTAAGAGGCTGAGAGCCCTTTTTAAAAAGTCAACAAAGATGATGTACTCAAGCCTTCATAACCTTGCAGGTCTGTTATTTAATACTAGATGAGGTGAATTCTTGTAAATATTTGAATCCTGTTGAAAGACACTTGGGTCCCTGGTCAATAAATGCTTTTTCTGTGGGCACAAAATGTGGAAAAAGTCCTTTAGGATTAGGTCCTTAGCACTCAGTGAGTCCTAGCTGTAGAACTTACTTAATAAGTCAGCATCAGTGTGCTTTAAAAAACAAATGGAAGCTATAAACCTTTTTTCCTCGTACAATCATCTGTGAAGAGTTCCCTGTTGCCCCTGGGCTGAAGCCTCAAACTTAACAGCTTCAGCTCTTCACCTAATGCATGTCTTAGAGTCAGAGTGCTGAGAGCTATACAGTGTCTTGTACTGAGATCCTAGGTGCCTAGTGCACTAATACACAGTGAGCAGAGTGCTGGGATTGTTCTAAGGGATCAACTTTTAAACCTTTTTCTCATATTTAGTTTTTATGACTCAGAATAAAATATGTTGCCAGGGTTCTTAAACACTTCTTGTGTGTTTGGGTTGTGATGTGTGCCCTGATTACTTTGTTGTGTACATGTTTAGCTTGTCTTCATTTCTGATATGCAGAATAAATGTAAAATGTCCTGTAAGAACTAGGATCTGTTCACTGATGAGTGTCTCTGGTTGGATAAATGGCAGTCATTAGCCTTTCTACCTCCAAGAAACTGTAAAGAAGAAACATCTGACCAGTTGAAATGAGGAAGGTGGGAGCTCTGTTTAGGGCTTATTCCTGTGTTCTTTTAAGATAAAGGAAAATTGGTTCTTACTTGCTAATTTTCGTTCCTGTAGTACCATGGATCAGTCCAGACTCCTGGGTTCTGTCCACTCACCAGTAGATGGAGGCAGAAAAAGTTCCAACTGACTCCGCCCCTTCCGTGAGATGCACCTACACTATGTCCGTATTTAAATGTAACAAAGCAGAAGAACTAAAAAACCCAACTAAGTAGCTAACTGCTATAAACTGGGAGAACATTCCATAAGAACCAAACGGCAGCAGAGCACCTAACAACATATAACAAACACATTATGTGAAAATACTTATCTGCAAATTTAAATAACAAGAACAAGCGGACTCTCCTTTCTCACAGGACAAGCAGGATGGTTGTCCTCACAAATGGGTGACATCGAGGATGGAGCCCACCACGGAAAACTTCTGTCAAAGTTTAAACAGAACTTTGACTGGCCCCTACTGGGCATGCCCAGCAAGGCACTGACCCTGCAGCCAGCAGGGGTCTCCCTTCAGTCTTCTTTTTTCCGCGCAGCAGTTGCCATGCGGTGAAAGGAGCTCTCTTACCACGTTCCTGACAGGAATTCGGTATTTTTCTTTCCGAAGAAAATTTGCCCCTCAGGGGTCTCCCTTCGACAAATTTTTGTCACCTCCACGGAAACCGGTAAGTTTTTTGCCTTTTTTCTTCGACTACCGTCGAATTTGGCCCTTGAGGCCTGTTGGCAATTACCGAGCCCGCAACTAAATTTGGCCTTAAGCCATGGCGACGGGGTTCCGTCGATGCCCGGATTGTACCCGGACTATGTCAATCACTGACCCCCATAGGGTTTGTGTTTTGTGTTTTGTGTTTGGGAAGTGAGCATGATGTCCTGACTTGCACCAAATGTGCCCTAATGACACCTAAGGGTCGCAAAGCCAGGATGGAGAAGATGGGGCTCCTCTTCCATGCACCCACCCCAACGCCATCGATAGCATCGACGTCATCGGAACCGGCACCGTCGAAGTTGCACCACCATCGTCAACCCTCCGGTGACCGTCCACCATCGATGACTTCTCGGCCGTCGACTCCTGTCCCCTCCCCGGATGGGCGAGGAGACCGGAAGGACAAGCATCGCCATCGACGGCACAAGTCTCGGCCTGTCGAGGATCCACAGTCATCGACCTCTGAACAAGCCGAGCCACCGACTAAGAGGCCTCGATCAGACTTGGCACCGTCCACGTCTCGTTCGCAGGCATCGAGGAAACCCTCACCCTCTCGGGGTGTGGGAGCCGTGATCCCACCGGTTACGGTGGTCCCTCCGGCTCTGCCTCAGCCTCCCTCTCCCGTCGAGCCGGGTATTGTTACCCCTGGTCTCCGGGCAGAACTGGACCGGCTGGTCCAGGAGGCCATCGAGAAAGCGATGCAAAAATTCCAACCTCCATTGGCACCGTCTCCGGCACCGATTCCGGCACCGCCACCGGCATCGACCCCGGCACCGACTCCGCCACCGAGGAAGGAACCGACCACCGAACCTTTGGTGGAAGCGCTGGCACCGCTACTACAACGTATGGAGGCACTTGTACATGCCCTTCCATCGATGATTCCAGTAGCACCGACAGCGCCATCGTCTCCGACTGGATTTTCATCGGCGGGAGAAACACCGTTCCTGATTCCCCCTTCCGGGGTGGTCCCATCAGTGCCTTCTCGAATATCTCCACCGATTTATCCTTTGACTCCATCGGTTCCAAGACCGGCACCGACTCCATCGGCAGCACCGAAACCCTCGATGCCGTTCCCAGTACCGATTGTACCACCGGTTCCTCCAAGGTTTCCTTCGATGCCTTTGGATCCTCAACCTGGTCCATCGGGGCTTCAACCCCCAAGTGATCCCTATGATACCTGGGGTGATGATACATCTTCTGACACAGATTTACCATCACCGCCTTCTCCTACAGAGAGTAGAAAAAGATCTCCTCCAGAGGATCTCTCCTTTATTAATTTTGTAAAGGAGATGTCCGAAATTGTACCTTTTCAGCTGCAATCTGAGACCGATGATGGAACTGCTTCAATTTTTGGATGCTCCAAAAATCATCGCTTCCATCCCCATTCACCAGGTGTTTCTCGATCTCTTAAAGAAAAACTGGGAATCTCCTTCATCTGTATCACCAGTTAACAAGAAGGCTGACTCCACATACCTCGTCCAGTCAGCACCAGGCTTTCAAAAGCCTCAACTGGATCATCGCTCTGTTGTGGTTGAGTCCGCACAAAGAAAGGCCAAGCGTCTAAAGCCACACTCCTCCACTCCGCCGGTCAAGGACAATAAATTCCTGGACAGTGTGGGACGGAAAGTGTACCATGGAGCTATGCTGATTTCTCGCATAGCCTCATATCAACTCTACATGACGCAATATAACAGAGCCATCCTTAAACAGATGCAAGATTTTGCTGACACATTACCTGACCAATATCAGCCACAGCTTCAGGCCCTTCTTAACAAAGGGTTTGAAGCAGGGAAGCACGAGATCAGAACGGCTTATGACATCTTTGATGCCTCCACAAAGGTTTCAGCTACTGCCATTTCGGCCAGACGTTGGGCTTGGTTAAAATCATCCAACCTTCGCCCAGAAGTCCAGGATCGTTTAGCGGATTTACCCTGCTTAGGGGACAATTTGTTTGGGGAACAAATTCAGCAAATTGTAGCTGAATTAAAAGATCACCACGAGACGTTGAAACAACTTTCTTCTGTTCCGTCTGAGGTTTCCTCCAAACAACCACTTAAGAAGGACTCTAAGAAGTCGTTCTTTCGGCCACGCCGTTACTACCCTCCATCGGCCAGGCCTCGTCCAGCTCGATCCTCTACTAGGCCTCAGCCGCGTCAGCCTAGGAAACAAAGGCCTACTGTAGCCCCTCCACCGGGGCCTGCGGCTGGCCTTTGACTCCCTTGTAGGGAACACATGCCAAACCCCTCTTCCAGACATTCCTGTAGGAGGTCGACTGTACCATTTTCTACAACCTTGGTTGCAGATCACCTCAGATCAGTGGGTGCTAACAATTATCGCACAGGGTTACCACCTCAACTTCATAACTCTTCCGGCAGACTCCCCGCCTCTTCAAGCGTGGAGTCTATCCACCCATTTGGCTCAATTACAACAGGAAGTGTCTCTTCTTCTGCAATCAAATGCTATAGAACCCGTTCCTCCCTCTCAACGAGGCAAGGGATTCTATTCCAGATACTTCCTAATACCAAAGAAATCAGGGGGACTACGTCCCATTTTGGACCTTCGAGCCCTCAACAAATACCTTCAAAAAGAGAAGTTCAAAATGGTAACCCTAGGCGCACTGCTCCCTCTGCTACAAAGAGGGGATTGGCTGTGCTCTCTCGACCTCAAGGACGCTTATACCCACATTGCGATCACACAATCCCATCGCAAATATCTGCGGTTTCTCGTAGGCCACGACCATTATCAATACCGTGTCCTACCTTTCGGTCTGGCTTCTGCCCCACGAGTCTTTACCAAATGTCTCGTAGTGGTAGCAGCATTCTTAAGGAAGGAAGGTGTCCACGTCTACCCCTACCTGGACGATTGGCTAATCAGGGCCTCCACCCAACAGATAGCTCAATCCTCCCTAAAATTGACAATTCAAACACTCCTTTCCTTAGGGTTTCTTGTCAATTACGAGAAATCTTGCTTAGTCCCGTCTCAAACCTTATTCTTCATTGGAGTAGACTTGGACACCTTACAGGCAAAGGCTTACCTTCCACTTCAGAGGGTCCACACCCTAATGTCCCTGGCTCGCCAGCTCCAGTCTCAGAACACTGCCACGGCTCGCCAGTTCCTCATTCTCCTAGGACACATGGCATCCTCCGTTCAAGTCACTCCCATGACCCGACTAGCCATGAGAGTAACACAATGGACTCTACGACACCAATGGATTCAAGCTTTTCAGCCTCTGTCCTCCATAGTCACAGTCACACAAGCGCTGTGCCTATCCTTAACCTGGTGGACGACTCAGGTCAACCTCCTTCAGGGCTTACCTTTTCTTCCACCGGATCCGCAAGTAATCCTAACCACCGACGCTTCTCACATCGGTTGGGGAGCCCATGTGGACGACTTTCAAACCCAAGGGTTATGGTCCAAAGAGGAAGCCGAACACCAGATAAATTTCCTGGAACTTCGAGCAATCTGCTATGCGCTCCGCACTTTCAAAGATCATCTCTTTCATCAGATAATCTTAATCCAGACGGACAACCAAGTGGCCATGTGGTACATAAACAAGCAGGGAGGCACAGGCTCCTTCCTTCTGTGTCAGGAAGCTGCGCAGATCTGGGCGGAAGCCCTCTCCCACTCCATGTACCTCAGGGCCACTTACCTGCCGGGAGTAGACAATGTATTGGCAGACCAGCTGAGCCGAGTCTTCCACCCACACGAGTGGTCACTCGATCCTCTGGTAGCGACCTCTCTGTTTCACAAGTGGGGTTCTCCCCGCATAGACCTCTTTGCGTCCCCTCAGAACCACAAAGTGCACGATTACTGCTCTCTCATTTGGAGCCAGCACTCTCGGCCGAGGGATGCTTTCTCCCTCAAGTGGACAACCGGTCTGCTCTATGCATTCCCTCCACTCCCTCTTGTGTCAAGGACTCTCGTGAAGCTATGCCAGGACGGAGGAACCATGATCCTGATAGCACCTTACTGGCCACGCCAAGTATGGTTTCCAATACTCCAGGATCTCTCCATCCGCAGGCACATTCCTCTGGGAATGGACCCGCATCTGCTCACTCAAAACGACGGATGCCTCCTCCATCCCAACCTCCAAGCCTTGTCCCAACCTCCAAGCCTTGTCCCGTTTCTCGAGTCCTGATAGCTTCACGAAAGCCTTCCACAAGAAAGTCTTACTCATACAAATGGAAAAGGTACACATCATGGTGCACTTCTCAGTCCCTTGATCCCCTTTCCTGTCCAATCTCCAAATTCTTGGACTATTTATGGCATCTCTCTGAATCAGGTCTTAAAACCTCTTCTATCAGAATGCATGTCAGTGCGGTAGCCGCCTTCCATAAGGGTATTGGGGGTAATCCTATTTCAGTACAACCCCTAGTAACACGCTTTCTTAAGGGCTTACTCCATCTAAAGCCACCCTTGCGTCCTCCGGCCCCATCCTGGGACCTTAACCTGGTTCTTGGTCGTCTAATGAAACCTCCTTTCGAACCTCTGCACTCCTGTGACTTGAAATATCTCACTTGGAAAGTGTTATTCCTTTTGGCTGTTACTTCAGCTCGCAGGGTTAGTGAATTACAGGCCCTAGTTACCTATCCGCCTTACACTAAGCTCCTGCAGGACCGGGCGGTACTCCACACTCACCCTAAATTTTTACCTAAGGTAGTTTCGGAGTTTCATATCAATCAATCTATCGTACTACCTATCTTTTTTCCCAGGCCCCACTCCAACTCTGGAGAGCAGACCCTGCATACCCTAGACTGTAAACGGGCTCTAGCTTTTTACCTAGACCGTACAGTTTCCCACAGGAAGAGCACTCAATTATTCGTCTCTTTCCATCCTAATAAGTTGGGACAACCTGTGGGTAAGCAGGCTCTTTCTTCCTGGTTGGCGGACTGCATTTCTTTTTGCTATGAGCAAGCTGGCATTCCTTTTCAAGACCGTGTTAAAGCACACTCTGTGAGGGCCATGGCGACGTCAGTGGCACACCTTCGATCGGTGCCGCTTCCGGACATCTGCAAAGCTGCAACCTGGAGTTCTCTCCATACTTTTGCAGCCCATTATTGTTTGGACAAGGCTGGAAGACAGGACTCCATCTTTGGCCAGTCTGTCTTGCGTAACCTTTTTCCAACCTGATGTACCAACACCCTTCCACCTACCCGGTAGGGTGCGGATGCCCTTTCCCAAATTCTCCTCAGTTGTTGTGCCTGCTGCACACCGTTGGGTACATTTGGTGCAAGTCGGGACATCCTCAGCTCGGTACTCACCCATTTGTGAGGACAACCATCCTGCTTGTCCTGTGAGAAAGCAAATGTTGCTTACCTGATGTAACAGGTGTTCTCACAGGACAGCAGGATGTTAGTCCTCACGAAACCCGCCCGCCTCCCCGCGGTGTTGGGTTCGTTTTATTTTTACTTTCTAGGCACTGCCTGTAGCTTTGAAAATCAGACTGAAGGGAGACCCCTGCTGGCTGCAGGGTCAGTGCCTTGCTGGGCATGCCCAGTAGGGGCCAGTCAAAGTTCTGTTTAAACTTTGACAGAAGTTTTCCGTGGTGGGCTCCATCCTCGACGTCACCCATTTGTGAGGACTAACATCCTGCTGTCCTGTGAGAACACCTGTTACATCAGGTAAGCAACATTTGCTTTATCTCCAAACTGAAAAGAGTGGGACTCTGGACTGATCCATGGTACTACAGGAACGAAAATTAGCAGGTAAGAACCAATTTTCCTTTCCCTGTACATACCCGGATCAGTCCAGACTCCTGGGATGTACCAGAGCTCCTTTACCTAGGGTGGGACCCTGAGAGTCCTGCTTGGATCATCGCATCACTGAAACCCCCAGATCCTGGAGTCTGAACATCCAGGCGATAATGTCTAGCAAAAGTATGTAAAGACTTCCAAGTCGCCGCCCTACAAATCTCATACGGAGATACTTGCTGACACGCCGCCCAGGAAGTTGCTTGAGACCGAGTAGAGTGAGCATGAAGACCAGACTGAAGCGACTGACCATGAAGTAAGTATGCCAAACCAATAGCTTCTTTTAGCCATCGAGCTATAGTAGTCCTAGATGCTTTGTGCCCTCTCTTGGGACCGCTCCAGAGCACAAAAAGATGGTCCGCTATACAGAAACTAGTAGTGACCTCATCGCAAGAGAGAGCGCCGCACATCTAGCTTTTTCAAATCTCTAGACTGAGGATCCGAAGGCTGTGAATCAGGAAAAGATAGCAGATCAATTGACTGATTCAAGTGAAAAGAAGAAACCACCTTTGGAAAAAAGGACGGAACAGTCCTCAAAGAAACTCCAGAATCTGTAATTCTTAAAAATGGTTCTCTACAAGATAAAGCCTGAAACTCAGAAATTCTACAGGCCGAAGAAATAGCCACCAGAAAATTCACTTTTAAGGTAAGGTCTTTAAGAGTACCCCTCTTTAGAGGCTCAAAGGGTGCAGCACAAAGAGCTTTAAGAACCAAATTTAAACTCCATGAAAGGTGTGCCACTTTGCCATTTGTAAGTGGCACAAGAGGGAAATGAGAAGTATGCATGAACAGAAAACCAACATGGAGAAGGAAATCCCCAGAAGCCTCTGCGTGTCTTAGGCCTGCCTGGGCTGATTGGACTCTAGTGACTTTCTGAGCATGACTTACAGAATGTCTCTGGATATCTGTAGAAGCAGGCAAGCTGGCACCAGACAGGTGATGTCTATTCATAGAGTCACAAAGAAGAAACCACAGGGGAGATTCAGGCAATATTCCCAGGAGTTTGTAATCAACACAGGTACAGACGTGTTGATTGTCTTGACCAGTAAGAGTTTAACAGAACAAAGAAAGCCATGGGAAATGGGCACACCTCCTGGGAAGAAACTAATCAGGAATAGTTAGGGATGATTTAATCATGCATTTGACATCACAACTTATGTAAATGTTCCTGTACGTACCCGGATCAGTCCAGACAGTGGGTTGAGCCTCCTTTCCAGCAGGTGGAGACAGACTAAAACTTGAAGGATGCCCTATATCAGGACAGAGCTTATCCTCTAACCTGTCTGTAACCAAACACTAAGAAGATCCCATGCTACTGATGTCAGTAATAGCAGTGGCTATTCTCTAAGTCAGCTTGATTAATAGCAGTAAATGGACTTCACCTCCAAGAACGTATCCAAACCTTTTTTAAACCCAGCAACACTAACCACATCCTCTGGCAACCAATGCCAGAGAGCTTAATTTTGCATTAGGTGAAAAAGAATTTTCTCCGATTAGTTTTAAATGTGCTACTTGCTAACTTGATGGAGTGCCCCCTAGTCCTTCTATTATTCGAAAGAGTAAATAACGGATTCACATACCCCCGGTCTAGACTTCTCATGATCTTAAAGACCTCTGTCATATCTCCCCTCAGTCATCTCTTCTCCAAGCCGAACAGCCCTAACCTCTTCAGCCTTTCCTCATAGGGGAGCTGTTCCAGCCCCTTTATCATTTTGGTCGCCCTTCTCTGTACCTTCTCTGTCGCAACTATATCTTTTTTGAGATGCAGTGACCAGAATTGTGAGAAGAGAGGGCATCATGATGGAAGGAAGAGGCAATAAGAGATGAGGATGGAAATGGAAGTGGCAGGAGTAGGTGAGGGAAGATAGTGAGCTGTGGAGAAACAGCAGTTGGGTAGAAAGAGATATGCACATGGAGGATAAATAACAAATGATAAAGAAAGAGGAAGACTAGAAAGTAAGCTTTAAAAGAAAAAGGAAGATCTCAGGCAGAGATAAAACTGAGAAGAAGCCAAGAGCCAGCAAAGATAGAGGATAGATTCAAACTACAGCTAGAAAGATTGGAAAATAGTTTATTTTAAGTTTGTAGAAGATTTATGTGCTAGCTGAGCGGGGGCCAGGTGGTAATGCCCTTTATTCCAACCCTGCAGTCACTAGGGTAAATAAAGTATTTTACTGGAAGGAATGGTAAGGGGGAGAAGGTTGTGGTGGCGGCCTGTGATATCATAGGCTCAAAATCTGTTTTAAAAATTTGCAGCTGCAGTATTGAGAGAGGCTGTGATCAGAGCTTGAATTGAGATGAGAATTGCCCCTTTTATATCCCTCAGGAGATAGCAATTTTCTGTGAAGTTTCCAAATTCAGGGCGGGAAGCACCACATGTAGCTGTGGCCCTGGAGCTGGGGAGATATTAACTGCTGAGCTGCTATGGCTGAGGACATGCAAGTAGGGGAATATCTTATGTGGACTCTGCAGGCATGGGACAAGCTCTGGACTGGAATCTGTGAGTGCCGGAAGGGTGCAGGGATAATTCCAGAAAGAAATAGTGCCTGGGGTCAGGGAGTGAAGAGCAGAGAAGTGATCCAAGCATGTTAGAGGAGGGGAATCGCAAACTGAAAGGTGCGTGGAGTCTGCCAATGAAGGGAAGCCTAACATGCTGATGAGGGGTGGGAATCAGCGAGGGTGTGGATGATTCAAGCCTGCAGAGGAGAGCAGCTGGCTAAGGAGGAGTGAGGAGAAACTTGCTGGGGATTGCAGGGAGGGGAAGAAGAACTGGGAGGGGAACAGAGCATTCTCAGGGGATGTAGAGAGTAGAGCTTAAAGAGGAGAATTAAACCCCCTCCCCAAATACTTCACTTTGGTACAGCTCCAACACTGCTCTCTGCATCAATGGCGGGGGTGGAAGGAAATTAGAATAAAAAAAGCTACCAATAAGGGCCCTGAGCTCAGCAGTCGGAGTAACAGATAAGAATGATAAAATAAGTGTGAAAGCTTGCTGGGCAGACTGGATGGGCCTATTGGTCTTCTTCTGCCATCATTTCTATGTTTCTATATGGGCCCGTGCCCATGGAAGCAAGTACTGAGTCGCTGCCATCAGCCCAAGCATCTGTAAGTAATCCCAAAAGGAGGGTACCAGCAGATCCAACAATCCCTGCACCTAGCAGAGTATTTTGCACACTCTCTTGTCCACGAGAAACACTTGTTCCACCTGAGTATCGAATCCCACTCTCAAATACTCCAGGGACTAAGTGGGATGAAGAGTGCATTTGGCAAAATTGACCACCCAGCCTAATTCTTCTACGTCTTTAACCACCCAAAGAGTCACACGCACCATCTCCTGAGGGGACGATGCCTGGATTAATCAATTGTCAAATACAGGTGGCCCATGATACCCTTGTGCCTGAGCAACACAACTACCACGACCATAACCTTGGTGAAAACTCGTGTCGTTAGCCTGAAGGGTATTCCCTGGAACTGCAGGACACAAAACTGCAGATACCACTGATCTTGCTCCTGAATAGGAATGTGCAGACAGGCCTCTGACAAATCCAGGGACCACAAAAATTCCCCCGGTGAACAGCAACAACGATGGAGCGAAGAGTTTCCATGCAAAAGTGCATGACCCACAAACTGCAGTTCACCCCTTTGCGAGCTAAAATAAGCTGAAAAGACCTGTCCTTCTTGGAAACTGCGAAGTAAATTGAATAGCGACCCCAGCCCCATTCAATCGGAGGCACTGGGATCACTGTTTACTGGAGTTGTAGCTTAAGCAAGATCTTGCGAACCACCTGAGCGGAACAAGGCAATACCATGAAGATGTTCTGAACAAGCTGTCAAAGAACCAACGCATAGCCAAAACAAAGAATTTCCAACACCCACTGAGCAAATATTATGTGGGGCCAGTCCCTGTAGAAATCCTGCTGGTGGCCCCCTGCAGGAGTCAAGCGCGAATGAACCCACTGTACCTCATACAGAAGGCCTGCTGGTTCCCATGGAGGATCCAGAATCCGCTCTCTGTTTTCTTGTCCCACTAAAGGACTGTCCTTTACATATCTCAGCCATAAAGGCAGTAGAGGTAGCACCAAATAATTATGTACTCAGTGGGAAGCACGAAAATATCCTCTATCCCTATCTGCCCTGTAAAAGGAGTGACCCTTATCTTCCAGAAGGCATTGGGGCCTATGATCCCCTAATTTCATTACCAACTGGTTTAGATCCTCACCAAACAGCAGCTTGCCCTTAAAAAGCAACTGGCCCAAACATGTTTTAGACCAAGAATCTGCTGCCCAATTGAGCAGCCACAAGAGCCACCGCACTGCAACCCGAAAAGGCCACGGACCGCATTCTGCAGGAAATCATAAAGAGTGTCCACCAGAAAGGTGGTGGTGGATTCCATCCTAGCCACCTCCTTGCTCTCTGGAAGCTACTGAATCCAGTGAAGAAGGGCATGATCAACCAAAGCTGAAAAGATGGAGATCTGTATGGTCCTTGTCGAACAAACAAATAAACTTTTCAACGGGGGCTCTATCTTCCTATCCTGCAAATCTTTCAAGAATACGACCCCCTCTACCGGAATAGTAGTATGCCTGGTCACAGCTGTGACCAGATCATCCATCAGAATCTGAAAACACTTCTGGAGTGTCTGACAGGAGAGGATATAGCCACTGCAGGACTCTCATTCCTTTTAGAGCCAACTCTGGAAACTCCCACTCTGCCAACATTATCTCCTCCACCTCAGGGTAGAAAGGAAAGGCAATGGTGGACTTCCATTTCCCCTTGATGACTGTATCCCACACTAGGAGTTTGGGGGCCTTTGGTTCCTCCAGATAGAGACAAGCAAGCACCTGCTCTATGAGAAAACCTCTCTCAGTGAAAAAGACAAATCTGCATGCTGTGGGTGGGCTTCTCCATCCCACTCCCCTGCTGTGTTTATTGATAGCACTAAGAAAAAGCCACACAGTTCCCCAGCTGTCTGGCACTCTCCCTCCCCATAGCCGCCATTCCTGGCAATGACTCACCCTCAGCTGTCTCCTCTGACAACTCCTGCAGACTGTGTTCAAGTTTGTGCCACTTTTTTTTTTTTAATAAACTTTATACACAAAGCCAGGAGACTACAGCGGAGGGAGCAGGGGAGCAGGTAAACTTCCTCTCAGAAATAGAAAGTAAAATACAAAACTTATCTCCCATTATTTTTTTTTTGTAATTGCTCCCTCAGCCAAGCTCAACCAGGCATCCCTCTAGGACCAGGAGTGGCTTAGTGGGTGCGCACTGGTGGGTGAAACCAGTGACCTGGCCCCTGGGTCTGATCGCGAATCCAACCATCAACTGGAGGTAGAAAATACTGGATTCCTGCTGCTGGCACCACCCATAAGAAATGGCTTTCATGTCACAGAGGGAAAACAGTGTTGGCTGCCTCCTTTTGCTGATAGGGGAAACAACCCACTTGTTAAGGGTTGGACTGGTGTAGCAGGATGAGCTGGAATGAGCAGTTAGTATGGATGAGCAGACTAGATAGGCCATCATGTTTATAGGATACATATTATAAGAACATAAGAAATTGCCATACTGGGTCAGACCAAGGGTCCATCAAGCCCAGCATCCTGTTTCCAACAGTGGCCAGTCCAGGCTGCAAGTACCCCTAAACTAAGCATGGCTATGTTAGTAATAGCAGTGGCTATTTTCTAAGTCAACTTGATTAATAGCAAGTAATGGACTTCTCCTCCAAGAACTTATCCAATCCTTTTTTAAATCCAGCTACACTAACTGTGCTAACCATATCCCCTGCCGCACATTTTACTTTCAGAAATTAGCGCCTACCCAAAGGTAGGCGCTAATTTCTCCGGGCACCGGGAAAGTGCACAGAAAAGCAGTAAAAACTGCTTTTCTGTGCACCCTCCGACTTAATATCATAGCGATATTAAGTTGGAGGTCCCGAAAGTTAAAAAAAGTAAAAAAAATTGAAAAAAAAATTGAAATAGGCCCGCGGCTCGAAAACCGGATGCTCAATTTTGCTGGTGTCCGGTTTCCGAACCCGTGGCTGTCAGCGGGCTCGAGAACTGACGCCGGCAAAATTGAATGTCGGTTGTCAAACCCGCTGACAGCCGCCGCTCCTGTCAAAAAAGAGGTGCTAGGGACGCACTAGTGTCCCTAGCGCCTCTTTTTACCGCTGGCCCTAATTTTAATAAATTAAAATACTGTATCACGTGCACAGGAGAGTGGCCTGTGCGCTCGCCCGCTCTCCCGCGATTTTACTGTATCGGCCCATTAGCTAGCTGTTATCTAGCTAACTCTGAATATTGGAGTTAGCTTGTTAACAAGACTCACTAATTCAATTCCTTCCAGTTACACCCCTGGAATGCCCCTAACTTATTCGGCTAAATTCTAACCGGCTATCTTATTAGCTGGCTAGAATTTAGCCAGAAAAAGGCTGAAAATAGCCAGGTAAGTCATTTACATGGATAACTATTAATTTATCGTCTAAATCGATCTCAAAACTGTCATCCAAGCCATTCTATCCTCTAAGCTCGACTACTGCAACTCCCTATACCTAGACCTCCCCTACTCCACCATCAAACCACTACAGATACTACAAAATGCTACTGCAAGGATAATCAGCAATGCACGCAAAACTGACCATATAACCCCCATCCTCAAAGAACTACACTCATACACTGGCTCCCTATCTCATCCCGCATCCTTTTCAAAACACTCACTATCATACACAAATCTATCCACAAAAATAACTCCTCCTGGCTCAGCGAACCTTTCCAATTCATGCAATCTGCCCGCCCCTCCAGAGCAAACCGCAAATGCACACTACAAGTCCCACCCCTCAAGAAGGCCCATCTCACAGCAACAAGGGACCGTGCTCTGTCAATTGCCGGCCCAACTCCCTGGAATTCTCTACCTTCCAACCTTCGCCTGGAGCCATGCCCATTTAAATTCAGGAAAATGCTAAAGACTTGGCTATTCCATCAGGCTTTTCCTGATGAACTTAGATAATCGATGCTCCCCCCCCCCCCCCACCCTCCCTTCCTTTCCTTACATAGCTCCTAGTAACATGCACCCTGTAAATCTGTAAATATGTTTTTCCCTGACTATTCTATTCACACCGTTTTTTAGTTCCATTTTCTCAGGCTCCCCGTTAGAGCCGTCTTCCCTCTTCTTCGGTTGTGTGTCCCCATCCCTGTTCTTTGTAATTTCCACCTTCTGTTACAATGTAAACCAATATGATGTGTATTCTAATGTCGGTATAAAAAAGCTGTCAAATAAATAAATAAATGGGTGTTGAATATGAACCTCAAGATACATATCTTGGCTTAAGACTAAGTGCTTCTGGGAGTTTAAATTCACTACAAAGACATTACAAGAAAAAGCCTGAGAGTCTTATATGCAACAAAGTAACCTCTGGCCCAATACAACCTCCCACTAAAACTACAATTTAAATTATTTGACAACATCAATCCTCTTATATGGGAGAGAGGTGTGGAGACTTATGTTGAATGGGATGGATCCCTAATAGTAATCCTACACCTTCAGTTCTGAAGACAGATATTCTGTCCACAGAAACACCCCTAATGAGTGCAGAACAGAACTAGGATGCTTCCCCTTACTATTCACCATGCAAAAAAGAATATTGAAATTCTTATGTCATCTCAATAACAGCAACACAAACTCCACTACCAGGCATTCTGTGAAGTAACACAAAATCCTGCAAAAAAATACATAGTACCTATGCAGCAAATCTGCCACACCAATCTAACTCTAAAACTTGAAATGCAAACATCTACAACATAGGCTATGAATAAAAAGGTGGCAATGCAAACAATACAATGTTTCCTACAGCTCAACTGGGAGGTGCAGATGGAAAACAGAACAAGACTGCTACCGATCCCATTTCCTACACGGAAAACATGCTAGCAGAATCTCTCACCTTGGTCACAAATGCAAAAAACAGACAGACCCTCACCATATACAGAATAAATGATCATAGACTAGAAACAACAACATACAGACAAACTGAACTGGATAGTCCAAGACGCCAGACTGTACATACAGTGCAAGACAGATAGAAACAAACATGCATCTCCTGCTGTGCAAAATACAAAGATATCAAAGATGCACATTTTCCAAAGCTGACAACTTCCCACAAAAGAATAAGCAGGAAAAACTGTATAATCCTGGGGAGCACAGGAACAGATATATGTGGCGTCGTACCATCAGACTAGAAAAGAAATCTGGCCAGCAGAAATATGAACCAGCAGCAGAATCTGAGGCAGGACCCGTCTACTGTTCTTTCAATAACTTTTATCTTTGCTTATCTATTATTACTTGTACATTTTTTTCCTTTCTTCTCTTTATTTTAATCATCCTATGTAATTCTCTGGCAATGCATGTAAAATCGACATGCCAATAAAGTTATCTGATTCTGACAGCCGGAGAGAGAGCAGCCCTAGCTGGAAAAGACCAGCGAGAGGCGGAAGAGACAGCGCCCCCTGTGGCCAGTCCAGAGAGAGAGAAACTCTCCGACAAAGAGAAGAGAATCAGGAGCTTCAGAGCGACCCCAGCGGGGAAAGGCTAGAGAGAGAGAGCGCGAAGGGAGACAAAGTGTTTCCTTATTGCCAAAGACCATAGAGAACAAGGAGATAGAGTGTCCCTGTCCTTCGTTTCTGAAAGCGAGGGCACCATCCTAGCACGGAGCTACCATGCTGTCGGTCGGTCATTTAGGCCGGGCTTCCCTGCGGCTCTGCACCGCGCACAGGTAATAAGATTACGGCAGTAACCTGGAGGGGACAGCGATTGCGGAAGGAGGTGCATGTGGGTATGCAGTGATGGGGGAAGATGGGTTGTGGGAGTGCAATATGGAGTAGAAGGGATTATGGAATGTGGGGCTAATAACTAAATGAGGGAGATGCAGGGGATGGAGGGTAATAAGTGGGGATGAGGAATGTGGGAAAGCACTGATGGGAAGCAGTAACTAGAGAGGAAGTGGGAGAAGGCAGGATATAGGTGTGCAGTGACTAGGGAGGAAGTGGTGGGGAGGTAAGATGTAAGGGTGCAGTGATTAGAGAGGTGGGAAAGCCAGGATACAGAGGTGCAGTGACTAGGGGGAAGGTGGGGGGGGAGGCAGGATATAGGGGTGCAGTGACTAGGGAGGAGATGGGGAAGGCAGGATGTGGGGGTGCAGTGACTGGAGGATAATGTAGGGGTGCAGTGACTGGGGGAGGCAGGATATGGGGATCAGTAATTGGGAGAGGAGGTGAGGATATGTGGGGGGACAATGACTAGTGGAGGGGACATGGCATAACAGGGCATGTTTCACCTAGAAAACTTGGTTGACATTTATTTCTGCATATTTAAAAGGATTCACATAACAATAAATTGCTAGTCTGCCCTGTCTCCCTGAAAGCCAGATAATTATGTTTCTTCTGGGCCAGTCTTAAGTGTTCAATTACTGGGAAACCAGTTCTGAAAGATGAATGCAGAACCTAAAAGCTTCTTATGAGGCCGAAGACTTCCTAAGACTCCAGTGAGTTTGCATTATTAAGCCAGAGGCACCTGTCACCTATTTTTATTAGCACAATGAACCTGATATATTGGACTCCTAGACTAGTGTGTAGCCCAGGTACCAAGCCTGGGGTTTGATGTTCTCCTCCTTCTGGATTGTGTCTCACCACCTTTTTGTTTTCATCTCAGGCAACAGCTGCTAAGACTCTGTTCTGTCAGGATGGTGAGGATGAGCTCTGAGATGAAGAATGAAGTATTGGCCAGTCCTCCTTTAGACAATGCAACCAAGGAGTACCCCCCGAAGATCCAGCATCTGGTGAATGAAATTGCTGGCCTGACGCTACTCGAGATCTCTGAGCTCAATGACCTACTGAAGGTGCAGACCATTCTTTGCTGGGCATTTGGGTTGTCCAATGAGTCATGGATACTGTTCCTGAGCCATCACCTGTGGGGACAGACAGGGCATAGCTGAGTGGTATCTGTGGTTGTGAGGAATGGTGTCTCTGGGTGTGAAGTAGATTACTAATTATGTATGTTTGCTAACAGTTCCCTCTCCTCCTCCCTATAGAAGACACTGAAAATCGAAAACATGGGGATGATGCCAATGGGAGCAGTGATGTCAGGACCAGGTGCACAACCAGCTGCACAGGTAATTGCCATTTAACGCCATGATGAGACAGCAGAGCCTAGGACTGTTTGACCTTTTGTGTCTGGATCTTGAGTTCAGCTTGACTCGCTGAGTTCCTTAGTCTCAGCTTGGCTGTCACTACCATTAATGTCACTTAAATAACTTATCTTAGTTGACCTTCCCTGTAGAGAGATGCCCAGAACTGAGCTGGGATGGAGCAACATCACTACAGAAATTAAACATAAAATAAGCTTTGTAAGACTGAAGCCTTTGGGTTAGATATATGCATTTTTCCCATTATAGATTCATACACACCGACAAGAGGGGGTGGTTAGTGTCATGAATTCTGTAGTTATTGTGTTGAAGCAATGAAATCAAATGAGTGTGGGAACCTCTGGCTCAGGCAAAACTAGGCTTGGTACTCAACATTCTTTTACCATGACGGTAGAGGAGGGGAGGGGATCATGGCTGAACTTTTTTCCTCTCATGATGTCTGTTGGGTTCCAGCATGTTTTGGAGGAGGACGATGCTCCGACGAAGAAGGAAAAATCTCTCTTTACGGTGAAACTGACAGAACTGAATGCAGCAGATAAAGTGAAATTGATCAAGGAAGTGAAGAACTATATGCAGGGTCTCAACTTGGTGCAGGTGAGGGGGCCCAACATATTTAGAAGCTCACAGAGTGCCCAGCAGCTGTCACTCATGCAACTGAGAGTGTGAGTCATCCATATATCACATAGTTTGGGCTGCAGCCAAAGATTGTGTGTGCTTCCTTTCTGGGTTTCTGCTCAGCCTAGAAGCAAAAATATATGGACCTCCAGGCCCATTACATCTTCCCATTGTGCTTTCTTAGCACAATATTTCAGACTCTACTTGATTTCCAGCTACTGTCACTTCCCTGCCACCAGGACAGCACTGTACCTATCTCATGTCTTTTAAATTGCAGAACTGTTTTTGTCCTACCACTTTCACTTGAAGGCTATTCCATGCTTCCACCACACTTTGTTACCCTGTCAGGAATGTATGTATACAGTTGTTTGTGAGCAGGGTCCATTTCTGGAGCATTTCACATGGGGTAGATTGATGCCACAAATCCCTTCTTTTATAGTTTATGGCATTCTCATATCAGAATCTGTTTTTTCTGAAATGTGTTGACGTATGCCAGAAAATGGAAAAGAATAGTTGATTTCCCAGGCTAATTGAGCTTCAGTTTTTTGCTCTGATATTAGATCATTCTTTGTTGCATTGGAGGGTTTCTGGGACTGTTTTGGGTGCATGAAGGGCCACATTGATGGAGTTACTCTGTTGGACAGGGAATATATTAGGATTATGTTTTCTCATTTAGAGGAATTGTAAAACAAGCAAACAGTAATAACTTCTTTATGCTCCTCTTCCTCCCCCCCCTTACTTTCTCATACGCCTGACAGGCAAAGAAGCTGGTGGAATCCCTGCCACAGGAGATCAGGGCAAATGTTTCAAAGGATGAAGCAGAAAAGATAAAAGCAGCGCTGGAGGCAGCAGGAGGGAAAGTGGTTTTAGAATGAAGAGTTCAGCTTCCGCCTTTGCTTTCTTTTTTTGTGGGACCCATGCCATGAGGATCGCCTGAGTCCCCACAGCTGCCTTGGATCAAGGATTGTTACAGCCATTGCTGGAACTCTGAGCTGAGAGTCGCTTTGTCTGTTCTGGCATTTGTTGCAGAGAACTTCACCAGGATCTTAGAAACTCTGACCCTTTCACATTTACAGGAAATGTGTGTGTAAAATCAAACCAAAATTCAGTTGTAGAAAACTTCCCAAAGCGTCTCGCTACTAGTTATTCCTCCTGTGTGTGTAAGGACATTGTCATACACACTCAGGGAGTTTTCACAGACTGCAGGGAGCTTGCGGCCTTGCCCTGATGATTACTTCAGAAGATTCTGCTGTTTAATCACAGCTGATTATTGCTGCATGCTCTCTTTTTGACCCATTTCCTGTATCTGTAATTACTTTTTTTTTTACACACATTAAACATGAACTAAAATGTGTGATTTCCTCCTTGTGTGTCTCAAAGTGCATGTGTGCAAACCTTCAGTATGTAACCAGCATCAAATGATGCTTTCCAGCTACAACATCTTGAAAATAAAAATATCCTCCCAGCAGATGAAGAACAACCAGATGAATTCATTGCATCTAGGGTCTGATTCACTAAGGCCTTTATCCCATTCCTGGTCTATTGGATAAAAACTTAGTGCATCAGGCTGCTAGGGGGGAACTCTGATAAAGAATACATTTCCCAGTCAAAGGCTGTCATCCACTGGACTATCACAGAATGTTAAGGTGGTTGTGCGTTCCTTCTCAAAGTAAAGGTCGTTAAGGAAGTTGAAGATTTATGACAGCTAGGTCAGTAAATCCAGCCTGATGAGATTGGATTTGTGGGTCTTTACTTTGGAAGGTTATCTAGGCTTTGGCTTGATAATGAATGCATCTGGGCCATGCAGTGCTAATGTGTAAAATGCGGGGTAATACACTGCAGCCAGAGGTGAGGTGAGGCATAATTGGATTAATTGCCATCTCATTTGAGCTTGGGCCAGGGATCCTTTCTTGACTAGGAATGGCCATGAGAAGAGACGGATAGAAGAGCCACGCTTGTGTTCTTCCTCTGTCTCAAGTGATGGCTTCAAGGAGCCAGGGCCCTGGCTAGCAGGTAGTGACTGCAGCAAAAGAGATATTGTGATAGCATTGTGGGGACAGATAAAATGTATTCCACAAATTAAAAAAAAAAATGTCAAAAGAAGAGCAAGTGTCTGCCAGCATGGCTAAATGGAGCTATTAAAGGGTATTAAAACCAAAAAGCTGTATTTTAAAAAATGAAAAGCAGGACCTAATGAGGAAAATAGAAAAGCACCTAAACGTTGCCAAATTATATGTAAAACATTAATAAAACTAACCAAGAGAGAATTTGAGAAGAGACTTGGCAAAGAGGCAAATAATAATAAATACTTTTTCAAGTAGGTTAAAAACTAGAAACCTGTGCTGAAGTCAGTTGTATGTTAATTGACTTGGGGATAAAAGGGGTTCTTAGTGAGGATTAAGTCATAGCAGAAAAACTAAATGAATTTGCTTTGTTTTCACTGAGCAGGATGTTGGGGAGATAACCATGCCTGAACTATTTGTTGCAGGTGATGTTCCTGCACATGCCCAGATCAGTCCAGACAAGCGGGTTTTATTCATCCCTACCAGGAGATGGAGGTAGAGAACAAAACTTTGAGCACTGCCACATATACAAGCGTGCCACCTGCAGTCCCTCACTATTTCTCTACCTCCAGCAGATGGTAGAGGTGCTAACCCTGCAGTACTGACTGACTGGATATTTTAAGGAAAATTGCTCCCCGAGGTGACAGGCTCCTGCAGAAGGGTTATCCCTCGGGTTGAGTTGGGCGAACGGGGGAGGTTGGATGCCCCTGGCCAGCTTCAGCCCATGACCCCGGGACCCCCCCCCCCCCCCCCCGACAGCCAGTGGTCTGGTTCCCCCCGTGGGTCCGAAGCCCCTCTGCCTGCCCAGGACAGGGAAGTACCCTTACTTCTAGGCCTTTAAATCTTTGTTGTGGAAAAAAAAAGTCACCAGCATCTGTCTGCTTTTGCAATAGCAGAAGCATGTGGCAGGTTCTGCGGCCTAGCAGGATGAAATCCTCAGCGAGATCGTTGGGTGCAGGCCGGGCAGTAAGTGGGCGGATCGGGGGATCATTCGGAGGAGATTCACTCCAGTGGGGGCTGGCAGTACTCCCGAACGAGCCGCACGGTTTTCAGTCACTGCAGCGGCCTGTTCACTGTGCTGGCGGGAAATTCTTGGGGCAGTGCACCCTCTTCAGGGTTTGACAGCTACCGTGTGGTGCGCACCTCCCCTTCACGATCCAGATTTTTATTTTGCCTTGCTTTATTTCTTGGTGCTTGTTATGACAGACAAGCAGCTCAGAGAGATCTGCAGGGCCTGTGGTAGCCCGTCGGTCGGCCTGAATGACCTCCTCTGAACAGAGTGTGCTGGAGTGGAGAGGGGGTCTGAAAGGCAAGCAAAGCCGCAGAGGCATTTGCGGACCGTAGTGGTGGCGCTGGGATCACAGGAGGGAGTGGCTATGGCCACAGAAGCGGAGCTGGATAGAGGGGCTTCTCCCGGAGGGTCCCCGTCGCTCCTGTCTCCCATGGTTCGACCTGGGGAAAAAGGTCCGGATATCTCGGGCCCTAGCAGCCCCAAGCGCTTTCGGGGGCTTTCGCCCGAATTTGTACTTTTACTGCACGAGGCCTTCCTGGCTAGGCAGGCAGGTAAGTGCGGTGTCACAGAAGGCCCGCCAGGTTCGGCAAAGCGGGGGAAAGTCCCCCCGCGAACTCTGCCTCCCGAGGGACGGCTAGTGCGATTGGAATCGCACTCGGAAGATTCGGATGAGTCTAAGTAGGAGGATGAGGTCTCCTCGGAGGCCGATCAGGACGGGGACCCGATTGGGGATCCCCCTCTGTACCCAGGGGCTCTAAAACTGAACAGGGGATCTTGGAGGGTCCGGAGGCTGAAGGCAATGATCTACGGGTGATCCGGCTTTTCAAGAGAGAGGAGCTTCGCCTGCTTATACCTCAGGTGTTGGAGGAACTGGGGATTAAGCTCACCCTGGAGGATTCAGATGCTGAAGGGGTTAATCCGGTTCTGGATGGCCTACGGAGACCCCCCCAGCACTTTCCCATTTCCGAAGAAAATCCAGAAATTGATCAACCGAGAGTGGGATTCCCCCGACTCAGGTCTGCAAGTTGGCAGAGCGATGTCCAAGCTTTATCCGCTTCTGCAAGACCATCTGGACGTTCTCAAGGTCCCGAAAGTGGATGCAGCAGTTTTGGCAGTCACTAAGAAGACCATTATTCCAGTGGCTGGAGCTTCCGGTCTGAAGGATGTTCAGGATCAGAAGTTGGAAGTGCATCTCAAGCAAGCTTTTGAGGTCCTGGGGCTCAGCCTGTGGGCGGCGGTATGTGCAAGTCTGATGCAGCAGGTCTATTTATGTTGGATCCAGAAGCCGAAGAAACAGTCTGCCTCAGGACTCTTTCCCCAGTCCAGGCAGCCCGCCTGGAGGCAGGGGTTGCCTATGACACGGATGCCTTGTATGACCTGGTGAGAACCACGGCCCTTGCTGTGATGGCGAACAGACGACATTTGTGGCTACACAACTGGTAGCAGATCTGTCATCAAAATCGCAGCTCTGTAATCTGCCCTTTCAGGGGAAACTGCTGTTTGGTGAGGACCTCGATCGTCTGAAGTCGCTGGGAGAGACAAAGGGCAATAGGCTGCCAGAGGATCGAAAGTCTAGCCGGAAACCTTTCTCTTCTCGGCCTCGCTTTCAGGAGTCCAGACGTTTTTGTCAGACGAGGCCCTCGGCCCCACGACAGTCCTTGCATAGGCAACAGTCCTTTCGAGGGGCTGGAAGGTCATCTAGAGGCGGATCCACCCAGGGTGCGGGTGCAAATAAGTCCTCACAATGAGATCCGGCAGGTCCAGTCCTCGTCTCTGGTAATCGGGGGCAGGCTGGCCCAGTTCTACGGGGAGTGGACCAAGATCACTTCTGACCGGTGGGTGTTGAGTGTAGTGAGAAACGTCTACGCCTTAGAATTTTCTCGCCCACTGCGGTCAGTCTTTCTGCAGTCGCGTTGTCTTTCCTGAAGCAAGTGGGCAGCGGTCCAGGAATCGCTTCAGCGGTTGTTAAGTCTGGAGGCGGTTGTACTGGTGCCAGTGTCCGAAAAGGGACAAGGCAGATATTCCATCTATTTCGTGGTGCCCAAGATGGAAGGCACGTTCTGACCTATCCTAGACCTGAAGAAAGTCAACCAGAGTTTGAAGGTACCACGTTTTTGGATGGAGACGTTGTGCAGCGTAATTGCGGCTGTACGAGGAGGAGAGTTTTTGGTGTCTCTGGATCTGACCGAGGCTTATCTGCATATCCCATTCCATCAGGAGCACCAGAAGTTTCTCAGATTCATGGTTCTGGGACAGCACTATCAGTTTCAAGCACTACCTTTCGGGCTGGCCACCGCCCCGCAGACCTTTACAAAGGTGATGGTGGTAGTGGCAGCAGCGTTGCGACAGGAGGGATTGCTGGTGTACCCGTACTTGGACAATTGGCTGATACGGGCGAAGTCACTAGAGGAATGTGTGCGGTCCGTGGATCGAGTTCGGTCGCTCCTGGAATCTCTAGGCTGGGTTATCAATGTGCAGAAGAGCCATCTGGTCCCCTCCCATTCCCTCGAATACTTGGGAGCCCGTTTCGACACCCAGTGGAGCAGAGTGTTTCTTACAGATGACAGGATGAACAAAATTGAGGGGCAGATAGCGCATCTGCTTCGTCTACAGGTGCCAAAGGTCTGGGATTACTTACAGGTCCTGGGTTTGATGGCATCCACATTGGAGCTGGTGCCCAGGGTGTTTGCCCATTTGAGGCCTCTGCAGTGAGCCTTGTTGTCCCGTTGGAATCTTCTGTCGCAATATTTCCTGCCCCTGGCTCTGATGGAGTCGGCCAGGACCAGTCTGGCCTGGTGGATGACAAGGAACAATCTGAAGGTGATGCCTCTCGAGGTCCCAGAATGGGTGGTGGTCACCACGAATGCAAGTCTTCGGGGCTGGGGGACAGTTTGTCTGGGCAGGTCTGCTCAGGGCCTTTGGTTGATGTCGAACAGACATGGTCCATCAATTGCCTGGAGATGAGAGCAGTGCGCCGAGCTCTGGAGAAGTTTCTACCCTTGGTCTGTGATCGGATGGTGCAAGTTTTCTCGGACAATTCGACCACGGTGGCTTACATCAACCGCCAGGGGGGAACCAACAAGAGTCCCACTGTAGCTAAGGAGGCTCAGCTGCTGTTCGAGTGGGCAGAGCTTCATCTCGAAGGAATCGCTGCCTCCCATGTCGCAGGAGTCGACAACGTCCAGGCGGATTACCGCAGCTGGTAGCAGTTGGATCCGGAGGAGTGGGAATTCTCTCAGAGGGCCTGGGAGCTTCTCTGTGAACGGTGGGGAACCTCGCAGTTCGATCTCATGGGAACGAGTCTCAAAGGTTCTTCAGCTGCCGGAGGGAGTCTGGGGCGGTGGGGCTCGATGCCCTTGTATGTCTGTGGGTGACCGGAGTCCTTCTGTACGTCTTTCCTCCGAGGCTGCTGATAGCAAAGGTACTCAGGCATGTAGAGGGCCACACGGGGTGAGTGATTCTGGTGGCTCCAGAATGGCCTTGCCGTCCGTGGTTCGCGGATCTGGTGCGGCTGGCAGTGGACAGACCGCTACGTCTGACCCATTTACTGGATCTCCTGCGTCAGGGTCCTATATTTCCGATCGGGAGGATTGATCTCTACATTAATGGTGGGAGTGGAAGGGAAATATAATCTAAAGCAGGGGTCAGGAACCTTTTTGGCTGAGAGAGCCATGAACGCCACATATTTTAAAATGTAATTCCGTGAGAGCCATACAATATGTTTAAAACTAAATACAAGTAAATATGTGCATTTTATGTAAGACCAACACTTTTAAAGTACAATGTCTCTGAATTCTTTTTAATAACGTTGTTATGCTGTTGCTAACCAATGATGAATAAAGTACTTCTTACCATTAATGTGACTCAGTCACTCCCCGCCGCCGCTACTGCTCCTCGCCACCGCCCCTCGCCGCCGCTACTGCTCCTTGCCACCGCCCCTCGCCGCTGCCCTTGCCGCCGCCGCCACTGCTCCTCCCTCCCCCTCAGTCACTCTCTCCTCCTTCCCCCCCTCAATCACTCTCTCCTCCTCCCCTCAGTCACTTTTCCCGTCACTTCCCCCCCTCCCCTCACACTCTCTCCTCCCTCCCTCCCCCTCAGTCACTCTCTCCTCCCTTCCTCCCTCCCCTCAGTCACTCTCTCCTCCTTCCCCCCAGTCACTCTCTCCTCCCCCCTCCCCTCAGTCACTCCCCCCTCCCCTCAGTCACTCTCTCCTCCCTACCTCCCCCTCAGTCACTCTCTCCTCCCTCCCTCCCCCCAGTCACTCTCTCCTCCCTCCCCTCAGTTACTCTCTCCTCCCTCCCCTCAGTCACTCCCCACCACCGCTACTGCTCCTCGCCATCGCTACTACTCCTTGCCGCCGCCCCTCGCTGCCGCCGCTACAACTCCTACTCCTCGCCGCTGCCCCTTGCCGCCGCTACTGCTCCTCGCCGCCGCTACTACTCCTCGCCGCCACCACTGCTACTGCTCCTCCCAGCGCCATTTTTTTTTGCAGGCACGCTCTGCTCTGACCGACATGCTCGCCCATGCATGCGCCGTAGAGCTGCTCTCTACGGCACATTTGCGGGCCGTCGGTCAGAGCCCAGATGGAGCAGACGGAAGCTCTCGGGGGGGGGGGGGGTTCCCTTCCCTTCCCTTCCCTTCCCTTCCCTTCCCTCCCGCGGCCGCTGCTTCTGCTCCTCGCCGCCGACGCTACCGCTCCTCGCCGCCGACACTACTGCTCCTCGCCGCCATAAGCCCATAAGTTTGATTTGTCTGCGAGCCAGATGCAGCCATCGAAAGAGCCACATCTGGCTCGCGAGCCATTGGTTCCCGACCCCTGATCTAAAGGTTACTAAGAGCCAAGAATAACAGATAAGTATGAGAAAAAAAATAAAAAAGTGCAAAGCTTGCTGGGCAGACTGGATGGGCCCGTTTTGTCTTCTTCTGCCGTCATTTCTATGTTTCTATGTTTTGCGGCCTGGCTTTTGAGAGGAGGCGATTGCGTGTGAGGGGATATTCGGAACCAGTAATTACCATGCTGCTCCAAGCGAGACGCCCTGCTACCTCTTTAGCATATTCCAGGGTATGGAAGGTGTTTGAGACCTGGTGTGGACAACAGGGATTGGACCCTCTTCAGGTGTCTGTGTCCCATATTTTGTCCTTTTTGCAGGTGGGTTTATCCAAAGGATTAGCCCATAGTTCCCTTCGGGTCCAGGTTTCTGCTTTGGGTTGTCTCAGAGGGAGAGTCCAGGGGACATGCAACCGCAGTCCCTACAATTCGCCTGGTTGTGGTCTGGACCTAAACAGATATAGCACCGATAGTGCCCATCTGTGGCAGACATGATTTTTTCACAACGACAGAACTTGAAACCTGGTGGTCAAGGCATTACAAGTTGTCAGTCGTTTTGCTGCTTTTTTTTTTTTTTTTTACACAGAAACTGGTTTCTCTTGAGAGAGAGGAGAGCTCCGTGTGCACTCAGTCGCGGTCTTCTCAACCAGCAAGGGTCCTTCTCCAGGGTCTTCTTTAGTGATACCGAACTGAAGTATTTTTTTATATATTTCTGTCACGTCTTCATTCCTCTCTACACATTGCTCTTTGTCATCTTTCAATTTCACTATACCACTTTGGGCCTCCCTTCTTTCTCTGAGATATCTGAAAAATGTTTTGTCACCTCCCTTTACCTCTGGCAATCCTTTCTTCTACTTGACCTTTTGCTTTTGATTTCCTTCGACTCCTTCAGCTTCACCAGGTATTCTTCCCTGTGTTCCTCTTTTTGGGATCCTTTATAGTTCTTGAATGCTGTTCTTTTTGCTTTTATTTTTTTTTCCAGCCATCTTCTTTGAAAACCAGATTGGTTTACTTTTTTCTCTTATTTTTGTTTACTTTTCTAAACATATAGATTTATTGTCTTTGAAATAGCTCCTTCTAATTTGGCCCACTGTTGTTCCCCCTCACCCATTATCTATCAGTCTTCCAGTTCTTCCTCCAGGAACATCCCCATTTTGACAAAGTCTGTATTTTTGAAATTCAAAACTCAGGTCTTCGTGTGACCTCTGTATATTGTTTGCGATATCAAACCATAACGTTTGATGATCACTGGTGCTCAGATGGTCACCTATGTAGACATTAGAATCATTATCACCATTTGTGAGGATCAGGTCGAGTATCACACCCTCCCTCATGGGTTCCATTACATTTATTTGAGCAGAGCCCCTTGAAAGGCTTCCACTGTCGCTCTCTACTTCTTGTAGATTCCGTAGAAAGGAAGGATTCAGCTTTTGGGATGTTTATTTATTTATTTAATTGATTGATTTTATATTCTGCTTTTACTCCCACCTGAGATAGGACCTGCTTAGGTGCTTCCCGCTTTTCTGGACTGATCTGACAGGATGATGATGAAGGTGAAATTAAGTCCTTACTTTCTAATTTTCTGCCAGACCAATCCAGAACCCACCCAAGGAGTAAAAGAGATTATAAGAAGAGAATATGAAGATAAATTAAAAAAAAAGAAAGAAAGAAAAGAAGAAAAATGAGGGATCCTATCCATGGCATGGAAGGCTATTCCAGAGAAAGAAGAGCAGAGTTAAAACAAGATGTAATGGAATTAGAAAAGGCACAGAAAAAAGTAGCAAAAATGATAAAGGGGATGGAATGGATCCCATATGAATAAAGGCTAAACAACTTAGGGTTGTTCAGTTTGGAAAAGAGAGGTTTATAAAATCATGGGTGGGGTGGAATAGGTAAATAGGGAATGCTTATTTACCCTTTCAAATAGTATTAATACTAGGGAACACTCCATGAAACTAGAAGGTAGCAGATTTAAAACAAACTGGAGAAAGTATTTTTCAATTCAATGCACAATTATGCTGTTGTGATGAGTTTGGCTGCTAGGCAGCCTCCCCACCAGTAGGGGCCCCCACTAGGCCTTGCTGGGCTACGCTTTGCCCTGTTCTAGCTGCCACCTTCAAGGCTGCATGATACAGCAATACCAGCCCTATAAAAACCTCTCTCACATTTTGCTTGGGGCCCCAACATCAAGTCACCTTGACATCTTGCTTGGTCAACCTTGCGCTTGTTCTTGTTTTTGTGTGGTCTTCTTGCCTTGTTCCCAGTGTGGCCTGTTTAGGTCTTTTTCTTTGGACCAATCTTGTCCCTGTTTGTTCCCTAGTTCTTCTCTGGGCCTCCCATTGGCCCTCCTTGTCTGTTGCCTGTCTTGTCTGGTATTTACCTTGTCTTGCCATTGGTTCCTGTTTACCTGTATCTGTGTATACCTTGATCTGTTCTTGTGTTCCTGTCCTGGCCTTGTCTTGTCTGGGCCTCCCTTGGCTCTCCTGCTTCATTTGGGTCTCTCGTTGGCCTTTCTTGCCTGGCGGTCTAGGTCTCCCAGCCAGTGTGGCCTGTTTAGGCCTTCTTGTCTTGTTCTGTTTGTTCCTGCGTGCCTTGCCTGTCTGTCTGGTTCCTTGTGGGTCTTTCAGAGGCCTCCTGTTCCTATGGGCCTCCCAAGAGCTCTCCTGTGCTTTGTCTAGGCCTCCCAGTGGCCTAATAGACTCTGCCGTGCACCCGTTACAGTTTAGCCCATGTTTTACTTGGTTCTAGCCTTATTTCTCTGTGCTCCTGTCCTGCCCAGCCTTGTTTGCCTGTTCTGCTTTGCCTTGGTCCCAGTCAGCCTTCCTCAGATTGATTTTCGTTGCTGACTCGGATTTTCTCTGGACTTTGCTAGTTCTCTGCCTGCCATATATATATATATATATATATATATATGTATATATATATAGGTCCATATATATGGCAGGGGAAAATAGTTAGATTTGACAAAATGAGGAAAACAGAAAAAAACTGAAAGGTGCAGCTGCAAAGGTTAAAAGTGTTCAACAGGCATGGACATTGTTTAAAAATACAATCCTAGAGGCACAGTCCATATGTATTCCACACATTAAGAAAGGTGGAATGAAGGCAAAACGATTACAGTCATAGCTAAAAGGTGAGGTGAAAAGAGGCTATTTTATTTATTATTTAACTTTATTTAAAAACTTTTCTATACCGTTGCTAAGTTATATACCATCGCAACGATTTACAAATAAGCATATAGACTAAGGAATGTAAAAGTAGGTTATCGTACATTCTAACAGGTGCCAATAAAGTTTGGTTACAGTTTCATCAATAAAATCAATATTTGAGTAATGTTGGTCTAGTCCAGGTATGTTATTGAGTTACTGTCTTTTTGAAGTATTACTTCTTATATGTAGGATTGAATAAATTCATTCTCATCTGCGTTTCCCTGTACTTTCATTCTCTACCCTCCAGACTCTTTAGTGAAGGCTTTTTTAAAGAGCCATGTTTTTAAATTTTTCTTAAAAGTTTTGAGATCACTCTGTAATCTGAGTTCAGGGGGCATCATGTTCCATAGTATGGGCCCAGCCAATGATAAAGCCCTTTCTCTCACTTGGGTTAGTTTTGCTGACTTTACTGAAGGGATTGTTAGTAGTGCTTTGTTTGCTGAGCGGAGGTTTCTTTGAGGGACGTGTACTCGTAGGGCTGTATTTAGCCAGTCTGCTTCTTTATCATATATTAGTTTGTGTATGGTACATAAGGCCTTGTATTTTATCCTGTATTCGATGGGCAACCAATGTAAGTCTGCTAGAGTTTCAGTTATATGGTCCCTTCTCTTTTTTCCCGTCAGTATTCTGGCTGCAGTATTTTGAAGTATCTGGAGTGGTCTTATCGATGTGCTTGGGAGTCCTAGTAAAAGTGCATTGCAGTAGTCAGTGCTGGAAAAAATTGGAAGGATTCATCTGAAGAAAATAGGATAAAACATAAGCATTGTCAAGTTAAGTGTAAAACATTGATAAGACAGGTGAAGAGAGAATTTGAAATGAAGTTGGCCACAGAGGCAAAAACTCATAATAACAATTTTTTAAAATATATCCGAAGCAAGAAACCTGTGAGGGAGTCGGTTGGACGATTAGATGACCAAGGGGATAAAGGGGCTGTTAGGGAAGATAAGGCCATTGCAGACAGACTAAATGAATTATTTGCTTCCATGTCTACTAATGAGGATGTTGGGGAGATACCAATTCCGGAGATGGTTTTCAGGGTTGATGAGTCAGACGAACTAAACGAAATCACTGTGAACCTGGAAGATGTAGTAGGTCAGACTGACAAACTAAAGAGTAGCAAATCACCTGGACCGGATGGTATGCATCCTAGGGTACTGAAGGAACTCAAAAATGAAATTTCTATTAGTTAAAATTTGTAACCTATCATTAAAATCATCCATTGTACCTGAAGACTGGAGGGTGGCTAATGTAACCCCAATATTTAAAAAAGGCTCCAGGGGTGATCCGGGTAACTATAGACCAGTGAGCCTGACTTCAGTGTCGAGCAAAATAGTGGAAACTATTCTCAAGATCAAAATCGTAGAGCATATAGAAAGACATGGTTTAATAGAACACAGTCAACATGGATTTACCCAAGGGAAGTCTTGCCTAACAAATCTACTTCATTTTTTTGAAGGGGATTAATAAACATGTGGATAAAGGTGAATCGGTAGATGTAATGTATTTGCATTTTCAGAAGGCATTTGACAAAGTCCCTCGTGAGAGGCTTCTAAGAAAACTAAAAGTCATGGGATCGGAGGCGATGTCCTTTCGTGGATTACAAGCTGGTTAAAAGACAGGAACCAGAGAGTAGGATTAAATGGTCAATTTTCTCAGTGGAAAAGTGTAAACAGTGGAGTGCCTCAGGGATCTGTACTTGGACCGGTGCTTTTCAATCTACCTTATAAATGGCCAGTGACCGACGGCCCGCAAATGCGCAGTAGAGCGCAGCTCTACTGCGCATGTGCGGGCAAGAACGTCGGTCAGAAAAAAAAATGGCGGTGGGGCCGCAGGAGCGGGAGGAGAAGCAGCGGCGCCGCGCGCGCGCGGTGCCGCTGCTTCTCCTCCCCAGATCTGCCGGCAGATCTCGGGGGGGGGGGGTGTCACTCCCGCGCCCCCCCCCCGAGATCTGCCGGCAGGAGCGGGAGGAGAAGCAGCGGCGCCGCGCGCGCGCGGTGCCGCTACTTCTCCTCCCCAGATCTGCCGGCAGATCTCGGGGGGGGGGGGGGTGTCACTCCCGCGCCCCCCCCCCCCCCGAGATCTGCCGGCAGGAGCGGGAGGAGAAGTAGCGGCACCGCGCGCGCGCGGTGCCGCTACTTCTCCTCCCCAGATCTGCCGGCAGATCTCGGGGGGGTCACTGCCGCGCGCGCGGGAGTGACCCCCCCCCCCCCCGAGATCTGCCGGCAGGAGCGGGAGGAGTTAATGGAGCCGGGTGAGGGTTGCGGGAAGTCGCGCTTACGGCGCCGGGAGGAAATGGAGGTGGGTGAAGGGAGGGACTGAGTGGGAGGGAGGGAGAGGGGGACTGAGTGAGTGGGAGGGAGAGGAGGGAGTGAGGGAGAGGGGGGACTGAGTGAGAGGAGAGGGAGGGTGGAGAGGAGTGGGTGGGGGAGGGGGGTGGTGAAGAGTGAGGGGAGAGAGAATGAGGGGGAGGTGAGAGACAGAGGGATGTAGCCCGTTTTAACGGGCTTTACGGCTTGTATATATATAAATGATCTGGAAAGGAATACGATGAGTGAGGTTATCAAATTTGCGGATGAGACAAAATTATTCAGAGTAGTTAAATCACAAGCGGATTGTGATACATTACAGGAGGACCTTGCAAGACTGGAAGATTGGGCATCCAAATGGCAGATGAAATTTAATGTAGACAAGTGCAAGGTGATGCATAAAGGGAAAAATAACCCTTGCTGTAGTTACACCATGTTAGGTTCCATATTAGGAGCTACCACCCAGGAAAAAGATCTAGGCATCATAGTGGATAATACTTTAAAATCGTCAGCTCAGTGTGCTGCTGCAGTCAAAAAATTAAACAGAATGTTAGGAATTATTAGGAAGGGAATGGTTAATAAAACGGAAAATGTCATGCCTCTATATTGCTCCATGGTGAGACCGCACCTTGAATACTGTGTACAATTCTGGTTGCCGCATCTCAAAAAAGATATAGTTGCGATGGAGAAGGTACAGAGAAGGGCAACCAAAATGATAAAGGGGATGGAACAGCTCCCCTATGAGGAAAGGCTGAAGAGGTTAGGGCTGTTCAGCTTGGAGAAGAGACGGCTGAGGGGAGATATGATAGAGGTCTTTAAGATCATGAGAGGTCTTGAACGAGATGTGACTTGGTTATTTACACTTTCGAATAATAGAAGGACTAGGGGGCATTCCATGAAGTTAGCAAGTAGCCCATTTATGACTAATCGGAGAAAATTCTTTTTCACTCAAGGCTCAATAAAGCTCTAGAATTTGTTGCCAGAGGATGTGGTTAGTGCAGTTAGTGTAGCTGGGTTCCAAAAAGGATTTACATAAGTTCTTGGAGGAGAAGTCCATTAACGGCTATTAATCAAGTTTACTTAGGGAATAGCCACTGCTATTAATTGCATCAGTAGCATGCATGTGTTTGGGTAATTGCCAGGTTCTTGTGGCCTGGTTTGGCCTCTGTTGGAAACAGGATGTTGGGCTTGATGGACCCTTGGTTTGACCCAGCATGGCAATTTCTTATGTTCATATGTTCTTAACTTGCCTTTCCATAAAAAATGTTCAGTGAAAATGACAATGACACAAACAGTAGGCATATGAACATAATAAACACATCAATGAACTTATAAACTGAAAACCACAATAAATATAGCAGAGAATAAACACTACTAGATCAACAATAAAAAAAAGGCAATAAAAGCCTAACATATAAAGAACTTGGAGTCAGGGCTGGCTTTTGGGTTGTGCAACCTGTGCAATTGCACAAGGAGTCATGTATGAGGAGGTGTTACTGCCATACTAGCATCCCCTCCCACATCATGAAAGGCAGGGGAAACATAGACAGGGGGTGGAGCATAATGGTGCTGGGCAAAGGGTTGTAGAGGGGAAACCAGAGACAGATTTAGGAGTTTGCCACCCCTAGGCACTGTTGCTGCTGTTGTGCCCCCTCTTCCATCCCCCCACCCCCATGCCCAGGAAAGGTGATCAGGAGGTGTAAGGCACAGTCCCAGTTTGCTGTGGCAGCTCAGGTATAGATTCTGCGGCAAAAACTGGAAAAATCTGTAGCACATTGGCAAACATTTCCATATTTTATATTATAAAAATTAAGTAAATTTCCAAACTTGCTTCTGTCTGTATAATTTATTTTCTTATGGGGGGAGAAAAAGGGTTCTTAAGTATCAGTACAGGGATGAGATTTTGGGGATGGGCAAAAGAGAGGAAAGGAGGACTAGGAATGGGGTGAGGTGAAAGGACTGGGATAGAAGGAGTATGAGAAGGAAAGAGGACTGAGGATGGGGGGAGAAAAGGTAGAAAGGGATGGGATAGAAGAAAGGGGGAAAGGGAGAGGGATAGAGGTTCTGGAATTAGGAAAGGGAGTAGGACATGTTGGGGGATGATTTCTAGGATCTGCAGGATAAAATATGACATCAAGGAAGAGAGAACCTGAATTGCAGTAGGTGGGGGTGGGGGGAATCCCTACTGTGCTCTGGTCCTGCTCCTACTTACTCTTCTCTTACCTCTCAATCTGGCACCAGTCCCTTCTCTCTAACACACAAACACTGGCCCCCTTTCACTCATCTGATCCACTCTCATTCCTTAGTCTCTCTTCTCACCCCCAATCATCCCCATTCAGCCCCTCCTAATTTTACCAAAATGATCCCTCTTTGCTGTCAGTGCTCCAGGCTCACCCCCTCCCATTTTGTTGCCTGCATGCTGCCTGGGAAGGGAGGGACTAGATCAGGAAGCAGAGGGCTATTCTCTGGTGAGAGATTCAGCATAGCTGGAAGGCAATAAATCTTCAGCCAGCCTGCTGCCCACCCAGATTTTGGCCGCCCTGGGCACAGGCCTAACATGCCTATAGGCAAATCCAGGCCTGGAGGGTACAAAAGGGAATAATGAGTAGCAGAGAGAGAAAGGTGGGAATGCGGTGTTGGAACCACTCCAACTACTGAAGAATAGATCGCTGTGCCAGAACTGTCACCACGAAGAGGGGAGGAGAGAGCTGCTAACTTCACTTTTCGGACAGAGCCCCAGATAGCTTAGAACCGTCCTGCCTCGAGCTCTGGAAAGCACTGGTTTGGGAGGCAGGCAGCAAACCGGGGTCTTTGCTTCTGAGGAGGAGCTAAGGCTGGGGGTGGAGTCTCGGCCTCGTGACGACGAGTTGGGTATGGGGCGGGGGGGGGGGGGGGTTCCTTATCTCCGGGGGTGGAACTATTTGCCCGCCCGTCGGGAGGGGCGGGGATGTAGCGTATTCTCGTCTCGCTGTCGCTGCTGATTGGTTAGTGGAGCGTGGGCTCTGCCTCTCAGAGAACGTTTTCGTCTTCAGGTCCGGCAGCGAAGGAGGCCAGAGGGAAGAGTCTGGAGAGGAGGGGGAAGGGGCGGGGAGATCCCGGTGCTGAGAGCGAGGAGACGGAAGGAGAAAGGAAAGCGACTGGGAGCCGAGAACGGAGACTGGAGAGTGGAAGCCCGGAGAGGGGGGAGAGAGAGGGAGCTGGAGGGTGAGGGGAAGCCGGGCCACACCATGGTGGAGAAGCGGGTTTCACGTTGGTACTTCGGGGGGTTGGCATCGTGTGGAGCCGCCTGCTGCACTCACCCGCTGGACCTGCTGAAGGTGAGAGCCAGGGGCCCCTGCACCCCCCCCCCCCTCCCAATGCTGCTGGCTTGTCCTTCTATCCCTGGCTGCTGGTCGCCTCTCCTGTACTCCTCCTAGGATTGCCATCTCATGGAAATGTTTTTACCCACAGTCTGATTTTTTTGTGCACACCTGGACTTATGTGCCCAGATTCATCCCTTTAGGCACCAGAACATAGAGTGCCTGCCTCTGGACCGACAGATCTGGAGCCCGTGTCACTCAGAATGATTTTACGGATGTGAAATGTTTATGTATATGTCTTCTGTGTTTTTTTAAACTATCAGGACATTTACTGAGAGTTGACAGCTCTTCCTCTACCCATCATTTTGTTACCTTTACTGCATTGTCTCCATTCCTTACCTATCTCATTCTTTGACTGCTCCCACTACCTTCTTTCTGTTCCTGCCCTATTCTTTATCTTAGTTTGAACGGTAGCTTGTCAGGTGGGCAGAACAGCAAAGATTATCTTAAGGTTAAAAAAATCGTTTATATAAGTAGGGATACTGTATATATTGAGAACATTAGCACACATACATATTTGAAAAGGCAACGGATAAAGGGAAAACTGCATTTTGAAATCGAGCATTGCTTAAACTATATATCCTGCATGAACAGGGAACCTTAATTGACAGTGAATGTAGAAAAAAATGTTGCACAAGTAATGCTTTGCTGTAGGAGATGCGTTGCTGTCAGTAAAGATTTGCTTTTCATAGGTGACATGACTTGATTTTGCACTGTTCAGAGTTTTATGTCTGCAACCTTCCATGCCCCTTGCCACACAGAGTGCCCTGAAGTTGCTGTAGAGCACTAGCACACTCTGGTAACTGCTGCTGCTTATCCTCATTGCTGCAGTTGGAGCCTATCACATTGTCTGCTTTCACTCCAGGCACAGTGCATAAGTCTGGTTGCTCATTTGTTTCTGGTGCTAGATCTGTGGGGCAGCAACACTGGGTAATTTGTGAACTGGATCAGCCACTATCTGAGGCAGGATGCTGGCCTTGATGGATCTTTGGTCATATCTTAAGTACCACACAATGTGTTAAAATCCTCAGTTCAGTGCTTGGTAGCAGCCAAAAAAGCAAATACTAGGAATTATTCTGAGAGGAATAGAGAAAAAAACTGAGATGATATCATGTCTCTGTTTCTCCATGGTGTATCTGCACCTTGAGTATAGTGTACAGTTCTGGTTGCCCCACTTTAAATAAGATACAGCAGAACTAGGCAAGGTACAAAGAAGAACAGGAAAATTGATAAAGGGGGTGGAAATGCTCCCTTATGATGAAAGGCTAAACACATTAGGGCTCTTTAGCTTGGAGTGGATATGATAGAAGATTTATAAAATCACCAGTGTAAGGACCTGTCAAAAACGATGAGAAAAAAAAAGGCATTTTAGGTCAGTGACTCTGACCTCCCTGCCACTGGAAACTCCCTCTTTCTCAGTTGTAGATAAAGTGTATGTACATTCCTTTCTGCAGTGGGGAAAAGTTCACAAGCTGTTACGCTAACAGGTGACTTTTCAAAGGAGTTACCCTTGTAAATGTAACATACCATCATAGCAAATTTCAAAAGCTATTTACCCATGTTTAGCGCACTTAACACAGGTAAAAACTAGTGACAATTCAATGGCATATATTGTAGCAATTTTCAAAGGCCCACTTCTATGGGTAAAGTGCATTTGTACATGTAAAACCCAGTTTTAAGTATGTACCTGCTTTTGAAAATTGGGCCCTTTTATGTATACTCTTACCTCCAGAGGATAGGCTGGGTTCAAAAGCATATTAAATGCGCAAACACATGTGCTCGCCTGCAGGAAATGTAGAAAATTGCCATCTTTGTGTCCCATGAGAAATGCCTTTCAGTTGTATGTTCCTTAACAACCTTAAACGTTTTAGGTAGGATACCAAGAGTAACACCCTAAGGCAGGGTTCCCACATTTTTCAAAAGAAGGACCACATAGGACAAATTGGTGAGAGGGCTGGGGGGGAGGGAGAAGAGGTGGAAATGCAGCATAAATGTGTTGAGGGTTTTTATTATGAGACACACAGTGACTAACAGAAAATAGCCAATTATTCATATAGAGATGAGTGGTGTGGAACAAGTTCATAGGGAACAGTTATTATCCTTTCGCGTAGTACTAGAACTGTGGGGCACTTCATAAAATGAATGTAAGCGTATTTCTTCAGGTGGTGTACTATTAAGCTCTGGTATCTGTTGCCAGAGGATGTGGTCAAGGCTGTTAGTATAGCTGAGTTTAAATAAAGGTTTGGACAAGTTTCTGGATGATGGTTCCATTAACAGTTATTAGCTAGCTAGACTTGGGTAGATCTCTCCATTAAGACCTGCTGGGTACTTTCAAGTGACCCAGGCTAGGCTCAGTGGTCTCACCCAGTATGGCACTTGGCTTCCTATGAAGAAATTATATATTGTTTGGGGGATGTCTCTGCTACACAATTCTTATCCTTCCTGATCTTTTGTATTTTGGGGATACTTGGTGAACTTTGACTATAGGGAAGGCCCCTTTCATTTTGACTAATTCTGTCTTTAGCTGAGAAACTTCCATTCTTCAAAAATAGAACTGGATACAGACAGGAGGGAGGAGTAGCCTAGTGGTTAAAGCAGCAGGCTGGGATTCAAATCCCACTGACACTTCGTGTGACCTTGGGTAAGTCGCAATGCCCTAAGGAGGCGGCGGCTGTCAGCGGGTCTGACAGCCGACGCTTAATTTTGCCGGTGTCGGTTGTCGAACCCACTGACAGCCACGGGTTTGGAAAATGGACGCCGGCAAAGTTGAGCGTCCATTTTCCAGGGCCTCCGACTCAATATCGCTATGATATTAAGTCGGAGGGTGTACAGAAAAGCATTTTTTTCTGCTTTTCTGTACACTTGCCCGGTGTCGTCTGAAATTAATTTCTAAGAGTAAAATATGCGGCTTGGCCGCACATGTTACTTTCTCTATTGCAGGTGACTAACTAATAGGCTCATCAACATGCATTTGCATGTGATGAGTGCTAGTAGTTTCGGGGGGGGGGGTTTGGCCACGCGTTTTCCACACGCTGTTACCCCTTACAGTATAATGGGTAATAATAGTGCGTCAAAAACGCACGGCCAAACGGGAGCGCGCCTGAGAGGATCATGCCTTGTAGCAGCTTGAAGGAGGCAGGCGTGGCTCCTGCCCTATGGCACCCTTTTCTTGGATCCTTGATTACTTGTTTGAAGTACAAACATTGTCAAATGGCAATTGAGTAACTTGAAGACTGGTGTTTGATATCCAGCAAGCACCGTACATACTTAACAATTGTTTTCCCTGCGAAGCCGACATATAACTCACTTTGAAACTGTCTGAAGTGTGGATGCAGCTTTACTGATTTTATTTTTCTATTAGTAATTTTTCTTTCCCAGCCGAGGTATTTGCACGCCTTCAAGCCAATTTTATCATGGGTTCTCAAAGAGATCTCTGCATTTGCTGAATGATTCCCAATGAGTATATTGCCATACTCCACCATATTGCTCGGTTGTCAGAAGCTCCTGACACTTCTGCCAGCTGGGACCTCCATCGGGCAGCAGGGTCTGCGCTTCCGGGTCCTTTCAGAGCGCTCCAGCTTCCTGGGATTTCTGTGGCAGTCTCTGCAGCATCAGAGGGTCCAGAAGGTTTAGGAATATACCACCCCCCCCCCCCGCCCTTGTGCCCTTTAGACCTTCCTGCTCACCCCCTGGCTTGTTTGCTGCCCAGTTGGTGGTGTCTGGTGTCCGGTTGGCGGTTTCACTGTGTGCTTGAAAACTGTAAGAGCTGCTGGATGCTGGCCAAAACAGCACTGCCTGCGCCCTTTGATCGAGTTCCTGAGGGTTAGGGGAGCTGCTGAGTAGGGTTAATAAGCAATTACTGCCATGAATCAACAGTTTCTCTGCCAGCAATACTCTGAATCAAATCTATTTTCCTGCTGCTCTACAAACAAACGTCCAAACCTGCACACCCTTCCCTAGTCACAGTCGTGCCATCTGTTGCATAACCTTGGGATAATCTTTAATCGGATTAAGAAATTAAACTTCTTGTTCAGTCAATGAGTTTGTGGCTCTCTTGGAGATGGGTGGGATAATATATGCAATACTTTTACCTGTGTGCACATGCATGAATGTTGCAAGAATTATACCACAGGCATAACGAAGGTGTTAAGCTCCAACCAGCACACTCATTGCAAAAAGCCCCACATTTTGTCTTTTTGTGTGTCCCAGTATGTCTGTGTGTAGCTCTTAGGCTGAGCAGGTAAGGGGTACGTAGAGGGTGTGCCAGACCAGACTCCTATCTCTTGGCGAATGCACCTGGCACCACCAGCGTTGTAAGAGCAAGTCCAGTTTAACTGGACACACTTCTCAATCCATTCATTAGAGGCTGTGCGGGGTACAAATTAACGTCTAGCACCATACTCTGACACACTCGTTCATACGGTTACACATGTCCACAGGAAAAAGGATGGACTCTTCTGTGTTGCGGAGAGGGGGTGTTATAAAACTTGCTTCTCATTTCTTGCAGGAGAGAGAACAGGTTATCCTGGATTCCTATTCTCCTGTGTAACTCAGCAGTGGAACACCTACAGCTCTCCATCACATCTTAGTGTACCACCTGGTGGCACCATTCAAAAGCCACATGTGGGTGCCCCAGCATGAATATGGATAGGAGTAGGCAGAAGGGATTTCTGCCCTGCTATCTCCCTTCTTCCCTTCCACATTTGAAGAGTAATGTGATCCTTACTTGGATCTTGGATGAAACTAATTGGATCTTGTTCCCTAGCATCGGGGACCAGCATGTTTTGCTTGTGTGCGCACGCGCCTCCCCCACTGCTGACTCTCCTCGGCTGACTGCCACGCCTCTGTCTTGCTGCAGGTGCATCTACAGACGCAGCAGGAGGTAAAAATGCGGATGACGGGAATGGCATTTGCTGTGGTCCGGAATGATGGCTTTCTGGCTCTGTACAATGGACTGAGTGCCTCTCTCTGCAGGCAGGTAAGTGTGAGGTCTCTATGCTCCTACCCATGTCCGTGTAGACTGAGTAAGCCCTATGGGTGGGAAACTAGAACACAAAAAATGGCATATTCAGTCCGAGCAAAGGCCCAGCATCCTGTCTACAACAGTGGCTAATCCAGGTCCCAAGTACCTAGCAGGATCCCAAAGAAAGATCCAGTCCTTGCTCATAAGCAGGGATAAGCAGTGACTTTCTCAAGTCTTCCTGGCTAATAGTGGTTTATGGACTTTTCCTCCAGGAACTTGTCCAAACCCTTTTTAAGATTTTAACTTTTTTATTGAACCTTGGTAATGACAATCTTGTAAAAGATTACAATATTAACTTTCATACCAGTAAATTATTCCCTTTATTCCAAAGCAATTCAAAAACAAAATGCTAAAGAGAGAACACAAAATGCATTTGTTGTGCAACATTTGCAACACCACTTACAAATCACAATATAGTCAATTTGGAAAAATATATAGTAAGAAGAAAAGAGAGAGATTTGAATACGTGGGAGATTATCCAGACGCTATATTCCATAATCTTCAGGTAAAGCAGCCAAATATGGCTTGCAAATATGACCGAAAGAAGCATCCCGCTTTGATGTTCCCATCATTACTGTTTGATATTCCAGATCTTCTATTTGAGCTCTCCAGCTAGTTAACTCGGGAGGATTCTCAGAGGGCCAGGCAAACAATGTATACTTCTTAGCCAGCAAATAAGCCTTAACCAGAAATATGCAGGCCTACCCAGACTAGACACTGACCTCCATCATACCTATGCTACCCTCCTCTTGACTTTATCCTGTATATAGTTTTTTTTACTATTTCTTGTTATTTGCAGTACATCACTTGTTGATTGCATTATATCTTTTGCTCTGTTTCCGGCTTCTTCCTCGCCTCCCGGTTCACTGCCCCCCCCTGTTCCCGTTTTATGTACTTTCCACCTGTCAGTTCGGATGTAAACCGGTATGATGTTGCACACTAATGTCGGTATATAAAAGCGTTAAATAAAATATAAATAAATAGTTTATGAAATTTACCAATAAAATACTGTTTTTCTAAATAATTTAATAAACACAACACAATAGAGAGATTTTTTTTTTTTTTGCCAGTTAACCACATCCAAGTCATGAACAATACTTCTCCAAAAGGACTGGATTTTGGGGCATTCCCATAAACGGTGCCAAGAGCTGCCCACTTTAAACAACAAGCAGATTTAACATGCCCTCAGTGGTGACAACAATAATTCTGTGCAAAATACAATATTGTAATTCTTAATTCAATATTTGGACTAGCTTTAAATATAACTGTATTACATTGATAAAGTTCATTTTCCTTCAGGTCAAAATCCAGATCTCTCTGCCATACATCAGCCAGCATTCTCAATACTATGAGGATTCAAATTTAGAAGAAATTTTATATAGACAGAAACAGATCTAGACTCTTGATCAAAAAGGGTCCATAAGTGAATGAAACTTTGACGAGTCATATTGTGAAGCAGGTTGAATAAAAATTGTACTTACAAAATGTCGAATGTGAAAATAAAAAAATCCAGTTGCTTAAACCTGCTCTCACTGAGACAAAAGTCAAAAGATTGTAAGTTTATCATTAACTTTTTCATTAACACCATACATGCATCGCGGGTTGAAATGAAGGATTACCTAAAAGAAAAGGTAAATATGGGGAAACCAAATGTGACAAATTTAATTGAGTCCTCACAAACCTCCAAACCCATTTTAAACCCAGCTACCCTAACTGCTTTCACTACATCCTCAAGCAACACATTCTATAGTTTAATTGTGTGCTGAGTGAAAAAATACTTTCTCAAATTTTGTTTTTCCTAGCATGGAGATAGATGGACTCAGGACCAGTAGATTTATGAGCCCCTGCCAGTAAATGGAGACAGAGCACGTTGACGTCCCAATATAAATAACCCTACGGTGACCACAGCCTGCCAGTATTCTCCATCTCCAGCAGCTGGTTGACATGCATTTCCCTATGGGGATAGCTTTGAGCTTTTTGAAAGGAGAAATTTGAAATTCTAAATTCAGGAAAAGAAAGCCCCACTCTCCTGTGGTGATGCCTAAAGGTCCATCCCCTAGTTGAGAATTCCTGAGGCGATTTCAGTGGTCCATCAGAGATGTGGCATGGTCCAGTAACTGGGTTTCCCGGTGTGGACTTAACTGCTAGTTCAGCTGAAAGGCAGCGGGTGCAGGAGGCTGAGCGCAGCAGTGACTGCAATTGCCCTCTCCCCCCACCCCCCCCGCAGCTGGAGACCATCTTTGTCCTCAGCCAGAAAGCTCTGAGCTTAGGTAAGGTTTAAAAAAAAAAAAAAAAAGTGAAAGTTTTATCCGAATCAGAGAAGAGGGATTTCAGGACTTCCTCCGGTCTCCATTCTTGATGCGCCGTGCCGTTATTCATTCCTGCTCCCGTTTGAGGTTGGGGAACTAGGCTGCCTGGCGGGTTGAGCGGCCCCTGGTGGGCTAGGCTCTGCACTTAGACATTTTTCTTGCATGCTGTGTGGAAGGCCATGGAGGCCATTTCTGTGTGCTCTTGTGTGTCGTCGGCGTGCGCAGTGTGTCAGCTCTGTTTTGGGTGTGCTTTTTATGCACAAACTTTTTTATGCACATAACTTGGTGCACAGGTTGTGCATGCGTCTTGCCACGCTTTCTTCTATGTGCTTATTTTTTGGGCACGTTTCATTTTTGAGCCCAAGCCGTTCCAACACACGTTTACTGCAGTAATGGCGCTGGTCAGCAAGACGCCTAAGCGTCTTCCTATTTGTGTTGCCTGTCATATTAGGGCTTCTCAGCCTGATCTGGCTTCTAATCTGTGTCGGCGCTGCTCAGACGCTCAGGGAGAGTTGTCTTCCTCGGATTTGCTAAGCCTGGCTCTTCCCATTGTGATGATGGGTTGGTCACGGCTTTGACTGGGGGAATGCTAGATCTTGGATCTCCCTTGACTGGATCCTCCGCTGGCGAGGGCAGTTCTGTGGGACCAGCTCCAGTTCCTTCTGGGCTTGGTCTGGACCCGGCTGCTTTTTCTTGGGTGGAATTTTTTCAAGGCTTACAAGCCTTTATTCAAGCACAGTCCTCCGCTTTCCCCATTTCTGTCCAGTTGCTTAAGCGCCAGGGCTCGCCTTGGCTCCCTGCGGGTGTTCGGATGGCACTGATGATGAGGTTGATCCTGATTCCCTGGAAGATAGGGAAATTCCTCTAGGGCTGGAATCGAATCGAACTAGGTTATGGTTCTTTCATAGAGATGAACTCCTGGCCCTGATTTCCCAGACCTTGAAATAGCTGGGTGTTCCTGGTTCGGATGCTATGTCAGAGCAGAGGAAGAATCCCATTTTGGTCTCTTTATGTAAAGCCTCTTTCTTTTTTTTTTTTTTCCTGCTCATGGATGCCATCCAGGAATTGATTGATCTGGAATGGGATGCCCCAGAGGCAAATTTTAAAGAGGGTCGGACATTGGAAGGCCTATACCCCCTGGATCCGGCTGTGAGAGAATGTTTGTGTTATCCCAAAGTGGATGCTCTGGTACGTGCCGTGTCTAAGCAGACAGCTATCCGCATAGAAGGAAGAGTGGCCTTGAAGGATGTACTTGATATAAGGATTGAGGCAATTCTTAAACAAGCCTTTGAGGCAGTGGCAATGAATTTACAGATTGCTGTCTGTTGCACCCTAGTGGTGAGATCTTGTCTGCTTCTCTCTCAAGAGGTTGATGAGTCTGGAGGGAATTCCAGAGCGGTTATGGAGCCTGCTGCCGCCTCTTTAGCAGACGCAGGCTGTGATTTGGTCCGGACCTCGGCCAGAGTGGCTTCGCTGATAGCAGCCAGGCGTCAACTCTGGTTGCGAAATTGGTCATCTGACACAGCTTCCAAAGCCAATCTGACCATGATGCCCTTTTAAAGGCTCGCTCTTGTTTGGGAGCGAGTTTGAGAAACTGGCCAATAAGTGGGGCGGGTTTCCAGTGACTCGGTTGCCGGAGGATAAGAAATAGTTACGGCACCCCTTTGGCATGAGGGGCTGTTTCTGGGGTTCCAGATGTTTTTGCCCTAAAGAGGGACGACCTTTCAGCGGACTTGGCCTTTTGGTAGGTCTTGGTCCTTTTGTCCCCGGCAGCCCAAGAGAGGAATGGGCTCGGGTTGTGGACCTTCCCGAGCTTTCCAATGAAGGTTTGCTGACCCACCTTCTGGAACAGGAAATAGGGGGCTATCTCTCTCTCTCTTTTATCAGAGGTGGGTCAAGATCACGTCAGACCAGTAGGTCCTGGAGGTGATATGCGAAGGGTATGCACTGAAAATTTGCAGTATTCCTCTGAACATGTTCATGGTGTCCCTTTGCCACTCTCCGCAGAAGAAGCAGGCAGTGGAATTCATGTTTCAAGGGCTCCTTAGACTGAGGACTGTGGTTCTGGTGCCCATGTCTCAAGAAAGTATGGGGCGATATTCCATTTTGTTGTACCCAAGAAGGAGGGCTCCTTTCATCCCATGTTGGATCTCAAGTGAGTCAACTGTCACTTGAAGGTGACTCATTGTCAAATGGAAACCTTAGTCTCTGTAATAATGGCGGTGCAGTCGGGGGAATTTCTGACATCCTTGGAGCTGTCAGAGGCTTACCTTCATATTCCCATCCGATTGGAACACCAACGCTTTCTACGCTTTGTGGTGTTGGGGCACCATTATCCTTTTTCAGGCACTGCCTTTTGGTCTAGCCACCGGTCCCAGAACATTTTCCAAGATTATGGTGGTGGTAGTGGTGGCCTTGCAAAAAGAAGGAATCCTGGTGCACCCATATTTGGACGACTGCTGATTCGAGCCAAGTCTTGACAAGAGCCGCCTAGTGACACACAAGGTGATCTCCTTATTGCAGGAGCTAGGTTGGGTGGTGAACCTGACAAGGGCAATCTTCAACCATCCCAGTCAGAGTATCTAGGGATTCGGTTTGATGCGGGATAGGACAGTTTTCCTACCGGAAGTTCTGATCCAGAGATCGATGTCTCAAGTGCGTCAATTGATGAACAGCATACACCTGATGGTGTGCTCCTACCTACAGGTACTCGGCTTGATGGTAGCTACCCTGGAAGTGGTGCTGTGGACAAGGGTGCATATACGTCCTCTTCAGTGCTCTCTGCTATCTCGTTGGAACCTGCCATCTCAGGATTATGCAATTCGGCTCCACTTGCCGATGGAAATCTTCTCTTGCCTCCAGTGGTGGCTGCAAAAAGATCATCTAAGAAAGGGAGTTCCCATGTCCTCTCCGGCCTGGGTGGTACTCACGTCAGATGCGAGTCTCCACGGTTGGGGAGCTCACTGTCTGGATGCTGGAAAGCTGTTGCCTATTCAGGTTAGGGTTCATTCCAGTAGGCCTCAGGCAGTGTCATGGACAGAAGTTAGTCTGTTGTCTCCTGCCAATATCTGCAGAGCTGCGACGTGGTCCTCCGTACACACTTTTTCCAGGTTCTATCATCTGGATGTGCAGGCCCGGGAGGATGCAGCCTTTGCACGTGTGGTGTTGACTGTACCGCTGGCAGCCTCCCACCCTGGGGAGTAGCTTTGGTACGTCCCACTGGTCCTGAGTCCATCTGTCTACACGCTAGGAAATAGAGAAATTACTTACCTGATAATTTAGTTTTCCTTAGTGTAGACAGATGGACTCAGCTTCCCGCCCTTGGCTGCTGCATGAGTCTGTCAATAGTCCTGTGTGGCTCTGGTCCCAAGAGATTACTGGTGAGTGTTCATCCAGTCCCTAGCTTGGGATACCTAGAATCTTATATGAGTTCAGTATTTATGGTTGGTTGAATACAGCTCTGGTTACCTGTTTTTAATCAAGTGTTTTGCTAGTCTGTCCACAGTAGCTTTTGAAGAGAATACTGGCAGGCTGGGATCACTGCAGGGTTATGAATACTATGACGTCAGCTTGCTCTGTCTCCATCTGCTGGCAGGGGAGCATAAACCCACTGGTCCTGAGTCCATCTGTCTACACTAAGGAAAACAAAATTATCAGGTAAGTAATTTCTCCATTAAATGTGCTATCTGTTAGCTTCATGGAGTGTCCCCTAGTATTATTTGAAAAGGTAAACAACCATTTTTCTCTTGCATCCCACTTATGCTTTTATAGACCTCTCTCATAGTCTCCATGTTAAAGAACCCTAACCTGCTAGCCTTTCGAAATAGGGAAGCCATTCCATCCCTTTTATCATTTTGGTCGCCTTTATCTATACCTTTTCTAGTTCTACTATATCTCTTTTGAGATGTGGTGACCAGAAGGGCACACTATACTGAAGGTGGGGTTTCACCATAGATTGATTCAGAGGCGTTATGATATACTCTGATTTATTTTTCCATTCCTAATACTTATCATTCTAGTTTCCTTCACTGCCTGTACAGGTACCTGGCTCACACACAGCCTGCCTTGTGGAACTGGGTTAATCTTTACTTTTGCCTTTTTCACATAGTCCTTACTCTCCACATGAACATTCACCCTCTCATTATTGTGCGTGCTGGACATGGGCTTACTTGCCTTCTGAACACAGTCTAGCAAAGGCCCCTCAGCATGGATGTTCTTTTGAGGAGCTTACTGGTGCTGCTGCTCGGCTTGCCGATAGCTTTTTTTCCTGGTAGGAATGAGGTCAAAGGGTTTGGTTTCATACTGAAGAAGTGATCGGGGCAATAGAGGGAGTTGGAGACAGACTGGGAATCCTCACTGTTCAGCTGTGCCATGGTTGGGGTTTTGCCAATGACGTCCTCATCTTGGTAAAGACTTGAAAAGTCATCTAGACCAAGGTACTCCACTTCTTTTGTTCCCCAAATATCACAGCTAGCTAGTTTGGTGTACTTGGTTAAATCTTCACAGTATGTGTCCCATTGCTCCTAGTTTGAAGTCAGGACTGTATCGTTCTCCAGAACCTCTGTGTAGACCTCCAGGTTGTCAAGGTCTTTGCATTCCTCCATAGACAGGAAGTTATCTGTCGGGCTCTGCTAGTAGTTCATTTCCATGTCCAGTTCATACATGAAGTCAGGATCGGTGCTGTTCCGAGAATGAGAGGCTCCGAAAAGCATCCCCAAAATGAGAATCCATTCCGCTTACACAGGGCTGAGGCATCTCAAAGCCCAGGTCCCACAAGGTCAATTCCAAACTTCTCATCTGTCTCCCAGTTGCATTCTTTCCAGCTTCACCACTGGTCGAACAATTCATACAGCAGAGCAGTGACAGCTAGCAGGGTTCCACCATTACCGATTCACGTTTGCCACTTGGGCTGATTTTCTCTGAAGATATCTGCCTGCCGAAGTTACGGGGCTCAGCCGCCCCACTGCCCAGACTCCATCCATTGTACCTGAAGACTGGAGGGTGGCTAATTAACCTCAATATTTAAAAAGGGTTCCAGCGGCGATCCTGGAAATTACATACCAATTAGCCTGACTTCAGTGCCAGGAAAAATAGTGGAAAGTGTTCTAAAGATCAAAATCACAGAACATATAGAAAGGCATGGTTTAATGGAACAAAAACAGCATGGCTTTACCCAAGGTAAGTCTTGCCTCACAAATCTGCTTCACTTTTTTTGAAGGGGTTAATAAACATGTGGATAAAGGTGAACCAGTAGATGTAGTGTATTTGGATTTTCAGTAGGCATTTGACAAAGTTCCTCATGAGAGGCTTCTAAAGTAAAAAGTCATGGGATAGGTGGCGATGTCCTTTCGTGGATTACAAACTGGCTAAAAGACAGGAAACAGAGAGTAGGATTAAATGGACAATTTTCTAAGTGGAGGAGGGGTGGGCAGTGGAGTGCCTCAGGAATCTGTACTGGGACCTGTGCTTTTCAATATATTTATAAATGATCTGGAAAGGAATATGACGAGTGAGGTAATCAAATTTACAGATGATACAAAATTATTCAGAGTAGTTAAATCACACGCAGATTGTGATAAATTTCAGGAGGACCTTGTGAGACTGGAAAATTGGGCATCCAAATGGCAGATGAAATTTAATGTGGATAAATGCAAGGTGATGCATATAGGGAAAAGTAACCCATGCTATAGTTACATGATGTTAGGTTCCATATTAGGTGCTACCACCCAAGAAAGAGATCTAGGTTTCATAGTGGATAGTAGATTGAAATTGTCGACTCAGTGTGCTGGAGCAGTCAAAAAAGCAAACAGAATGTTAGGAATTATTAGGAAGGTAATGGTGAATAAAACGGAAAATGTCATAATGCCTCTGTATCGCTTCATGGTGAGACTAAACCTTGAATACTGTGTACAATTCTGGTCGCCGCATCTCAGAAATGATATAGTTGTGATGGAGAAGGTACAGAGAAGGCGACCTTAATGATAAAGGGGATGGAACAAGTCCCTTTTAAGGAAAGACTAAAGAGGTTAGGGCTGTTCAGCCTGGAGAAGAGACAGCTGAGGGGGGATGGGAAAGAGATGTTTAAAATCATGAGAGAGGTCTAGAACGGATAGATGTGAATCAGTTATTTATGCTTTCGGATAATAGAAGGACTAGGGGACACTCCATGAAGTTAGCATGAGCACTTTTAAAACTAATCGGAGAAAGTTCTTTTTCATTCAACACACAATTAAACTCTGGAATTTGTTGCCAGAGGATGTGGTTAGTGCAGTTAGTACAGCTGTGTTTAAAAAGGATTGGATAAGTTCTTGGAGGAGAAGTCCATTACCTGCTATTAATCAAGTTGACTTAGAAAATAGCCACTGCTATTACTAGCATCAGTAGCATGGGATATACTCTGTTTTGGGTACTTGCTAGGTACTTATAGTCTGGATTGGCCACTGTTGGAAACAGGATGCTGGGCTTGATGGATTCTTGGTCTGACCCAGTATGGCATTTTTTTATGTTCTAGTTGCTTTTTTGACTGGTGCCATGCACTGGGCCAAGGACTTCAAAATATTGTCCATAATGATTCCAAGAGCCTTTTCCTGGGTGGAAACATTTAATATGGAACCCAGCATTGTACATCTATAATTTTGGATTTTTCTTCCCTATATGCACCACTTTGCATTTGTGCATGTTAGATTTCATCTGCCAATCCTATTCATACCCAGATCAGTCCAAACTCCTGGGTTTTGCTTCCCTGCCAGCAGATGGAGACAGATAAAGTTTCACTGATGCTGCATATAACCTAGTGTGCCATCTGCAATCTCTCAGAATTTCTCTGTCTCCAGCAGAAATCCAGTGCAATTGGCTGATTTGCTGGGTAATTTATTCCCAGGAATGGGCAGGTCCGTGGTGGGGGCTATCCTCCTGGTTGAATGAGGATGATCCTTGAGTGTTTTAGACCTTTCTTGAGGAGGATTGAAATCCAGTGCTGCTGGCTCCCTCATTTCTCTGACTCTCCTCTCCTCCTGGGCTGCTGCTGGCCTGTTCTTCGATGCTCAGGTTCAAGGAAATTAATTTTTCTTGCTTATCACCCTGTTTGTTGATGACAAAAGAAAGGGTTCTGAAGGTCTGGAGCAGAGCAGTCAACACTTCAAGCTCTGGTAGGGCTGCTCTTAGCTGGGTTGAAAAGGTTCCTCCTGTGTTGTGGGGACTGATAGAGATCAGCGGCCTTGTATGTGGATGGAAGAGAGTGAGCAGCTACTTGGTCAGTGACATCAGCCGTGCTGTGCCAGTTTTTAGATCAGACCCTGGCAAGACATAGTTCCCTGCAGTTTGAATAAGTGACAACTGCAGCTGTTCCCGGTGGTAATGGCCTGTTTCACGGCTTGTCACTGCGACTCTCGTTGAGCGTGGGAAGCATGGTGAAACGGGTAAAAATGCAGGGCTCGCAGCAGTTCCTGGCAGCGGTTGCTGGTCTGGAGTCTTGTCATGGTGGGAAATGCGGTGAGGCAGGGGGAGACACAAAGTATGTCTTAACGCCTCTGTGCTGCATGGAGCTTGTGTCTGCATCAATTGAAACCGTTCAGGGACTGTTAATGCTGCTGCAGGTATAAGGAAGCCGACAGGGAGGAGACCAGCTCCATGGACTGTGGAGACAGGCAGTACTGGGCTTTCTCTGCAGCGCCGGTTCGGTGACCATCTTGGTTTTCATTCCTGCGGTGCAAGGGTTCGCAAGAGAAGAGACTTCTCCTACAGCTAAGGACTCTTAACAGTGCTCAGGAAATGGTCTGCTTAGGCTCAAATGATTTCCTGTGTTACCGTACTGATCCCAAGGGGGCCCTTTTTGGGGGTGGTAACTCTGTGGGGCAGGTTCTGCCATCCTGTTCCCAAAAGAAAAATGATGGCATAGCCTGTTTTTTTGCATTGGATTTTGGCTTAGAGGTCAGAAGAGCACTTTGAGATTTTTTTGTCCTGGAGATGGTGATGATAGGGTTGCAACCCTTTGGGAGGAGGGTGCCCCCTGTGCCTGACAGGTCTGATGCCGAACTGGTTCAGCAGTCCAGGAGGGGCAAATTGCCTTTTAGATAGTACAGTCCCTAGCACACTGGGGTGTATAGCAAGGGGATTGGGGCCAATGAAGAATAGGGAAAGTCTTATTTTGGAGGAGCCTATGGTCCCATTAAGTTTCCCATCCCATAGGCCTTGTTTGAAATGGTCTCTGTGGAAAGTGATGGTATCGCAGCCTTTTTCAGAGGATTACATGGAGAGCCCTTGGTGTCTGGTTTAGTTTGAAGAGAGTGTAGCTGTCAAGGATACCTGAGGCGAAGTTTGGGGGCCTTCTCCAGGGGTTTTTTGGAGTAGTGGCCTGGCACTTCCTAATGTTATGGCACATGGGATGATGGGATACATCTGCAAAAGATGATTTTGCAGTCTTGCTTTTGGATGCACAGGCGGCTGAAGGCAGCTGTCTCTTGTCACCAGCCTGTTTGTGCTGAGATTTCAGCAGCCTCAGGTACAGGGGGGCAGGATCCTTTCTTTCCTCCAAGCAAGGAGAGCGTTTGGAGGCTGCTGTTCCCTATATTGTAGATGCTTGTATGACTTGCTGCGCTGTTTCAGCCAGAAGTTGTTTATGGTCCAAGTCGCATCTAAACAGTTTTTCCTTCAGAGACACTGCCTTTGTATAGCAAAGTCCTGGATCAGCTGGAAAAGCATTTTGTGTGGGTCCCATACCCAAAGTTGAGCCCAAGCAGAACAATAAGAGTTCACATGGGAGTATCGGCCAGGTAGAGGTCTCAGCTCTCAGAAGCAGGTGTCTGCCAAGCCGCTGTCCTTTCCAGAATCACATACACCCATCTGTGGCAGCTTCAGTACTGGTGCTGAGGGAGTAAGAAATGCAAGGCAGCATGGCTGGTCCACTCTTCCCAGAGGTCACAGGGGGACTGTTGGTCCTCTTGTGCAAGGAGTGGACTAAGATAATGATGGACCAGGAATTTGTTCGTCTGGTCAGCGAGGTCTACATGAGCTCCTTGTGTGCCTTGCACACCTAACAAGAAATGGTTTGCTCCATACAAGAGCATCTACAACACCTGTACCTCTGGAGGAGCTGGACAGAGGTCAGTTATCCATCTGTTTTGTGGTTCCACAGAAGGATGGTGCCTATTAGTCCATTCTGGATCTGAAGAAGATGTATGTGGCTCTGAGAGTTCTCTGTGTCCGATGGCAATCACTATGCTCTGTGACTGCAGCTGTGCATACATGAGAGCTCCTGGCTTCTCTGGATCTCACAGAAGCATATCTGCATTTTCCCATCAGAGAAGAGCATTTATAGGTTCCCGCACTCCCGCTTGGATTGGCAACCGCTCCTTCGATGTTCACTAAGGTGATGGTAGTGGTGGCAGCAGCACTCAGCAGAGGAGTACTAGTGCACCCATATCTGGACGACTGTCAGCAGATCTGTCAACAGTGACTACGGCAGGTCCTTGAGAGGTTGAGGTCTCTGGACTGGGTGGTGAATTCGACAAAAAGCCATCTCAATCCCTGGCACACCTGGGGGCTCGCTTTGACACTCAAGTGAGAAAGGTGTTTCTCATGAGTACCAGATGCTGAAGATTCAATCTCAGGTTTGTTATCTTTTGAGACTTTTGGCGCCCAAACCCTGGGTTCTATGAGGTCAACACTGGAACTGGTTCCCTGAGCGTTGGCTCATATGCAACCTCTTCAGAAGTCTCTTCTCTCCCATTGGAATCTATCGGAGGAATTTCATCTTCCACTTCCACTCAGGGGGGTTGCCCGGTCCAGTCTTTCATGGTGATTTGGTTGGGCCAATCTGAGTTGAGGAGTGGCGTTAGAAGCCACAAATTATGTGATAGTAACCACCAATGCCAGCTTCACCAGTTGGGGAGTGGTGTGCCAAGGCCAGTGGTCTAAAATGGAGGCATCATGTTCTACAAATCGGTTAGAGAAGGGGGTCAGTATGTTTCGTGTTTGCCTTTCTGCCACAGTTATGCAGGCAGCCAGTGTGTGGGTTCTGTTGGACAGTGTTACAATGGTGGCTTACATCAACAGGTAGGGAGGAACCAAGAGTCGAATGGTGGCTCAGGAGTTTGTTTTTTTTTGTGAGTGGAACAGCATCTGTCACTCCTGGCAGCATCTCGCATTGCCTGAGTAGACAACATTCAGGTGGATTTTCTCAGTCAAAAGTGCCTAGACCCCAGAGAGTGAGAGCTATCAGAGGAGGCAATGAGTCTCATTCGTATCAGATGGGGAATGCCCCACATGGATTTAATGGCATCACAGCAAAATGCCAAAGCAGCATGTTTTTACAATCGCAGACAGAAGTATGGGGCAGAAAATGTGAATGCTCTAGTGCTGCTGTGGTCTCTGGAAATTCTGCTTTGTGTTTCCTCCATGGCCGCTAGTAGGCAAGGTGTTTCAGGGTATAGAACAGTAATCGAGACAGGTAATTCTGGTGGCCCCGGCGTGGCCATGTTGACCTTGGTTCGTGGATCTGGTCAATATGACAGTGGACAGGCCTCTAAGATTCAGTCACCTATCGAGGCTTCTTCCCCAAGGTACGATATTTTCTGGTCAGGTGGCTCACTTCTGTCTCGTGGCTTGGCTTTTGAGAGGAAATGTCTGAGATGGAAGGGTTATTCCAACGTTATCTCCACTTTACTACAGGCTAGAAGACCATTCACGTCCTTAGCCTACGTGAGTCCTGGTGTACCAGGCATCGAGTGCGGCTAACTCATGCTTCTGTTTCACATATTCTATCTTTTCTACAAAAGGGATTGGTAAAAAGACTAGCCTTTAACTCCCTTTGAGTGCTGGTGGCAGCTTTGGGCTTTCTTTGGGGTAAGGTGCAGGATATGCCCTTGGCAGCACACCCAGATGTAATTCACTTTCCTCAAGGGGTGAAACATTTGTGTCCTCTGGTGCGGTGAATATGCCCGTCTTGGAAACTTAATTTGTTTCTGAGAGGCATGTGTGAAGCTCCATTTAAACTGCTGAACAGGGCGATTTATAAGGGATTTAACCCTGAAGGCAGTTTTTCTGTTGGCAATCTGTTCAGCTAGCAGGATTTCCGAGCTTCAGGTGTTGTCATGTAGAAATCCTTTTCTACAGATTTCGAACTCCGGGGTATCCCTCTTTCTCTCAACGGTTGTTTCTGCGTTCCATCTTAATCAAATGGTGGAGCTTCCAGCTTTTCCAGATTTGGATTCATCCACAGCTCACACGAAGGAACTTTGGGTGCTGAATGTACAGCGGGCGTTGTTGAGGTACTTCAAGATTACTAATAGTTTCCATTTTCAGATCACCTCTTTGTGCTTTGGAATGGTCCGAGGAAAGGGTGTAAGGTGTCTAAAGCTACAATTGCCCATTGGCTAAAGGAAGCGATTGCCTCAGTTTACATTTGTAAGGGTCGCCTCATACATGAAGGTTTAAAGGCTCACCTACTCGCTCTCAGGTGACCTCCTGGGCCGAGTGTCAACATGTGTCCCTGAAAGAAATTTGTCGGGCGGCTACTTGGAAATCATTATACACTTTTGCCAGACATTATCATTTGGATGTCCAGGCTCTGGATTCCATTGGATTTGGGGAGAGTGTTCTACGAGTAAAACTATCTCTGTCTCACCCCCGTGTAGGGAAGCTTGGGTACATTCCCATAAGTCTGGGTATGAACAGGAAAGGAAAATTGGTTCTTGTCCGCTAAGTTTTGTTTCTGTAAAAACAGAGATCAGTCCAGAGTCTGCTCATACTGATATTTAATGTACAATGCAGAGTTGTTGAGGATTCAGTTATGTTCACCTTGATTACTGTTGGAAGGAATTTCCACCTTTGAGGCTTCACCTTTTCCCCTGCTCGTTGAATAGGTTTTTGGAGTCTTAGTTGTTTGTTTTTAATCATGTTGGCTTGAGTACAAGTCAATACAGAGAGACTGCAAGTGGCACACTAGGTTATATGCAGCCTCTATGAAACTTTTTTTTTTCTCTGTCTCCATCTGCTGGCAGGGCTGCAAAACCCAGAGTCTGGACTGATCTGTGATATTACAGGAACAAAATTTAGCAGGTAAGAACCAATTTTCCTTTTAGATCCCCCAGTGTTGTAAAGTCCCCTTATGATTCCTCATTGTTTGCTAATGGTCTGATAATTAGCTGACTGAACAATTTTGCCATGTGTGAATTTGATCGCATTACTCATCACTCCCTTTTCCAGATTCTGTCTGTCTTTAAAAGGCTTGTGTCAGTTACACTGTTGTCTGTTTCCAGCCACCGATGCACACACATAGGCTGAGCTCCCCCATATACACACAGGATCCCCCAAACACACATATGGCGGCATAGCCCCCCCCCCCCCCCCCACACACATACATACATACATACATACATACATACATTCACAGACCAGACTACCCAAGCAATGCTGGACACGTTTTGCTAGTTTCATAAATATATTACAAAGCACAGAACAGAGTACAGATCCCTGGGGTATGTCTACTATTTACCTTTTTCCATTGAGAGAAATGACCAGTCAGTACTTCTCTGTCTCCTTTAGCCATTTACCAATCCACAGTAGGATATTTCCTCCTGTCCATGACATTTTAATTTACTGATGAGTTTCATGAGTGACTTTTGTCAAGTGCTTTCTGAACATCCTGATGCACTAAACGTTGAGTGACAGAAGACTTTCTTCACCACAGGGGTCTCTGGACCCAACTGACGGGGGTGGGGGCTGGGAATTCAGTATTTTCCTTTACTACAGACGTGTCTAGCTTTGGCTGCCTTATCGGACCATTTGGTAAGATGTTCCCAGATATGTGAGCACTGCTTTCTTATCGGGAGACTGAATTGGAATGAACTGTCTTATGACCTTCCCTTAATCATTCAAAACTCCAGTTACAAACCTGCAATTATACATATTTCATACAAGTAAATCGGCACATGTATTTTGGTGCTGGAGAAATGGATAGCATGATTGGGTCACTCTGCCCCTATAGTTTGACAATAGAGGTGTGATCCACACAACTGCAGTGGGAGACAGTGAATTGAACAAGCAGCTCTGAGTTTGATTCAATCTCTGCCTCTTTTTTTTTTTTTTTTTCCCAGATGACATACTCCTTAACACGATTTGCAATCTACGAGACAGTAAGGGACAAGCTGGCAAGAGGCAGCGAAGGGCCCCTCCTATTCTACCAAAAGGTGTTACTGGCAGCCCTTGGAGGTGAGGAGCTTATGGTGGGGGGCGCAGGACCGGGTCACCTGTGCCTTGCCTTGTTCAAGGTAAATGAAGTCTGAAGTAGAAGTTGGGATGTCATAACGTCTAAATTTCACTAATCAGATTAGGTAAAGTGTTTAGATACTAAAATCCAGTTGGCTACTCATCATTTTGGTGAAATCATGTTTGCTTCTTAAAGGGAAAAGGTGTTGGGGGGGGGCAGAGTGTTTAGGGATGTAGTTACCTGAAGATGGTAGAAGGGAGGGAACATGAAGAGGAGACAGGCACAGAGGAAAAAGATCAAGTGCATTTCCTATGATTGTGGGGTATGGAAGGAATGTAATAAAGGAAAAAAGCAAAATCCAACCACTTCATAAGATTTAAAAAAAAAAAAAAAAAATTAGTTGAATATCTTACATGAATTTTTCAAGTAATCCCATGTTTTTAAGTTAAAAAAAAAAAATCATCAGACTTGAATATATTGGAATTTATTGGAGTACTTGGGCTCTTTTGTTTTACTGCTGCTGAGTGTTACTATAACTGTAAAAATTCAGGTGTATATATATTTTAAGTCTTTAGAATGTCCCATGCTCCTCCTTTTTTTTTTAAATTTATACTTCTATATACACACGCACGCACACCCCATCCCATATCCTTTTATGTGCGCACACACCCTGGTATCCTGATGTTGCTGTTAGACAGCCTAGCCCATGCCTCTCTTTTATATGTAAAAGAGAGAATGTTCTAGAACAGTATTAAACTCCAAGGAGATAAACTCAGGAGCAACATCAGAAAATATACATAGTAACATAACATAGTAATGACTGCAAATAAAGACCAAATAATCCATCCAGTCTGCCCAGCAAGTTGCTCATGGTAGTAACTGCCGTTCTGTGCAGGATACACCCATGCCTTGTATTAAGGCTATAGCTGCTGTTCCAGGCCGGTTACCCCGGTGCATCCCTTTCTTCGTTTCCAATCTCTAGCCTGTAGGGATCTGCAGTGTTTATCACATGCCCTTTTGAATTCATTTACTGTTTTTATCCTCATCACCTCTTCCAAGAGGGCATTCCAGGCATCCACCACCCTCTCCCTCTGTGCAGAAATATTTCCTGATGTTGGTTCTGAGGAGTCCTCCCTAGAGTTTCATTTTTTGACCCCTAGTTCTACAGTTTTCTTTCAACGGGAAATGTTTGAAGTTTGTGCATCATTAATCCTATCAATTATCTGATGGTCTATATCGCATCTCCCTCCTCTCCAGGATATACATATTTATATCCTTCAGCCGCTCCTCATAGATCTTCCAATACAGACCCTACACCATTTTGGTCACCTTTGTGGACCACTTCCATCCTGTCTTTATTATTTTGAACACAGTATTCTGGTTGAGGCCTCACCAAGGGCATTGTCACCTCCCCTCTTTATTTTTTTAACTGCTTATTCTTAGCCTATTACACACACTCACTCTTAATCTCTCTCTCATTCACACTCTGTCTCTCACACTCTCTACTACACTTATTGGCATTGAATCCCACTGCCAAATCTTTGACAACTCTTCAAGCTTTCTTAAATCACTCTTCATTTTCTCTACTCCTTCAGGTGTATCCACTCTGTTGCAAATCTTAGTATTCTGTGCAAATGGACAAACTTTACCTTCTATCCTTTCCGCAATGTTGCACACAAAGATATTGAACAGAACCAGTCCCAAAACCGATCCTTGAGACACTCCACTGTTCCTGAACATACTCAGATCAGTCCAGACAAATGGGTTTTGCCTCCCTACCAGCAGATGGAAGCAGAGAACACAAAACCTTGAGGCACTGCTACATAACAGAGAGTGCCACCTTCAGTCCCCTCGGTATTTCTCTGACGCCAGCAGATGGTAGAAGTGCAAGAAAGAGAGAGAGAAATTGAAGTAGGAGAATTTCAGAGGAAGTAGGAGAATTTCAGAGGTTGAGCCGGGCATCCGGGGGGGGTTGGGAACCCCCCTGCCTTGTGTTTGCCCGCATCGTGCTGGGGGTCCTGAAAGCCAGGGGATTGGTTCCCTCAGGGCCTCTGAGGCCTCTATCTGCAAGGCCCCGGAATCGGGGAAGTACCCCTGTGTGTATTTTTTGCTGTTGTAACTGTGATTTTAAAATTAAAAGAAAGAAAGGAGCAGAAAGGCAAACAGCTGGTTGCTGGTGGGTGGAAGGTACGGCCATGAGGCAGTGAGGGCTGCAGACCTCAGCAGATAGAAGGTAACTACTGCGCCAGTCTGTTTGTGTCCCTGCGGAGCAGCATTAGTGGCCAGGCCTGTAGCGGAGGAGACGCAGCAACGGTTAGTACGGCCGTGATTGTTTTCCCGCCCGCTTCTGGGGACTGTGCTGAGGCCGGAGAGCAGCAGTCTTTTCCATGGCGGTGCGTGGCTGATTTTTCCTTGCTGTGGGAAATGGCGCAGCATGGTTAAGAAAAAAAAAGGTGCTTTCCAGAGCAGCAGTTAAGGTCGTGCAGAGAAGTGTGCCGCATATGTGGGCTGGAGTCTACACGCTTTAATTCTCACTCCCTCTGTCCTGGTTGTGCTTTGGTTTCCTCAGTGGGGACGCACTGGGGGAAGGGGGGAAATGGATTTCCCGCCCTTCGGTGAGGACATCTGTGTCAGTGGCCGAGGGTCCGGTGGGCCCCCGAGAGGTGACTGGATCCACGGAGGGCCACGGGCAGGAGTCCTTTTTAACTAGGGAACCCAGAGATTCCCCTCCCCCGTTTTTCTCCTGTGGTTCAGGGGGACTCTGAGGTGGGGGGGAGGGGGGTGACTCAGATGATAGCCTGGAGCAGGGGATGGATGGCCCTTAGGAATTTTCACCAAAACTTATCCTCTTGATGCGTAAAGCCTTCCTGGTGAGGAAGGGGAGTGAAGGGGAAGTGGGCAAGAGTTGGGCTTCCCCTGTCTGTGCGGAAGAAGCCTAAGTGGGCCGCAGGTGGGTCCAGGGACCTACAGCATCATCTGGGACTGCATCGGGTGGAGTTGGAGGAGGACCCCAGGGATGGGGGGAACCTCCATGGATGATCCGCAGGATGTCCCTTTGGACCAGCAGGGGGTGGTTCCAGATGCTGACGTGACTGTGGCACCGGGTGTGGACCCTGATGTAGCTAAGGACGACCCGTATCCGGATGAAATATCGGAGGGGCGATGATCCTCGAGTTGTCTATTTTATTTAAGAAGGTGGAACTATGCCCTCTTATTCCCCAAGTCTTGGAGGAATTGGGGGTTAAAGTGACTCAGGAGGAGTCGGATAGCGAGGGGGGTGAGTCCGTTCCTGGTTGGCAATATCATCTGCCGTTGCCCTGCTGCGAGAATCCAGGTCTAATCTCTATTGGTGGTTGTCTCAGCACAATCTGATGAAGGGAATGGACCTGAAACCCCCAGCCTGGGTGGTGGTCATCACGGATGCAGGTTCGCATGTTTTCGGACAATGCAGCAACGGTGGCGTACATCAAATGTCAAGGCGGGACGAATAGTCAGGTGGTAGCTCTGGAGGCCAGCGTTTGTTCGTGTGGGTAGAGTGCCATCTTGAGGGCATAGTGGCCTCGCATGTCGCAGGGGTGGAAAACGTACAGGCAGACTTCCTCAGCAAGCAGCAACTGAACTCGGGAGAATGGGAGTTGTTCCACGAGGCTTACAACTGCTTTTGTGCCTCATGGCGACACGGTTCAGCACAAAGACAGAGAGGTTTCTCAGTTGCAGAAGAGAGGTTGGTTTGGTGGGCCTGAATGCTCTAGTGTGCCCTTGGACGTTGGGGATCCTACTATATGTGTTTCCTCCTTGGCCTTTGGTCAGTCGAATTCTGAGGCGAAAAGAGGTGCGTTCCGTTCCATAGTGATGGCAGTGCCTGAGTAGCCACTGTGTCCGTGGTTTGCAGATCTGGTGCATTTGGCGGTGGTTGGATCCCTTCAGCTGGCTCATCTACCAAAGTTGCTGTGTCGGGGGCCCATATTTTCAAATCGAGAAGATCACTTTTGTCTCGCGGCTTGGCTTTTGAGAGGTGGCGGCTACACCTGGAAGGTTATTCAGAGCAGGTTAGCTCCATGTTTCTCAAAGCTCATCGACCTGCCACTTTGGTGTATATTCAGGCCTGGAGGACATTTGAGTCTTGGTGACTTCAGAGACAGGTGCATCCCCTGTTAGTGGAGGTTCCTCTCATCTTAGAATTTGTGCAGCAGAGCTTGTCTTATGGTCTCGCCTATAGTTCCATTCGTGTTCAGGTGTCAGCTTTGCACTCTCTTAGGGGCAAATGGTGAGGGAGGTTCTTGGCCTCTCATCCAGGCATGATTCATTTCTTAAGAGGTCAAGCATTTGTGACTTACAGTCCAGAAGTTATGCCTAGTTTGGAGCTTTAATTTGGTCTTGTGAGTTTTGTGTGGGGCTAAGTTTGAGCCTTTGAGGAGAGTGACGCTGAAGGTTTTGTCTCTGAAGGCAGTGATCCTGGTGGCCTTCTGTTTGGCCAGACAGGTTTCAGAGTTACAGGCTGCGTCTTGCAAGAATCCTTTTCTGCAGATTTCCCATGATGGGGTTTCCTTGCAGACGGTCCCCTCTTTTTGATCTAAGATGGTGTCTTCCTTTCATCTTAATCGGTAGACCTTCCAGCTTTTCCGGAGTGGTCTAAGGATTCCCCTAGGGGCAGGGAGCTGCATCTTTTGAATGTGAGGAGAACTCTGTGGCATTATCTGGAGCTGTCGAATAGTTCCGGGGCTTTGATCACCTTTTTATCCTGTATTGGGGGGGGGGGGGGGCAGGAAGAAGGGAAAGAAGGCCTCTAAGGCTACCATTTCCCATTGGTGGAAAGTAGCTATTTGCACAGCCTATATTTGTAAGGGCTGTCAAGTTCTAGCGGGGCTGAAGGCGCACTCTACAAGATCGCTAGCCACTTCCTGGGAAGGATGTCAGTTGCTGTTGCCTCAGGAGGTTTGTAGGGCTGTGGTGTGGTCCTCGTTGTATACTTTCACCAGACATTACCACATGGACGTGAGGGAGCAGGAAGAAGCGTTCTTTGGTGAGAGTGTGGTGTGTGTGGGTCTTTGGATTCCTGCCCAGTCTAGGGGTGCTTGGGTACATCCCACTTGTCTGGACTGATCTGGGTATGTTCAGGAAAGGAAAATTGGTTCTTAAACCTGCTAATTTTCATTCCTGTAATTCCAGAGACCGATCCCGTCACTGTCGAAAGACTGTTTTTTGCCAACTGGTGGTTCAAGTTGGTTTGCTTTTTAGGGTATTTGGGCAGTTGTTGATCATGGTTTGGGTTTTTCAGATTTAGTTTTTGGAGTGTTTTGGGCTTCAGTTTTTGGGGTTCCCAACCCTATAACTTTCCCTGTTAGCCCAAGAAAGGGGTTTTGGGGTTACATCTTTGCTTGGGTACAGGACAATAGTGAGGGAATTGCAGGTGGCAATCTGTTATATAGCAGTGCCTCAAAGTTTTGTTTCTTTGACTCCATCTGCTGGTAGGGAGGCAAAACCCACTTGTCTGGACTGATTTGTGGTATTACAGGAATGAAAATTAGCAGGTAAGAACCAACTTTCCTTTCTCTTTGAAGTATGATTCAGTGTTAAGTGGAATGCCACAGGGAACAGTGTTGGGACTGGTTCTGTTCAATATCTTTGAGCGACATTGTGGAAGGGATAAAAGATAAAAAAATTTTATTTGCGGATGATATTAAGATTTGCAATAGAGTGGACACACTTCTGAAGGAGTAGAGAGAATGAAAAGGGATTTAAGAAAGCTGGAAGCCTGGTCAAAGATTTGGCAGCTGGGATTCAATGCTAAGAAGTTCAGAGTCATGCATTTGGGTTGCGTCAATCTAAAAGAGCTGTATGTGATGGGGTGTGAAAAACTGATGTGCACAGACCAAGAGAAGGATCTTGGGGTAATAGTGTCTGGAGATGTGAAGATGGCGAAGCAATGTGATAAGTCAATAGCTAAAGCCAGAAGAATGCTGGACTGCGTAGAGAAGGGAATAACCAGTAAGAAAAAGGAGGTGATAATGCTCTTGTATAGGTCCTTGGTGAGGCCTCACCTGGAGTAATGTGTTCAGTTCTGGTGCCAATATCTCAAAAGGAGAAATTGCCATGCTGGGTCAGACCAAGGGTCCATCAAGCCCAGCATTCTGTTTCCAACAGAGGCCAAAACCAGGCCACAAGAACCTGGCAATTACCCAAACACTAAGAAGATCAACAAATCTTTTCTGTTGGAAAGAAATCAGTAGAACTAGGGTCATGAAATGAAATGAAACTTCAGGGAGGACAACTCAGAACCAACTCAGAAATGAAACTTCAGGGAGGACAACTCAGAACCAACGTCAGGAAATATTTCTTCACGGGAGAGGGTGGTGGATGTCTAGAATGTCCTTCCAGAGGAGGTGGTGAAGATGAAAACCGTGAAAGAATTTTTAAAAGGCACGGGATAAACACAGAGGATCCTTAAAGGCTACGGGATGGAAATGAAGAAAAGAGTGCATGGGGTAATTTGCTGGTTCAGCAGTTACTATCCTTAACCAATGAGCCTTCATACTCTTGATGCAACTCCAACATTGTTCTCTGCTTCATCGGCAGGGGAAAAGGGGAATTGGATTCAAACAGCAACCAACGAGGGCTCTGACTTTTACGGTGTGGGAAACTGATAAGCATGGGGTAATCTGCCAGATGCAGCAGATGCTACCATAAGCTTGCTGGGCAGATTGGATGGACCATTTGGTCCTTTTCTGTGTTTCTGTAGGCAGCCAGATGTTCTTGCAACAGTCTCACTAATTTTGGTAGCTGTTTAGATTATTTCAGAGCCTGGTAGTAAGACACGGGGGAGGAGTGCTGGGCATTGGATTAAATATGGGATCTTGCACGCTCATCCATCCATGACGCTAGAGAGTCAGTGAGAGAAAACAAAAACAGACTTGGGAAAGGAGCGATATCCTTCAAGTGGCCCAGTAGGAAGAACTTGGCAGATTGGCTCAATTGATTTGTTTCTGCTGTCATCTACTATGCTACTCTGATGTGTGCACAGTCTGGTATCCTGATGTTAATATTATCTGGAGGCTGATTTTATTTTGCTGCCCTCTTTGTTTCAGGTTTCACTGGTGGGTTTGTGGGGACCCCAGCAGACGTGGTGAATGTTAGGTCAGTGAGAAATACTACTTCTACTCCTATTCTGTATGTTTCTCCTTCTGTGTCTCTTGCCATCATCACCGCAGGTGAAACGGCAGGTGGTAGTGTTGAGCTATGCAGTGTCAGGGAGTGGATGGGAACAGAAACCTTTTGATTTAAAGATTCCTGAATCCCATTCTATAGAAGACATCTTACCATCAACAGCCTAGGGATGTCCAGGGCTGCAGCCTTGAATAATGTGAGACTTTGATCCTTGCCTAATATTACTTTGTCCTTTCCCAAGGAGGGTGAAGGTAGAGCAGTGCAGTGAACGGCCCCTCTGACTTCTGTGCTCAGAATTAAAATAAATAAATAAATAAAAAATCGACCATTCACATCCTTTCAGGGAGCCTGAATGTACTGAAGTATCTTCCCTGTCTTTCACATTTGATTCTTCTTTCCCTCTTGTTCCCTGCCTTTTTTTCACAGTCGGTATATGTATGGAAGCATGCTAATAGTGTTTTCCTTTTAGGATGCAGAATGACATGAAACTTCCAGCACACCTAAGACGAAAGTAAGTTTTTTTTTGTTTTTTTTTATCTGAGAGGGGAGGTCCTGGCTGTGTGCCTTGTGGGATGGATGCAGGGTTGGGGCGGACAGAGTTGGAGGGAGGTTCTGGCCACACGCCATGGTGGAGAGGGAGGATCTGGCTATGTGCCATGTACATGGATGGAGGAGGAGGGGCAGGAGGAAGGTTCTGGCTGTACATTGTAAATAAATTCAAGCCTTGTGCCTTGGTGGAGAGGGAGGTTCTGACTCTGGTGCAGTGGAGGGAGGGGGAAAGATCCTACCTGTGATACCGTGGAGGGAAGTTGATCTTGGCTTTGAAGTGGCGTAAAGACCTTGTGCTTTGGCTAACGCCCTTACTGTACTTTTTTTTTTTTTGCTTCATTTATAAAAGTATTCATTTCTGTGCCTTAAAAAAAAAAAAATAAGGAAACTGTCTTTATTTCAGTGGGCTTATTTGTAGGTTCAAGAATGATTCTTGTTCCCTCTGCTCAGAGGAGAAAAAGCAGCTGAAATAGCTGTTGCCTTATTGCCCTAAGCAGTCATCATGCTCTTGTTTCCTCTTTTAACTAGCTGTTTCCAGAGCAATTCGGGGATGGGAGCATTTTAAGAGCCATCGAAGCTTCGAAAAAGATTTCAGAGAAACAAGATAATTGATAAATGAAGATAAATTCCATAATGAACATTGGGTTGCATTTGGCTCACGTGTCACTTTTACTCCCTGTTGAGAGGAGCCCAGCTTATGTAGCCTGGAGGGACTGGCTTCAGGTTTTGACTGTTAAAGTTATTTCTTATCGCTGAGGAGGGGAGGTCACCTGATGTGCAGACAAGGCACTGGCACAGAGACTTGGAATCCTTCAGCCCAAACATGTACATGATGTGACATGCATGTCATCACCATACATGTATACAGTTAATCTTAGGAAATATTTCTTTACAAAGAGGGTAGTGGATGCATGGAACAGCCTGCCAATGGAGGTGGTTAGTAAGAACAGTATCTGAATTCCAGAAAGCATGGGGTTAAACACAGCAGATCTCTTAAGGAGTGATGGGAATTTTAAAGCTAAATTAGTTGGATAGATGGGCAGACTAGATAGGCCATACAGTCTTTTTCTGCCATCATGTATATGTTTCTGTGTGTGTGTGTGTGCATGCAGTTGAATTATGTGATCCTCCATGCATACACAACACTTGTTGTGTATGCATGTATACATGTTGTGTATGCATGTATACATAGAAATATGATGGCAGAAAAAGACCACACAGTTTATCTAGTCAACTTATCCACACCATCTCTCCAGCTTTACAATCCCTACCATATGCAACACGATTGTATGTCATCTCTGCACATGCATTGAAACACATGCCATCCCCCTGGACACGCACAGAAATACTCATGTACACATCCAGTTCCCTCTCCTACACCTTCAATCCACAGATCCTCTCCCTTGGGGAATGGCCCTTCCCAGTCCATGGCAGTAACCCTGGCATGAGCCCCCCCCCCCTCCCCCAAGAAGACAGGAGTGGTAGTGCAAGTTAGCATTTCCAGATTTACTAATAGTGCTGGTTAAGGGGGAGAAGACATAGTTGAGTGAGCGGTAGGAGCTGTTCTTCCATTCTGTTTTTCTTCTTCTCTGCAGCTACGCCCACGCATTGGACGGATTGTACCGGGTTCTGCGAGAAGGTAAAGCCATCCTACGTGTGTGTGCATGCACGCATGATCCAGGGACTGGGCAGAACTAAAATCAATAGAGAAATAATTTGTATGACTAAAAATATAAGGAGAGGTAGCCCCAGCAGGAAAAAGGAGGTAATATTGCCCTATATAGGTCGCTAGTGAGATTCCCACCTTGAATTCTGTGCTCCGTTTTAGAAGCCCTGCCTTCAAGAGGATGTTGAGAGCATGGGCGCAGTTCAGGAAAAAAGTTACTTAAATGATACAGGGCTGCAATACAAACCTTACACGGAGAGGCTTAAGATACTGAAATTGTATTCCCTGAGAAAGAAAGGAAAGGGTAGATATGATAGTCAAATATTTATAAGCACTTGCTATCAAATGAGTTAGAATTTTGTCAGGCTTCAGTAAAATACAAAAAGGTAGTAGACTCCATAAAAAAACAAAACAAAACAACTTAAGAATAAGGGGGTCAGTGTGACATTTAAAAGGAGGGAGGCTGACAAGAAATGAGGGGGTAGTGGATGCCTGAGATGGACTAGTAATGGAGATGGTAGGGGCCAAAGCTGGGACAAACTTGAAATGCTGAGGAAACAGGTCAGAACCGGGGGAGTTATAGTGGGGTCTGCTGGATGTGGACTAGTTATGGAAACATATGCAAATGGAAACAGAGTAGACTGGATAGACCAATTGGTTCCTATCTGCAGTTATCTGCTATGTTTCATTTTTCTTCCCTCAGAGGGCCTGAAGAAGTTGTTTTCAGGAGCTACGATGGCTTCATCTCGAGGTGCACTGGTGACAGTGGGACAGGTGGGTGAGCTTGTCATCGGCACCACCTCCTCCTGTGGGACCACTAATTGTTGGCAAGGGAACCTATTGGGAGCATGGTAGATACCGTGTCATTTATGGAAGTGTTTGTATGGAGCTGGCAAAACTGAAAGTGGACAAAGCTATGGAGCTGGATGGGATACATCCTAGGATATTGAGGGAACTCCGAGAGGTTCTGGCTGGTTCTCAGATAAACTCCTCAATAACTCTTTGGGGGTGGAGTGGTCCCATGGGACTGGGAAAAAGCAAATTTTGTCCCTCTTCATTAGTGGTAATTGAGAGGAGGTTGGAAACTGTAGGCTAATTAGTCTAATTTCTGTCAAGGGTATCGCAAGGAGGGAGCAAGCATGGGGGCCAAGCCGGCAGGAGCCTCCTGTTGCCCTTTTGAATCTCTGTGAGTCTGTGAGCACATGGGCCTGAAAGGCAAGGAGTGTACTGAAAACAGCCCTTGCCTGGGGCACTGTTTTATCCAGTGACTTCCCTGATCTCACTGGTGAGGAGTCTGTATTGAAGACAAGAATAGTAAAGTATTTACAATCCAGCAGGTTTTACCAAAGGGAGATCGTGTCAAACAAATCTGATCAAAAAAAAATTTTTTTTTTAATTCAAACTTTATTGTTCTGTTAGCAATAAAACATCATTACATAAAACAAAGATATATCCACAATACAGTAAAAGAAAACCTCATAGTTGACTTTTTTTTCCAAAAAGATATAGAAACATCCTCTGAGACTTGCTCCTCCTTTCCCCTTACTCGCACATCTGGAAGGAAATAAGTGATTCAACTCAGATATATAAACCATCTCACTTGAGAGACCACGTGAGCCAGTGGGGAGGGCGGATGTGGGAGCCTTAGCTCCGGGCCTCGCTCCTCTATCTTGCCCCATCTCCAGCACAATAGCACCTTGTGCGAGTTAACTCCTCTCTTTTTAATCTCACTTTTGTGTGAGGATCCAAATCTTATTGCATTATGGCGACTCGGGTGGTCCGGAAAGAGAAGGACCGCGATAAACTTCGGGGCTCCGAGCCGCCATCTTCCCCGGCGCGGCTGCTCGCGGACCAACAATCAATGGGACCCGATATTGAACAAATTAAAACAGCGGTGACCGCAGCGATCGGGCCGGAATTAAAAGCAATAGCCGAGCAGCTAGCGGAGTTGAAGCAAACTCTCAGCAGCTATGAACCCAGGTTTGTGGAACTAGAAACCAGAGTATCGGAGGTGCATGACGACCTCGTGGTAGCTAAGCGGGACATAGAAGCGTTACAGGCCTCAATGGCGCAGCAAGTCAGGCGGGTAGAAGACCTGGAGAATAGGTCTCGTCGCTCCAATATTCGCTTGATCGGCCTGTCAGAATCTGTTAGAGAACCAGAATTACCTGCGATGTTAGAAAAATGGCTGACGGAGCAGCTAAACCTCCCGACAAGTAATGGCCCTCTGAGGGTAGAGCGCGCTCACAGGCTCGGGCAGAGGCAATCCGATAACATGCGCCCAAGGCCGGTCATTGCCAAGTTGTTGAACTATGCCCATAAAATAGATATTCTGCATGCTCTCTGGGGGGGGGGGGGGGGGGGTGTCACAATTTAAACTATGACGGACAGAAAGTTTTACTATTTCAAGATTTTTCAGCGGGGGTATCTACCCAGCGCCGGACCATGGCTCCTCACTGCTCCCAACTGATTAACCTGGGTCTTAGAGCCCGGCCCACTTACGAGTGGTGACCAACGAGGGGGTAAAATGGTTTGAAACCCCGGAGGCAGCGCAGGCCTTTGTGGCGGATCATAAGGCACGGAGACTTAATGCTACTTAAGAGTTTTGCGTTCTGCCAGAAGATTTGGATTACAATTGACTCAGTGTTCCACCTGTATTATAGCTTGTGCATAAATTGCTGATGCCAGCAGCCATCGTTTCGGATCTAGCGGGATTCTTACTGGCACCAGTCCGTGGTAGACCTTGGATGGCCCTTACACCGGGGGTGGTCATGAGGCTACGTTTTGTTTGTGCCGTCCCGCCTGGGATTTTTACTATAGTTTGCCGAATCTGGCAGTTTGGATTCCTACAGCACCACTGCCGTGGAGTATTGGGCCCCGTGGGGGTCACAGCCGCCCTTAAAGCTTGGAGCGAATATGGTGGCTTCCGGAAGGGCCGGGGGGGTCTATCATTGTGGACATGACTTCTACATGGTGAAGACGCGGGCGAGGATGGCGGCATTCGAGGACTAGGACATGAACTGGAATCCTATATTGTCTCCGTCTGGTTTCATTCCGGGCCTAGAGAACTCGACTCTTGTATGAGAACTGACCTTCGAGAAGTATCGATGGAGCACTTAGTGGTATTTTTACGTAGCACTATGCGGGGACTAACTGACACCGTTAACACTCTTTACTTTTGCATCGCATGGTTGCTATTTTTTACTTTTTTACCTGCATCTGATCAATCTGAACATATTCTGTACATTACATGGTCCGGGTCTGTTTATTTTTAGCAGATTGCTTAATTTTTTTTTTTCTCCTTCCATCTAAATAGCTGGAGGAGAGGCGGAGACTGGCACTCATTGCATAATTTGCATGAGACCCGTGAATAGTATTGTTATTGGGTTCACCACCTTTCGAGATTATAAGCAATATGATGATGTTTATTGTTTTTACCAAAGTGTTAATCTGAGATTTAGCCCTTATTTTGTAGAGGAGAGAGGATTTTTCTTGCATGGTTAAATGTTGAAAATGTGTTTATGCTGTTGTTGTCTGGGGAGTGGGGTGGGATGGGGGAGCTGGAGGGTGGGGAGGGTAAGCCCACTAACTGCGGAGGGGGGCTACGTGATCTCTCTTAAGTTTGTCCTGGACGGGCATAGGGGACATAATGGGACATCCTACAGTTGGGGATGGAAGGACTAGTGGGTGGGGGGGGGGGGGGGAAGAGGGGGGAAGTCAAGGGGTAGGGGGGTCGGGGTACTTAGATTGTGGTTTAAGTTGTGGTCCTTAACCTCCATGAAGGTTCTCAATCAATTTCATAACTTCAGATATTTTCATTCTCAGGTCTGGGCTCCAGCTGGGAGGGCTCAGACTGATGCGTTGGAAAACAATCAACCTGATCCAAGCTGGATTAATAGATGTCTCTAGTGGTGCAACGCGTATAGTTTCTTGGAATGTCTGCGGTGTGCACTCACCAGTAAAACGCAAAAAATTTTTTACTCATTTAAAAAGACAGGGTGTAGGAGTGGGTTTTTTGCAGGAAACACACCTATCGGATAGTGAACATTTAAAATTATGTAAACATTGGGTGGGTAAGGTAGCATATGCATCGGCATCTTCCCGCTCAGCGGGAGTTGCGATTTTATTTCACAAAAACCTGCTGCTCCAAATTGGTAGGGAAATAAAAGATCCAGAGGGCGCTATGTTATTGTAGTTACCGAAATGTATCACAGAACAGTGGTCTTTTGTAATCTTTATGCTCCCAACATTTACAACGCCCAATATTTTCAGACGATTTATAGACATTTACTCCCTTATTTAGCTGATATCATCATAGTGGGAGGCGACTTCAACACTGTTAGGGATCCTCAGGTTGATGCTTCACAACCTGGCCGAAGAGAGCCGGGGATGGGGAAGGGGCCTCAATTGCTGGAGCAAGCACTACATCTGGTGGATGCTTGGCGAGTACCCCATCCTGGAGTTAGAGAGTTTACTCACATATCTAGGGCACACGCAACATTTGCTCGATTAGATTATTTTTTGATCAGTGGCCAAGCGTTTCATATGGTAAGCGAGGCTGGAATTGAGAATGTTGTGATTTCCGATCATGCCCCTGTATGGTTGGATCTACAGCTTGCACCAATGGGTACGGGAAGTAGGATGTGGCGCTTTCCTTACTATTTAGCTGAAGATCAGAATTTTCAGAAGTATTTACTGGAAAAGTGGTCGGATTATGAGGCTTGTAATCGGGAACATAGAGATAACCCCTCTTTATTTTGGTATACAGCAAAGGCAGTCTTAAGTGGGGATATTATTTCATACATGGCGCACAGGCGTAAAATGTTAAACACACAAATATTGCAGCTTACTGGCCAACTGCGCCGCGTGAAACGCCTACTTCTGCAGCGTAATACTGGCCCCCTGCGGGACCAATATCACTCAATCCAATGTACCCTTAACTCCGTGTTACATAGTCGAGCACAAAAAAGCATAATCTATTATCAATTTAATTTATATCAGTATAGTAATAAAGCAGGAAATTGATGTCCCAATTGATTCGTTCAGCTCGGGGGGGCTCGATACGTGGCTGGTTTGCGGGATGCGGCTGGACAAGTTGAAACTCACACGCAGACTATACTGCGACTTTTTCAGGAATACTACATGCAGCTTTTACAGTGCAGAGGGTTGGTCAGAGGAACAATGCGCTCAGTTTTGTGACTCCATGCCTATGCAATCTCTTACCGTAGAACAGCAGCAGGCACTAAACGCTCCCAGGCTGAAATTAGATTGGGAATTTCGCAGTCTAAGCGCTTGAAAGCACCTGGCCCAGATGGATTCTCTGCAGAATTCTATCGGTGCGTGATAGACAAGGTATGCGACCCGTTGAATGCGCTCTTTGCTGATCTTATTACGACAGGTAGTTACCCTCATCAGGCGAATCATGCTCATATTACCTTCATCCTGAAGCCGGGGAAAGATACACAGAAGGTGGAGTCGTATAGACCGATATCCTTAATAAATTATGATCAGAAACTATTGGCTAAAAGTTTAGCGGATCGTTTGGCACGGGTATTGCCTCAGCTGGTGGGACAACATCAAGTAGGTTTCGTGCGGAAAAGATATGTGCTTTTCGATATCCGTCGGGTTCTCACGGCAATGGAAATGTGTCAGATCACTCACACTCCTTTTCTCACAATAAGCTTCGACGCGGAAAAAGCGTTTGACAGGGTAGAATGGCCCAATCTCTTTTTTATATTGCGGCGTATGGGCTTCGATGGGTTTTTTTTACAGGCCATACAGCTGCTTTATATGGCCCCCCAGGCTTCCATTCTTGTCAATGGAGAGTGTTCGTCTCCTTTTTTTATTATGCGGGGCACACGCCAAGGATGTCCACTTTCCCCTTTATTGTTTGTCTTACAGTTGGAACCTTTACTATTGGCCATACAGAGGACTCCTGGCATTAGGGGTATCTGCTTTCATAACACCATATTTAAATGTGCAGCCTTTGCGGACGACCTCGTTTCTAACCGATCCACATACTTCGTTGCCTATTCTATTAGACTTGATAGGCACGTTCGGGGGGTTTTCAGGACATCGATTGAACAGGGGTAAATCGGCAGCGTTAGCCTTCCCCGATGAGTTACGTGATAGATGGCAAGGGACTTTCCCGTTGGAGTGGGCCACACATACCATGCGTTACTTAGGGGTCACCCTTTCGGCGATCCAGCCCGGGTGTATTCTTTGAATATACCTCCACTTCTGCAGCAAACTCAGGATATACTAAGCCGCTGGCGCTCTCTTCCCATCTCTCTAAGTGGTAGGGTACAGTTATATAAAATGGTGGTGTTGCCAAAGTGGCTTTATCTAATGCAGAGCTTACCTATACAGCTTAAGCGTAAAGATAGGTTAATACTAGAGCGCTCCCTGCGTTGTTTCATCTGGAACGGTGGGAAGTCGAGACTTCCCCTAGCGTGGTTGCAGAGGAGGTGGGGAGAAGGAGGCTTGGGAGTGCCCGACCACCACTTATATACTTTGGCTAGCAACATACGCCTTATTCGCGATTGGATCCTGGGGGTAGCAACGTACACTGATCTCGAAACAGTGCATTGGCGGCCCCGATATCTCTCACTTATGCTATGCAGGTAGAGCCGACCAGGTTGTCACCCTTTATCATTAAGTCAGCCAATATTAACCCAATAAGACAAGCCTGAACTGTTCTTACTAAGCGATTGCAACTCCCCCGCATATGTGCATTCCTGTTGCCGGTGGTTGATAATCCTGAATTTCTACCAGGAACTCAAAACTGCGCTTTCCGGGATTGGCAGACCCGGGGTATTACACACCTGGGTCATCTTTATCATCCAGATGGACGCCAGTTTTCTTGGGCTGAATTTTGTGAGTTATATGATTTAGGGGGGGCAGCGACCTTTCCTTACCTGCAACTTACCCACTATATGAAATCTATCCCATCTGCTTTCCTGCAATATCGCACATTTCAGAAACTTGAAGAGGCGCTGCAATTATCTGGAGTCAGGGTGCCGTCTGTATCTTATTACTATAGATATCTTTGCAAAGAAGGTCGACATGATATGTTTGAAACATTGGCAGCTCGATGGACAGGGGATGGGGCCTTTACAGTGACTGCATCTATGATTCAAATTTGTTATGGGGGGGTGTCCAGGATCTCGAACAGCTATTACCGAGAGTTGCAATATAAAGTTTTAGGGCGAGTCTACATTTCCCCGCAGAGGGCATTTCAACAACGCATTGCGACATCTGCATGTTGTTTACGATGCCCGGGTACTGTTGGCAATTTGGCCCATGTTTTTTGGTCCTGCCCACCTATTTTGAGATTCTGGACGCATATAGCCAAATATGTGTCTGGAATCTTGGGGATCTCTATTCCAATTGCTCCCTCTTGGCTGTTGTTTGGTTATATACAGATCGTGCGGTTTCGAGATTCGGGCACTCTCCTTTTTATCCAAAAGGCGAGTTTAGTAGGGAAAAAGGTAATATTAATGGGGTGGCGAGAGGTGGATCCACCATCCTTTTGGGTGTGGAGAAATCTCCTTTTTACAATGATGCATATGGAATCACTTTCCTCACGAGGATCCCTTCAGCGTCGGAAAAATTTTTGGAAGTATGGGAACCATATATGCAATCTCTCCCACACCGCAACATCTGCCCGGAGTGCGACAACCAGAACTGGTTTTCAGGATATCCACAATGATTATGCATGAGATTTATTTGCATGCACTGCCTCTATTGCATGCAAATATATCTTGTGCATATCCTGAAAACCATCCAGGATCAGCACTGCCTACCTCTGGGCTACGGACCAAAATGATGTGGTGTCTGCTCCAAAAGCCTGAGATGAGACTGAAGGACCTAAATAATGTGTACCCTAGAAGTGAGGAGAGACTGGGGGCAGAGGTGTGTGTGATGGAAACATTTAAATACCAGGGTGGTGTTAATGCACAACTTCTCAGTGAAAAGAAAGTTCATCATCCTTGTTTATGGAATGCTTTTCCAGCTGGGGAGTTCAAAGTTTGTTGTATCTAGAACTGTGTACAAGCTGTGATGTAATAGTTCATACTAGCTAGCCCTGAGGGTGTGGTGCATGCATCATAGGCATTGGAGTACAATATGGGTATGTGCTACAATTGGAGTCATCACGTACAGTGTTATTTAATTGTTTAAACTGGTTAGAATTGTAGTGGTGTTACAACCTACAGGCCGATACAGTACAGTGCGCTCCGGCAGGTTAACAGTGCGCTCTGGCGGAGCGCACTGTTAACCCGCATTTGGACGTGCATTTTCGACACGCTAGCTTTTCCCCTTATTCAGTAAGGGGTAATTAGCGCGTTGAAAACGCACGTCCAACCCCCCCCGAAACTAATAGCGCCTGAAACATGCAAATGCATGTTGATGGCCCTATTAGTTATTCCCGAGCGATACAGAAAGTAAAATGTGCAGCCAAGCCGCACATTTTACTTTCAGAAATTAGCGCCTACCCAAAGGTAGGTGTTAATTTCTCTCGGCACCGGGAAAGTGTACAGAAAAGCGGTAAAAACTGCTTTTCTGTACACCCTTTGACTTAATATCATGGCGATATTACGTCTGAGGTCCCAAAAGTTAAAAATAATAAAAAATTAAAAAAAAAATGTAAAATCGGCTCGCGGGTTGAAAACCGGACGCTCAATTTTGCCGGCGTCCGGTTTCCAAACCTGTGGCTGTCAGCGGATTTGAGAACCAACGCCAGCAAAATTGAGCATCGGCTGTCAAACCCGCTGACAGCCACCGCTCCTGTCCAAAAAGAGGCGCTAGGGATGCGCTAGTGTCCCTAGTGCCTCGTTTACTGCGGGGCCTAATTTGAATAATATTATTTACTGACTCGCGTGCACAGGAGAGTGGCCTGTGCGCACGCCGGGAGAGCGGGTGCTCGCCCGCTCTCCCGCGATTTTTACTGTATCGACCTGCTAGTTAGTTGAGTACAATACAGAGTTGAGTATGTAGCACAGATACTAGTTATGAATCGGATACATTTAAATGGAAAACCAAGTATGTTGCATTTGGCAGAGGAGGTTGATGGCTTCAGTAGAGTTTATAACAAAGTGTTTAATAAAGTTTGTGTTTTATTTATTTAAGCCATTTCTATACCGTCTTTAACAATACAGGATTGACCAAAATGGTTTACAATAATTTCAAAAATAAAATCAATCAGAAAATAATATTAAATATACTATAGTAGAACTGGAATAAAATACTATAGAATATAAAATAAAATATAAATAAAACAAAAGAAATAAAATCAGTAGGAGAAAAATACAATTTGTATATTTATTCCCTATACTTGTATAACTCTACAATCTATATTCCCTGTACTTAAATTACCAAAAAAATCAAGAAACAGCCAGAAAAATCGAAGAATACGAAAAACCTAAATAAGAAATATCTAATGTATAAGTAATTTCTGATGTTGAACTGTAAATTAAGTTATTGGCTCATAGCTGCGAATGCTTCTTTGAACAAATGGGTTTTTAGAGATTTAAAAAATTCTTTTACGTCCGAGATTTGCCTTAGGATGTTTGGGAGGGAATTCCATAATATGGGCCCTGCTATGGAAAACGCCCTTTCTCTTGTGACGTTTAATCTGGCGACTCGTACTGTTGGGATTTCTAGGAGATTCTTGCTAATGGATCTAAGGTTTCTTTCAGTTTTGTAAAGCCTCAAGGAGGTGCATAGCCAAATCATATCTTGATTATTTATGAGTGCATGATTTAGTGTTAGTATTTTGTATTTGATTCTGTATTTTATAGGCAGCCAATGTAAACTGAATAAGATGGGTGTAATATGTTGCTTCATTGGTGAACCGGTGAGTACCCTTGCTGCTGCATTTTGAATTAGCTGCAAGGGTTTAACAGTAGATTCTGGAAGGCCAAGATATAGACCGTTACAGTAGTCCAGTCCGGAAAAAATCAGGGACTGGAGTACTGTTTGGAAATCAGATGAAAATAGCAGTGGTTTTAATCATTTCAACGTGTGAAGTTTAAAAAATGAATTTTTAACGAGATTGGAGATATGATGAGTTAGTGATATATTTGTATCTTCCATGACTCCTAAGTTCTGAGCCACTTTTTTTTTATGGTAACATTCTCATTGATTGATGCCAAAAACAGCTTCAAAGAGCTAGGTTTTCACAAGTTTAATGAAGGAGAGGAGGTCTGGGGCATGTCTGACATGAAGTGACAGGGAGTTCCGTAGGGTTTGGGACCAGTCCTGCAGAAGGTTCTCTTCCTTGTTTTGTTGAGGCTCGTTGTTCTGGAGGTGGGGTGGCACTCTTATTTTTATTTTATTTATTTATTTGTTTTTATATACCGACATTAAACATGGATATCATATCAGTTTACATGATAACTTATGTGATGGTGGTCATATTATCTTTACATTCATACCCAGCACCCCTGCTTCTCCATGTCAAATCATAAAGCTGTTACCTGAACATCCTATGTCCCCTTTGTAGCCTCTCAAATAGACCTAGACGAGCCTGTGCCAGCGAGCATAGGGAACTAGTAGGCATGTGTAGTGTTAGTGATCCGTCATGGAAGGTAGGTGGTAGCCGTTTAAGGGTTTTGTAGGCTAGGGTCAGGAATTTGAATGTGTTGTGGTAGTGTGTTGGGAGCCAATGTAGGTATTTTAGGACAGGTCATGTGGGCTGCAGCATTTTATATAAGCAGTAGGAGTTGCAGAAAACAGGGTCATGATATGAATCTCCAAGGAGATAGACTTGTGAATGATCTCCTGAAGAATTTTTTTTTTACAGAAAGAGTGGAGGATGCACAGGAGGCTAAAATATTAACAAAATTTAAGAAGACATGGAATTAACAGAGGATCCTTAGTTACAAAAAGTGAAGAGGTAGTGGAAGGATGACTCAGTGACCCACCACAGTTCATGTAAGTAGCTGGGCTACCACTCTCCAGAGATCGGCCAAGTTGGTGCAAGGGGTGATGGACTGCCTGAGAGAGAGGCTGAGCCTGAGCAGGGCACAGTGGGCCAGCAAATGTTTGGATCTCTAGCCATTCCTGCACTTTGATCCAAGAAGTGAGCTGTAGAGAGGAGATGGTGCGAATGTTTAAGATTAGACCCAAAATGGGTACATGGGCACTGGATGGGAAAATGCAGAAAGAGATGGGATCAATCAGTTCCAACTGGAATGTATACAGAGAGAACCGCCTGCCCACCGCATCTCATTCTTGCCTCAAGTAAGAGTTAGGAATGACTTGGATAACAGTTTTATTCTGTGTGGCAGGCTGCAAATACAATAATAATGAAAGGAAACACACGTGCTCAGATAGGTCTATTTGAGAGGCTACAAAGGGGACATAGGATGTTGGATGTTCAGGTAACAGCTTTATGATTTGACATGGAGAAGCAGGGGTTGCTGGGTATGAATTAAATAAGGTGATCTTGAATGGCCATCTACCTAAGGAGGAAGATGACAAAATTTATCCTGGATAGGAAGTAGTATTTTACAAGCAGTGGCTGGTAGCCTGAATAGATCCTAAACAATGTGAACAGAGCACTGGACAGACTGGATGGGATAGCTGCCATCATCTACTATTACCTGCGCTCAACCCCTCCTTCATGTGCTCTTCTGCAGACACAGCTCTGAGCTGGTTACTATTGTCGTCATCTCTCTCTCTCTCTCTCTCTCTGCAGCTCTCCTGTTATGATCAAGCCAAGCAGTTGGTTCTCACCACAGGTCTCCTCTCCGACAACATATTTACACACTTCGTGGCTAGTTTCATCGCTGTAAGTCCCTGACCATGGGGGAAAGAGTAAAAGGACAGAGCAGAATGGAATGAACTTCTGAGCTCCTTATGGGGTGCCTCCAAGAACCAGAGCTCTGGGGTGGAGTTTTTCTTTCTTGGGTAGCTCTGCCTCATCTCTCATGTCTGTAATGTTGTAGGATTAGGGTATGCTCTGTCACTAAGATGGTCTCTCCACTTCTGTGAAGGGTGGATGTGCTACTTTCCTCTGCCAGCCACTGGATGTGCTCAAAACTCGTCTTATGAACTCCAAAGGAGAGTACAAGGTGAGGGTTTGCTCTATACTTTTGCCTCTGTGTTTATCTTGACAAGTCTATGCAACCTTGTACAATTCCTCACAATTCTTATACATATGTATGTATGTGAAACATCATGTATGCATCCTCACACACACTCATCGGCATTTGCAGCACCAACCGGATCTATGTATGTGCTAACGTGTGTGGGCACATGGTGATGGCTGCCTTTTTATCATGCTGAGTATTTTTGTTTCAGGGAGTTACTCATTGTGCACTAGAGACTGCCAGACTGGGGCCTTTGGCATTTTACAAGGTAAGGACCTGTGCAGATTTACACCCAATGCTGATAATATCTGCTAAAGAGCATTATTTTGTTTTGTGTTTGTATATACATCCGTGCGAGTGTTTTGTGGAACGTGTAGGAGTGGATGGAGTCTTTCTCTCCAAGGTATTTTGGTGTATATGTGTGCGTCCTGCATCTTGTCTAAGAGCTTGGCAGTCCTCTTGAGGTTTTATACCAGTTTATCTGCTCTGCTCTTTCAGGGTATTGTTCCTGCTGGTATCCGCCTAGTCCCTCACACAGTCCTGACCTTCATCTTCCTGGAACAGCTACGCAAACATTTTGGAATCAAAGAACTGGCCTGATATGCCGACCCGTTCCCACCCTTAACACGTATAAACTTACTGTGAACCACAGGAGTGGGGAGAGTATGGTCACTGGCCATGGGCAGTAACTTCCCACAATTCCCCTCTCCAGCAGCTCAGTTCTGTAGTCTTGACTACAATTTGGCCAAACCCTTTATCTTCCTCCCGCCCCCCCCCCGCCCCCAAATTGGTGGGGTTTGAGCTTGAAATATTCCTTGTATTTTATATCCCTCCATCTTTTCCTCCCATCCTCCCCAAGCTCAGCCCTTGCTATCCTATGGGACCTACACTCTTGCACAGATCCTTCTCGGAATGGAAACCTTTAATTATGAATTACGTCTAGTTCTGAACCCCAGAGCTCCTAATTACTGAGCCAGTGCAAGGGGAAGGGGGAGCAAGTTTGTTTTTTATAGGTAAACTGTGCAAATTGTGCTAGCTTGCTGAAGCTTTGGTTGAGGTGCATCGCCTTGATGTGTTGGGGAGGGTGCCATAGGTCGTCTTTTTTTGTAAATGGACTTGCTGATGGGTTATGCTACCCCAATGGGGATACAGGCCAAGCCCAGTCTGCTTCTGAATTTTTAGTGCAATCTAATGTCGTCCCCCCCACAAATCTGGTACCCAGGTTATAGGTTAGAACAAAATGGGCACCAGCCTTAGAAATACTGATTTTGGATAATGTATGTTTACCATGATAACTTGGTCCGGGTCTGCTATTTAGCACAGTTTTATTCTCCCACACTGAAGACGAGCACCCCCTCAACGTGATGGTGCTGAGGGCTGAAAGAGCCAGGGACCGAATGGGCAGGGTTTAGGGACACGCACCTCTGTGAGGCTGGGGAGCGTATCTGGGACAGGAGCTTCTAGTTTCCCTTATGATGGTTTGGATTCACAGAATCTGCTACAAGGCTTCACTGATCTGTCCTTTTATTGCCAATTCAGTGTAAAGGGTTAGGATATTTGACCTCTGAAATAAATTGGTTAGGATGCAAAAATTGGGGGGGGGGGGGGGGGGGGGGTTATGGGATGGATTCTTCTGCAATGTGGTCTAGCGATCATGGTGACAGATAACATCACATTACCTTCATTTGCTTATCTGTCACCAAACAGGTCTTAATTCCAGGTCAGAAGCCCGGCCATGTTCCTCACTGTACTGCTGCTCTGTTTGCAAAGTGCATTTGCTCAGCAGGAATGGCTGAACAATTGTATAATTCTGATTGTGGCTCATGCTGCTGCCGAACTTATTAAACCAACTATTTGATGTCTTATAAAATTCCACGTCAGCTGCTAACTGGGGCTGAAGTCAGAACTATTCTTGTTATTGGTGTGGATAATAAGAGATGAGAGCTTTTATGGTGGATGCAGTGTTTCATATTAAGATTGGGCTGCAAGGGACATAACGAAAGCCCTGTCCTCTCTGAATGTAAAATGGCATTGGGTGAGCAATGACATAGCCAGGCTGTGTCGTCTAAACAATTTGCTGCTCACCTGCCCAGCCATGATGGGAAGTATTGCAGGTAATCTCATCCTCACTGGATCTGATTGGTCTATATTGACTATGGGGTCATGAATGAGCTGATCAGATCCCATCCCACGTGAGGCTGTGTGTGACATAGGAGCCCCCTGGGGGATCAGCTTTAAAACATTTCTAAGATAATCATGTGGTTTGTTTATATTTGATTTGTACCTGTCTTGACAATTTAATAAATAATTTACAGAAAGTTAATGGGATAGTAAAATATTGAATGGCTGGACATGGTCACTGCTTGCAATGTGTGCATTTTTTTTCGTGCCTGACTCCTGTTCTTTTCTGTTCTGGTTTTTATTTATTTATTTGTTTGTTTGTTTGTTTGTTTATTTAATAGCTTTTCTATACCGATATTAGTAGACACATCATATCGGTTTACATCAACAAAAAAGAATGGAAATTACATTTAACAGGGGCAGGACAAGGGGATAAGCAGAAGCAGCAGATAGCATCAGGAGTGCTGTAATTTGAAAAGGAGGCTGTAAGAGAAGCCTGAAGAACGAAAGCTAAGAGAATGGCAAAATAAAGGTTATAAAATAATGTAACATCAATAATAATAATGTAATGTCCTAGGAACATCTTGTACAAATTATACATATTATACCTTGACTCTGCTTCTAGGACTCTAAATGACTGTAACCAATAATAAATGGTGGGGTACAGGATGCTGCCTGATCTGGGATGGGCATTAGACAATGACAACAGTTAGAGATTTTATATGCCCTTTTGTGTACAAGTGCTACTGTGAGCTGTCTTTACTAAATTTATGCTATAATTCACATTTTGTACATATCCTTCTGCAATGACAATGTTTGCTGTGGTAGTTTTGTTTGTCTGCCCTTCCCAGCTTCCATGTCTCTTACAGGAGGTGAAGAACATTTAAAATTTCCAGGGTTTCGAGCTGTGCAAACCCCCCCCCCCCCCCTCCTCCCAGAGTAATTTTCTGGAATGCAGATGGGGGAGTGCATTGGATTTTTGAAAGCATGATTTTTGTAAACATGACTTGTGAAGCTTAGAGTTTGAAAACTGTTTTTAATATAACATGATGACGTTGGGAACTTTGATTATTTTGAGGCCCAGTGGTTTTCTAATGCTTCTTTTGGACCTCAGTCAGAACAAAGGCTGAGATCCAGTGCCACAAACCTTCATTCACAGTGACCTGGGGCATTTGTTTCCTCTATTTTACATCCTTTCCCAACTCACCCAGCCATTGTCGCAGTGCTTCTGGGCCAGGGGCCAGAGCTCATGGCTCCCTCTGGAATGTGGACCCAGAGTTTGGCCAATAGATATTGCTATTCAGCCATAAATGGGGCTTCATTTTTTTTTCCTCCTACCTAACTGCACCTTATGCTCTGTGAATGTGAATGAAGTATTTACAGCACCTCCAGACCTGACTAGCTCATGAAGCAGAATACTGTTCCAGGAATCAAACCATGCTTCTCAGCTTGGTGGTACATAGTACTACTCGCCCACCAGGCTGGACCAGGGGCCTTGGATGTTAATAATACTGCAATGGCATCACTGGTAATTCCAGAGCTAGGGCTGTCTGCCCGTGGGGACACTGCTGACAGTTCCAGTAATGGGGTCGTCTTCCAGTGAGGAAACCTCTGGTCCTTCTAAATGTGGTGCTGCATTCCTAAAGGGCCATTGCTGGGGGTTTTCAGGCGATTGTGCTTCTGTAGGGGACACTGCTGGCAGTTCCAGGTGTGGGACAGCCTTACTGTGGGGAACATGAGGAGCCCAGGTCCCATAAACAGAACGTTTGGAATCAATTACAACTACCGTGTTACAAAATACAGAAGAGAGAGGATGCACTGTCTGCAGCCTTTGAGCTGCCTCTAATCAGTAATTATAGGAACATTTAAAACAAAAAAAAGTGTATGATGGTCCCCTGCAATAAGAATTCTAATTCAGATCAGTAGTTACATATCATATATTTAAGTGACATGTCGATTTCCATAATAAAATCTTTATCACACTGCTATAGAAAGCAGGGTCTTGGCTGGATTTGAATTGAAAGATTTTTGAATACCTATGGGGTTCCTGTTTTGCCTCAGTTTTGGGGCTTCTTGGCATTGTCTAGACTCTAGAGAGCTCATGTCCCTATAGGGCTATAGGGAAGGTCTGAATATGTTACTAGCACAGGTGAGAATTTGGAGGGGGGGGGGGGGGAAAGGATTCTGATCTGATGTGCTCTTGATTAGTAAAATCATGAATGATTCATGATGCCACATGAGGCTTTGCACCCAAATGGTGGAACACTATTCCACAGAATTTAGACACGGAAACCTGCTATTCAGCCAATCCTAGCCCTGAACTGTTCATCTCTGCCTATCCTACTGCTGCAACTTCATTGACAAGCAGGGTTGAATTAGCCATGATATGTGGGTGATGTCATCCGATAGTATAGTCTGATCCTTCTCATATGTTGTAGAGCTTTTGCTCTACTGAGCATGTGTAGGAGTACCCAAGTGTGTTCTTCCTCAAGAGCTTCTCAATCTTTTTATTTTTTTGTCTGAGCTTCTGCACTGATGTGTACCTTCTTTAGTCTGGTTGGTATTTTATAGTTTCTTTTCTTCTTAAACTCTCTTGGAGTTCCTCACTGTCTGGAAGATGGAAGAACTGTGCAGGTCAGTGAAAAGCCAGATTCCTTCCTTTCCTCGGAGCAGGACCTCCTTGAGCTCCCTCCATGCTGAGTTGAGCAGTTGATGCTAATTTCCGGATCCACCAGTCTGTTGGGGTCGCATGGAAGCACCATGTACAAGGGTCCGTGAGCCCTTTGCAGGCTCCGCAGGGCTTATCAATACCTAAGAAAAAGAAGCACCATACATTGGAACTGTAGTGCAGTTGGCACCAGCAGAGTCAAGGTCATAATCAGTTTTATCGATGTACCTGACACCATCGATGTATCAGCTCTTGGTGCCGTCAACACATTGGGCCTTCTATGCCATCAATGCCTCAGTTGGTGCAATTGGAGCCCCATTCCTCAGCCCAGTCAATGCACTCCATGCATTTGAGTTGGAAATGAGAATTCCTGAGGATGATTCACTGCACTTCCCTCCCTCCAATTTGATGTCCTATTTTCCAACCCATCTCCTTAAGCAAAGACTTGGTTTGTTTGGAGATGCCAGATCAGATATGCTCTGAGGTGCCTCTGGTCTCCATGCATCCACCAGTTCAGTTAACCAACTAGGTGGTTCCTTCTTGGAGTGCATTAGGAGCTCCTCAAGAGGATGAACTATATTGGTATCAGAAGAAGATGCCTCTTCCATCTCTTGGTTAGAGGACACAGCAGCCAATAGACCAGGTAACGGAATTAGTGAAGATGTTTTTGCCCTGCTTGCATCTAGTGACATGGCAAGCCTCTCCTGTCCAGAGGAATGCATTTCAAGGGAGAGTTCCTTTCACCTCCATACCTTGGGTGCTTCCATCAGAAGTCTGTGGTAAAACCCAGCCCCCAACCATCCCTCTCGGTGGAGGAATCTAGCCAGTCTGAGGAGGGAGCATGCCCCGGGAATATTCCCCTCTGAGATGATTGAGGTCCGCAACCCAATTGCCTTCATTATCATTGCAGTAATGGATTAGGGTTCCTTCACCTCTCTGTTCTGGGGAAAGATTTACAGGGATTCCCTCTGATCCCCTACCTGATCTGCTGGAACCTTCTTCGCTGGCAGAAGACCAATCCTACTCCAAATTTGTGGACAAGCTGGGTAAGGTCTTAGACGTCAGTGTTTGTAAGTACAAGAACCCTGCGCTGAGGTTTTTGGACTTGTCCAAATTCTGGAAACCCTGTCTGAGCTTTTGCCAATCCCAGTTAATTTAATCCTATGGGATTTGTATTCAAGAATGTGGGAAAACCTCCCTCTCCTTCCCAGAAACTAGATCTCAAATATAGACTACAGCAGGGTTTTGTATAGTCCAGCTATTGCATCAGTTAGCGATAGTGGAGTCAGAGCTCAAGCAGACGCATTTTCTCCAACATCCCATTGGCCAAGGACCTTACACTGCTGAATAATTTTGGAAGAAGGTCTTTTAGAGTTGATGCTCAGTGCCATCATCAAGGCCCACCAGTTCTACATGATGTAATACTTACACAATTTTATTGACAAGCTGAATGGAGGAGTGTTAATGTCATTGTCTTTGCTTAATGTTGTTTTTCCTTATCTGGACAATTGGGTAGTCATGGGCCCTTCACAAGTAGGATTAGACTGCAGAAGACAATCCAGCTCCTTCTGTCACTGGGGTTCATTATCAACTTCAAGTCAAACCTTGTTCATACCCAAAGAAATGGGTTCATCGGGGCATGTATAGACTCCCTGGAGAAGAGATTTCCTCTCATCAAAGCAATCATTCTGCCTTCAAGCTTTGATCCAGCACCTACTACAGCGGGATCAAGTCCCGGCCCCAGAAGTGTTGGTCATTCTGGGACACAAGGCAGCAACGGTGCATGAGGGTTCTATGCCCCGCCTCAACAAGCAGCTTTGTCAATGGTTCTCTGCATTCAATAGGGTAATTTGCTTCTGCCCTTTTTGGTCCTGCTAAAGGTCACTGCAGATAAAAAGAGGTCTCTCTAGTGGTGGCTAGGCCCAAACGTCCTGGAGATGAAAGTTCCCCTTCAGCTTCTACCTCAGCAAGTGATGCTAGCAATAGATACGTTAACAAGGTGATGGGGTGCACACACAGGCTTTTTCTGAATCTAAGGAGTCTGGCTATCATCAGAACATCTGTTTCAGATCAGTCTCCTCGAGCTACAAGCAGTCAGGTTTGCTGTGAGTTTTTTCACATCATCTTCATGGAAAGAGAATTCTGATCCAAACTGACAATCAAGTAGCAATGTTCTGTGTGAACAAGCAAGGGGGCAAGGAGTTATGGATCCTCTGCTAGGAATCCCGAAATAATTTGGGAGTGGGCTTGCAGCTACAAAGCCTTCCTACAAGCAACCAACCTTCCTGGGATCTCCAATGCTTTGGTGGATTGTTTCAGCAAAGTGTTTCTTCCTCCATGCAGGGTCTCTAGATCAACAGTGGTAGACAGGTTCGTTGATTTCTGGAGTTGCCTGTCAATTTGTTTTCATCATAGGACCCCAGGAAAGTAGAAAGATTCTATTCATTCTTTAAACAAATTAAGATCTGCTCTGGATGCTTTTCTGCTTGAATGGGATGTAGATCTAATGTACGCTTTTCCACCATGTCCTTTGGAGATGAGAAAAATGCAGAAAGCACTCATGGGCCGGACACACCTAATCCTCCTTGCTTCAGTGCGGCCCAGATACGTGTGGTTCTCTTACCTTATCTGCTTGTCAATCATCCCTCTGGGATCTTATCTGACATTGCTAACTCTAGAGGAGGTGGTCTGTCATCTGAACCTTCCCTCTCAACTTGATAGTATAGATGTTGAACACTCATTTATCTTATCGCTGTTATTATCCAATGAAGTTAAGGATATTGTCATCCTGGTAGGATATGGTTAACTAGAAGAGCTTACAGTGTTTAAATGGAAAAAAAATGTGAATGTGGGGATGAGTAAACTCTCCGGATCCATTTACCTGCAAGCCAAAGGAGTTGCTTCAGTACTTATTCTCCTTTTCCCTGTTCTCAGTATGGCATTGGTCATAGAAACATAGAACGGAGGGCAGGACCAAATGGTCTATCCAGTCTGCCCAGCAAGCTTATGGTAGCATCAGCTGCTCCATACAGGTCTCCCCCATAATGGTAGCATCAGGGGGTGGCATCTGCCGCACCATACAAGTTACCCCCATACTTAGTTTCCCAAACTGTCAAAGTCAGGGCCCTTGTTGGTTGTTGTCTGAGTCCAATTCCCCATTATTTCTTGCTGTTGAAGCAAAGAGCAATGTTGGAGTTGTATCACACGTATAAGGCTTATTGCTTAAGGGTAGCAACAGCCGCATCAGCAAGTTACCCCCATCCTTATTTGTTTTCCCAGACTGTAAAATTCAGTCTTATTGGTTGCTATCTGAAACTAATTCCCCTTTTCCTCTTTCCCCCCTGCCATTAAAACAGAGTGCATCTCAGTGCCATTGCACCTTACCATGTGGTTGAAAAACCAATAACCATTCATCCCTTAGTGTCGAAGTTCATAAAAGGCTTGTGGCATACGAGAGCTCTGGTTGCCAAACCACCAGTGCCATGGGTTCTCAATATTGTATCTGCACAATTCATAAAACTGCATTATGAACTGTTAGCTTCCTTTAAAGTTCTTCACCTGGAAAATACTGTTCCTAGCTGTGATTATGACAGCTAAAAGAGTGATTGAGCTTCAAGTTTTAGACCATTACTTGCCATACATACAATTTTTCCACAATAGAGTGATACTCTGCATTTGCCCCAAGTTTCTGCCAAAAGTAGTTTCAGCTTTTCATCTGAATCAAGCCATGGTGTTGTCCATGTTCTTTCCAAGACCCATGCACACGGAGGGGGAAAAGTCCTAAATTTATTGGAGTGCAAAAGGGTCTTGTCTTATTATCTGAAGAGTACTCAATCCCTTTGTCAGGCTTTCCAACTTCTTGTTTCTTATGATCCTAACAGACGGGGAATAGTGGTGGCTTATGCGCACATTGTCCAACTGACTAGCAGGCTCTATCACACATTGATAGTGTCTGATCAACTATGAACCATGGATGCCTCAGTGCCTCACCTAGGAGCTGTGTCTATGGAAGACATCTACAAAGATGCAACTTGGTCATTGGTTCACACCTTTACATACCATTACTGTTTGAACAATCTATCAAGAAGTGACAGTAACTTTAGGCAAGGGGCTTTGTGCAGCCTGTACACCCAGTTGTCGGCTCTGCAAGGGGGATACAGGTTGCTGTTCAGTAAGTTCTCTGCCACATCCCTCAGCTTGTGACTCCTCATATGTCATGGCTAATTCAGCCTTGCTTGTTGACAGAGAAAGCAAGTTTGCTTACCCTAAATGGAGTTTGCTGTAGGCAGCAGGATGAATTAGGCATGCTTAATACCTGCCTATCACCCTAAAGAGTCAACTACTGAGCAAAAGCTAAGCTCTAGAATAAACTGAGGGGTTCAGAAGGCAGCGTGCACATGGGAGCTCCTGCGCATGCTTAGAAACACAAAAGCTCTATGAGCTAGGATAGAGGGGTCCATTCAATAGTGGCAGATGTCACCCATATGTCATAGCTAATTCATCTTGCTGTTTGCAGTATGTAAATTTGCTGTATCTTCCCTTAACAATGAAAACAGTGTTCTACTATCTTATGTGCTATGTTTGCTTAGGTTATTGCTAGGTATCCTTCCTATACTATGAAATCAGTATTCACTGTGTATTGCTTCCTCTACAGTTTTGCATTGTTCAGTTTCCAGTTTATATGTTCTCATGTATCTCCCCCTCCACCCCCCCCCCCCCCCCAAAGACTGGAGTTCACATCTTTCCTTGTAATCCACCTTGAACCATGTCTAGGAAAAGGCAGCATAGCAAATTGAAATAAATACATTAAATGGATAATCAGGATGCAGAGTTCCCCTTTCCATCACTCGCTGGGTAGCACCTGCAGCTCTTGGGCAACAGGCTAGTGAAATTTCTAGCCCAGATGCTGGGGCATGAAGTAGCAGTGCATAACTTGTACCCAGTGAGGACTGAAAGGGCTGCTCTTATTTGAACTTGTTGGCTGTGAGCCTCACCATGTGATCCAGTGTGAGTGCATGTGTCTGTTTGTATTCCAGAAGTGAGTATCAAATCCCAGCAATAAACACACATTCATCTCCCAAAAAATATTTATCAGAGCGGTAGAAGATTTGTGAGAGCTGCCAGCAGCCTATGACAGTTTCCCATTACGGTGAGGTTGTTAGCTGGACCCACATCTGGCAGGAAGCGTAAAGCCTTTGCTAGTCATTAATATCCTGACACACATTTGGCCATTATCTCTGCTATGCTGCTGGTGTCTTGATCACATTGAGGTCAATGTTCAAAAACATGTTGAGTGGATGACTTATCCAGCTAAAGTTATCCTGGCTATTCAGCGGGATAAACATCCCGCTGAATATCCTTGCATGACGTTATCCCAGCTATTCAGGATAAATCTCCCACTGAATATCCCTAAATAAAGTTATCTGGTACATCCAGTGGTATAAATGTCCTGCTGAATATCCCCAAATTGTTATCTGGCCACCTTAAGCTGGATAACTTTAAACCAAACCAGTGATTATTTATTTAAATATCACTGTTTAGGATAATTATTTATTTAAAAGATTTATTTATTTAAAAGAATATAGCTAGTTAAGCAGAGTGCTTGCTAAAATAAAAAACAAAAACAAATGTACTGTTGGGGCCTAATGGCTTTTTCTTTTTTTCCCCACCCCTGCCACCTTCCAAACCCTTCTAACCAAATTTAAAATTAGAAAAAGTCTGGGTCTGTTCGCTGGCCCTCACCCTCTCCAGTTAGTCAAAGTCAGATAGCAGACCTTCCTCTCACCTGGCACTTTACCAAATCCCTTTCAGCCACCGCGCTTGCAGTATATTCATACGACGCCCACAGCTTTCAGCATTTCTCTGACCGTATCACTGGAAGTGTGAGCTATCCGTGTTGGCAGAGGAGTACTCTGACAGCAACACTGGTGGCTTATGCTTTTGGTGTTGCTGTCAGAGCAAGGCTGCTGGGAGCGGTATGAGCACTCCACAATCTCCGTAGCTGAAAGGGATTTGGTAAGGTGCTGGCTGGCTGGAAGGTAGAGGAGGGGGGCATTGCTATGTGATTTTGTCTAACCTGTGGGAGGAAGGGGGGGATGATGAACAGATCTAGATTATTTCTAGTTTTAAGGTGGGGTTTTTTTTTTGGGGGGGGGGGTGCTTGGCCTGGCAGGGCCCATTGTTCTGACATTGTGATGGGGAATCGGGCCACCAGGCCAATATCGCCACTTGCCCAACTATATTCTTTTGAATAAAGCCGGTTAAGCCTAAACTTAGCCAGGAACAAGTTCCTGGATTACTTTAGACATGTTTTGGGGGCCAGCTAGCATTAGCCAAGAAAAATATTTAGTTAAATCCTAATATCAGAGCTAGCTAGATAAGTTTGCTGACTAACTCAGCTCTGTTCCAAACTGCCCATAGCTTATCTGGCTAAATGTTAGCTGGATAATAATTTATCTGCCCAAAATTTAGCCAGTCAAGTGCTGCTAATATTGAAAAGTGGGCATTTAGCCAGATAACTTACAAATTGTATAGCTAAATGCCTTTGAACATTGGCCTCATTATGTTCAGTCCATTCTATAATCTTTTTAGTTAAGTCCTAGTATCTGATTTCAGAGTATACAACACCCTTCATAGAGTACTGTTAAAGGATAATCGTGGGGAAGTTTTCTCTTAGCAGTGCTGGGCCTGTGTAAGGACCTTACCAGTCTCAGCCTCTCCCAGCAGAAGCACTGGCTGCGAGAAGGGTTCACAACTCCCAGCAGGAGCTGCTGTAGGGCATAGTGCAGGAGCCCTGGCTGTGGTGGAGCTCCCAGCTTCTGCAGTCCTAGCTTTGCCCAGCAGGAGTTGTTGCAGGGAATGGTGCAGATGTGTTGATTGTGGGGAAATACAGCTCCTGCACTCCTGGCAGGAGGTGCTGTAGGGAATGGTAAAGGAGCAGGAGAGTGTAGGGGAGTTCACAGCTCCTGCGATCCCAGTCTCTTCCAGTAATTAAATTATGGCACCTGCTCAGCCTTCCTGCTTCCCTCTGTAGTTTTAAGAATAAGATTAGATATGAAATGAGACTTTTTCCCTCCACTCTGCTACCAGAATATTAGTAACCTTGTGCTTTAGTTTGTGGCTGCTGGTTATTTAGTTCCAGCACTGGCAGAACTGTGACATGGCTGGCAAGAGGCCCCTTGTTACCTGAAACCCAAGTACATCACAGTAAGCTCCAGTCCTGGAATCGTGCAGAAAGAAGTTAGCTGCAGTCATGTGCTGGGTAAGGGTCCCTGATAAGCCCATGAGGATGCCAGGATCTGTAGACTGAGCCAAATACAGAACAAAATAAAGAGCATTGGTATGCCCTCCTACCTATGTCATTCAGCCCACTCCTAAGCAGAGGTCCTATACCAGTATCATAAGCAATTTTTACATTCATGGGCCAGCACATTGACTGCCGATCTTGTGCAACATGCACAAGAGCTGCGCTCAGGATAGCAGATGTGCCAGCCCGTGAGTTTTAAAAATGCTTGTGCCAGCATGGAAATGCTTATGGAGCTCAATTTGACCAAAGAGGAAAGGAGGTCTGGGGCCACTGGTGAAACTCATCCTGCCAGCACTGAAGAGAGGAAGAGGACCAGAGCTGCCACCATCAGGAGGAGAGAGAGGAGGGGATGCTTGTGGAGTAGGTATTGGTGGGTGGAGGAGTTGGAAAGAGAAGGTGTTGGATGGTGGGGCAGAAAGAAAGGCTGCTAGGTGGGTAAAAAGAAGGTGCTGAATGGCTGGGGCTTGGAGAGAATGAAGGGAGGAGAGACGATACTGGGCAGACAGGATGGAGTGGATGCTGGAAAACGTGAAAAGGGGGCAAAGAAATTGTGACGCTGGTGTGTTGGGCAGGGGTGAAGAGAGGAGGAAACTGGGGAGGGGTAGAAGAGAGAGGCTGGGGGGGGGGGGGGAGAGGGGGTTGCTTAGCATTGTGGACATGGGGCAATGAAAGGAGGATGCTGTGCCAGAGATGCTACTGGTAAATACAGTAAGTGGTAAGACTGAAGGTTCACATAGGGTGCCTAATTCCTTTTCTGTGGCCCTGCTACCCTATGAACATGAGGGGTTTGGATCGGATGGCTGAGGGCTATGGAGAAGGATAGACAGTGGAGGTTCACAAGTGTAAGGGGGGAGTATGAAGATTGGAGAGACACAGGCAGAATATAGAGACTGGAGGTCCGCAGTGGGTGGGGAAGGAGAGGATGGACATTAGGAGAGGGGGATGGATATCAAAGGGCCACAGTGGTGAGGAGGAAGAAAGATGAGCATCAGAGGGGTTGGGTAGAAGCAAAGGCCTATGGGGAAGAATATATATTTATGTATTTATTATTTGGATTTTTTTTTCCCTGCTTCTTTGAATAAGAATTTCATACAAGGTGGGATGCAATCGGAGATAAATAGCAGCTTACATCAGAAGAAGGTCTGATGGAAGGACTGAGCTGGAAACAAATCAGCATGAATTATCTAAACAAATAGAAGAACATAAGACAGCAGTAATGCTTGAGCTTGAGAAAACTACACAAACTGGGACTAATTCTATATTAATCCTGATGTTTAAAATAAATTTACAATATCCCAGCAGGCTGTTAACTTTGCAGCAGCATGTTTAAGGTATTAAAAAATGGTGCTAGTTAGTTATCACAATCAGTTCATAATGCAAGCACCTCGCACCGCTTGTCCTCCCCAACACCTCCTCCTCCCTCCCCGTTCCTCTCTTCCTTCCATACCACTGCACCATTTGTTATGTCAAATTTGAAATGTATTAAACCAAACATAACCTAACAAAGTAGCTCTAATAACCAAACACATTAATAACTAGAATAAATAGGCCACAGCTTTCAAAGACCTGAACTCGTGTATAACTGTAGAGTCCAGCACTTACACTAAGGCAGCACCTCTCCCATTTATCATTCCCACCACATCCCCAGGGCAATCATATTCCTGACCTGAGTCTTTTATTCTTATACTGCACTGTGCTTACATTTTCCCCTGCCAACCAATATTTGTGTTCTGAGTACACGGAGGCTGTTTGAATTACATTTTATTAAATTTTAAACTTCACAATAACAAGAAAAAACTTGTATAGAAAACAGTTTCGAGGACACCCAAAAAAAAAAAAAGTCAACAATAATAATTGCCATAGAGGAAAAATATATTAACCCTGAAACAAATTAGTCCACCAAACTAAATTATAAGGGGGGGGCTGAAATTATCACCAAGAAAAATAATTGAACAAGGAGGAAGCTAAGAAGGGAAATCCTAGCTGCCATCTATTTTTTCTTTTTATGCACCACTGTTTTATTGTAAACCAGCATGATGTGAATTTATCATGAATGCCGGTATATAAAAACCTTAAATAAATAAATAAATAAGTAAGTCAAGAAGAGGAAGTTTGAATTAGTAGGTGTCAGAGTGAATGTTGCCACATCTCTGCTTTTCTCTGGCTGGAGCTTAGTATTTCACCATGTTTGTAGGGGTAATTTAGCTAAAACACAGACACTAGTTGCAAAGCCTGTGAATGCATCAAAAGAAACTTTCTCCTTTTCCTTTGAGTAGACTTGTTGGCCACATCTGGGAAGACACAAATTTTAGAATTCAGAAAGGGACTTTCTCTATAATGAATGAAAAGTTTCACCACTCAAATCTCTGTCCTTTTTGATAATAACTTTAATTGTGAAATTTGAAACTAGAGGTGCATCTTCCTAAACCTTTTTAAGAGCAAGGAATCTAAATGTTGCCGCTCTTTCTTAACAAGGGGGAAAGATAATATGCTCTGGAAATGAGCAGACATTTTCGGGAATATTCAGATTGCGTTTTAACAGAATCATAGGAAGAGAAGAGGATAATCTAGGACATTGAGAACAAAGGAACATAAGATATGCCATAATGGGTCAGACCAAGGTCCATCAAGCTCAGCATCCTGTGTCCAGCAGTGGTCAATCCAAGTCACAAGAACCTGGCAAGTACCCAAACATTAAGTAGATCCCAAGCTACTATTTTGATCAGGTGTGCAATAAAAAAAAAGTCACCACATGCCAGTAGCTGGGTTCTGCCCTCAACAAATTGCAACGAGACATCACCAGTGGCTCTTACACATGCTCTTACACATGCAGAAGTTCCTTTCTGAGAACATGTGTAGTCAAGTATGTCAGTCCTGCCGAGCTACAGCATGAGCCTGGGACCAAGGGCAATCACGGGCACTCATGCCCCACATTGTACACAGCATCTCTTTTTTTTCTAAGCCACCTTCTTGGCATCCCTTTGGCCTCTGTCTTATCCTCAGGCTAAGTAAGAGAGGGAGAGCAGACACTGAGCACTGGATGTGAGCATTGAGAAAGCTCTGGCAGACACATGCAGCAGTCAAAGTAACTAACCTATCAGTCTGCCCACACCATAGAGTCTTTTCCCTTTCTCTTGTGTATAAAGAGAGCTGGTCCACTGTGAGGGGTTCAAGTGTGTTTCCATGCCCCCTGTCTCCCTTTATTTTAAAATTTGGAAGAGAGACTGGCAGGACTTTCAGCATTTCCCTAGCTCTTCTGTTCCCTGTATGATTCAGCTCCATATCCTCGGTGGAGGATGGTGTGCCACACGACATTTCTGTTAATGTAGATGGGCCGTGCACTTGAAATGGTTGGGGAACTCTGATCTAGGAACGTTAATGAAACTCAGTGTAATATTTCTGATTGGGTTTTCCAATCTCTCCATTTTGTTGTGAATCACTGCATTATCTTCGACCAAATACTGTTCATTCTCCTGAACGTTTCTTGGCTTGCATTCTAATGTCTCCAAACATTTCCTATTATCTGAAACTGCAAGTTCCAGTTCCTTTACTTTCCCAGGAACCTCTTTAAATTTAGTAGCAAGTGACATGAATCTGTCCAGACAAAGGCTGTTCCGTAGAAATCGCTTCCCCTGTTCTCTCCAGATTCACAGCTTTAGGTCTTACCAAAGCACCAAACTTCTTCCTTCTGCTGTTCTGCTTGATTCTCTTTCCCAAACAATCCTCCTCCTATTGCCTGCTGCTGCTGCTGTAACCCAGCCTTCTCAGCGTCAGTAGCTTCAGAACCTGCTGCTCTCTGGTGCCCGACGCCATCTGTCAGCACTGGCATTGGAGTATCACCACTCGTTCCTTCACGGGCAGGGGCTGCAGGAGGGGTTCGCATCTCTGGGCTAAGAGAGAGATCTAAATCCGGATCACCCCCTGCTGCTACTACAGTTGAGGACATCTCCAAGGTTAAAGTTCCAGAGCATCAGCGAGGGAGCTTGAACAATATGTGGGTCCAGTGGGCCCAAAGAAGCAACTGCTCTCTGTCAGGGTGGGCCCGACTCTTCCCCTTCCTCTCAAGCATTGGGTCAATGAAAATGGGCCCAGTAGCACAGAGGGCATTCACTGTCATGCATCCTCGATCTTGGGCATGCCCTCTGATTGTTTGAATTATACTAATAATTAATGCCCACCCCTTTTCTGTCTACCCCACCTTGACCAACTAGCCCTGGCATGCTAATTTTCAACCTCACTTCTGTACCTTTTGCTTGGGACCTATGTCCCATCCTACACGGGTCCCCGCTCCAGGCCTTTCAAGAGAAAATTGTAAGTTGAAGTGAGGCCAAGGGTGATGTCCATGTTATATGCATTTGGCCACCGAGGGACAGCCATGGTAATTAAATGGTCGATACAGTAAGAATCGCGGGAGAGCGGGTGATCCGTGTTGAGTACCCACTCTCCTGACGAGTGCCCAGCCACCTCCCCTGGACGCTTGATTCTTTATTTAAATGAGGGGGTCACGCTAATAAGGCGCTAGGGACAATAGCACGTCCCTAGCGCCTCCTTATTAGCAAAGATGTTGCTGTCAGCAGGTCCTGACAACCGATGCTCTATTTTACTGGCGCCGGTTTCCGAACCCGCTGACAGCCACGGTTAGGAAAATGGATGCCGGTAAAATTGAACGTCCATTTTTCTAAACTGCTGACCAGAGGGCAGATTTTTTAAAAATTATTTTTGGTTCCTCTGACTTAATATCGCTAGGATATTAAGTTGGAGGGTATACAGAAAAGCACTTTTCCAGGATGCTTAGAATTTAACGCCTGCATTTGGACAGGCATTAATTTCTGAGACTAACTAATAGCCTCATCAACATGCATTTGCATGTGATGAGCGCTATTAGTTTTTGGGTTTTTTTTGGGGGGGGGGGGGGTTTGGCCATGCATTTTCAACACGCTATTACCCCTTACAGTATAAGGGGTAATAGATGCGCGACAAAAACACACGGCCAATTGTGTGGTAAATGGTCCACTCGGCCGAGCACACCGTACTGTATCGGATAAGTTTCAGCTGCTTAGCTGCTTTCTAGGGTGGAAGTAGTTAAAGGTTTGGCATTAAAGTCTTGGCAGAAAAGCCATGTTTTTAACATGTTTTCTGAAGTGGGTGTGGTCATGTATTTGGTGGAGCTCTTCTGTTGCATCTGACAAAGTGGACTCTGTCCTCAAAAGCTCATGCTTCAATAAATCGTTTAGTCTAGGTGCCAACCAACTCCTGTCATTTTTGCTACATCATACTAACACAGCTATACTTCTGAAAATTTTTCATCAGCTAGGAGAGTTTGTGAGAGAATTTCTCTTTTCTGATCACTAGAGGCGGTTTTACTTGGGGATCTGGCATGCTTTCCCCAGGGGGTTATCTGATGTTACCCTCAGAGCTCTGTTGGGTCTCTAGACCAGTGGTTCTCAACCTTTTTTCCATTGTGACACACCTGACAGACCACACTCGTTACAATTCGCGGCGGAAATTAAAAATAAAGGCCCACTATTATTTTTTTGTTAAGAATGACCAAGGGAAAGATACGTATTCTGTCTGAACAGAAATTGCATAAATAGTAAGCATCCCACACCAAAACAGCACCAATTTCCAGTACTCAAACAGTAAACACCTTACTTGAGAAAAAGCAACACTGAAAATATTACACCAGGCCTTAAGACACCAATACACCTGCTTTTAGGAAAATAGAACAAGCCAGGCTACTATAGAGCCCTACACAGAAACTACTCGCCAGCAGAATACCTCACTTGAATCACATGTACCAACCCTCACCTAACAAAGAATAAAGAGACCAAAACACATAACTAGAATCATGCAGACCTGAGAACGTTTGATATCTAGGTGCCCTGAGATTGTTTTGAATTAGCAGGAGGAGGGATGGTTTGTTTGCAACTTTCTCCTCTCTCACACTGGCTCTCAATCGCTCACATATACACATGCTTTTTCTCTCTCACTTATATAGGCTCTTAATTACACATTTACACACTTGCTGTATATCTTTTAATGCTTACACACACAGGCTTTCAATCACACACATACATGCTGTCTTTTTCTCTCACACACAGACTCTCATTCACATGCTTAAACACATGCTCTCTCTCTCTCTCATGTACACATATGCTCTCAATCACATACTCACATGCTCCCGCATCTAAACCAGCTCTCAATGACACACAGACACACATGCTCTCTCTTACTTATACACACAGGGGTAGATTTTAAAAGAAGCGCGCGCAGCATACATGTGAACAAACTACCCGGCGCGTGCACATGCATGCCCGATTTTATAACTTGCGCGCACAAGTTATAAAATCAGGGGTCGGCGCACACAAGGGGGTGCACAATTGTGCACCTTGTGAGTGCCAAGCCGCACTGCCTTCCCCAGTTCCCTCCCAGGCCGCTCTGAAATCGGAGCAGCCTGGAAGGTAACTTCCCTTCCCCCTAACCTGACCTTCCCACCCCTTCCCCTAACCTTTTCCCCCCCCAGCCCTACTCTAACTCCCCCAAAATGTTTATCTTACCTTTTGCACCTGCCTCCGGGCAGGCACAAGTTGTGCACGCCGGCCTGCTGGCTCGCAATCCTCCCACAGAGCGGCAATGGCCGCTCTATTGGAGGCCTCTGGCCCCGCCCATTTTTGCAAGCCCAGGGACTTACACGTGTCACCGGGCCTTTTTAAAATAGGCCAGGTACACGTAGACCCGGTTACGTGCGTAACTCATCCGGACTTACACGTGTAACCCTTTTAAAATCCGGCCCACAGACTCTTAATCATACATACACATGATCTCTGTCACACACAAAGGATCTCAATCACACACATACATACTCTCACACAAACAGGTTTTCAATCATAAACTTACACATACAGATTCTCAATCATACACTTACATTCATGCTATCTCTCACATATACAGGCTCTCAATCATACACATACTCTCTCACGTATACAGGCTCTCAATCATTCACATACTCTCTCACATATACAGGCTCTCAATCATTCACATACTCTCTCACATATACAGGCTCTCAATCATTCACATACATGCTGTCTCACACACACACACACACTGGATCTCAAACACATATGCTTGCTCATTCACTCATTCTCCCCCCGCCCCCCCCCCCCAAACTAGCGGCAGCAGCAGCCTCCTCCACTTCCACTTCCAATTCCAAAGGCAGCAGCAGCCTCCTTCACTTTCAGCCCTTGCAGAGAAAGGAGTCCCATCGGCAGCAGGGGTTGACATTGTTCCTCGTTTTACTCTGAGCCGCGCTGCTCATGCTTCAGGCCGCACCTCTCTTCTCATCTAGCATGGTCTCTTCTTCCTGCGCACGCACCTGCTGCTCACCACTTCCTCTTCTGGGCCGTGGGGGCAGGAAGAAGAGAGCACGCCGGTGCCGCTGACTCCAGCTGTCCTGCCGCGTTCCGCCTGGGCTATCAGCATTTTAAGCATGGGCGGAGGATCTATTTCGCTTGGGTTGGGGGAGCAGCGTGGACCCGGGAAGTGTGGCGACACACCTGTGTGTGCTTGGCGACACACTGATTGAGAACCACTGCTCTAGACTGCTCCTGTTCTGGTTCTGCTTCTAGATCTTACTTTGGCATGATAGTTTGTGTGTGCCTCCTATTAAACATTTTATAGTAGAGATGCGGAGTAGCCTAGTGGATAGAGCAGCAGGATGAGAGCCAAACCAGAGTTCAGATGCCACTTCTCCCACTGATGCTGCTTGTGATCTTGGACAACTCACTTTGCCCTCCATTGCCCCACGTAACAACTTAAATTTTAAGCCCTCTGGAGCAAGAACCTACCTCCTGTATCTGAACTGTAACTTGTCTTGAATATGGGTTTGGAAATGTGAGTAATGAAATCCAAAATCCCATGTAGCACAAGAAGGTGTAAGCAGTGCTGTACAGATACAAAGAAGAGACAGTACTTACTCTGTGGCGTTTTACAAGCTAGTTAGAAAGATGCAGACAAAACCCCCCAAGAAGCCAGAACTCTATACAATGCAATACTGGAGAAATAGAAACAGAAGTGCATTTCCTTCTGTGCTGTGCAAAATACAGAGCTAATCAGAGATGCATGTTTCCTAAAGCTGACAGAGAAAATCAAAGACTTTCCACCAAAGAATGAGCAGGAAAAACCTCTATATAATCCTGGGGGAAAGAGGAGAAACAGCAGCTTTAACAGCAAAATATGTGGTGTCCTGTAACCAGGCCAGAAATGAGATCTGACCAGGGACAATACGGACCAGCACCAAAACCTGAGTTTTGTCCCTGTTTCTTTCTGTAACCTGTAATTTTACTCCACTGTTATTATTTTGTAATTTTTTTCCTTTCTTCCTCTTTTATTTTAATCATTATGCATACTACTTTGGAAACACATGTAAAATTGTCATAATACATTTATCTGAATCTGAATCTAGTTAAGACAGGAGAAATAAGCCACCAGGAAAATGTCTGATCCTGCAGGACACCAGGGGACCCCCTAATTATATTTCCCTTAATCCAGCCCTATATGGGACACTCTTTAGATCTGGGCCCCAGACTGCTGCCTGTACACTACTGTTTAATCCATCACTGATGAGACTAGAGCTTGTCTTATGGAACCATCAGTCTTCCTTTACAGCTTCCAGTGGGCTTCCCCTTCTCTCCTCTCTGGCACAGTCATTGCAGTAATAATCCTCAACTAGGGGCGACCAGTGGGGCTGTCCTTGGAAGGCGGTACACATGCATCCTGAGTGTGACCACCAGATGGTGCCATTGTGTAATGGTTGAGTCTCCCCTTTTGCATGCCGTCTCTGAAACAATGGAAATTACCTATGTTTTGTGAAAGAAAAAAAAAAGGTGATTCTTTTTTGCCCAGGCATTTTATTAAAATCCTGTATAGGAAGTCATTTTTATGAAGCATTTTACATTTATGTGTTTGTTAGGCTTTGTTGTGTTTGATTTTATGATTGTTTTATTGTGAGCTGCAAGGATAATCCTATATTGCATTTGTGGGGGTATAAAAATTTGTAAGTGAATAATCCTCAGTTCCAGCCAGCCCAAGGAACAGAAGCCGGTTTTGGGAATTGAAGCCAAGTCTCTGCCACTGAGGCAACATTTCATTCATATGCTCTTTTATTCCTCCTTACAATGCAAACTGTAGGACTGAAAATACCTAATCATAAAAAATAAGGACGAGGACCCTAGGACTAGCCCCATGGCCCTGATGGTAGAAGTTCTGGGTCAGCGAACACAAATGATTCTTCATGGAAACAGAATGGAAGAAACCCTCCCAGGGTCTGAATGTATCAAGCCCCAAATTTTTTATTTATTTATATTTCACCTTTCAGCCACTTCAAAGCAGATTACATTCAGTGTTTCCTAACCTTTTCAAGTGCAAGGCACACTATGTTAACCAAAATGTTATGTGGCACTCCAACCTCCAGGGAGCAGGCAATGTGAATATAAAGGGGACTCATTTGGTCAAAAGAACTGCTATGGAGGTATTGAAGATCCCACCAGTCTCTCTTCCAAATTTTAAAACAAAGGGAGAAGGGGGGTGGATATACACATGAACCCATCACAATGGGCCAGTTCCCTCTATATTCAAGTGCAGCACGAGGGTGAGTTGGATATGGTGTGGACAGCTGGCTTAGTTACTTACCTTGGCAGCCACATATGGCAGCCGCAGCCAGAGCTCCAGCACTGCTGCTGCTCCCAACACCGGGAGTTTGTTATATCCAATGCTCAGTGCACACTCACCCCATCTCACTCAGCTTGAGCATAGGACAGAGGCTGGAAAGACTCAAAGGAGGAAGCTCAAGAGGGGGAAGATGACGAGGTGCAATGTGCATTTTGTGTGCAGCATAAAGTAGAGCCCAGAGCCCAGCTGTGCCCTGCATGCTGCCCATTAATTACCATGCTCCAGGGCTCAGGCATGATTACATGTTCTCAGAAAGGATTTCTTACATACTTGAGAGCCACCACTAGTGTCTTGTTGCTGCGAGGTGCTGAGAGCAAAGCCCTGGTGCTGGCCTGGATCTGAGCATCAGGCAGTGGTGACTTTTCTGTGGCACACCTGAACAGGTCTGAAGGCACACTGGTTGTGCAACACTGTGGTAGGTATTTCCCTGTCCAGGGACAGTTTACTATCTAAGACCTAGATTCATCATTTCACTATAAATATAGCAGAAATAGCACCTACAATAAAAATAAGAGGCATGGTTAGGCTAATTTTCCTGGTATTGCATAGCTATTTTTCCACAACGCGTGTTCACATTGTAAACTGGAGAAGTCCATCACACGCTATAATTGGTGTGGGGGAGAGGGTAGAGAAGGGCTCACATATAAGTTAACTATACCACTGTAAGAGGGGCCACTAGAATCTCAGGGTGAGGTTTGGGGGATAGGATAGGTTTGGGGGGGGGCAGTTTTACATGCACTGTCAGAGGTACGAACAGCACAGTTGCCATCAGTGAAGATTTTATGTGATTTGGAGTGAAGAAAGGTAAAAGAAGAGTAGATTTGCACAATGTACTCTCTACCTAGCTTGATGCACTCGCTACCCAGCTGCTTTCAAGCTAGGTAGAGAGTACATTGTACAAATCTCTTTTTGTACCTTTATTCACTCCAAATGACAGCAAATCTTCATTGATGTCTACTGTGCTGTTTGCACTTGACTGTGTATGTAAAACTGCCCCCTAAAACCTACCCTACCACCTCACCCCGAGTTCATAATGCCCCTTCTTACAGTGGTATAAAAAGTTAACCTATATGTGCGCCTCCACAGAGTCTCTCTCTCTCTCTCTCTCTTTCCCTCCCCCTTCCTGAACTGCAATAAAAATGTTGCACAGCTAATGCAGACACAATGCACAGAAAATAACAGTAGTTATTTCTGGTGCTAAAACCTGTGTTACTGTGCATTACTCTATCGCACACCACGCTGGCTCTCATTTCCATTTACTGTACCCAAACTCCTCCTACTTGAATACAAATTTAAAATTTACATACACATTTTGCGAAGTGGTATTTATTGCATGCGGCTTTATCACATGTGTTAGGGTCCTAACGCGCACGATAAGCCCCTAATGTGATTTGATAAATGACCTACGTTTGTACCTAAGGCAATGGAGGGTAAAGTGACTTGTCCAAGGTCACAAGGACCAACAGTGGATTTGAACGCTGGCTCCTCTGATTTGCAGCCTGCTGTTCTAACCACTAGGCTTTGGAAATAACTGAGACGTTGGGGAGCACTGCGCTCCAGGGCTTCAGGCTACTTACATTGTGGTGTCACATGCAGCCATATGGCTAGTTAGGTTCAACCTTCTTGTTTGTTGCCAGGCTCACCTTCCTCCATACCTGAGCTTGTAGCCTCGTTAGAACCTGCCCCAAGTGGCACTCTCACTCCCACCACCAACAGTTATTTGCTAAACGAGGGCCTGAAGCTAAGGCATCACAGACCTTCATCAAGGTCCCAAGGTTTCTCTCTCCACTTAGGTGACCTTTTCCTTCCTCTATTAGGGACAGACCTTGGCAGTGGCCATAGACTGAGATTTTCTTCAGAGTCTGGTATATG